>NC_030827.1:20337500-20962500 GCF_001704415.2 Capra hircus
GAAAGTGAAGAGGAACTAAACAGCCTCTTGATGAAGGTAAAAGAGGAAAGTGAAAAAACTGACTTAAAACTTAACATTCAGAAAACTAAAATCATGGCATCCGGTCCCATCACTTCATAGCAAATAGATGGGGAAACAGTGGAAACAGTGACAGATTTTATTGTGTTGGGCTCCAAGGTTACTGAGGACGGTCATTGCAGCCACGAAATTAAGATTCTTGCTCCTTGGAAGAGAAGCTATGACAAACCTAGACAGCATATTAAAAAACAGAAACATCACTTTGCTGACAAGGGTCCATTTAATCAAATCTGTGGGTTTTCCAGTCGTCATGTACAGATGTGACAGTTGGACCATAAAGAAGGCTGAGTGCTGAAGAATTGTTGCTTTTGACCTGTGATGTTGGAGAAGACTCTTGAGAATCCCTTGGACTGCAGGGAGATCAAACCAGTCAATCCTAAAGAAATCAACCCTGAATAGTTATTGTAAGGACTAATGCTGAAGCTGAAGCTCCAATACTTTGGCTACCAGATGCAAAGATCCGACTCATTGGAAAAAATGCTGATGCTGGGAAAGATTGAGGACAGGAAGAGAAGGGGACGACAGGATGAGGTGGTTGGATGGCTTCACTGACTCAACGGACATGAGTTTGAGCAAGCTCAGGGAGATAGTGAAGGACAGGGAAGCCTGGCATGCTGCAGTTCACGGGGTCTCAGAGAGTCAGACATGACTTAGCTACTGATTGACAACAACAATTTAATTTTTCTAGGTGTGTTAAAGAGCAGTAAAATGATAAAGGGTATATAGTCGAAGAGCCAAAAAAGAAGCGTCATTGCATCATCACAGATTGAATATTCAGTTCCTAAAGGAAAGGAATTTGCTCTCTCCAAAGAAGAATTCAATGGAAGAATTACTTCAGCCTTATTTTCAAACATTTTGATATTATCCATTTGCTATGTTTGGTACATATAAATAGTCTTTGATTACACTGATCGGGAAACATCAGAATGTGCCTTATTACCTGATGTAAGATATAATCCTGATGTTGATTTGTCCCTCAAACCTTACATTTCTAACTTAGTCCCAGAAATAGTACCCTATGTGTCAAAACAATTTGTCCTGTTTTTAAAGGTGAAAAACTGATGCTCAGTTAAACTTGTCCGAGATCCGTATGCTACTTAATAGATGTAATGAAAGTTTTCCTAAGAATATAACATCTAGGGAAAAGGCTGGGAGATAGGAAAACAATGTTTGTTCTCAAGCTGCCTTTTCAAAGTATGTACTAATAACTTTGCTTATTTAGTGAGCACTCGATTCCGAAAGAGCAAGAGCCGTTTTAGCAAAATACCATCCTCAGAGGGGAATGCTGTTGTACAGCTGATTCCGTTTTTGTTTTTCTTTATGTCCTGTTGGGACAGGTGTGGAAAGGACCTTCTTAGCTCCTATCCTAAGAAGAGTATGATGGTGGGATGGCTGGCTTTTAGGCTAGGAGTCAGCTCGCAGGCAGGTAGTGAACAGGTCGCAGATGTACACTGAAGGATACTGGGGTCCGTGGATGAGAAGACCAAGTGACTAAAGGGGACCTGCCATTCTGAGTTGGCAGGAGATGTGGGGGATGTAGAATTGGATGGTACGATCGTAGCAAGGAGAGTGGCAGCAGATAGAAAAGGTGTAGAATGAATTCTGGGAAGGTGTGAGCAGGTGGCAGGAGTTTTTTTTTTTTAATAACCTGTGTCTATGGAGTTGCCTTGGAGATTTGTTTTCTTATTGGAGCAAAATGAGAAAGGAAGCTGGGCTCCTGGATAGAGTGAAGATTGGAGGAAAGAAAAGTGGAAAGACATGTTAGACAGTGAGAGGTGGAAGAGGGTGGGTGGTAGGAGTGCTCTGACTGGGCTGACCTAGGAGCAGGGTGTCCTTGGCTTCACGTTCATGCCCCATTCCCACCTCAGAGCTCATATGCTGAAATCTGGTTGGAATAAACCATTGGGACACCCTTGGAGGGAAAAAGAAATCCCAGGGCATGGCCAGCATGCAATGTGAGTGTTTTAAGAGAGGACAGTCAGCTGTGGGGATGGGGGAGGAGGGGAGGGCCGGCTAGAGAGGGGAGATTTATAGACGTAGTGTATTTCGGGAGGCGCAAGTCTCTTTTAGCACCAGTAGCTGGCGTCATCTTCACCTGTCGCCTCCTCGAGTCTTGGCCCAGTAGCAGCATGGATGGGTTGTCACATCCAAGTGTTGGGCCATCCCCGGAGGAGCCTGGGAGTGAGGAGGTGGGGAAGCCAAAGGATAGGCTGGAACAGGGTGAGGAGAGAGTGGGGTTGATGCTCTACTATAGTGATGAATTATTAGATGCCAAGAGAAAAGTGGAGCAGAATAGCTGATGACAAATGAGAACCTTTATGTTGATTCGGCTTTAAATCTCCCACGTTCCAGTGAGCTTAGCAATTCCTCTTCAGGATATGAATGCACTCCACGCTAGAGTGGTGACCTCAGATGCTTAAACTGCTTCTGCTTCTCTGAGCCTCTGCTTTCTCTGTAAATTGGGATTCACAAAAATCTTATCTCACAGGATGGTTATGGGAATTTAAATGCCAACCTATGTCAAGCGCAGAATATGGGGCACCCCCATAATAGGTACTGTGACCTATCTTTAGTTGGAATGGGAACTATTTTTAAACTTAAAAGGTGAACTTTATATGCTGCCATATAGGTAACCCAATGCAGCTGGAGCTGGAATCAATAGGCCGGGGCAGAGGAGCTCAGAGTGTGCCTTTGAAATCTTGATCCCCATCCTGGTGATTTATGGGCCTCACCAGCTTGCTTATGGGATGGCCCACTGCAGTTGTTTACTTTAGTTTTAGCTCGTTACCTAGCATTTGTGGGTAGCATATTTTTATTTATGCTCTCGCTGACCACTTAACCACCATGACTTTGAAATCATATGTATGAAGGCAGCCACAAAAGAAACATTTATTAGTGTGGTGAGGGCCTCACATGGCTCTCCTACCCACTTTGTCTACAGATTGTCTAAGAATTAGACTTTGCTTTTTCCCTCACCCTGGATGACCTCAAAGACCCCTCCAAGTGATTTTTCTGATTGTGTGGAACTACTGAGACTTTGACTATTAATGAAAGTGTCAAATATCAATCAATATCAGGTGACTAGATGTCTCTTCTTGGGGAACCAGAAGAAACACAAACCCAAAATAGAACCCTGTAATCATTGCACAGATTTAAATCTACAGTCAAGCTGAGAGACAGAGGAATGGATGAAATGACCTTGAACGCAGTTCCAGCCCAGATGGGCTAGTTCCAGTCTGAGTCACGGGTCTGACACTAGCTGTCGCCAGAGGGAGAAGAAATTCCCCAGCTGGGTAGTTATAAGAGTTGAAAATGAGTCACTGACTAGGTGATTGATCCC
Source organism: Capra hircus (assembly GCF_001704415.2). Taxonomy (NCBI): domain Eukaryota; kingdom Metazoa; phylum Chordata; class Mammalia; order Artiodactyla; family Bovidae; genus Capra; species Capra hircus. The sequence goes on from NC_030827.1 coordinate 20,340,919, forward strand.
TTTCCATTTTCCACTTGTCGTTAGCCACTTTGCAGAGAAACTTTGGTATGTTTAATCCAAAAAGTTCCTTTTCTTTTTTAATTCCAACAATCCTTAGAGATGAAAGAGACTTGTCAGATCAACCTGCTCACTTCCTTCATTGCAGACAAGTTATAAAGGCACAGGGAAGTTAAAGTGACATGGAACAAGACGATCCAGTCTTACTTTTGGGAAGACTTCTGTCTTGTGGCAAGTAAAAATTCTTTATTGCTAGACAAGACCCTGATTTCAGTCTTTATTGATCTTATCACTTTTGAATGAAATTTTTAGTTTGATGTGTATTCTGTATTTGATCCTTGACTTATCTCTAGGCCAGATATGATTTTCATGGGAGAATAAATCAGTCTTTTATTATTGTTGTTTTGTACCTTTTGACTTCAGGTAACTTCAATCCAGTAAGTAGACTTTCACTAAGGAAATTTTGTATTTGCCTGGTTACTGTAGGCCACCGATCTGCTCCAAAGGCTTTGATAGGTGAAATGAGACTTTTATATATGTGTGTTTGTATTCAAATACATAAGATAGAATACATGCATACGTATATACATACAAAGCATTGGACATACAGATTGAAAATATAGCTAGCCATGTAATAAGCATATTATATGTTAATGAATGATAAGAGTAATTCATGGTGTTCTGGTCCTGTAGAGGAGTTCAGAGTGTGTTCAATACTAAGGACCAGAATGATTGGGAAGCATCCCAGAGAAAGTGCTACTTAGGCTGGATCTTGAACCCGAAAGGGTTCCTCCAGATTGCCAGTGAGAGAAGAGATGACGCTCCAGGGCCGGGATGAGGCAGGGTAGGGTGGTACACTCTTGCACACTTACCTTATTGTTGGTGGGGGTGGGAGTTGAGTGTTTTGGATGAGTGAGCCTTTCTCAAAGAGAAAATCTGATTAGAGGGACAGAGTCAGCTGTGAGAAATGTAGATTGGGGTGCTGCAATGTAAAGTGCCGTAAGTGTCAGAGTAAGATGTTTGCACCTTGCCCTGTAAGCCCTGAGGAGCCCTTGCATTTTATTATCAGGAAGATATTACAAGGAAAATAACAAAATGATTTTAGAAAGAGAAATCTGATGGGGGTATGCAGGATGGATCATATTGAGGAGAAATAGTAAAAGCAAAAAGAATCCATTAGGAAATTAGGCATATAAGTGATGAGGGACTGAAATAGGATGGAAAGGGAAAGAAAGGAATGGTTAGGAGAAAGATTACCGGAAAGGTGACAGGACCTATCGGACTTCAGGGGACCGGCACTGCAGCCAGAGAAAGGGATGAAATTCTCAACCCAAGTAATAACGGAAAGAATACTAGTTGGAAAACCAGGAAGAGAAGGTGATTTGAAGAGAGTAGAGTAAAAGATACAGCAGCTGAATCTTTAGACCTGAAATTGGAGTGAAATTACATATCTCAGTAGAAATGTCCTATAGGCCTTCAGTTGCCAGGACTGGATTTCTGGTGAAAAGACAGGCAGTCTGGGAGCTTGCTGTACAGACTTCATGGTTAAGACCTTAAGGCTCATCTGTAAATGGGAATAATAAAAGTACTCATTGATTGGTATTAGAAGCAAATGAGGTAATAACAGGTAAGTATTCAGCAATATTCCTAGCACATGTGAGTGCTCAGTCACTCACAGACAGTAAATAAATATCAATATAGATCGATAAATATTAGCTATTACTATTGTTTACTACGAATTTTAGGGAAAGACAGTTTTTTGAATTATTAGAACTGTTATTATGGAAGCTATACTAAAGTCACCTGTTTGGTGTGTTTTCGTAATACCCCAAATGTTCTGATTCACATGCTTGCTCTCCTACCTGTTAAGGGAAAGTGACAGCCCAAACTATAATTGCTCAAGTTTAACTGTTGATCACTGTTTGTAAGACCTGGAGTGTTCTTGTTATTTATGTGAATAGTTAAGGAGGTTAACTACTCTTCCGTTTATTGCAACTTCCATAATAAAGTCCCTGAGCCATATTTTTGTCTTCGTTTGCTGTGTCCAGAGTCAAATCAATTTTGATGGCTTTATAAAGAGCTTTAGATGAATGGTATTAGTTCAGTGGATGCAAATGATCACTAGCTCAGTGTTTTAAAACTGTATTCACTCATAGTAGAAGGGACTTCCACAAGAGTGGAAGAAATCCAGAGAGGTGGACCCTTAATGATGGTGAACCGTAGAACTCCTGTCTGGGTAGAAGGTTGGACTTGATATCTTCAAGGGAGGTTTCCGACATGGATGACCCTGCAGAATCCAGGCCCTGTCTTGTGTTTGGTGAGCCCACTGCATCTCTTGTGTGTGATGGACCGCTTGTCTCATAGGGCATTAGACTTGCATTTGGAAGATCAAGAAAAACAAACTTTGTTGTCTGTTTCTAGTTGTAGTAGTTTATTTTGTTTTCCCCTATTATATTTATTCCTATAGGCAAAATATTTTATGTTTTCCCTTCTTAAGGATGTAAATATCGAAAGGTATTTTAGAAAAATAATGGTCAAGGTGGTTAATGCCAAGTTTTATTGATGTGTGAATAAAAATGAGTTAAATTATTTTTTAAGTTACTTTTTCAGGTCTTAGTTCTTTCTTAGAAGGAGCATACAGGTTCATCTTACTTTATCAGCAATTAGAAAAACCTAATTTATTTTTTATATATTTTAGTGCCAGTAATTTAGTCTTAAGCTATAAGAATGCTGCTGCTAAGTTGCTTCAGTCATGTCTGACTCTGTGCGACCCCATAGACAGCAGCCCACCAGGCTCCCCCATCCCTGGGATTCTCCAGGCAAGAACACTGGAGTGGGTTGCCATTTCCTTCTCCAAGAAGAATAATCATACTTAACTTAAAATGTTTAAAGCAATTAAAAATGTTTAAAGCAGTATCTTGAAGAAAAATGATAGCTATAGTATTAGTGACAATTATGTAGCTTTATGCTTATTTTATAGTAAAATACAGTGCACTTAATATATGGTAAGACTTTCCAGCAAAATGGCAACACATGCCTAATTTGAATTCCAGAAAAGAATAGAGAGAATGGGGAAGAGGACATATTCTAGAAGTCCAGTGAATTCCAAGCCGGAAGTGTTTGTAGAAGAAACTCACATCCAGATATTTCCCAGAGAAATCACAGAAACAAATAGATCTCAGCACAGCCAGAGAGAAGGGGCAGATTATCTACAAAGAAATAGCAGTCATTTTGACAGCTAATGTGTGGGAAGGAGCACAAGAGTTCTTCTGATTGGAAGATGTAAATCCATATCTGAAACTCCAGCTATAAGGGCATCTAGGATGTGGACTTTTCCTGTGTCCAGCCTCTGGAAGGCATATAAAAGGAAGGTGGGATTGGGAGTGTGCACACCTGTTTGCCGTCTGTCTCTCACACACTAATAGGTAAGCTCCTTCAGAGCAGACCTGTTTGCTGACTGACTTTTGCTGACTGTTCCTGGAACTGGTAACTAATGCATCAGTTCAGTTCAGTCACTCAGTCATGTCTGACTCTTTGCGACCCCATGAATCACAGCACGCCAGGCCTCCCTGTCCATCACCAACTCCCAGAGTTCACTCAGAGTTCACTCATGTCCATCAAGTTGGTGATGCCATCCAGCCATCTCATCCTCTGTCGTCTCCTTCTCCTCCTGCCCCAAATCCCTCCCAACATTAGGGTCTTTTCCAACGAGCCAACTCTTCGCATGAGGTGGCCAAAGTATTGGAGTTTCAGCTTCAGCATCAGTCCTGCCAATGAACACCCAGGACTGATCTCCTTTAGGATGGACTGGTTGGATCTCGTTGTAGTCCAAGGGACTCTCAAGAGTCTTCTCCAACACCACAGTTCAAAAGCATCAATTCTTCATTGCTCAGCTTTCTTCACAGTCCAACTCTCACATCCATACATGACCACTGGAAAAACCATAGCCTTGACTAGAAGGACCTTTGTTGGCAAAGTAATGTCTCTGCTTTTCAATATACTATCTAGGTTGGTCATAACTTTCCTTCCAAGGAGTAAGCGTCTTTTAATTTCATGGCTGCAATTACCATCTGCAGTGATTTTGGAGCCCAAAAAAATATAGTCTGATACTGTTTCCACTGTTTCCCCATCTATTTCCCATGAAGTGATGGGACCAGATGCCATGATCTTCGTTTTCTGAATGTTGAGCTTTAGGCCAACATTTTCACTCTCCTCTTTCACTTTCATCAAGAGGCTTTTTAGTTCCTCTTCACTTTCTGCCGTAAAGGTGGTGTCATCTGCATATCTGAGGTTATTGATATTTCTCCCGGCAATCTTGATTCCGACTAAAACACCTAAATAAGACATATTATTTTAATAAAAATATTTCCAGCTGTGACGCTAGATTCTGTTTTGGTTTTGTTGTCTTACCTTTCTTAGGCTTTGAAGAGGGAACTTTCATCTGTTAATGATTTCTATTGAGCTATTCTAAAAACATATTAAAAGATTTGGATGAAAGTGGTCTATCCTAATGTAAATCATTAGAGAATAGGAAAGTAACTAGACATTCAATCTACTCCCGTGTTCTTGCCTGGAGAATCCCAGGGACAGGGGAGCCTGGTGGGCAGCCGTCTGGGTCGCACAGAGTCGGACACGACTGAAGTGACTTAGCAGCAGCAAACATTCAACACTTCCATCTGGCAGCCTTCCTTATCCAGCCTGTGAAGAACTGGAGGAGGGGGTTGGGGGTTACTGTCCCTCAACAGTTAAAAAAAAAAATTTCATGGACTTAAATTTTCTTGCATTTAATTCATAGGACTGTCTTTCTCCTTATTTATCCTTCTCCAAACCTGCCCCTCACCTGTACTTCACCATCTCCACAAATGGCACAAATATCCATTCAAAGCTGGGAGTCTAGGAGCTGATTCTTATTTCTTCACTTCCAGCGGTTCAAGTCTTATCAACTCTTCCTCAAGTGCTTCTTCCTCTTCTATCTGCTTTTGCTTCTCTGTGTACCATCCTCTACAGAGACAGTTTTTTAAAATGTAAGTCACTTCGTGTTACTCCCTGTGCTGAACCTTCTGGTGGTACCCCACACCCTCCGGAAGGCTTGCAGGGACCCGCATGATCTTGCCCTGACCCACCTCCCATTTCATTCTGCATACCTGTCCTTTGTCAGGCTGGCTGTTTTCTTCCAGCTCAGCATACTTTGCTTCAAATCTTTTGGCTTTTTCTAGTCATCAGTATCTCATCTCGGATGTTACCTTCCTGACTATTCAATGGTCTACCACCATGGCATCATATTACCTCCTTTTCTTTCATCCAACATGTTTGTCACTCAGTTTTTTGTCTGCTTGTTTTTTGTCTTTTGGCCCCAAGAGTCCAAGACTTCCACGAACAGAGAACTCTTCTGTCTTATTCATTACTATATCCCTCAGATGGCTCAGCAGGTAAAGAATCTGCCTGTCAGTGCGGGAGACACAGGAGGCACGGATTTGATCCCTGGGTCGGGAAGATCCCATGGAGAAGGAAATGGCAACCCACTCCAGTGTTCTTGCCTGGACAGTCCCATGAACAGAGGAGCCTGGTAGGCTACAGTCCATGGGGTCACAAAAAAATCAGTCACAACTGAGCATGCACGCAGCAGCTCCTGAATATGTTTTGACAGGTTACACAATTGGAAAACTACTATTGCCCAGAAAGTTTTCTCTTGCTTCTTTGTAGTCATTCCCCTCCCCCTGCTCTCAGTAGCTGTCACCCAGTGACCTGACTGTCCCTATCTATAGTTTTCCCATGCCAGAATGTCATGAATGAAATCACACAGTGTATATATTTTCTCCATAATTAGGGAATTCTCTTTCATACAAGATTATTTTTGTAGAAACTTCATTTATATGCTAAGCTAAGTCGCTTCAGTCTTGTCCGACTCTGTGTGACCCCATAGACGGTAGCCCACCAGGCTCCCCCGTCCCTGGGATTCACTAGGCAAGAACACTGGAGTGGGTTGCCATTTCCTTCTCTAATGCATGAAAGTGAGAAGTGAAAGTGAAGTCGCTCAGTCGTGTCTGACTCTTAGCGACCCCATGGACTGCAGCCTACCAGGTTCCTCCGCCCATGGGATTTTCCAGGCAAGAGTACTGGAGTGGGGTGCCATTGCCTTCTCCGTCATTTATATGAGGTTTGTGCAAACATTCTTTGCCTTAACTGTTCTTCAGTGAAACAAAAGTCCTTAGTAGATATGATGATGATAATGGTGGTGGTGGTGGTGGCTTCAGCTGGATTTACTACTTAGCTGTGAGCATAGAAAACTCTGTATCTACTCTGTATAATTCAAACTGTATTAACAATACAGTTAATAGTATGCTAACATTCAATGAGATAATGTGTAAGAGAAATTTAAATAAAGATCTCCTCATATCAGTGTCCTGTTATTTCATCTTCAAGGAACCTTTCAACAAAAATAGTTTCTTACATCAGAATTTCTTTCTCAATAAACATTAGGTTTTTCCTGCTCTAAATAAAACTAGTGTTTGGTGGAAACTTTCAAATCAAGTTAAAGAGTGATTCTTAGCTTTTCAGATGATTTTTGGTTTCAAAAAAATCAACCTGAAAAAAGCTAAACCCCAGATCAACCAGGAGTTCCTCTTAATCTCAAGTCTCCAAAATATTCATAAGGTATGTTTTTGTGTTCGGAAATGTGATGGCTCTTCAAGAACAGAGCTGTTCTCTAAATCACATTTGGCTCCATTATCACTAGAGGGCAGTAAATACAAACAAATTTGGTATATTTACTTGTGTCGCGGTTGGTTTTGCACTCTTAAGCAAAGAAAATGTAGTTTTAATAATGTAAAAAATAGATAGTAAAATTCTGTTATTTGAAAGACAGGTTGCCAGTTAATTACCAATCATTGTTTGCCTCCAGAACTATTTTTAAGGCATCTGAAAGCAAAAGACCACTTAGTGATTTTACAGACAGTGGTATGCAGTCGTCATTGTATTCAATACCTGCAGTTTAATCCCGCCTCAGAATTCTTTCTTTACAGCAGTTAGATTTGCATATCTTAAGCCGAGCAGTATAGAATAGGTGAGCCTACTCTGTGTAGATTTGTGTCTTGATTAAAACTCCCAGAACTTCAATCCTAAGTAGAACGGTGTAAAATAAATGTAACTGATTATAGGATCAACTATTTTAAGATGTACATCTTACCAGAAATAGTGCTGTTGCCAGGAATATCCCTTGGTTTGGAGAAATCTAAGAGTCAATAACACTACTTTAAATAATTTGTAAATATTTCAAGTGTAATAATAGATTGCGTTCCCATGGACTGTAGCCCACCAGGGTCCTCTGTCCATGGGATTCTCCAGGCAAGAATACTAGAGTGGGTAGCCATTCTTTTCTCCAGAGATCTTCTGGACCCAGGGTTTGAACTCAAGTCTCCTGCATTTCAGGCAGAGTCTTTACCATTTGAGCCATCAGGGAAGCCCCATCATAGAATTAATTATGTTAATAGACATATTACTCATAGACTCTAGGGTAAATATGGATTAATGCCTAAAATACTTTTTTTTTTTTTGGCAATTTGGAGTACTCTGAAGCCAGACAGCCTGCGTTCAAATTCTGTCCCTGCTGTTTGGCTTTGTGACCTTGGTCAAGACACTGGAACCTCTGAGCCTCAGTTTGCTCACAGTTTGGTTTGTTTTTCTTTTTCCCTGTTCAGAAATGTCTTATCTTTGTTGACCTTGGTTGCAAAGGCAGTGATACCAGAATGTGTTAGTATATCGAAGACTTCAACTCCATGAGCAGAATTTTAAATACCCTGAAATAGTCCACAAATGTTGATTGCTTGGGATATTGCTTGAGGACCAAGAAAGTATGGAATAAAATAGGAGTGGCTTCTAGAGATTCTGAGGATTATTATTAGAAAAAGAAAACTGAATGTTGAAGGAAATTATATATATATATTTTCTACTCTGGTACACATACACACACATACAGACACGCACTTGTTCATATATAAAATCACTTGGATGTTTGAGAGGAGCAAATTACTAATCAGGAAGCCTGAGGTCTCCCTATGCATCTGTGTCTGGTTCATACAGCACTTGCACATATAAGGAGGTCTCACCATCAGGTGAGGCTGCCAGTCTCTCTCTCTGGGCGCCAGCTTCCTCACTAGTTAGTAGGCGGAGTCAGCATAAGGATTAAGACTGAATGAGTCCACTCCTAAATTCATACCATTTATCATAGTTTGGATCAGTGTAATTATATGCAAGATATTCATCCACCATAAAGAGCAAAGACGAAAGAGACCTGCACTTGCGTCTCAGCCCCTCCACGTCCAGGGCAAGTTATTGGCCATTTAAGAGTGTCTGTCTTTTCACCTTAAAATGAGGATAATATCCATCTACTCAGGATGTTGCAGAGATTAGAGATAAGAGATAAATAAAGCTCTTGGTGCATAGTAGGTGCCTAGTAAATGCTGTAACATACTTGTTAACAATTTCCTCATTAGAATGATCGGAAACCAAGTCTCATCTATAAACCTGTATCTCTCTGGTTTCATCCATATTTTCTTCTGAGTTGATTAGATTTCCTTCTGCAGGCTTTACTCCTGTGGCAATTGGAAGGAGCATCTAGTCTGTTTCTTATAATGGGAAAAAATGAAATGAATTTTAATTTCGCTCGGAGATTAAAAGATTTCTTATTCCCTAGAAGCATGGAAACCTTCCTAAGTACTTTTTACTTGATATTATTGTTACTGCTACTACTGTGTACTATTACCATTATGTCCCCTACTACAGCAGATCAGAGACCTACAGTTGAATCTTTTTCTGCCTGTGGTTCCTTAACTACTTTGGGAAATATGAAGAAAAAATAACATATCTTTGTTGCCTCAAGTGTCCTCCACCCTGGTTGAGGAGGCAAAGTTCAAAGTAGCTGACACAATTAGAAAAGTGATTCTTAACACTAGGAAAATTGAAGAAATTTCAGGTACACTGGTGGCAGAGTACTCCTGGCATTTCATGGACAGGAGCCAGGGAGTAACTAGTCTCCGGGATAGTCCTTCATCAGGGACTATTTTTCTGTGCCCCAGAAACCATTCACAAATGTAAAAAAATTCACTTATGATTATCTGAGCCTAGAGCACAACTACTTTTTACATATAAATGCAAAATGTTTTCTGCATGGTGCTAATCCACAGTACATTTTTGAGTAATGCAATCGCAGTGTAATTTAAGGGATAAGTGCACTTTGTTAATTTGAAAATCTTTCCAAGAGCCGCTCACCATTTTGGAAAAAGATCATCCTCCAATACAGCACTCCGGTAAATACTTCCATGTTGCCGTCACATTGATGGTAATTCTCCACGTCAGAGGAATCAGAGCACTTAGTGCTCTGTTGCTCAGTCGTGTCTGACTCTGAAACCTATGGACTAAGCCTGACAGTGTCCTCTGTCCATGGAATTCTCCAGGCAAGAGTAACGGAGTGGGTTGCCATTCTCTTCTTGGGGGTGGGGCGGGGTTCTTCCCAACCCAGGGATCAAATCCGGGTCTCCTGCATCACAGACAGATTCTTTACCATCTGAGCCACCAGGGAAGCCCAAGTGGATTACATATGTGTACTAATTAAAACTCCCAACAACATAGATAGATGGTATTATTATTATTCTCATTTTCAGATGAGTAAACTGAAGCATGGGAAGTTCAACTAACTTCCCCAAGATCACACAGTTAGTAAGTGAAAATAAAATACACACTTTTACTGTGTCTTTTTTTTTATGTAGTCATGTACAAGTGTTTAATTTTGCAATGTTTAATTTATAAATTACTTTTTTCAACTTTTGTTGTTGGGCCACTAAGTCATGTCTGACTCTTTTGTGACCCCTTTGTGTTACTGGTAAGCCATTACACAATTTTTTTAAAGTATCTAGATAAGGATTGCTAAGTATGTATGCATATATTTAGTAAAAGGTGTGTGTAGAAAGAATATTTAAGAATTTCATTTCAGAATTTAAAAATATTTGTTACACAAAGAAAGAAGTAACTTACTAACAGTTCGAAATTCATCAAAGAATAAACTAGATTGATTGCTGCTGTTGCTCAGTCACTAAGTCAGCTCCAGTTCTTTTCACCCCCATGGACTGCAGCATGCCAGGCTTCCCTGTCCTGCACTATTTTTTTCTCAGATTTGTGTCCACTGAGTTGGTGATGCTATCTAACCTAATCTCATCCTTTCCCACCCCCTTCTCCTTTTGCCTTCAATCTTTCCCAGCAACAAATAGATTAATAGATGGAAACAAAAAATGGCAGTAAGTCCAATAAAGCCAAGAACGGCCCCCCTGCCTCAGGGCGTTTGCTCTCCACAGATCCATTGCTTGACCGCCTCTACTGCCAGAAATCCATAAGACTTGCTCCCTCTCTTTCTTCAGGTCTCTGAGTATGTGTCATCTCATCAAAGGTTTTCTTTGATCATCATATAAGACAGGAACCTTTATCCCTGATACCTCTTACCCTCCTTATCATTTCTTTTTCTTTATTGCACCTACCATTACTGACGTAAGTATTTACCGAGTTAATTGTCGAATGTAAGCTCCGGGTGAAAAACCTTTGTTCACACTGCTATGCCCCCATATCCAGGAGAATGTCTGGAATATAATAGAGTAATAAGTAATCTTTAAAGAGTGATTATAGAATAGTTAAGTGGCAACCCACTCCGGTATTCAAGCCTGGAAAATCCCATGGACCGAGGAGCCTGGTGGGCTACAAGCCATGGGGTCGCAAAGAGTCAGACACGACTGAGCGACTTCACTTCACTTCACTTCACTTCATAGAATAGTTAAGAGTTTGGTGAAGGGCTGAAATATTTGGTTTTGAGGTGTATTTTGAATGATTTAAATTTGACTTCGAAAGACCAGCTTGAAGTAGATAAAATAAAAGATAGGAGGGTACTGATAGTTCCCTGGAAGCCTAGTGGTTAGGATTCCAGGCTTTCACTGCCATGGCCCGGATTCGGTCCCTGGTTGGGGGAACTACTGAGATCCCACTAGCCAAAGGGTGTGCCCCCCCCCAAAAAAAAGGAGAGCTTCATCATAGGGATGGGTGGAATAGTAGCCTGCTGGGAACAGAGCAAGAGTAGAAAGAGCTTAAACTCAGGGATTAAGGCCAGTGTCAGGCCGGAGCTTCCAGAGGAGTCCAGATATGTTGAAGCAGGTGACACTGAGCTGTCAGCCACTGGCTTCAGAGTGGCAGACTGAGTCTGAGTTTGAGGAAAGTTGGTCTGGCAGTTGATATCAGTAAGCAGGTGATGGAGAAAAGCCAAAGGACATGAGTAAAGAAGCAATTACAGTGTTTTGAGTCTGATGCATGGAATGAATATATGTATACATGTTATCCTTTAAAAAGGATAAGCCAGGAGTTTACAAATGTAGGCATCTTCTACTATATAGCACATGAAACTCTGGTCAATGTTATGTGGCAGCCTGGATGGGAGGGGGATTTAGGGAGAATAGATACATGTATATGTATGGCTGTGGCCACATATGGAAAAGGACAGTTTTCAGGACTGGAAAAGGTCAGGTCAGCCACAGGACTGCAAACGGTCAGTTTTGATTCCAGTTCCAAAGAAAGGCAATGCCAAAAAATGTTCAAACTACTGCAGGATTGCACTCATCTCACACACTAGCAAAATAATGCTCAAAATTCTCCAAGCCAGGCTTCAGCAGTACATGAACCAAGAACTTTCAGATGCTCAAGCTGGATTTAGAAAAGGCAGAGGAACCAGAGATCAAACTGCCAACATCTGTTGGATCATTGAAAAAACAAGAGAGTTGCAGAAAAACATCGGCTTTATTCACTACATCAAGGCCTTTGACTGTGGGGATCACAACAAACTGGAACATTCTTCAAGAGATGGGAATACCAGACCATCTTACCTGCCTCCTGAGAAATCTGTAAGCAGGTCAAGAAGCAACAGTCAGAACCAGACATGGAACAACAGACTGTCCAAATAGGAAAAGGAGTACGTCAAGGCTGTATATTGTCACCCTGCTTATTTAACTTTTATGCAGGGTGCATCATGAGAAATGCTGGGCTGGATGAACCACAAGCTGGAATCAAGATTGGCAGGAGAAATATCAATACCCTCACATAGGCAGATGACACCACCCTTACACAGAAAGCAAGGAGAAACTAAAGAGCCTCTTGATGAAAGTGAAAGAGGAGAGTGAAACAAGCTGGCTTAAAACTCAACATTCAAAAAATGAAGATCTTGGCATCGGGTTTCATCATTTCATGGCAAATGTATGGGGAAACGATGGAAACAGTGACAGATTTTATTTTCTTGGGCTCCAAAATCACTGTAGATGGTGACTGCAGCCATGAAATTAAAAGACGCTTGCTCCTTGGAAGAAAAGCTATGACCAGCCTAGAGAGCATATTAAAAAAGCAGAGATGTTACTTTGCCAACAAAGGTCTATCTAGTCCAAGCTATGGTTTTTCCAGTAGTCATGTCTGGATGTGAGAGTTGGACTATAAAGAAAGCTGAGCGCTGAAGTATTGATGCTTTTGATCTATGGTGTTGGATAAGACTCTTGAGAGTCCCTTGGACTGCAAGGAGATCAAAGCAGTCAATCCTGAAGGAAATCAGTTCTGAATATTCATTGAAGGACTGATGCTGAAGCTGAAACTCCAATATTTTGGCTACCTGATGGAAAGAACTGACTGATTGGAAATGACCCTGATGCTGGGAAAGATTGAAGGCGGGAGGAGAAAGGGACAACAGAGGATGAGATGGTTAGATGGCATCACTGATTCAGTGGACGTCACTTTGAGCAAGCTCCAGGAGTTGGTGATGGACAGGGAAGCCTGGTGTGCTGCAGTCCATGGGGTCGCAAAGAGCGGACACGACTGTGTGACTGAGCTGAACTGAACTGATGTGTATGGCTGAGTCCCTTTGCTGTCCACTTGAAACTATCACAACATTGTTAATCAGCTATACCCCCAATAAAAAATAAAAAGTTAAAAAAATATAGGCACAGCAGTGGAAGATTTATCATGATCATCGATGTTATCATCGCCCAGTATCTATTTATCACTATGTATCAGATGTTTTCAGTGCTTTGCATATAAAATGAAAGTGAAATCACTCAGTCATGGCGAACTCTGTTGCAGTCCCATGGACTGTAACCGGCAAGGCTCCTCCGTCCATGAGATTTTCCCGGCAAGAACCCTGGAGTGGTTTGCCATTTCCTTCTCCAGGGGAATCTTCCTCACCCAGGGATCGAGCCCAGGTCTCCCGCACTGTAGGCAGACTCTTTACCGTCTGAGCCACCAGGGAAGCCTAAGCTTTGCATATAACACCTCATTTAATCCTCATAATAATTGTCCTGGCTATTTATTGCTATAACATATTACTTCAAACTTTGTGGTTTAGAATATCTGTTTTAAAATTATTTTTCATTGTTTTATGGGTTAGTTGGGCCTGGCTCGGCATTCTCACATAAGAATCCATCATGTGCTTGCAGTCAGATGGCGATGAGGGGTGGAGTCATCTACAGGGCAATTGCTTGGATGGCTAAGATAGATTCTTCACATTCAGGTCTGGCTTGGGGCTGGCATGGCTGGTAGGGCTGGAGATAGCTGGGTATGCCAAGTGCTTGCCCATTTTATCTCTTTCTCTCCTCCCACCTTCTCCCCCACCCCCACCATTTCTTTCTCTGGGTCCCTTTCCCAGAAACCTCTCCATAAACTTAGCATGGGCTTCCTCCTAACATGGCAATCTCAGAATACTCACACTTTGTTACAAGGTGGCTCGGAGATCCCAAGAGCACATTCATGGAGACCAGGTGGGAGCTGCCAGACTTCCTGTGACAGGCTCCACAGATAGGCGTCATCCTTTGTTGGTTACCCAAGCCAGCTCAGGTTCAGTGTAGGGGCGTGTGGCTCATCAGGAGGCATCTTGGGAGACCAGTGACCACAGTAACCAATTTTACAAATGAGGAAACTGACATACTCAGAGTAAGAGTCTTCCTTGTGGGTTATGCACTAAAGGATTTCAACTCAGAGTCTGTGTTCTTAGTACTCGAGTGAACTTTGGAAAAGCGCTGCCTCTTTAGGTATTACTTTATGTGGATATTAGGAGTTTGCAGGAGATGATACTGAAAAGTCCTTTCCACTTCTTTCACCCATTAAAGCCTTTGGATTTAGATGATGGGAGTGGGAATGGGAAGGAACAAGAGTAAGTGAAAAAAGCCTTCTGTAGAAGACAGAACTTTGTAACAGTATGGAGGGAAGGTATGTGGTAGACCAGGAATACACCAGGGTCTCTCAAGGATTCAGTTGGATTATTACATTAAACATCTAACAGTGGTCAACTCACATGGAATACCTATTGAATAGCAGGAAGGAGTCATAGATTTCAGTTTGAGACACTGGAATATGGGCCCACTGAGCGAAATGGGAGTAGTCACAGTAAGAGCTGCTTTAAATAGAAAAAGGACCTACCAATTTTGAAAAAGTCTGAGGTGTCTGGTAGGGCATTCCATCAGGTCCTAAATTTCACATTAGAAGAGGTCATTAGAGAGTGTTTGCCCTGAGAGAGTCTGTGTGTGTATCCTAGATTAGAGGATGAACTGAAGGCAGCAAAGGTTAGAGAAGTGGGAGGAAAAACTTCGTTGGGAAGCTGCAGGTCCTGGGAGTGAGAGAGAGGGGGGAGAGTGATCAGACTATTGAACACTTCAGAGAAGTTGAGGAGGATGAGAGAATAGTGAAAGGGGAGGACCTGTGCATTCTTCTGGAAGCAGTTTTAGTGAAATATGGGAGTTTAACATTGTTTTTTTGTAGAAGATTTTGGGACTTTGGGAATGAACACATTGGGTGGGAACTGTAGCTGAAGACTTTGGCAGCAAAGGACCAATAGAAGTTCAAAGAGGCGGGGGTTACATGTTTCTGATGAGGGTGTGCTGTCTGAGACTGATAAACCTGATGTAGGAACACTGAGCAGTCACCACACCGACAAGTTACAGAAACACAGAGAAGTGGGAACAAACCGAGATGGAGGAAAGGTAGACTGGACAGAACTTCACGCTAAAATAGAGCAAAAGCTACTTCCCTTATTTCTCATCCGTAAGACCTCTTTAATATAAAAGTTACTGAATAATGCTATCCGAAACCAAGTAGAAAAAGATTATTTTTTCCCAAAGGAATTTAGATTTCTTATTTACTTCTTGTAAAAGACCTGATTACTTTTGAGCTCAAGTCTGTATTCTTAAGAGCCACTCTTACACCTGTGCACAATCATAAAAATGCTCTCTTTTGATCAAAATATAGATCCTGAAATCTGTCCACAGAGCTCTGCATTCTTGAACCATATACAGTGCATTGGCTTTCAGGATCCCACCCCTCCTTCCAATCATTTATAATAAATCATCCCCACCCTTAGATTTTGAAGGTTGTGGAGCTCAACCACATATAACAGTAGAAACAAAAGGAGCTAAGACTAGCAGTGCCACACAGGTGAAGACGTGTATCACTTCCATTTATGAATTCTGGACATTAATTGTATTTTATAATTACACTACGCTATTAGGTTGGATTGAGGAAGAACTTCAGTTGTATCTATGCCACAGGGGAAACCACTTGTTTTGGATTTGACAGAGGGAGACAATTAAAATGTCTGATTGCAATTTTTAGAGCAGCTTTTATTTAAATTTTTTCGAGCAACTTTTATTTCGAAGACAAGTCAGAGAATATTAAAATTCATAGAAATGACTCTGAAAGGATTGGCAATTCTTATTTAAGAATGAACTATGAATTTTGCAGAGTTTTATGGTGGTTATTCATCACAATGAGAGGGAAAGCCCATTCATCTTTTCGTGCTGCAGCCTCAGCTGTAGGGATACCATTATTAAATGGCGTTTACCAGAGGTGAGGCGAAAAACCTCCTCCCCAGAGGTTCGCTCTTGCCAACCAATCACAGAGCAGCCTGGGCCTAGTCCACGCCCCCTCCCCTGATAGACCCAGGAACGCAAAGTGATTGGTGCATAGTTGGGGTTTTATGGGAGGGGTTTCTTGTCACTCTTTCTGGCTTCCCTGCAGTTCCTTATTTGGTAGCTTTTGACAGAACTAGTCTTTCTTGCAGCTAAGCATCTTGACATACATTATTCATTAAGCCCTGGAGCTCAGGGAGAGAAAGATGCAGACCCTTAGATCTTTAGATGTTTCTTTATCACATGAATTGTCTTTATTCAGAATAGTGGTTGAATTCTGTTGCATTCTGGAGTTTTACAAATGGCATGTATTCAATGGGAAACCGACTGGATGGGATCTAATGCGAGGCTTTCTTATGTGTACTTAATTACCAAAAATCTTTAAAAATCTGCACACTCCGTGCTTGTGGAGATTGCTAAGTATCAAGGTTTTGAAGATATACTGATTTTAGAACTTACTCTCTATATAATCAATCAAAAATGCCTGAAGCAAACTATTTACTGTCAGTATCTTGGGGCTACATAAAGGTAAGATTTATTTAGCCTTTGTAAACTCCTGATTACTCTGATTACATAACTAATAATTTTAATAAATTACTATGGAGTAAAGCTTTCTAAGCAATCTTTTACTTTTCTTTAGACATGAGCTACAGAAGATATGTGTGTTTTTAGTGGTCAAGATAAGGAGAGATTGTATAACTTTTATTAGTTGTAATTTGTATGTTAAAATAGCTTTTTAATTTTCAGCATTTCTTCTGTTTTATTTTGTATAGATTTGAGTGTTTTTTAAGTGTCAACGTAATTAAATCCATTGGAGATAAATAATTGGGCTAAATTATAAACGGTACATGGGCTCTAATTAGTATATAGCGTTTAAAGTTTATAAAAATTAATTTATGCCTCTTTCTAAAAAGCTGTACTACTTTTACCTGATAGGAGGTTTTTTTTTTTCTTCCAACCTTTGGATATAGATGACATTAAAATTGACAGTATTTAATTTTTAGGTGATATTTTATGTAAATGAACACTTGATCTATTTGTAAAACTGAAAGATGTACATTTATACGATACTGCTATATTTGTTAATCTCAAAAAATGAATTAGTACACTGCATTTAATAAGGTTATGTTCCTGCTTGGCAAGCTTCTTGCATGCCCTGTGGTAATGCTAACCTGGCAATCCTATCTGCTTAATATAGACTTGAGGTGGAAAAACCTTTTTCAGTCCTAAATGAAGCATCACTTCGGAAATTGGAGTTTATTCTTGAATGTTTGAGCAAATCACAATACACATCTTTAGACAATCCTTTTCCATTACTTTAAGGGCTCTCAGATTGAAATATTTTCATTTTCTTTGTTTCTTTTTAAAGCAAAATTTCCTCTTTCCTGTGAGATTTACTTGCATTCTAAGAAAACTTATTTCAGTTTTAGTTGTCCAAATAGTCATGATTTTCCACCTTCCTTAAAATCTAGATTCCAGATTTTGTAATTTTCATTATTTGAATTTTGCTAGCCATTTCTTGGCTTAATTTCTTCTTAATAGAGGAAAGTGTAGAGAGTAATAAAGACGCATCCCCCCA
The DNA here is from genome assembly GCF_001704415.2 of Capra hircus. NCBI lineage: Eukaryota > Metazoa > Chordata > Mammalia > Artiodactyla > Bovidae > Capra > Capra hircus. The sequence continues at coordinate 20,358,460 of NC_030827.1, forward strand.
CCCCAAGTCTCTTTGGAATTCATTCCTTAGCTTCTAGACAGCTCATATTTGATACTTTTTGAAGGGCTTCACAGTCATGTTATAATTATGGATAATACCTTCGAGAATCTACAGAATTTTAATGCTTTTTGCAGAAATTTTTGCTGGCAGCTTTGTGTTTTTAATATTATATTGCTAAAAACATTTAGGAAGGACAGATATACATGTGTTTAGTCTTATGTATTTTGAAAGATTTGTTTTTATGCAGCTAATACAGTGATTATTTTAGCTTTTAATGCTGGCATCCACCAAACTTGTAGTGTATCACAGTGCAGCATATTCAAATGATTTTTAGCAGAACGTTGTGGGGAAAAATAAGCATTTACTTAATGTTTGACCTTAACCACTGTCTTAATTATATACTAGAAGATATATAATGTACTAAGTAGCACATTGGCATGAGGGGGAAGTACAGGGATTAAACTTGGAAATACTTTAATTTTGTTTTATTATTTAATTTTGTTTCCTTGACAGTCTTAAATAAACATAAATTGGATAACTGGAGTTGAAAAAGCACTATTCAGTATTCAGTTCAACTGCATTTTCACTTTCCTTTACGCTTTATATTTGCTGCATACAGACATTCTGATGCATAATGAGAACAAAGGATTTGAAAGCATTCACTTAGAGATCTTCCTCTTTATTCTTTGTTGTAACAATAACTCTACATATCATTTCAGACTGTTTAGATCAGAAACAATCAGAATAATTCATCAGTCTAAAATATTTAGAGGTCCCTTTTAAAGATATCTAAATGCTCAATTAAATTGTTCTACATTTTGCAACCAGTTCTTTTTGAAAAGCAGTTCTATATTTTGTCTCTTCTAAATCTATAAATTGAGAACCCAGAAAGCATTCTAGGAAAAATAGATTTTATTACCTTTTCTAATCATTTCCCCCCTCATGGCAATTTTACAGTTATGTTAATAATTATCTTAAAATGAGAGAAATTCCACTTGGATATAAAAATGATTGTTGAGCGATTTAATTTATTGTTTGTTAGCACATCCAGCTGTACACTCCAAAACCAAATTGTAAGAGGAACTACCAGTTGAGGAAGCACTGATGGTAATTTTGGGGATTATTAATTTAGCTTCCCTCGGACTATATGTCTCAGATCAGTAGCAAAAACAAGAAAAGAAACAATTTTGATTCCTTTTAGAAAAGTTCTTTGTGCTATAATTTAATTGACTCTCTGAAAATTGTTTTTAGGAAATCTCCTATACTTTTGGGAAGAAAGATGTCTGCTTAAAATATTGTGTTATCTAATTATGTTAAAAGAAAATGTTGACTTCCTTGAAACACCTCCCAAGTCCTGGGAGGGAGACAGGTGTGCAATGAAGGGTTTTTCTCCACCCATGCTTTGGAGTTTTGAACAAACGGAAAAGGATAGTCTAGGAATATATGTATATGATACAGAAATAATCAGCAGAATATAATGTGTCATTTATCAGTCTGTACAACAGAATTCTTTCACTGGAATTTTTTGCTTTAGTTATTTGTACCAACTGGCTGTTTTGATGAGCTGTATAATCAAACTGCCAAGAAAATTACACTTCAATTTTCATGTTCTTTCAGTCAAATACAGTAATTTGTGTGGCATATCTGCAGATACCATGCAGTTTTTCTTCTTGGGCATATGGCAATGTATTCCTTATACCAAACTGCTTACATGTTAGAAAGTAGTTCTGTAGAAAAACTGGGTTCCTATCTGACTGTTCGAGTTGCACCAACTGCCCCCAACCAAGGCTGCAGCATTTTTTTAGTTACATTGAAAGAAATGCACGGAAGGCAGGTGGACAGTGGTTCCTGTAAAACAGACTGTAGAAGGGCTAGGCTAGTGGCTGAAAATCTTGCTTATTTCCCTAACTTTTAAGAAAGGATTTTGTCATGACCAGGCAGTTCTCTCTGGCCACTTCTATCTCATAGCATAACAATTTCATGTCAAAGAGATATTTCATTAAATATATGTTTTAGAGGTTTAGCAGACTCTCTTGAATATATTTTGTCTAAAAAGTAGATTTTTTCCAGGAGAAAATTTCATTCATCAAACAGATTTACTTACCTTTAGGCCTTATGCATGGTACTTGAGTTCTAAGTCACTTCAGTTGTGTCTGACTCTTTGTGACCCTGTGGACTGTAACCCACCAAGCTCTTCTGTCCATGGGATTCTCCAGGCAAAAATGCTGGAGTGGGTTGTCATGCCCTCCTCCAGGATCTTCCTGACCCAGGGATCTTCTGCATTGACAGGCCAGTTCTTTACCACTAGCACCACCTGGGAAGCCCCCATGCATGGTTTTTTGTTGTTGTTCCAGCCGCTGAGTTGTGTTTCCCTCTTTGCAACCCCATGGACTACAGCACACCGAGGTTCCCTGTCCTTCACCATCTCTCAGAGCTTGCTTAAACTCGTGTCCATTGAGTCGGTGATGGCATCCAACCATCTTATCCTCTGTCGTCCCCTTCTCCTCCTGCCTTCGATCTTGCCCAGCATCAGGCTCTTTTCTAATGAATCAGCCCTTTGCATCAGGTGGCCCCAAGGTACTGGAGTTTCAATTTCAGCATCAGTCCTTCAGTGAATATGCAGAACTGATTTCCTTTAGGGTTGACTGGTTGGATCTCCTTGCTGTCCAAGGGACTCTCGAGAGTCTTCTCCAACATCGCAGTTCAATAGCATCAATTCTCTGTTGCTCAGCTTTCTTTATGGTCCAACTCTCATATTCATACGTGACTACTGGAAAAGCCATAGCTTTGACTAATCTGACCTTTGTTGGCAAAGTAGTGTCTCTGCTTTTTAATATGGTGACCATTTTCTATACGAATAATACCCTAAATTATTTTTTGGTATTGGTAGGGGAGCTAGATATTTAGGTATATATTTTATGTTAATTTAAATACAGTTAGATCTTCCATCCATTCCTGCAATGATAAAAATAAACTATCACTATAAAAGGCCTAGGAAACCAGGAGATAGAATTCAAATAATATTGAGCATCTACTATGTGCCAGTATGAGTTAAATGATCTAATGCATTCATAAATGATAACCTGTGAATTGTTTAAGAAAATATAACTGCATAAAAAATGGGCAGAAAATGTTTTGAATACTTGGTAATATCTTTATGAACTTTCTTGAAAGGTTCCAAATTTTATTTTTTCCCCTGTGGATCATAATATATAATGCTCAGTGACAATAAGCAACATGTATGTTTATTTTAAAATTCGTGTTGTGCAGTCTGCAAAGCAGTGACCATGCCAATTTTAAAACATAAAATATACATATATTTGGTGACTCATTTATCTCATAACTGGTTGTTTGCACCTCTTAATCCCCTTCTATTTTACCCATCCGTTATTCCCCAAGTCTGGTAACCACTGGTTTTTCTGTATCTATGAGCCTGTTTCTGTTCTATTCATTCATTTTCTGATTCCGCATATAAGTGATAATGTACGGTATTTGTCTTTAACTTGTTTCACTACCATACAACCCTCCAGGTCCATCCATGTTGTCACAAATGGCAAGATTCCATTCTCCTTTTTTATAGCTGAGTAATATTCCACTGCATGTGTGTGTGCGTGTGTGTGCATGCATGCACACACACATGTGTAAATATACACACATTGCAAAATATAATATACAGCACAGAGAATATAACCAATGATATTATAATTTTGGTACAGAATCTATTAATATTAAAATACCAAATCACTATGTTGTATACCAGAAACCCAGGATATTGTCAACTATGTTTCAACAAATATACACAAAGGAAAAAGGCAGAGCTAATTATATACGGCTATTAGCAGTGAGACAGTGAGGATATACATGAGTTCTACATGCATTTTTTAATCAGAGCAAGTTATTAAAAAAAAATACACAACAGAAGTGAACTTTGTGTTTCTGAGTTTGAGAATGAGCATCGTCAGTCTGTAAATTAACAACCAGAGGTATCTCTGTTGGTTATAGCCAGTTCTTCAGTTTTGACTGCAGGAAAATGTTAATATGCATTTCTTATATCCAACAGTATACTGAAATTTTTTATTGATCCCAGTACTTTATAGTGATCAATTCTGATACCTAATTTAGATGATCAATAAAATTAACTCTGGAAGTGATTTGCCAAAGTATCTTGAGTTATATATAACACCTTGGTATGAATTGTGCAGAGAGCCAAAGTTTTTTTTTTTAATTCTAATAAACTAAATATTGAGTTGATTCACTACTCTCTTTACCCCAGACTTAATTGAGGATTTATGATGAAATTCACAATTTTAAAGGCTTTTTTGTGATCAAGTATTTAGTTGTTGCTCTATATAAAGAAAATATATTGTTTAGTACATTGAAAGAAATATTAAGGTATATTAAAAGGTGTATTTGAGTTATTTGGGAAGTCAAAGGAAGATACATTGAGAAGCAATAATGGCTAGGAAAGCGTAACATCATTGAGAATTCCAGTTTTGGTAATGCCACGTGCTGGTGATAGATAAATTCCAGGTGGTAGATAAGTTTCTTTGGATAAAATAAGCACCAGGGAACCAGTAAAATAAACTGTGAAGCAATGATGTTTCAGCTGAACAGGTCTATTTTTAATTGTATTTATGGCACTTGTGGTGGTGAATTGGTAAATTCTGTGGATGTCGAAGACCAGTAAATCCCTACTTAAAAAACTTTTAAAAAGGGAACATTATGTATTATTTGTTCAAATATTTTCTCTATAGTCTGGGAGAGTACTCAAATCTATTCAGTCCTGCTTTGGGGGAAAAGACTACATTTTAATCTCTGATCAGTATACATATTCATTTCTGCTAATGATAAATTAATTGATAAAAAATACCATGTTTTATTGTGTGGCAACCCTTTTGTGTGTTTATAAATTAGTTTTTTCTCTTCTCTAAATGCTAATAATTCATGCTATTTTTGTGCATTCTCCCCTCAATGTCTTCCTTGAATATCTAAATGTGTGCTGTCCATTTATGGCAGCCCCTAGCTTCATGTGACCTTGCAGTTTAAATTCATTAAAATTAAATAAATCCAGAATTCAGCTCCTCCTTTATACTAACCATATTTAAAGGGCTTAATAGCCACATTTAGCTATTGGCTCCTAGCCACTAATCTCTGGAGAGCGGAGAGTATAGCATTTTTTCATCATTGTAGAAAGTTCTATTGGATGACACTGACCTAAAGAATCAGGATGTGTTAAAGATTCTTTGGCATATTTTCTGATTCTTAGCATATGTTCATGTTATTTCACTTAAACTTTCCTCTTCTGTTATTTCATTTTATCTTTCTGTTTTTTCAGTTTAAAAGGATGCTTAATCGAGAGCTCACCCATCTCTCTGAAATGAGTCGGTCTGGAAATCAAGTGTCAGAGTATATATCAAACACATTCTTAGGTGAGAATAACAATTTAAATTTTTTCTTTTTTATTGTTTGGTTGTCTTTAGAGGTAGATTGGGGTGCAAACTTGTTTTGGAAATCAGTAAGAGTTAGGAATTCCATTTGTTCTCAATCATCAAATCAATGAGCCTCTAAGCTTTAGAACCTAAGGTGACAAAGTACCTTTTTTTATCTTTTAGTTTCATTCAAGACTTTGGAGATTCCCTTAATTAAAGTTGTATATTTCCCATTTTTCCAAAGTACTCAACTGTAAAATGTATTTTTTAGAGAGATCTATTCATGCATTCAACAAATTCTTGTTAAATGCCAGCCATTGCTGGACAGTAGATATTTAATAATCAGTTAAAAATAGTCCCTAAACTCAACGAGTTGATAGTCCAATGGGAATCACGCCTGGTAGGCTGAGAGATGTAACACAATTGCTGAGGAAAAGCTTGCTGATGCTAGTAGCTGAGAGTATGGTGCACTGGGACACCACCACTCCATCCTCCATCCACAGAAAGAAAATGCAGGTAGGACAAGCCAATAACTTGAACATACCCTTGATCTGAATTTACTTGCACAACAAAACTGCTATAATAGCTAACTAGCACATCCACTAAACAGACATTTCTTGGATACATGCTCTGTGTAAGGAAAAGTCAAAGGAGTCACTGCCTTGAAATAGTGAATGAGTGTATTGATACCATCTGATGTCCTAGCTGAAAACAACAATTAGGTCTTGTGAATATGATATTTACTTATCAGATAATATTGGAGATTCTCTGTGCTCCCCGTATAACCTTGTTACATTATATATCCCCCATATCACTATCCTATAGAAAATGTAAAGTAGCAGAAGCAGTCTGACTCCTTCAGATAAACTGTGTGTGCTCCCACAGAATGGCCCATTAGGTTCACACACTACTGTTTTCATTTTGCACACGAAGTTTCTGCCATTTCAAAGTAGGTGTTGAAACTGGAGTTCTTACTTGGCAAAAGCAGCTTTCCCACCAGTAAGTGAATTTTGGACAGGAATGGAATCAATGAGCAGTGGAAATAACCAATATATTTTGCCTTTTCCAAGTCAGCAATCATAAGTTTTTTTTTTTTTTTAAAGTATTAGGACCTTCAAAGATGTGGTCACTGAATTATTTGATGTTAATTATTATGCAGTAGAATTTATTTGCTTAATTTTGTGTTTCAGAGTATCAAATTAAGTCCACATCAAACTGTAAATACTCAACTTCCTTAACAGGAGTTTTACTTGGAAGTATTTCCTAGAATGTATAATGATCAATTAAAATCTGCCTAGTTATGGATGTTATGAGAAAAAAAGAACTAGGCAGAATTAATACTAAGTGTAGAATATTTTTTAAATTTTTAAGATAAGCAACATGAAGTGGAAATTCCTTCTCCAACTCAGAAGGAAAAGGAGAAAAAGAAAAGGCCAATGTCTCAGATCAGTGGCGTCAAGAAGTTGATGCACAGCTCCAGTTTGACCAATTCAAGCATCCCAAGGTTTGGGGTCAAAACTGAACAAGAAGATGTCCTTGCCAAGGTAGGATGATTTCAAGTACCATGATCAGAAATATGCAGTGAACTTCGATTCCTTCTGGTTTAAATAAATGAAAAAGCTTATTATTAATAATTCATGGGGGGTTTTCTGGTAGATGGGAAAGCACTTTATAAAGCTCTTGCTAAATCGCTTGAATAGCATTGAAACATATACATTTCCATATGTAAAATTAGACAGCCAGTGGGCATTTGCTGTTTGACACAAGGAGCTCAAATTCAGTGCTCTCTGGAGGTGGAGGGAGGTTCAGGAGGAAGGGGACATGTATATACCTATGACTGATTCATGCTAATGTATGGCAGAAACCAACACAATATTGTAAAGTAATCATCCTCCAATTAAAAGTAAATAAATTTTAAGAAAGAATAAGGTAGATGAACATGAGCTTTTAGAGAAGGATCTCCAAAATAAACCATGAAGAGAAAAAATAAATCACTTGAATTTAATTAATATATAGAGACAGATGGCTTGGTGTTCTTTATTTTTGCATCTACATTTGATTGTTTGAATAGTTTAAGGTTTTTGAGAATATGTTTTAACTAGTTAAGGTTAACTAGTTTAGCTAGTTACTTTTAACTAGCTAAGGTTTTGAGAATACATTTTAACTAGAAATGCTTGAGATCAATATTTCGAGTGTGTAAATATGTTGTTTTGTCAGAGACATAAGGTTGAGCAACACCATTCAGTTTCTGGCATGTGTTTTAAGCAGATTTGCCTGAAGTCTGCCTCTACTTACGTGGTGCATCCATTATATTTGAAATGAACCTTTGAAAAAAGTCTTAACGATCTCTTCATTAAAGTCAGTAATTTTTAAATGACTGTGTTCATTGTTTCATGTTTTACTTCTGCATCCAAACTTGTTCTTATCTTTCCTTAACCCCAGGAACTAGAAGATGTGAACAAATGGGGTCTTCATGTTTTCAGAATAGCAGAGTTGTCTGGGAACCGACCTTTGACTGTTATCATGCACACCATCTTTCAGGTAACGGCGTTACGTTCTGTCACCTCTTTTATTTGGTGACATAATGTGCAGTCTGTGAATCGTGTATGCACTTATCTTCTTCACTGCTCACCCTCTTTTACTTATTTTGATGGTTTTTTATTTGCCAAAATATATATAAGGGATATATATTTGCCCCTTATATACCAAGGGGCAAATAAGGATATAAGAAGGTTGGAGTGTGGGTTAAACACAAATAAATCAATTGTATTATTTTTCCCATTGAAGAAAAAGATATGTGGGCAAACTGAAGCAATTCATTAAAATAATTATAAAATCATAAAATAAAAAAATTTTAAAATCATCCACATGACCCTCCCTTGCACAGAGAATGGAGTGGAGTGCTAACTTTACAAATTGAATAAGCCCCTTGCTGACTAACCTTAGTATGTAATTTCTTCAACCACTGTCTTGTGGACTACTCTCTTCTTCAAATCAGTTTCTCATTCTTGTCAAGTTTTTGCCCCAGTTCAGGGTTAGGATTTATATGAGATTTGGGGCTGGAGGTCTCCAGCCCTCAAGAGAATGTCGTGTCTCACTTTGCTTTGATCCAGTGGCTGAGTCAGTGATGGTGGACTGAAGCTACCTTCAGGGTCCCAGGACACGGACATTTGATAGTTGGCAGCTCACTCCTGACACCATATATTTTGGGCAAAGCTTTGCTGGGCTCCAGAAGGACAACTGTACTCTGGTTTTGTCCCTGCAGTTCCTGGATCACCCCATGGGTTTTCATTGTCCTCACTAGACATTGAGAGAGTGCTTCTCTCATTTCTGGGTTATCCATAGGTGACACAGGGGGTGATTTCTGTTGCTGTTGTTAACACACTGTATGGAAAATCTTTTCTATAAGATACAAAATGCTAAGAGGATTTCTTTCCTTGCAGGAACGGGATTTATTAAAAACATTTAAAATTCCAGTAGACACTTTAATTACATACCTAATGACCCTGGAAGATCATTACCATGCTGATGTGGCCTACCACAATAATATTCACGCTGCAGATGTCGTCCAGTCAACGCACGTGCTGTTGTCTACACCTGCTTTAGAGGTACACTTGGTTTCTAAACCTTCGAGGACATTAACTTGCCACTCGCAGTGGTTCTTCAGCTTGCATACTGAAGGGCATGGAGGGCAAACAATAATTGGCTTCCTGGAAATATTATTAAGTTGGGAGGGGGATGTCACTGTGGTAATTAAACAGCTGAGTCTTTGATGAATTTGTCTTTGATAATAATCAAAGACTTAGGGATTCATCTGTTTATGATATTGCCTCATTGAAATGATCTAGTGAACATTCCATAAAGCACACCTGGATTACTTAGTTTTGATTAGTTTGGGGCTTCTTGGGAATTTAGTCTGACAACTTTTTTGTTTATAACCCAAAGATGATTATTTTTATAAAATAGAAGCTATGCATTAATACTTTTCATAGAACTCACTAGAAAGAAACATATCTTTAATGTCACCAAATCCTATGAAGTTGTTCCATTAAATGTTTATTAAAGCAATTTAATCTCCATAATCATTTGGGAGAGTGACTCTCTTTTGCTAATGTACTTTATAGTTCAGATTGTTTCATTATAAAACTGGGTTAATACCTTATTGTTTGAGTGAGAGGCTCTCAACTGGGGGTGATTTTCCCATTACTCCTGCTCCTCCCAGGGACATCTGGCAGTCAATACTGGAAGTTTTTGGCTGCCACAGTTTGGGGGTACATTCTACTGGCACCTCATCTGTAGAGACCAGGGGCCCTGCTAAACACCTCGTAACACACAGGATAGCCTCCCACAGCAAAGACTTATCTGCACAACAAAGACTTATCTGACTGCAGATGTTGGGTTCTCTGAGATTGAGAGTCCCTGTTTTGAATGAAAGAAAATAATTGCTTGTGTCATTAATTTTATGTACATTTTCAGAATATCCTTGAACATCTTAAATACTTTTAAAATGTTATTATTTTCTGTAAAATATTGGCAGATATCCTTTTTAAATATTTTTAAAATATAACCATGGAAAAGGTGTGATCTTGAATTATAATAAAATCAGAGAAAATATTTCCTCCAAGATTACATTCAAAAAGGCCATGAGGAGCTCATTTCCTGAAAGTCTCCCATCCTGAAACATGATGATAATATATTTTGAAGCTTCATTTTATTTTCCATCAGAGTCTGGGAAGGAATTTCCCATTCCTATGCACCTTTAATTTATATTACTATAGAATAGTAACGTTATCTAATACTGTCTGGGTTCTTTCAGGCTGTGTTTACAGATTTGGAGATTCTTGCAGCAATTTTTGCCAGTGCAATCCATGACGTTGATCATCCTGGTGTGTCCAATCAGTTTCTGATCAATACAAGTAAGTGAAGTGAAACTTCTTCATTTTTGCAGAAAAAATTTTCCTTTTTACATTTTAGAGTGACTGAGCGTTTTTATAAGTGTAGGGTGTTTCCAGAGTCATGTTCTTTTGAGATGTGTATATATGCATTTCGGTGACTGCACATTAATGTTATAATAGCTCTAAAAAAGTATTGTTCTAGCCCATGAGGCATATGATGTTTGAAAAAACATGCATTCCAGTGCTTCTCTTGAAATACTATATTACCACATTAGTAGACAGAGCAATTGAAAGCGAAAGTTTGCAGAAAGATTTAGGTATATTGCTCCTAAAGTCTTTTTGGTGGGGAGCTGTGCTGGGTCTTTATTGCAGCTCATCAGCTTTCTCTGGTTGTGGCATGTGGTCTCTCTAGTTGCGGCATGCAGGTTTAGTTGCCCTGTGGCATGTGTGATCTTAGTTTGCTGACCAGGGATTGAACCCATGTCCCTTGCATTGGTAGGTGGATTCTTAACCACTGCACCACCAGGGAAATCCTGCCCTCAGAGTTTTAAATAAAAGAAGTTATCAGGATAAATGTTAAATTCCTCATTTTATGTAGGTTGTCACGTAATCCTCTTCAGAGGCTGTAACTCCTTCCCCTCTCCACCATGTTCTTTCCTCTTCTTCCCTTTTTACATCTCATGCTGAGGGCAGTATGAGGTTCTGTTTTGACATACTGTTTCTTTTTTTCTTTTAATATGTTTTAACCATTGCTTTTTTCTCACTGGTGACATTTTGCAAAATAAGTCATCAATGGATTTGGAAAGAACGCACAGAAGAGACTGTTCAGTGTGGGACACCTCTTAACACACAGTTGCACTGCAAACTCCTGTAGGGAATATTAGTAGCATTTGGGTGAGGCTTTTGGCAAAGAGATTGTTTTACAGAAATTCTCTTCTTTCTGTGCTCTTAGTCACTCAGTCGTGTCTGACTCTTTGTGACCCCCATGGACTGGGACCCGCCAGGCTTCTCTGTCCATGGGGATTCTCCAGCTTAACCTAGGAATTGAACCAGGGTCTCCTGCATTGCAGGTGGTTTCTTTACCAGCTGAGCTACCAGGGAAGCCCATTCTTTCTATACTTGAAGTTAATTGGTAAATAATTTAAATGTACCATTATATAATTCCCTCCCACCGCAGTAGATTAATGTTATAAAAGTCACTTTTGTATGTGAAAAAATAAAATAAAAAGCTCTTATTTTTTCCTATCTGTTAAGAATCTGTCTTTGCTTTTTACTGTGAGTTGTGGAAAACAGCCTTCTCCTGCCCCATAGCAGTCTAGCTCCTATGGCGTCTGTTCCTCCACCATTCATTCCCAATACTTTGGTGCAGCCAGATTTAAAGGGGAAGTTTAAATATAGGCTTGCTTTGAGAGATTCAGATCTTTTGGCTTATTTACATATTTGTATAGCCTCTGGACTACCCTAATGTGTAGGAGAATTGGGAAAGTCATAGGTTTCCAAAAATGGATGGATAGTCAGTGCATTTCATGTCTTAGCTACCTTTTGAGAACCTATAATAGGGTGCTTTCAGGAGTCAATGAAACATTACTGTATATCAACACATGAGTTTACATTGTCTCCTAGGTTAGGGTTGATTGTGTCCTTTCTGTTAGAACAGGAAGGTCCTATAGTAAAATGTACACTGGCAATTTTTTGTTATCCTGGACTGATTCATTATTTTGCTTCTTAGGTATATCTTGATATTTTTAACAAATACATATAAATTTTGTCTTAACTCTTGCCACTAAGAAAGGTAGGCTTTTTTCTTTAAATTAATAACACCAATATTCAGACTTAAGTGTTTTATTTGCATCCTATTATACTTACTATTGTATCTTCCCATATTATAACATTAGAATTAAGAATTGAGAACAAATTAAAACAACCGATAATAAAGTCACTGTCTTCCAAGTATTCTCTTAAATTTTTCAGGAAAAATGAGGACCAACTCTATTATTCTTTATTATGGACCCTCTAAGGGCAGAGGGGCCTAGGCTGGCAGCAGGGTACCCGTGGAGTCTGCAGTTTAAGCTAGCAAAGCCTCAGTCCACAGATGAATCTCATGCCCTTTAAAGTTTGAGACAACTGAGAATAAATAATGGAGACACGCAGTGGGTAATTATACACACAGGACAGTGGCCAAGGGTGTCTGTTTAAGGTCGTTTTACTGATGACCTGCCTGAGGTAGAAGGATTATACACTGCGCTTCTGGAGGCAGTTTGTTAGTCAGTGATGTTGTGCACATCTCCTTTCTGTGGGGTCTCAGCCACACAGGACAGTCAGCAGTTCCCAGGCCAGCTTTGGATTGCTGATATTTTCTTGAGGGTGGGGTGAGATAGGGCTGTGTAATGCCTGAGAGAATGAATCAGTAACATCTGGTAGATGAAAGTTGCCCCAGGGCATTATGAGAATTATTGCCATAGTTAGCTTTTAATTGGGCTTCCCTGGTGGCTCAGACGGTGAAGAATCTGCCTGCAATACAGGAGACCCGGGTTCTTTCGATCCCTTGGTCGGGAAGATCGAGCCAGAAAGCATTTTATTTCAGAACTCAGAAGAGGCTTAGTAGCCTCTAACACAAGTTAAGTTTTAGTTTTCACAACATGCTTTAAAAGGAGTCCCACTAATAACTGCAAACTTGTAATAAACAGCTGTATGAAATACTCTATCAGAATTATGTGATTATTTTTAGTTTACAGTAAACTCTTTTTATAGACCTTAAATTTGTGTTTTCTCTTTCTTTTGTGGATGGGTTGAGTGGCTCAAACTAGCACACTCTCAGCTCCTAGCCTGGAGCTGGGGCTGCCATCTTGTCCAAAGCTAAAGGTTGAACCTGTGTTTCCTGTAATAAAGACTTCTAATCATCAGATCAGACCTCCCATGGATGGGAGGTCACCTGTCCAATTTTAAGGAAACTGCATGGCTCACCAGGGCGGAAGGGCACTTGGGCTCACCTGGCTGATTCCCAGGCCAAATACCCCTCTGCTTCTCAGTTGTGGTGATAGTTTTCATTAACCATTCCAGTTGTGTTAGTTTTAGGCACCAAGTGATTTGATATTAATGACACATACACTCCTTGTAAACATGCTTAAGGTTGTGAAAACAGAGCGATCATTTCTACCTGGCAGAGGCGTTAAGCTTTTATAAATGATTTAGAGGAGTGAGAGATTCTGAATAGGATGTAAGGAAGTTGAAATTCCAGGTGAGAAGCTGCATAAATCTTATCAAGGACAATACTATGTAAATAAATCTATAAAATGTAATGAGCATCATAATGTGTTGAATAGAGCACATTCAGTTCAGTTCAGTTCAGTCGCTCAGTCAGTCATGTCCGACTCTGCGACCCCATGAACCGCAGCACGCCAGGCCTCCCTGTCCATCACCAACTCCCAGAGTTCACTCAGACTCACGTCCATCAAGTCAGTGATGCCATCCAGCCATCTCATCCTCCGTCGTCCCCTTCTCCTCCTACCCCCAATCCCTCCCAGCATCAGTCTTTTCCAGTGAGTCAACTCTTCGCATGAGGTGGCCAAAGTACTGGAGTTTCAGCTTTAGCATCATTCCTTCCAAAGAAATCCCAGGGCTGATCTCCTTCAGAATGGACTGGTTGGATCTCCTTGCAGGCCAAGGGACTCTCAAGAGTCTTCTCCAACACCACAGTTCAAAAGCATCAGTTCTTCGGCGCTCAGCCTTCTTCACAGTCCAACTCTCACATCCATACGTGACCACTGGAAAAACCATAGCCTTGACTAGATGGACCTTAGTCGGCAAAGTAATGTCTCTGCTTTTGAATATGCTATCTAGGTTGCTCATAACTTTTCTTCCAAGGAGTAAGCGTCTTTTAATTTCATGGCTGCAGTCACCATCTGCAGTGATTTTGGAGCCCAACAAAATAAAGTCTGACACTGTTTCCACTGTTTCCCCATCTATTTCCCATGAAGTGATGGGACCGGATGCCATGGTCTTCATTTTCTGAATGTTGAGCTTTAAGCCAACTTTTTCACTCTCCTCTTTCACTTTCATCAAGAGGCTTTTTAGTTCCTCTTCCTCTTTAGTTCCTGCCATAAGGGTGGTGTCATCTGGATATCTGAGGTTATTGATATTTCTCTCGGCACATTAGAGAATATTTATCTTTAAAAAGATAAATATTTTTAAAGCATTATTTTCTGAAACAATAAAGCAGTGTCAGAATATATATAGCATTAAATTTTACTTGGAAAATGAGTAAAATTTCTGTTTCTAGCAAATCTGTCTAGGTGTGGGGGAGAAAGGTTTCTTCACACATTTGAACACATTAGTCATCTATTCAAATCATATGGCTTTTGAGGTTCAAGAGCAGGGACATTTCACTATATGAAGGTCGAGCTAGACCTGGTGATAGTACACACTCTACTTCACTGATCTCATTGATAAAAAAGCTTTCTATCACTATATTTGTAGCTTATGTATAGAATGTTATTTTTCTGTATCAATGTAAAATCATAGGATCTCAGTCAAAGTGTGTCTTGAATCTCACGTCTCCTTCCTAGCTTCTTTAAAATAGTCACTGAGCAGTATTGAGTATTTCTTCCTTAGAAAATAATATATATTCTCCACACAAGTCAGAAGAAAGATCCAACACATGTTTTAGTTTTTACAGTGACTTAAGTGGAAACAAGATAAAGCACCATTTTTTTTTAAAGACTACTTTAATAGATCTGAGTCTGCTATTTATAGGAACTAGGAAAGAGGTGGGATTTCTCATTGCAAACAAAACAAAACAAAACAAAATAAAACAGGTCCAGGACAGTCATGGGGAAGCAACCAAATCTTCACCTTGAAGTTATGTAGACAGCTCAAAAGCCAGCTTCGTGTGAAACTCTCGGTGTGCATACATGTTTATAGTGACTGCCGAGACACTTGGACAAGGAAATGGAAAAATGAACAAAGCTATCCTATGAACAAAACAAGTACAAGCGTGAACAGACCCTGATGTTGTTTGTATGTTCCAAGCTGGTCTTGTACCCTCTTGGAGTACAAATTACCCTAAGGCACATGATCTTTGCATAAAAGATTGGATAGATAGTCCACCTTTATCAGGAATACAACATCTGGATGTGTTACAGATGTTAGGAATGTTGCTTTCTACTGCTGAGCTTATGGAGCTGCCTCTAGCAGATCCGGATAGGAGGTTCAGGATAACCTCACCTAACTCTTCTTTCCCTTTAGAACAGAAGAAGCCGAAGCCTCAGTGTGAACTGACTTGCCACGTGCCAATAGCATCAAGTCCACTCTCAGAATTCTAGGGCTCTTCCGTGGTTACACTAACTCATAGACTCTCTTCTAGGTGTTGTCATGTCATGGGAATGCAAGCAGAAACATTTAGGAGAAATTGCTTCCTAAAACCCCAGATATCTCGGAATATGAAAAATAAGATGAACTTAGCATAAATGGCTTTGCTGACCTTCTACCTTTTGTCTTTCTTTCAAGACTCTGAACTTGCCTTGATGTACAATGATTCTTCTGTCCTGGAGAACCATCATTTGGCCGTGGGCTTTAAGTTGCTTCAGGAAGAAAACTGTGACATTTTCCAGAATTTGACCAAAAAGCAAAGACAGTCATTAAGGAAGATGGTCATTGACATTGTGAGTAACTGATAAAAAGCAAAAGAGAGAACTGTGATCTATGATTTTTTTTAAAAAAGAAAGAGATGACAGTCAAATAAAACTTTCTTATACATTTCAATTTCTTGTACATTTCTTATACATTGCTGCCCTTTCTGTCCCAGAGGCTGGCCTTGCTGCTGGCAGTGATGCTCTGCTGCTAACAGTCTGGAGTTAAGAATAATGAAAAAACCTCTTGTCAGCAGAAGTGCCATGCAGAAACATCCGTGACATTCGTCTTTTCTCTATGCATTTTTCATGAGACACAGGGAAATCTCTGGTTATCGGAAACTTTATCTGTTTAGCTTTGTACATACAGAGAAATGGAGACATTACATGTCTTAGATAAGCAGAAAATTAACCAGAATATTGTTCATAAAGTATTCTGTAAGCAACCTGTGAATCACTCCATTGTAGTCCAGTAACCACCTTCTAGTCCAAGAAATAAAAACTTCAAAATGTGATGATGTCTTATCCAGAGAAATAGCCCTTTTTATCTCCATGAGAGTGGCTGCTAGTGATTAATGTTTCTATATATTGTGCACATTTCTCTGAACTTCCAGGAAACTTGACAGCAAAGAGGAGTAGATTCTGGCTAGGAAGCAGTGAAGGATTCCTGCACAGGGCTATTAGATGACAGAATTGTTCTCCATTTCTTCTCATGTTCTCCATGATATTTTCATGTGCAAATTATGACTTTTTTCCTCTGGGCATGTTTTACTTATTATAACACTGTTTGTCTTTTAAGGTACTTGCCACAGACATGTCAAAGCACATGAATCTACTGGCCGATTTGAAAACTATGGTTGAAACTAAGAAAGTGACGAGTTCTGGAGTCCTTCTTCTTGATAATTATTCTGATAGGATCCAGGTAAAGCATTTGACTTTGTTCTGTGTCTGTGTGTACACACTCGTGTCCGTGTGTCTAGCTTAGATAGGATTTATGTCTCCTTTCTCCCAGCTTATAATTTTGGTAGTTATAAGCAGGATTTTTATCCAGATTCTTCATCTTGAGAATTAACCAGACAAAGTCCTATTGGCCTTTGCAAGTGGAAGTGCATTAGGAAAAAATAATATCCCACAAAACCAACCACTTACGCAGCTCTGAATTTAATGAACTGAGCATGTAAACAGTTTTTCGCATGATACCTAGATGCGTTAGAAGTGGCATACTTTGGACTATTAATACAAGTGTGAACCACACACAGACACATCATGGTCGAGCCGTCTGGAACGACTCTTACACAACATGTATTTTTAAGTGTCACAGTCACTTGATGTGAATTTCTAGTTTAAAAAAAAAGGAACGGGTGCTAAGCAGAGCATGCACTGGTTTGTTTTAGGTCCTTCAGAACATGGTGCATTGTGCCGACCTGAGCAACCCAACCAAGCCTCTCCAGCTGTACCGCCAGTGGACGGACCGCATCATGGAGGAGTTCTTCCGCCAAGGGGACCGAGAGAGGGAGCGGGGCATGGAGATAAGCCCCATGTGTGACAAGCACAATGCATCTGTGGAAAAATCACAGGTGATGCCTTAAGCTTTCAGAGAGAACACAGCTACACTTTGCTTTCTTTGTTTGCACCTTGTTCAGTCTTTTATTGGGTGATCTTAATTACTTCCTTTCTGACAAGCTCAATTCCCACTTCGTGTTTGCAAGCCTCAAAATTCTTTGATTCTTAGGATGTATATCTGTATGGTCGCATATCTATTCATAGAACAGTATATTTATTCATCGTAACTCGATTCATATAGTATATTCATATGTGTAGAATTATTTCAACTATCTCTTCTCATAAGTGAATAAAGTTCTTTGAATCCATATGGAATACATGGCATTATTTCGGTTTATCTGGATCCACCTATAAATGGACTATTCTAAAATCAAGTCCAAGCCTCAAGCCAAGCAAGGTAAAGAAGCAGAGGTTTTTTTACATCAGAAACTTGCTCTTGGACTCAGAATTCTAAAAGCTATTGTTTCCTGCAGCTCGTAACAACATTGTCATACAGTCTGCTACCTAAAATAGTGACTGTTTTACCAGACTAAGATTAATAGTCTTCAGTATTATATTTGTAAAGCATATTACATTTATATATTTTATGTAAATTCTATATATCATATATAAAAATTTAATTCAGTATATAAATTGAATACATTTGGGTCTCTTTAACCTTTTCCATTGTTTCTTAATCCTGTACTCACACTGGATATTTTTTTTTTAACCAGGTGGGCTTCATAGACTATATCGTTCATCCTCTGTGGGAGACGTGGGCAGACCTGGTCCATCCTGACGCCCAGGACATTTTGGACACTTTGGAGGACAATCGCGAGTGGTACCAGAGCACAATTCCTCAGAGCCCCTCCCCGGCGCCCGATGACCAGGAGGAGGGCAGGCAGGGTCAGACAGAGAAGTTCCAGTTTGAACTGACTTTAGAGGAAGACGGCGAGTCCGACACCGAGAAGGACAGTGGGAGTCAAGTCGAGGAAGACACTAGCTGCAGCGACTGCCAGACGCTGTGCACTCAGGACTCGGAGGCCACCGAGACCCCCCTGGATGAGCAGGTGGAAGAGGAGGCCGCGGCGGGCGGGGAGGGGGCCCAGCCCGAGGCCTGCGTCGCCGGGGAGCCCTCCCCGGGCACGTAACGGGGCCCAGACGCCCATGCCTTTCGTGTGTGTCTTTTGTTTTTTCAAGTAGAAACGTTGTTTCCAAAGTGCATGTCACATGCCACAACCACGGTCACACCTCACTGTCATCTGCCAGGATGTTTGTGGAACAAAACTGACCTTGACGACTTAGTCTGGCGCTCAGGAATATCGTCACCAGTTTTTTCACCTCCATGTCATCAGAATGAGAGGGACATCTTCATGGACAGCATTGTCACAGGTCTGCGGCTCCATCACGCTGAAGAAGCCGAGAAAAATCAACGCTTAAGTGTTTTCTAGGGAGTGTGGCTCATTGGGCAGCCCCAAAGTTAAGATGATTTGGGGTTCTTTATTTTTTCTTTTTGTTTGCAATATTTTCAGCAGAAAGAAGGCATTATTACATGGATGCAGTGAACAGATGGGTGAAGCAACGAATGGGTCAGGAACAGGACACAGTGTCAAGCTGTTACCAGGAAAAAGATGAGCCACAGAAATTGCATAATTTTCTAATTTCAAGTCTTCCTGATACCTGACTGAATAGTGTGGTTCGGTGAGCTGCACTGACCTCTACATTTTGTATGATATGTAAAACAGATTTTTTGTAGAGCTTACTTTTATTATTAAATGTATTGAGGTATTATATTTAAAAAACTACGTTCAGAACTTCATCTGCCACTGGTTATTTTTTTCTAAGGAGTAACTTGCAAGTTTTCAGTACAAATCTGTGCTACACTGGATAAACCTAATTTACAAATTTTACTTGCACCTTAGACTTCATAGCAATTAACTGATTTGTAGTGACCCATTGTTTTATATACCAATGACTTCCATATTTTAAAAACAAAAATTGACTTTATGTTGCAGGAAACCCTTTTTTGTAGGTCTTCATTTGCTGGCTTTTCATTTTGGTCTATTCAGACACGCAGAGTTGCTCCCCATTGACATTTCTCTTCACTGTGTGCAAAGTGAACATGTGTTCCATAATACTCTGATGTGTGTTCTGTCTAATGTATCTCAAGCCTCATGGACACTCAGTCATCAGCTGGTATTATCTGAAGCAAATGAGAGATATATAAATACCCAGTAGCTAAAATGGTCAGTCTTTTTTAGATATTTTCCTACTCAGTGTCTTCTGATAACTTTTTGCTGTGGTGGTAGACCCTCATTTCACAAATGCATGTCTTTGTAATAACCCACACATTTCATGCTCATTTTTATTGTTTTCACAGTCAGTTATAGTAAGAAAACCTTTCCCCCTTGTGCTGCTTCATTATTCAGTGTGTGTTTGAACCTCTGTCCACATTTACTATGTGGGGTCTTATCAAATATATCACCGCCATTCTGATGGATGCAAAGAACAGGTAGTCAAGTTAGAGTTAGCATTCTTTTCTGCCATGAGGTCATATATAATGACTAGCTTTTACTTTTGATTTACAAAGAAAAGTTAATGGCTAGCTAATTTTTAACAATATTAGTAGAATATATTAATGAACACCAATACAATGAATGCTCTTTTGTTTCTATGATTTCACCATGGGATTAAGAACTGTATGAAGAATATTCCTGAGAAGTGATTTTAAGTGTAGCAGTGACTCTTCCTTAAAGGACAGCCACATAACACATAGTAGCATTTCTTGCTTTATCAGTTATCATTGATCCAGAAGTACATCTGGTGGAGGAGAACTTTAAATATGCTGATAGAAAGAAGTTGAAAAAAAAGAAAAAAGAAAGAAAGAAGTTGATGGTGCCCCTAGCACCAGAGATTTGGTGATATGATGCCATTTTAAATTACTCAGTTGGGTAAGAAGATTCTGACTAAATCAAACATTAGAGATCACTCTTGGCTGAATTTAGTATCAAGAATTGTATTCCAGTTTTAGAGATTGATTCCCAGTATTTACCTTTAATTGGCATCTTGGGGCATTTATTTAGTCTGGACTTTCTTCCCATTTCAGCTCTTAAAAAATGTTTACCTTCTCTGTGAAGAGTTTGGAGCCCAAATAATCATTTTTCACAGTGATATCCAAGAACTCAAGTAGAGGCTAAAGGAGTATCTGACCAAACAGAAAATAGAACAGTAAATGAAATTGTAATCCTGAAAAATGTTTATATTGGGGATGTCTCAAGGAGACTTCTGGGGACTAAATCATCAGCCAGGGAAATGACCCAAGCTGAAGATACTCACTATTTTAATCCCCTGAGAGCCACTGATGGTTAGAAACATGGATAGAAAAATTAGGTAGCTGTGAATTTCAACACAGAGCACAAGATAGGAACTGACCAATTAATTATCAGATTTTCACCTTCCTTCCCCTGTAAAATTCAGACAGTAATCTTTCAAATAAAGTCTAATGTTTGGCAAGTGGTTTCACAAGAACAATTGGAAACTTGTTTCCGTTTTAATTTTGTCCCTGATAGAGGTCTAGACGAAAAGACAAAGAATCTAAGGATTATTCCTTTTTCCCAAATACTCTCAATCCCTCCCTTTCCTCATGCTTGGTACTTCCCCCAAAGAGTGCCTAGAACTTAAGAATGAAAAAAAAATTAAAACAGCAATATGTCACAGATCGGGACCTGAAAAGGTATATAACGGCACTAAAAAAGGGAGACTTTTTTTTTCTTCAATTTGTTGGTTTTAATGGTCACATGTGTGAAGATACCCACTGATGGACAATCAAATTGTAGGAAAAAAGTAATATCCAAAAGACAGGGACTAGTGCACTATACAATCTTCTTTTCCTCTCCCTTCTCTCTCCTCTGCTCTCGCCAAAGTGTGCTTCAGAGTTATACACTTCTTTGTTAAAAAGAATACTCTTTTATAAGTGGCTTTACATTTCCTAAAATGTAAGAAAATACAGTATCTCGGTACTGTATGGGGAAGAAGATGTCCAAGTTTGCATAAAACCAGTACATTTCAGCTTGCAAGTTACTAAACATAATAATGCTGTTTTAATTTTCTTTTCTTTTATGTCACTTAAAATTCACAAGAAAATAATGTAGATAGAACAAATTGTAGACAAGGGAAAAAAAACTTGAATGAAGTGGATTTTACCGAAAGCTTTATGATACTTTTTGAATGCATTATTTATTTTTTTGTGCCATGCATTTTTTTCCTCACCAAATGACCTTACCTGTAATACAGTCTTGTTTGTCTGTTTACAACCATGTATTTATTGTAATGTACATACTGTAATGTTAATTGTAAATTATCAGTTCTTATTAAAACATCATCCCGAATTGGGATGGTGTTGATATATTCGGAAACTCTTGGTGAGAGAATGAATGGTGTGTATACATACTCCTTGTACATTTTCTTTTCTTCTATAAAATAGTCTTGTCACCTTAGAGCTTGTTTATGGAAGATTCAAGAAAACTATAAAATACATAAAGGTATATAAAATATAAAAAACATAGCTGCAGGTCTTTGGTCCCAGGGCTGTGCCTTAACTTTAACCAATATTTTCTTGTTTTGCTGCATTTGAAAGTAAGGTAATGGTGGGGTTAGGGCTGGGCAGTTTACATCTGAGCTTTGAATCAGTTGGGTTTCTGGCAGCAGCTGGATTGTACAGAACCATGGTCAACCTCTAGAGCATTCTGAGACTCTTTTGAGAGAAAACCCCTTAAATGCTTTCTGCCACGAAGCACCATAGCATATATGATGGTGTTTTTTCCTGTAATATACTAACTGAGCTGCTTCAGTTAGTTACATTTGATTTTTTTTTTTTTAATTTTCAAACACTACTGGGGAAATATATTCTTGTCTAATAATTATTAAAAGTCTTTTTGACTTCTTGAGCGCATGGACAAATGAACTTGATTTGGAGCTAGAGCCATAGGTCATGCATTGTAGTACTTTATTATTTGGCTTCCTGCCATGTTAAGAAAAAAATTCCATGTTAGGAAAATATGAAAAAGGTCATTTTTTTTAAACCATGGAATTTTTCTTCAACTAAGATGAATCAAATTTCCTTATGTATACAAATTCATACATTAAACACAAAGTTTTATATGATGCCAATTCACATAGCATAATGGAGTTACCATTCTCTTGAATGTGTGATTCTGCAAAACTTAACTTGCTTTAGAATTTTTAAATTTAACCTTGCATAGAGGCCAGCTCCTGAAAGCTATGAAAAATTCCCAGTGGCTGATGTGGAAACCTTTTTCTACTGCTGCCCAGCCCTCAGGATGTGCAACTTAGTGAAAGGAGAGAATCTTTTTCTAGGAAAAATGAGCCTCCTTTTATTTTATTTCATTTTCTTTTTTGACACAAACTGTAGATTTTAGCAGCCCTGGCCCAAAGGAATTTGATTACTTTTGTTTTAAACAGTACAATGGGGACACTATAATTACAAAAAAGGAAAAAAAATCCTTACTGATTTTAGTTGTTTTAAATTTGATTTCTTTGGATATGTTTTCAGAGTGGTCAATTGTGTGTGAGCATTACAAATGATGATTCTTTTAGTGGTTTCTTAGCCTCTCTTACAGCCCATGGGGATAGTACTGTACATCAATACCTTCATATGAAATTTTTATATGCAATGGAAATAAAAGCATGGGTTGATTCTGCCTATTTATGACTCAATCATTTACAAATAAGAGTATTCATTTTAACTCGTAGTTCAGTCAGCACATGTTTCCAAGAGCCATGAGGATTGTTAAGGTGAAATAAAGGATAGTGACATCATACACTACCAGATATTTGTAGTCCAATAAAGCCAAATTATGTAGATTAATCTTGCTATAGAGTAAAAAGGCAAAATTATGTAGATGGCCTGTAAGACTAAGCACTAAAAGGCTTGGGAAGGGAACTCTGATTGAGTGTTCTGGCATACTGAAAGTTATTCAGATACTCAACAGTTATTTGCTGGGTCTCTACTCTGCAAACTCTAAGACTGTAAGGATTCATCAATGAACAGACATAATTCAGCTTTTGTGAGTTTAAGGTCCATAGGGGACAAAGGCATTGAACAGTTCCCTACACAGCATCGGAAGTGTCCTTAGTACAGCAAAGAAGCTGAGGTGCTGTGATTGAGCAAGAACCTGAGCTTGGTCTCTTCCAGAGGGCCAGGGCCAGAGAAGCCTTCGCTGGAAGTGATTTGGGGCTGAGCTCTGAAGGAGCTCAAAAGGTAACTTGGCAAAAAGGAAGAGTTGACAGGAAGAGAAGGGTCCAGACAGATAAAACTTCATTTGCAAAAGTCCTGAGGTACAAATGAGCTCCAAACCTCGGGAGAAATGGAAGAAAAGCACTCCTGCTTCCTTGCTCTTTACCCTCTTACCCTGCTTTCTTCCCTTTATAACACCACAAATTGACATGTGACTTCCCTGGTGGCTCAGATGGTAAAACCTGCCTACAATGTGGGAGACCCAGGTTCGATCCTTGGGTCAGGACAATCCCCTGAAAACAGAAATGGCAACCCACTCCAGTACTCTTGCCTGGAAAATCCCATGGAGGAGGAGCCTGGTGGCCTACATACATACAGTCCATGGGGTCGCAAAGAGTAAGACATGACTGAACGACTTCACTTTCTATTTATTTGTTTATTGTCTCTTTCCCACCAGAACAGAGCTTCATGAGAGTCCATTCTTTGCTCAGCAGTGTATCCCTCACACCTCAGATGGATCCCTGGTACACAGTAGGTGTTTAATACTTGTTGAATATCACTACCAAATTGATATTGGATATAATTTAATCTGGGGATCAAGACATTTAGGGTCTGGTTGTTTAGATAAAGAGAGTTCACAGTTTTCTATCCGGTTGCTAACTAAAGACTCTGCCTCTTCCTCACAAATTCTTTTTCCCTGAATGGCAGAAAATCAGTTTTCATGATCAATCAGCACAAGTGTAAGCCCTGAATCTTAACTACTAGTAGAATAAGGTTGAATAGAATAAGCTGTGCTCTGCCTCCTCACCATTTTCTCCCACCACCACAGGCAACCACAGCAGCTATTGCCCCCAAAGGCCCAAATCATCCCTTCCAGGAATGCTTGATCTAAACGCAGGTCACTTCCTCAGCCTACCACCCCTAAGTGAGATTATGCAACAAAAGAAAAGCTGCCCTTCTTTTCCCTATATTCCCCCAGGCTGATTTAGGCCAATTTGGGTGTGCTGAGTTTACCTGGGTTTAGGTATTTGATCTGGAAACATCTCCCACTTTGAGCCTACAAGAGCAAAACATTCCGTGTTACCAGACAGCACCACCCCTAACAGGGACGAACTGCACACACAGAGCCTTATTTTAATGGAATTCCACCTGTGCTTCTCCAGTGTGCAGATTTGGAGGCTGTTTTTGTCGCAGTTATTCTTGTATTTCCAAATGCTCAATGTCAAACGCAGTGCAATGGGTGTAAAGCTCAGCCCAGGAACTCAAGCCTGTAAGATACACTGCTTGCTTTATTTATATAAGTTAACGTGGAGTCTGTGTCCCCATCCTACTAACCTTAAGAATTTCCATCTCTGTCTTTATTACTACAGCTCCTCTCCCTTCCAATATAAAAGTTCTCTCATCTCCAGCCGAGTATAAGCACACGTTGGTGTCGTCCAGGCAGTGGTGGTTCCATACAGTTTCTGGGCTCTCTGCTTCCTTGTCAGGCATGTTGTATCCGCTGAGGCCAGGAATTCCGGTTTGGGGGTCCTACGTCCTTTCGCCACCATGGATGCAAAGGATACTCGCCTCCCAAGATCCGGAGCCACTCCCAAAGTCAATTCAAAGAAAGACCTAGACAGTTCCTCCAAGTTGGCCATACTCAGTAAAACCCTAGCCACAAACGAAGTGCAACCCTTTCCCTGGCCCGCTCTATCTGAGCGACAAACAGAGTGCAGCCTATATTTCTGTCCGGCTGTATTTTTGGACCTCCCACCCCTACCCCAGCCGGATGATTAAACTGCCTGCACACGTAGGAACTGACAACTTGCGTTCCTCGGGCAAGCAGCAAGCCCACGCCATGTTAACACGACACAAATGAAACAAACAAGGAGCCACCGGCTGTTCCTGGGCGACAAAGGGTCCCCAGTCAAGGACTGAGGCTTTGGAAAGGAAGGGAAAACTTGAAATGTTACCTTTTTCAACAGGTCACCGCAGAGATTGAGGAGAGCGGACACTGGTAAGAATTTTCACCCTTGGCTTGTGCTGTTTATTCTAGGAGCCCATGTGCAGCCTCCAGACGAATGTAGTCTTGTGTCTACTAGAATTTGACAAGATTTTTCATTAATTTTAATATTACCTTCCCCCTGGGCTGTTGAGGAAATAACCAGTAGCAGTTTACTGGAGAATTTCTGGGAGTTTGGTAAACCCCAGGAAGGACCCTCTTTTATGGACAGATAGAGGGGCGTTTGAGTTGCTGTGGAACGATTTGACAACCCCCCCCCCCCCCCCGCCCCACCCCGTACCCTGAGTGAATGCAAATGAGAGAACTTCGGGCCTGTGTTTTGATGGGGCCTTTCCCAGTGACTCAGTGATAAAGCATTCGCCTGCAGTGCAGGAGACCAGAGTTCAATCCCTGATCTGGGAAGATTCCCTGGAGAAGGGAATGGCTACCCACTCCAGTATGTTTGTATGGAGACCTCCATGGACAGAGGAGCCTGGCGGGCTGCAGTCCATGTGGTCACGAAGAGTCAGACACTACTGTGTGAGGGAGCATGGAGAGTTTTGACCATGGACCCCAGGAGGGTGCAACAAGGGGGAGTGTTCTAGGTTTCTGGCTTTAAAACTCTTTAGTGGACTTTATTTGTGGTCTTCTGGTCTCTTCAGAGTGGAAAAGCAATTCATTGGAAGCTTAGTGAGTACTCACATAATAGAGGATAGAGGCGGGTGGTAGGAGTCACCTTAGTCTTTCACTGTTTTGTTTTAGACAGGTCTTTAATTTTTCATTCGCCTCTTATAATGAAATGTTCAATGAAGCTTTGGGGCAGCCTTGCTGTTTGGAGGCTTTGGCATGCCAATTAAAATAGATATCCCATTCTCTTTGTTGATTTGGGAAACACTCTGAGGTGCACTTCTTAAATGAATGACAATTGTCTCTTTGGAAAGTTCCCCATGGTGGTCATGGTAATTCTAATTTGTCTTAGTAGGATTTTGCCATTTTTGCCATATTTGCACCTCCTGGGCCACAGTTCTTAGACATAAAATAAACAGGTGTACCGGAAGATGGCACTCAGTTCTTCGAAACTAGAAGATCTTGTTACTTTAGCTGAGCAGATTAATACCTAAGTTGGGGCTTTTGTGGTGTTTTACAAAAACTTTTATGAAAGAGTTTTGTTGCCGAAAAACTGTTTAAAAATGATGAAAGAAGTCAATTCAGGTTGTACTAACAAACTTTAATGAAATGGAAATCTCCTTTTGGAGAACTGCCAAAGAGGACAGAAAGCAAGAAGCTTTTATAGGATGAAGAATAAAGAGCAAGGAAGAGACAAATAGAAAATATCTGCTTGCTGCTGCTGCTGCTAAGTCACTTCAGTCGTGTCCAAATCTGTGCGACCCCAGAGACGGCAGCCCACCAGGCTACCCCGTCCCTGGGATTCTCCAGGCAAGAACACTGGAGTAGGTTGCCATTTCCTTCTCCAATGCATGAAAGTGAAAAGTGAAAGTGAAGTCGCTGAGCCGTGTCCTACTCCTTGCGACCCCATGGACTGCAGCCTACCAGGCTCCTGCACCCAAATATCTGCTTGGCTGGGGACAAATAGTCCAACCTTGTTTGGGGTAGGAAGCCAGAGGTGGGTTGGTTTTGGGGGATTGGCTGATGGGATATGATGCATATCTGCTCAGGAAAAGCATTTATAAGAACATGAAAGTTTTAATATTTCAGTTTGTTGATGCAGCGTCTCAGGCAGAAGCCACTCCATCTTGGGCCTAGAAATGTATTTCATCAGTATTTTGTATATACCCCTAGATTAGATATGTACATGGCCACCCTAGGTGGTATCTTTTGAAGAAAACATACTTCTTTTGGCCCAACTAGTAGGCGTGCTTCAATCCATGGGGTTGCAAAGAGTTGGACACGACTGAACAAAAACAGTAAAGATTTAAGTCAAGATGTTAATATTTGCCTATTCTATCTTGGCTAATACCGGCACTCCTCAAAATGTGGGCCTTTAACTGATCAGAACCAACTGGGTTCTTGTTAGAAATGCCGATTATCAAGTCCCAGCTGAGATTTCTAGAGTAAGAGTCTCTAGGGGTGGGTCCCAGAATCTGTCTTTTAACAAGTCATCCTGTTACTTTTCTGCACCATAAAGTTTGAGAAACACTGTTCAAGACCTATTGAAGTTGTTTTTTCCTCTTTTGGCTTTGCAAAAAAGGAGAAGTAATAATCTCAACCCCCTTTCTAATTCATTGTATTTACTCAAAGGGATACATGTTACTACAGGAGTGTCAGCAGGTGACATGGTATAGCTAATGGCAATTGGAGAAACAGTAGAAACGTGTTTAGCAAGCCGGTTTCCATCCATAAGACTCAGTATTATTAATGGAGAGACACCTACCTTCACCCCTCCATCCCTGCCTCCTCCATTTTGGAGGCCTGTGGCAAGCTCAGGTTGTCACCTGCACCTACAAGTTATAGACTGGAGTTCCAGAGACATCTCTGTCTTGAAGCCTATTAATTTGCTTGAGTGGCTCAGGGAAGCATTTTACTTACCAGGTCACTGATTTATAAGAAGGAGATATCACTCATGAAAGCCAGATGGAAGAAACACATTCAGCAAGCGATGGGGAAAGGGCAGAAGTTTCCATGCCCTCTCCCAGCACACCACTCTCCCCAAATCTACAGTGTTCACCAACCTGGAATCTCTTCAACCCCCCCCCCCCCTTTTTTTTTTTTCTTAATAGAGGTTTCATTGTGTAAGTATGAGGAAGTAAGTCATTGGCCATAGGAGATTAAATCAACATCCATCTCCTCTCCCTGGAAGCCGTGGGTGGAATTGAAATTGGCCCCCTGACCCCATCCTTAAGTGTTTCCCAAGCCACTATTAACATAGTAAAAGACAACTTAATTACTCTTTAACACTTAGGAAATTCCGAGGGTGCTAGGAGCTTTATACCTGAAACTGGGAAGAAGACCAAATATATATTTTTATGGTAAATTACAGTATTACATATCACAAGTTGGCATGGACTAAAGGATATATGATTAATATGACATTCAAAGGAGAGAAGATACCATCCACATTCACCCTGCAGGGCCATTAGTGTAATAAATGAAAACTGAAAGCAAGAGACATTACTTTGCCAACAAAGGTCCGTCTAGTCAAGGCTATGGTTTTTCCAGTGGTCATGTATGGATGTGAGAGTTGGGCTGTGAAGAAAGCTGAGTGCCAAAGAATTGATGCTTTTGAACTGTGGTGTTGGAGAAGACTCTTGAGAGTCCTTTAGACTGCAAGGAGATCCAACCAATCCATTCTAAAGGAGATCAGTCGTGGGTGTTCATTGGAAGGACTGATGCTAAAGCTGAAACTCCAATACTTTGGCCACCTCATGCGAAGAGTTGACTCATTGGAAGAAACTCTGATGCTGGGAGGGATTGGGAGCAGGAGGAGAAGGGGATGACAGGATGAGATGGCTGGATGGCATCACTGACTCGATGGACAAGAGTTTGAGTGAACTCCGGGAGTTGGTGATGGACAGGGAGGCCTGGCGTGCTGCGATTCATGGGGTCACAAAGAGTCGACACGACTGAGAGACTGAACTGAACTGAGCGCCCGTACTCCAGCTTCGGTTGTCCCATTCCAGCTCTCGGTCATGCAGTGTGTGCCCCTCTGCTTTTGTAATTGGGTGAAACTGCACAGCACAAGGCTTGGAATCTGGCATCACATGGAACCACCAAAGGGACCAAATGACACACTCAGAAAGTCAGGTGGTTAACTCTGACCATTGGGAATCCAGAGATGGAAGGGAACCAGGCCAGTTAACTTCTCCTTCTCTGTCTATGGGCTGCTCTGAGGCACAGCTTCCTCTTGAAGCCATTGAGACAACCCCTGTATTCTTACCAGTGAAAGCTCCTCCCAAGCCGTCTACAGTGTCTTTTGGAGGCATCTTGTGAGGCAGTAGCCGGTGCCAAAACATCACAACATACTGCTTCCCATTTTCCCTGCTTCCCTTTCTTTCCCTTTTCTTCCTTCCTTGCTTATTTTAGCCTAAATCCATTTTTTCTCACCCCACTGCCCAAGGGTTTGCACCTCCCAAGTAAACTCCCATCACTTTGATCTCTGCCTCCAGCTTTATTTCCTAGAGACTGAGCTCCATGCCGTCCTTTACATTCAGATGCCAGATTTGAGTATGTATATTTGTATATATTGGAGAAGGAAATGGCAGCCCACTCAAGTATTCTTGCCTGGAGAATTCCATGGACAGAGGAGCCTGGCAGGCTGCAGTCCATGGGGTCCCAAAGAATCAGACACAACTGAGTGACTAACACTGCTACTGCTATGTGTATATATGTGTATGTCCTACTGTGTTTAAATAAGGCCCCTGGATATTATAGATAGAGACTGCCCCTTCATCTTTGTTTTCCTATAGCTTAGTTCAGCGTCCATCTGTCATATAGCAGGTATTCATTAAACAGGAAAAGAATGACAGGTGGATAATTGCCTGAAAGAATGAGGTTAATGATGAAGAACGGACAGGGAGAGTATGAACTGGCCTAGAGTGGGTTAGAGATTGGATAAACAGGAGTGACACAGTTAAGGGACCAAAGGTAGCTAGAGGAAGCACCCCAAGTAGAAGCTGAAGGGATTAGTTCATCTAACCAGGCAGAGTAAGAGAGATGCTGTGGCACCCATCACCTTCCGGGAAGTTTTATCTGCACCCACTGTGAAAGGACACTCCCCCTTGCCTACTCTGTCATTACCATCCTCCACTCTATGTGCATCCTGGGGAAGGGAAGTAGGAATATGTTTGACTCTTGTGAAGGCAAGGAATTCTGGGGGGATTTGGTCTCTTCTCAGTCCTGTGGGCTGTTTCTGAGCCTTTTATGGAATCCCTCCATCCTTTCCAGTGTTTAGATTAGGACTGGCTTGCAGGGCTGCCTTTCTGGACAGTGAAACATAGGTAACTCCTGGGAAAGTCTTCCTCGCTCTTACAGAAGGAGAAAAGAAGGGGCTGACTTTTGGAAATGGTTCCTTAGGCTGCCATGGTTGGACTGTTATCTTAAGACCATGAGAGGAATTATCTGAAAACAGAGAGAACATACTAAGGATGACAGAGCTGAAGACAGCGTGAGTCTTTGAAGATGTTTTTCAAGCTGCTAATATAATCAACTTGACTTCTAAGCTACTTAAAGATAAGGACCAGTTTTTAGAATGGATGCCATTTCAATCGGACCTTCTATTACTTGCCCCTGAAAGAATCCTGACTAACACCTCCATGATCTGTTCCAACAATGTGCCAGGGAGTCTGGGTGGGGGGTGGCATGCCTGGCGTAGTGAAAAGGTTGGGACTTTGGCCCCAGTTAGCTGAATGACTATAGGCATGTTAATTAATCTCTGAATCCTACTTTTTCTCATTTTAAATATGGGAATTGTGCTATTAGAATCTCCTCTAATTTTTTCACAGGGTTATGAAAGTAAGTGAATTAATAAATGCTAATCTCACTATAAACATTAGACAGTACTTTTCAACTGCAGCTTGTGAACCATTAATGGATTGTGAGAGTTGCATTGAGGACTGAAAATTAAAAGAACTAAAAAGGAACAGAAAATACTGCTATTACCGCACATAGTAAGTTTAGTCTTCTAAAATTATTGTTTCATTCACATGTGTAGTTGTACATGCATGCTTATGTGTATGTGCTTAGCTGTCAGGTTAAATATATTTCTTGCTTTAGGTCATACACAAAAATGTTTGTGAAGCATGGATTTAGAGTAAAATGAATACCTGAGGCCAGTCAAACAAGAGTGAACACAGAAAATGTCTTCAGGTGAATTGTGGTGATGTGCAGTGTGTCCTGGGAAAAGATGGAGAACAATGGAATATACCCAGATCCCATAGGATACCCAACACCTTATGGGAAAGTTGACTGCTTTGGGGGACAGGTAGCTTTGCTGTGTTTTGTAAATACAGAGTACCTGTTTAATTTTATACTCCCTTTTCACCAACATACATCCTAGAGAGCCATAGCTAGAGAAAAGAGAAGAGTGAATTTAGCAATTCTTCTTGTAGCCTGGACACAAACAGGAGACACCTGCGTGGAGGCGTGGCTTGCCTACCATCGCCTTTAATCACCGTGGAGTTCACGTATGTGCACAAGGCAAGAAAAGCAAGAATCACTCCAGTACAAAGGAAAGAATAACATGAAATCCTTTCAAAATGCAGGTTTTGCCCTGAATTGTTCTTTTCCTTTTAATGAGCAAGGGGAGAAGATTAGAAAAAATTATTTAGATCATTCACGCATGTCTGGGAGAGGTCTAGTGCCTTCAGCCATGCAAGGAGAAAGGCAAATTCAAAATCAACTGAGTGATAATTGCCCCCCTCTATGGACCGCTGTCTTAGTTGCTTTAAAGGACTGGTGCTTGATGCTTGCTTTTGAGGAGCTTTCAGTTTGGTCAGAAAAGGATGGGGTAAAAGGTAGGAATCAGAGAGGAGTATAGTGGCTGCCCGGATGGCACTAGTGGTAAAGATCTGTCTACCAATGTAAGAGACATAAGAAACAGGGGTTTGATCCATGGGTCGGAAAGAT
This sequence comes from Capra hircus, assembly GCF_001704415.2. Lineage (NCBI taxonomy): Eukaryota > Metazoa > Chordata > Mammalia > Artiodactyla > Bovidae > Capra > Capra hircus. The sequence continues at coordinate 20,390,775 of NC_030827.1, forward strand.
CCCCTGGAGGAGGGGATGGCAGCCCACCCCAGTATTCTTGCCTGGAGAATCCGATGGGCAGAGGAGCCTGGCAGGCTACAGTTCATAGGGTCACAGAGTCAGACCTAACTGAAGCGACTTAGCACACACACACACATAGTGAGCACTGAGACTTTGTCACACTTCGAGCTTTCTCATTTCAAGTTGACACAAACCCAATATTCTCTCTGTTTTACAGAGAAGTCAAAGGAGGCTGAAAAAGAGGAGGTCGCTCATTCAAAATGTCACAGCTGCTATTTAAACATAAGCCCGTTTGTCTCTCAAGTCACCTGTATTCCCTGGAGAGGAGAATCTTTACCCTGATTGTTGCTGAAGTTTTTTTTTTTTTTACTTCTTTTGCTTAAGTTCCTTTCCTTGTCAGCTATGAGTATTCAAGTTATTATCTAGGGGACTTATTTTTTATCTCAAATCTCCATTTTCTTCAATAATTACTATTGTTAAAGTAGTTAACATGTTGGGAATGTGGATATTTTGTTCTACACTGAGCAGATGCTTAACATACATTATTACCAGATCTCACTGCAAAAGTTGGTGGTCACCTCCTTCCCCTCTCTCTCCCTCTTCTCATTTTAGAAATTAGAAATACAAGAGAAATACAGAAATGTCAAAAACAAACTGACTACCCTGTGTCCTCACTATTTGGCAGAGCAGGGTTTCTAACCTGTGCTCACTGACTTTTGACTAAACCTCTAACGTATACGGAGGAGCCTGGTGGGCTACAGTCCATGGGGTCGCAAAGAGTCGGACACAACTGAGTGACTTCACTAACATGTACACGGGGCTTCCCTTGTGGCTCAGCTGGTGAAGAATCTACCTACGATGCGGGAGACCTGGGTTCAATCCCTGGATTGGGAAGATCTCCTGGAGAAGGGAAAGGCTACCCACTCCAGTATTCTGGCCTGGAGAATTTCATGGACTGTATAGACCATGGGGTCACCAAGAGTTGGACACGATTGAGCGACTTTCACTTCACTGACATGTATACATATATGTATGTGTTTGTGTTTAAAACATTTTTATTCTCATGTTTGAAGCCAGTCAGATAAGCGTGAACACAGAAAATCCTAGCAATTCATTCTCTGTATTCCCAGCCCTTCCCAAATGCTCTACGGATGCCTCTTTGTAGCAGCCAGCCTAATCCATTTTCTTTAAGTTGATGAAGGTCAGTGTATTCAGTGCTCGTGCAACAATTCTGACAATGATGAGTATTTTTTTTACCAAGAGTTGAATTGTGGTGTGGAATATACCGCCGTGTTTGCCAACTCTGGAACCTAGAAAGAGGAAGAAGATCACAAGTTTTGGTTTCTGCCAACATCCTCCATTTTTCTCTGATTTACGCATATGCTAACAAGCAGCTGGGCTCAAAACACAGACTCACCTTGCCAGGAAGGCCCTCCAAGACTCAGCCCTGCTGCTAGGACCTCCTTTTCACCCTGCATATCCTTGGGGAGAGAGGGGAAGTTCTCCAAGAGTGTTTTGTAATTTCATCCCTTCTCTGGTTTTGACACAGATTCATAGCATTGTGACCTATGTGAACTCTTTCTTTAATTAAATAAATTAATGTGTTTCTTCCTGTAATGCAGACCTCAAGAGAGCTTCTGGGTTCAGGTCCTCTGGTACAAGGACCACATCCTTCTGCCAGAATTAGTCCCAGACCTGCTGTTGAGTTGGGCAGTGGTGTTCAAAAGGGCACTGATGAGAAGATTCGAAGAACTGAAGAGCTGGCATTCTTTATTGTCCATCACCAATCTGCAGAGCTTTGTAACCAAGATGATAGCCACATGGCGATAGTAGCCTAAGAAAAAAGGATGCAAAGGGTGTTTTCCTCCAAGGCAGTCCAGGATATTGCTGTGAGCAGTCAGGGTCCAGTGCTGCCAACTCAAGGGGGCTGAGGCCTCTGTGGGCCTCTAGGACCCCAGAAAATACATGGAACTCTCTGGACCCAGGGTGAGACACACCTGGTTTTAGGTGCGTCACCCTGTACACATTTTTCAACTAATCTGACCTCTAGTTTTCATTCTTATGGGAGCTATTTCAACATGGGTATTATATAAATTAACTATTTTTCATAATTTGATAGAAGTAACATTGGTACATTATTTAATAAGTCCAATATTTACATGACTCATTAACATGTATTAGTCTCCTTGGGCTGCCGTAACACAGTGTCACCGACTGGGTGGCTTAAAAAACAGAACTTTATTTTTTCACAGTTCTGGAGGGCATAAGCCCTAGATCAGTGTGTGAGCAGCTTTGACTTCTCCTGAAGCCTCTCTCCTTGCTTGCAGACGGCCGCCTTTTCTCTGCATCCTCACGTGGTCTTCCCTCTGTGTGCACATCCTGGTGACTCTGGGGATCCAAATCTCTTCCCATGAGGACACCAGTCAGATTGGATTAGGTCCAGCCGTATGACCTCCTTTGATTGTAATCACTTCTTTAAATGCCTTGCCTCCAAATACAGTCACATTCTGAGGTGCTGGAGGGTTAGGGCTTTAACCCGTAGAATTGAGAGGGACACTGTTCAGCCCATAACAACCAACAAAGAGAAATCCTGTACCTACCCTTGCATGCCCTGGTTCCATTTCCTGAGAGCCTAACCCTCCTTTTCCTTCCTATATTTACTGCCATATTTATAAATGACTTATTTGTACTTCAGTTTCTTGCTTTTCTGATTTTAGCTATAATCTCTGATTTTTGTTATCGGAAATGAGGATATACCCTCAGTTCCCATCCCTACATGCTTTTTTGAAGTCTTCTAGAATTGTATTATATTTTTTGGTTAGATTATTATTAAAAGTTTGCATTGTTATATTTATGTAAAAAATATTTACTGCCAATCCATGTAGTTTGTTATAATTACATTTGTATTTTCTGGTAGGGTCTTTCCTGGAGATGATAATTATTTCCATTTTTATTAATTTTCAACATCCTTATCACTGTCCATCCCATATTCTCCACTGAAGGTACTCTCCTTTCTGTGAACACATCCAGGAGTCCTGGCTTTCATTGGTTCACCTGCTCCATCTGAGAGAGTCATTTTCCCAGCTTGTGGCTTTGAGATCTTGTCTTTACTACTGTTCTTGGATTTTTGTTCAGCATCCTCCTAGAGAGTCCCTTCCCTTCTTGCTATACTGAATCTTCTGTTTCTTGGATCTTAGTGTTTTTAGTTGTCTTAGCTTACCTCGTATTTTGCTTACTTTGGTGTAGCTCATGCACTACTTTGGTGTAGCTTCCTGAGAAAGAATGCCTAGAAAGTAAGTGTGAAAAGGTTTTGAATATGAGAGTCCTTTATTTCACTCTGTCATTTGCATGATAGTCAACTGGAGAATTTTGGCTTGAAAATACACTTCTTCTCAGATCTTTGCACACATTACTTTCCTGAGTTGGCATTGAGGAATCTACTGACTTTCTGATCCTTAACTTTGGTACATCACCAGTTTTTCCTTTGCTGTTGTTTTTCTTTATTTTCTTGATGTTTCTAAGATTTTTTCTTTGTCCCATTTTCAATCAGTGTTCCTGTTTTTAGAACCCACCTGCACTCCCATGTCCACAGATCCCTGGATTCTTCCATTTCTGAGCCTTTCTGGGATTCTGAGAGCAGATTGCTCACTGATGGTCTTCCCTTGCTCTGTGCTGGGGGTTTTGCTAATTCTGCTCCTGTTACCTTCCCATCTGCTTCCAGCTTCTACCATGTGGTTGTATAGGTATAGGTAAATATTCAAAATACAGTCACATTCTGAGTCACAGTTCCATTCTCTTAGTCCTTGTGTGTTTATACTTTTAAGGAAAATCCTTTTACTGCCATCTTTGTGAAGAAATATACAAATATTAGGGCTTCCCTGGTAGCTCACCTGGTAAAGAATCCAGCTGCAATGTAGGAGACCCTGGTTCGATTCCTGGGTCAGGAAGTTTCCCTAGAGAAGGGATAGGCTACCCACTCCAGTATTCTTGGGCATCCCTGGTGCCTCAGATGGTAAAGAATCCGCCTGCAATGTGAGAGACATGGGTTCTATCCCTGGGTTGGGAAGATCCCCTGAAGGAGGGCATGGAAACCCATTCCACTATTCTTGCTTGGAGAATCCCCATGGACAGAGGAGCCTGGTGGGCTACAGTCCATAGAGTTGCAAAGAGTTGGACACAACTGAGCAACTAAGCACAGTACAGCACATACAAATGTGAATATTCAACTCCCCCCCCCCACTTTTAAGTGGAAGTTCCTCATAGAATTATCATAAAATTCGAAATTTTGTGTGTGTGTGTGTATATATATATATATATATATATATTTAAACCCACTTATCTATAGAACCTGTTACATAGCAGGCACTGAAAATATCATATTTGTGTGTATATGTGTGTAGCATGGGGCTAACAGGGACTTAAACACTCTGAGGATCACATGATGGAGTGGAACCGATCTTTCCATGAAGACTTCATTGTTTAGTTGCAAAATTGTGTTCCACTCTTTGTGACCCCTGGACTGTAGCTCTCCAGGCTCCTCTGTCCATGGTATATCCCAGGCAAGAATACTGGAGTGGGTTACCATTTTTTTTCTCCAGAGGATCTTCCCCGCCCAGGGATCAAACCCACGATTTCTGCATTGCCAGGCAGATTCTTTACCACTGAGCCACCAGGGAAGCCCTTGTGAAGACTTACAAACAAGAAACGACTTCTGACATGTCTGAGTAAACCTACAGGCAAAGAGAGAAGTACGTTTGAACATAGGATGGTATTTTTTGTTGCTTGAGTCTGCCTTTCTCAGCCTCATGGATTCATGCCTATGCCCTTGATAGAGCAGGCTTTGGTTTTAGTTCAGTATTTGGCCATAACCTGGTATTCTGCTTTCAGCCTTCAGAAAGCGCACTTCATTATTTCTGGCATGCATGCATCAATGATGATGTAGTTACAAATGTTATCCGTGTAACAGCGTCAGAGACATGAAGGAGGCATGTAATTAAAGGTGTTATTAATATGTCTATACTGTCTTTAAAATCCAGCTTTAGAGATGAAATATACAGTGTGTGAGAGAGGAGTTATCCTCAGTGAAGGCTATAGAAAGAGTTTGAATATTTACCTATAGCTTGCTGAAAGGACACTCAGAGAAGGCACTGCAGGAGTTTGAAGGCACTGGGTTAGAGCTAGACAAATAAGTTTGCCACTCACATTCATCAGGGTTGATAATTAAAACTATGAAAGTTCTATGATATCTAGAAGCTGTTGCATTGAAAGTAAAGAATTAAGGGGAAAATACCGTTAGAGAAAGAAAAGAATCAGCAAAGGGATTTTCAGTTAATCAACCCAGAACATTTCTTGAGCATACTTTGTTGTCAGGATTCTAAAGAAGTGGTCAGAGAGACTAGGAGGAAAGACAAAAAGAGGGCATCACCTTGGGATTCTACGTCAGCTGGTTAATGAGGTCGTATTTTATACATTACAAGGCTGGGCAGAAACCAAGAACAACAGTGGGGATATGGGATGTGAATTTGGTCATGGTTGGAGATATGGGTAAATTCAGTGATTTTGAGATGTAATCAGCTGGGAAAGATGCCCCCCCAAATAGCATTGGGAAAATAGCTGTTGGAAAATTTATAACCACATGATTAACAACAAGCATACTTAAAAGCTAACGGCAGAAAGTGACAGCAGTGGCGACATGAGGGTCACAAATGAACTGGGTTTCCTGGATAGCTGGGCAAACAGGCTGTGTTGGGGGAAAGCACCAGATGGTTGTAAGAGGAGGGATTCTCCTTTTTCATTTTCCTAAGAGACTTCACCTTGGAAAATGATGACATCATTGATGCCTTTTTGGAAGGCAAAACCAAAAGATTCTTTTCAGTTATAATGACCTTGAACTTGTATCCAGATGTGGCCAGCCTGTTGCAGAGTGCTTATTTACCTGATCATTTCCCCTCAGATTTTGAGCCCGACTGCCCCCCACCCCCCGCCATTGCTGTCACTCCACCAGCTCTAGTTCCTTTCAAATGCCATCTGAAAGCATTTATTTTTCTGTTACCCCTACCCCTTAATTTGCAGCGTCACTGGCTTTTGCTTAGTATTAGTAATCCTTGGAGATTGTTTCCTCGTTGGCAATTGTTTGAAGTGTTTGGTGATATTGTTGTTTGGGGGAAGTTGGGGGAGTGAGGGAAATGTTATCATCAGAACTCCATGGCCTTTAAATCCAGTTTGGTGCCAGTACACTGCGGGGGTTCTCTGGCCCTCGTGGGAGTATTTCATTCTTACACACTAGGGATGTCCCGAGAGATCCACCCCAGTGCACCATTCACAATAGGGTTTGACTTTTAAATAGCTTTTCATTTGGTTGGAAAGAACAGATTCCCACACAGTTTTTGGAATGCATGGAAAACCCCTATCATTTTCCTGTCTCAACACCCTCTGCACATGCAGCCCACACAGTTCTTTGCTTTACAAGAGAGAGAGGGATAGTGGGAGGGAGAAGGAGAGAGGTCACCCATGACGCTCAGGGCTCAGCGATGACCTTTCCTTCTTAGCTGTTCTGGGTAAGGTATATTCCTTCACTAGGCAGCATGCAGAAATAGTGTGTGGGCAGGAGCTTTATTCTACGCTGGTGTCACCACCCCCACCACCCGCATGGCCTCATGACTGCATTATGCAGTCGCTTCCTTTTGTCCCCATGAAACACTTCTGACTATGAAAAGACTTATAAAAGGAGTTTGTGCTCATTGTTGAAAACTTGGATGGAGCCAAAAAGCATACAAGGGCAGAATAACAAAGAAAGAAACCTCAGAATACCACTCCCAGAGCCAGCTACTCAAAACTTTGTGGTATTACAAATCAAGAATTTGTTTAATGATTTATTAAATATTTATTGAGTGCTTCTGCTCTACCAGGCATTACGCTAGCTACATACAGAGGCAAATACAGAGGCAAATGATGAGATCCTTACTCTTGAGAAAATGTGCCTTTGTTAATGCAGGTCCTGTCTGAGATGTTTCCTGACCTTTTGTCTCCTGCACGATGTGTTTCTGCGGTCATAAAAGGCTCGCTTCCTAGGGCATCTGTAGTCTGGGTTAGCTGATCCCTCTCCTGTCTTTATACAAGAATGATATCCTGCTGCTGTCTGTGAACTCACGAAGTTAGAGTGTCCCAGTGGCAATGATCTCTTCCCTCTCTACCATATGACCCAACAGTCCCTCTACTGGGCATATACCCTGAGGAAACCAGAACTGAAAAAGACACATGTGCCCCAGTGCTCACTGCAGCACTATTTACAATAACTAGGACATGGGAGCAGCCTAGCTGTCCATCAACAGATGAATGGGCAAAGAAGCTGTGGTACATATATACAATGGAGTATTACTCAGCATAAAAAGGAACACATTTGAGTTAATTCTAATGAGGTGGATGAACCTAGAGCCTACTATATAGAGTGAAGTAAGTCAGAAAGAGAAAAATATGGTATAGCAACACATATATGTGGAATCTAGAAAGATGATCTAGAAATACTGATGAGTGTAATTGCAGGGCAGCAGTGGAGACAAAGACATAGAGAACAGATTTTGTGGACACAGTGGGTGAAGCTGAGGGGTGGGACAGATTTAGAAACTAACATGGAAACATATGCATTACCATATGTAAAACAGATAGCCAGTGGAAATTTGCTGTATGACGTAGGGAGCTCACATGCTTTCTGACAACCTAGAGGGGTGAGGTGGGGTGGGAGACAGGTTCTTGAGGGAAGGAACATATGTATACCTACGGTTGATTCATGTTGATGTATGGCAGAAACTAACAACATTGTAAGGCAATTGTCCTCCAATTAAAAATAAAGTTTGAAAGAATGGTTTCCTTGATAGAAATGACAGTGAGTTAGGGAGGGTATGGAGGTGAGGGGAAAGGAATAGCCCTGGCAGGTTGCTGTGCTGTTGATCTGGGAGGTGGCGGGGGGAGAGGCAGTACACGGGCCAGAGCAGAACCTAGTGCTGGGCGGGGATGACTTTATTATGACACAGGATTGAGGAAGAATCAAGTAGAGAAGGAAAGGTTGAAGACTGAAAGCAAAGGGCTAACTGATGAAACAGACTTACAGAGGAGAGATCCAGAGTACAGACTGGTCCATCCATGCAAGGGTGGTGGCACTGCCAGGAGGCACCTTGGAATTGTGTGCGTTATCAGGGTGATTTGGAGCTGTTAAGGCATCGAATGGGCAGAGTCCAGAGATGTGGTGTGTCCTGCACTGGGTGATATAGTGAAGAAAGTTTCCACATTCCAAGCAGCTTTCGAATGAGCTACTAGTTAGGAAGGTGAAAACTCTATTTAGAATTATCTGAGCCTGGAACCTAGCCCTGTTTTTCAGTGACAGAAAGTAATTTTTACATAGTTTTAATATGAATTAAATTTCCCAAAGATTCAACCACAGTGTAAATCAAGGGAAGATTTCACTGGGAAATCTTGATATATATAAAATGCTTTATAAAGCATTACTTATCATTTTGAAATGGCATTTTTATTCCTACTGAAAGTGAAAGTGTTAGTACCACTCAGTCTCATCTGCTCTTTGTGACCCCATGGACTGTAGCCCGCCAGCTTCCTCTGTTCATAACATTCTCCAGGCAAGAATACTGGAGTGGGTAGCCATTTCTTTCTCCAGGGGATCTTCCCAACCCAGGGATGGAACCTGAGTCTCAGATGTTGCAGGAAGATTATTTACCATCTGAGCCACCAGGGAAGCCCATGAGTTCTAAGATTAAGTACCTGAATCTGTCTACACATTCATAATTACCACACAGTGATTCTACATTGAGGTATAAGGATTTTTCTACCTTACTGTGTATTCAGTATAATAGTACCTGAGCCTTTACATATTGAAAAGCATATTACTTTCCTTTTATTTTGTGATTGTGTCATTAAATCAATTAAAATGTAATTATGTATTTAGGTTTATATTCATTTCTCAATATTAAAGGGGAAGGGAGTTACAAAGTAATTTTTTATAAAAAGGCACTGGATCTGATTCAGCTAAGAATCACCAGCAAAAATAGAAACACTTAGCAGGAGAAGCTGTAAACACTGTGCTAGAGACGGCAGTAAGGATGGATGAGGCACACAGAAGTCCAAGGAAGGGGGGCATGGAGTTGAGGAAATCTTCCTGTCCTTTATCCTCCATCAAGTAAGAGTTTAAGATGTGTTTCGAGTGCAGGAGGGAGTGAAATTGAAGGTGACATAAAAAAGAGAAAGAGGAAAGTCAGTTGTGGATGAGTGTTGTCTGAGACTATGGGAAGATTGCTGCTGCTGCTGCTAAGTCACTTCAGTCGTGTCCGACTCTGTGTGACCCCATAGACGGCAGCCCACTAGGCTCCCCTGTCCCTGGGATTCTCCAGGCAAGAACACTGGAGTGGGTTGCCATTTCCTTCTCCAGTGCATGAAAGTGAAAAGGGAAAGTGAAGTCGCTCAGTCGTGTCCGACTCTTCACGACTCCATGGACTGTAGCCTACAAGGCTCCTCTGTCCATGGGATTTTCCAGGCAAGAGTACTGGAGTTTGTTGCCATTGCCTTCTCCAGGGAAGAAGGCTAGGCAGTGTTAAAAGCCCAGTTGAGGTTAAAGAACTTAAATTTGTCAGGAGCCTCATTCAGCACAGATGTGGTCTTTGCCAGAAGAGCTCAACAGGAGTGCTTCTCCCAGGGAGCAGGCAGGGCTGGCTGGATTCATCCAAGGCTGGAGTTTCCCTAAGCAGGAGTAGCAGAAGAGTAAAGAGTAAAGTCACGAAGAGCACTGACTACCAGACTCAGCAGCTTAGCAGTGAACTATGATTAGGGCCAGAAGTGACATCTAGGAGACTGTTACGTTATAAAGGCCCCTGGTCAACCCCAGGGGCCCCCAGTGATAGTACATTCTTCCTCTTTCTATTTCAAGAATGCAGCCAGCTTTATTCCCTGCCTGGAATATTAGTTGGTGAAGTTCCATTAAAAGATTTTCCTCTATTTTGCTGCACTGACTTACAAGGGCTGACATTCTCCCAGGACTCTATAAAGAAAAAGTGCAGCTTCCGGGCCTCTTGATGTAAATGGAGGCGAATTTTGCTAAGGTGAAGGTGAGTGTTCCCAAATCCGGAGGGAGGCAGGGCTTTTAAAGGAGAAAGTCAGTACACACTAAGCTGAAAATAAGAGGTTTAGCCAGTGGAAGCCTCTTGGCTTAAAAGAAAAGCTCTGTAAATGCCCACATTTCTCCTGAAGAGTCAGACTTTTTAAAATCAGGCACGACCTTACAAATTTCTCATCTAATTTCTGTCCAAGTTTCCATTTTGATTGTTGGAATCTCCAGTGGTAGCTTCTGACTACAATCCAGACCTCATCCTGCTTCTCTCTTCTTAACTGAAGTGGAAGCAAGGAGGCATCAGGAAAAGAAGAGAGTCACCGTCTGATGGCCGCATTCAGATTTGGGGACTAAAGTATAGAGAGAAAGGGAGGGAGGGGTGAGCTGATTCACCAGTGAAGTTGCTGGGGGCTGAGCACACTTGGCAGCTCCAAGACACTGGGAATCTCAAGGGCATGACTGGGCTTGGAGCAGGCATGCACACTCATATGGGAATTGGATATGGATTGCAGACCTAATGGAGAAATGAATATAAAATGCTATGAGGTCTCAATGAATGAGGTGCTGAGAATATCTTCCTTGAAAGATCATGAATAGAAATGACTAAAACCAACACAAATTCATATCAAGAATATAAAGAAAGAAAGAAAAGGGTATGATGAAGGGAAAATCCAAATGGCTAACAACTATATGAACAATTGTATAAACACTAATAATCATAGAACTGCAAGTCAGAATGGGGCACTTCACTGTGTATAACAGACCAAAGGTTCATCCACATCACTATAAATGACCCAGTTTCATTTCTTTTTATGGCTGAGTTATATTCCATTGTATTTATGTATCATATCCTGTCACACAGAGTGAAGTAAGTCAGAAAGAGAAAAGCAAATAAAGTATATTAAGGCATCTGTATGGAATCTAGGAGATGGTGATGATGAACCTATTTGCAGGGCAGGAATAGAGACATAGATGTAGAGAGGGAACCTGTGGCCGTGATGGGGAAGGAGAGGGTGGGAAGAAGTGAGAGAGTGGCATGGACATATATCCGCTCTCATGTGTAAAATAGCTAGTGGGAAGCTGCTGTATATAGCACAGAGAGTTCAGCTCAGTGCCCTGTGATGACTTCGAGGGGTAGAATGGGAGGGGGAGGTAGGAGGGAGGCTCAAGAGGGAGGGGATATGTGTACACTTAGAGCTGATTCATGTTGTTGTACGGCAGAAACTAACACAATATTGTAAACCAATTGTATTCTGATTTTAAAAAACGGGGCACTTGAGATTGGAAAAAAAAAATGGAAACTTGAATAATGAAGTGTTGGCAAAGTTGTAGAGAAATAGGAGTCCTCAGGCATTGCTGATGGAGATGCAGACTGTTAGAGCCATTCTGGAAAGTGATTTGGCAGCACTGAATGGAATTAAACATGAGAATACTCTGTGACCAGCCATCTTTCTTGTCTACTTATACCCAACAGAAATTCTTTCAAAGGTTCCTGAGGAATGCCACAGGGCTATCATGGTGGTTCTGTGGGGGTGAGAAGTTGGAAGTAATCTGTTTACCACCAGGGGAGTACATAGGAGAAGTACGGGAGAGGGACACGGTGGTCCTCTCTGCAGCACTTAGAAGCTAGAACTAGATGTACGCCTCTGTCCATGGAATTCTCCAGGCAAGAATACTGGAGTGGGTAGCCATTCCCTTCTCCAGATAGCAAGGATATATTTTTTTTTTAAATAGTGCCAAGTGAAAAACCTAAGAAGCAGAATAATACCATTTAAAGTGGGAACCACATGCAGACATATTAAATGCCCTACACACTTTGCAAAGATGCAGTATTTATTCAGGAAATTGAATCAATGGCTGTAATAGAAGCACTCAAAATAATAATGGATTAAGCCCGATAGATTTTTTTTCTCCTGTTAAACTTCAGGTAGGCAATCCAGAGGGGGTTTGACATCATCAGGGACCTGTTTCTGTCGTTTTACTTTGACACCTTCAGCTCATGACTGTTATCTCAAGAGTCCTGTGTGGATACTTGATCTCCTAGCACACAGTCAGACTCTGCCCAGTGGGAAGAGGGAAAGGAAAAGGAAAAGAAAAGATACCGTTCTGCTTATAGGGCAGCCTAGAAGTTCACACATCACTTTTGTTCTTATCTCACTGGCTAACATTAAATGGTGTAGTCATGCCTAGCAACCAGCTGTGAATTCTGTTAGGATGTTAGGAGGATGACGAGCAGTGCATATGTGCAAATGACACAAATTAACACATTAGGGTAGGGCCTGAGGAGGAAGGGATGGGGATCAGAAGGAGAAGGGAAGAATGACATTTATACAGAATAAGAGAGTCCTTGTGTGGATTCATGATAAGAGTGTATCATCAACTAAGACCTGTGGTTATGCCATTCTTCTGTACCTGAGGTTCATGAAGGAAAGAAGGAAGGAAGGAAGGAAGTGAACAGAGCAGTAATTACCTAGCAGAGTCACTCAGAATGTTACAGAAAGCATAAAGTGTCTGCAGTGCCTGTTACAAAGGTGTCCAGCAAATGCTAGCCATATCCACTAAATATCAGAATAGATCTTTTCCCATATTATTTTTTATCTAAATTTATTTATTTTAATTGGAGGCTGATTACTTTACAATATTGTATTGGTTTTGCCATACATCAATCCCATATTATTTTTAGTTGCTTCTTTGGCTAATGCAGAAGTTCACAATATTTCTAGCTAATAAGTGCATGTGAAGAGAAAGTGAGAGCATTAATACAGACTAACATATTTAATTTACATATAAAATTCTCATCTTTTGTATTTGGGCTTCCCTGTGGCTCAGTGGTAAAAAAAATCTGCCTTCAATGCAAGATCTGCAGGAAATTTTCGTTCGATCCCTGGGTCGGGAAGATACCTGGAGAAGGGCATGGCAACCCAGTCTAGTATTCTTGCCTGGAGAATTCCATGGACAGAGGAGCCTGGTGGGTTCCAGTCCATGGGGGCAAAGAGTTAGACATGACTGAAGTGACTAAAGGAGATCAGTCCTGGGTGTTCATTGGAAGGACTGATGCTAAAGCTGAAACTCCAATACTTTGGCCACCTCATGCGAAGAGTTGACTCATTGGAAATAATCCTGATGCTGGGAGGGATTGGGGCGAGAGGAGAAGGGGACGACAGAGGATGAGATGGCTGGATGGCATCACTGATTCTATGGACATGAATTTGAGTAGGCTCTGGGAGTTGGTGATGGACAGGGAGGCTTGGTGTGCTGTGATTCATGGGGTCGCAAAGAGACGGACACGACCGAGTGACTGAACTGGAACTGGAAGTGACTTAGCACACAGTTGATTTACAGTGTGCTAATTTCTGTTGTACAGCAAAGTGGCTCAGTTATACATATATGTACGTCCCTTTCATATTCTTTTCCATTATGATTTATCACAAGATATTGAATATAGTTCCCTGTGCTATACAGAGGAGGGCCTCCCGGGTGGCTCAGCAGTAAAGAATCTGCCTACAATGCAGTAAACTGCCTGCAGTGCAGGAGATGCGGGTTCGATCCTTTGGTTGGGAAGATCCCCTGGAGAAGGAAACTGTAACTCACTCCAGTATTCTTGCCTGGGAAAACCCATGGACGGAGAAGTCTGGCAGGCTACAGGCCAGGGGGTCGCAAGAGTCAGACACGACTTAGCGATAAACTACCACCACTATACAGAGGAGTTGTCTATTCTGTATATAATAGCTTGCATCTCCTAACCTCAAACTCCCAGTCCTTCCTGCCCCGACCTCTCACTCCCTTGGCAACCAAATGTCTCATCTCTCTGTGAGTCTGTTTGTATTTTATAGATAAGTTCTGTGCTCTGCTATGCTTAGTTGCTCAGTTGTGTCTGACTCTTTGTGACCCCGTGGACTGCAACCCACTAGGCTGTTCTGTCCATGGGGATTCTCACGGCAAGAATACTGGAGTGGGTTGCCATGCCCTCCTCCAGGGGATCTTCCCAACCCAGGGATCAAGCCCGGGTTTCCCACGTTGCCAGCGGATTCTTTACCACCTGGGGCACCATGGTTTGTGTCCTAGTTGAGATTCCACATGTAAGTGATATCACATGGTGGTTGCCTTTCTCCTTCCGACTTACCTCTTGGCATGATAATCTCTGGGTTCATCCATTTGCTGCAAATAGCATGACTTCATTCTTCTTTTATAACTGAGCAGCATTCCATTGTATACATGCACCACATCTTTATCTAATCATTTGTCGTTGGACGTTTATGTTTTTTCATGTCTTGGGTATTGTAAATAGTTCTGCTATGAAAGTAGGGATGCATATATCTTTTAAAATTATAGTTTAGTCTAGATATACACCCAGAAGTGGGATTGCTGGATCATATGGCAACTCTCTTTTTAGTGTTTTGGTGAACTTCCATACTGTTCTCCATAGTGGCTGTACCAACTTAAATTCCTACCAACTGTATAGGAGGGTTCCGTTTTCTCCACACCTTCTCCAGCATTTGTTATTTGTAGACTTTAATGATGGCCATTCTGACCCATGTGAGGTGTTACCTCATTGTAGTTTTGATTTGCATAAAATTATCATCTTTAATGTTGTTAATCCTTTTGGATCCACAGATCAGAGATGTTCCCTGTTGTTGAAACACTTGATTCTGAGACAGATATTCCACAGAAACCATGGTGGGGACACATGAGACCAAGTGACATGATAAGAGGGTTTTCTTTTGACCAGAAATTGGGCAACATTCACATCTTCAGTAATGACATTAAAAAAAGAAATGCCACGAAGAACTTTTGAAACTGCTGAAGGAAAAACTGTCAGTGGAACAAAGTCTTGAACTTAGAGAAACTTTAGCTGTCCAAGAGAACAGTCCTGCTGTTTTCTGGGAACACACACAAAAGTAGGCTCAAGGGCCGCATGCCAGCTCCTTCAGCATCCAGCTTCGCACTGAGGGAGAGCCAGAACTGAGCCTCACCTGCTTAAGGACCAGATTAATCACCACAGAGCTTGGCTTTCAAACACGCTGCTGGAGAAATGAGTAATTTTCAGTGAATGCCTTTCAGCATATACTTATATCCTAAACTAAAGAAATCTAATAATAGCAAGGAGACTCCTCCACCACCTGGGGTTTTCATGAGATAATTACACCCTGGAGGACTAAAGGTATCATCTTTGTTTCTTGCTGTATAAGACAATGGATCTGATTGTCTTTTAGTTACCACCCACTGCTGTGTCTCTGGCTCCAAAACTTGACAGTAGGTAAGGGAGAATATATTGTGTGTAAAATCATGGCTTGCTATCACATGCATTGTATTTCTTAAGGGTAGCATAATAACTATAGAAATCAGAGAATCCATTTGCAGACTTTTAACTGAACCTCATTTCAGCCCAATAAGTTGGAAGAAATTATACATGACCCCCACCACACATGCGCACATATACATACAAACACCCATGCAGGCGCACAATTGCACCCCTAAAGGAGGATATATACAGTCATGATATATGTCTATCATATTTCCCAAGAAGAATCTTTGTAGATTAATGGGATAAAAACTTCTTTCTAGCTCACTTCCAGAAAATAGTATATCTTGAGACTAGTTTGTATGTGTATGCAATGAAATTATACTAGATTATTTCTCTTTTCACCTTAGCTTTTAATTGCAACAGTTCCTTTTTGCAGGTGCCTTGTAGCATCTACTCCTCTATCTCTTTTCTAGAATCTCTGTTTGGTTCTTAAATCCCTAATTGTCCTATTTTACATAATGTTTAATTTTTTGAGATACCTGGAATATGAGATTTTTTAAATGAGATTTCTGGAAACCTAGATGTTTTTAAAATCAGTTGAATAAACCCTCCTTTCTCTGAATGGAAGGAGGTAAATTCCCTTAAATATTCCCTTGCCAGATTCAGAATTCTGCCACAGTCTTCAGAAGCACTCTTATTTTCCTTGTGTTCAAGTTTCTTTTTCTCTGTAAACTGTTCTGTCCCCTTAACCTTTACCATCCTGTCCTGGCTCAAAAGCAGGTTTATCATGCCTAGATTACACAATCTCCACCCTGTCACCCTCTCCAGCCAGTTTTCCCCTCTGTTTAATCCCCAAAGTGATGCCAAGTCAGCCTGCTTTATGGACAGCTCAGGGTCTCCTAGGCCACTCACTGCTGTGGCTAAAAGCTAAGGTTATGTTCATCCAGCCCCAAACTTTGTCAGTGAGCATCTAAGGCTCAAGGACAGTGTGATCGGCTTCTCAGACCCTTGTGCTTGACCAGGCAACTAAGTTGTTTTCTTCTGGAAGGATTAGGATTTCTCCTCTTGAGATCAAATAGAGATAATGGAGTTTTTACTCTTAAGGATTATTTTCTTGTCCCAGAAGTCTGAATCCCAGGGCAAAGGCTCAAGGAGTTAGCATGTTTATTATTGGACAGGGTGCCAAGTTTTGATGCTTCTGGTCTGTTTGACATGAAACGAGGATCACAGACTCCCCCAAGGACCAATGAAGGAGAGGCCTCTTCAGCTGAAAACAACAAAAGCATTTCTGTGTAGTACAGGTTCTCCAGCTGGTGCTGCTGGTGGGAAGTTCCCCAGGATCTGTACTAGTTCACCTCCTCACACTGGCATGATTATCAAGCCAGTTTTGTTTGGTGTGCTCATTTTGTAGGGTTGCTGTACCTAAGTACCCAAAACTAGGCGGCTTCAGAGGACACGCATCTATTCTCACAGAGCTCTAGAGTCTAGAAATCTGACATTAAGTGTTGCCAGGGCTCTCTGGGGCTTCAGAGAATTCTTCCTAGCCTCTTTCCAGCTTCTGGTGATTCTCAGCAAGCTGTGGCATTTCTTGGTTTCCAGACGCATCCCTCCAGTCTCCGCCGTTGTCCATTGCGCAGTCATCTTCTTCCTGTGTGCTTCAGTCTCTTCACATTGTAGTCTTCTAAGGACACCAGTAAGACTAGATTAAGGGTCCACTCTAGTACAACTTTATCTTAACTGCAATAATTCCCTACTTTAAAACAACTTCATCTTAGCTACAGTAATTACACCTGCAACGACGTATTCCTGAATAAAAGGTCACATTCTGTAGAACTAGAGGTTAGGACTTTGGTGTATCTTTTGAGGAGACATGATTTAACCTGTAATATTTGGAATCAGTTTGACTTAACGCAGGAAATCACTTATCCTTCAGATGGAGAGTGCACAATTAGGGTGAGGGTCGGAGAAAGCACACACCCTCACCCCTCCAGTGCTCAGAAGGGAGAAGCCGCACTTTGCCCCTCTTCTGAGTCCCTCCGTGTGTGTCTGCCAGTTGGCACACACTGTCACCAGTGCTATGACCGAGGTTTCATCTGCATTTGTAGAGTGAGCAGTCAGAGCTACATCTGTGCTATGAAAATGCTCACAGATCTGCCAGGAACATGAATAACAGCATTTTCCACAACAGTTCCTCTTCCTCAGTCAAGCCAGAAACTGTTTTCTGATATAGCACTGCAGAGGCAGTGAATTTCCTACTTGTATATCTCTTTGTAGGGAGCTGGATCAAGTGTCAACTTCCCCTGTCCAAGTTTCCTCTGTCCTAGCTGGTTGCAGGCCGTAGGGGAGAAGCTGGGAATGTGCTTCTTCCTGGGGACCACAGGCAAGGTCATCCTTGGGACACTGATGGGGGATGGGGAGGAAGTGGAGGACACCATGGAGGCCTCAGGCTTCCTAATGAGCAGCTAGTGGGCTGAGAGGGTGGGTGGGCGAGGACATTGGCAGTCGCTGGAGCAGTTGGACTCCTGCCCAGACCCCCAGCTGCCACTGCTCCATTTCCCAGTGGCAGCTGCCTGGGTACTCCTTTGATGCAGCAAGGGCACATAGAAGGCCCGAAACATGGGACTCCGTGGGGCTAGCCCAGGGCAGAGCTGTGAGAGGCAAAGCCTATCAGGGGTGTCTTGTCACTTGAGCTCCCTTCCAGCACCTCAGCCCATTCCATGCCTCTGCCCATCTCAGCAAAGTTTGGGTCTCACTTGACTGGCCCATGACCTTTATGCTAAGATGCAGACAGACCCAAAATAAATCTAGACCTTTTTGCTCCATCTTTAACGTCTGTCTCAAAAGAAATAAATGTCTAGCAAGAAAGCCTTGAAAAACACTGTCTCTTAAGCACTGAAATCTTAAGTAAGGTAGCAAAACGGGTAGCAGGAAATATTTTGGCATAAAACAATAAAATATTGAAAATCTGATCGTAAAGATTCTCCTCCCACATGATTGCCCGGTGCTTTCTCTTCTCCTCTCTCTCCACCTCCAGCTTTCTAGTCCAGTGTTTCCTCACATGTCAAGTAATCTTTTTGGCTCTGCATTTTATAATTCTACTTCTGCACCTTTTGCCTTTTTTTTAAATCATCTAAGTAAAGACAGCAAAGCGTTGTGATCAAAAGATCTTCCCCTAGAAGGTCAGTGGGGGAAATACTGAACCAGTAGAATTTTGATCCATATTACACTCTCCCCAAAACTTGAAAATCTTTTATTTCTTAATACACTAAAAGGGATTCTTTAATTGGCATTCTAGGTACTAAGTAGGTTGGAGGGAAGTGGTGGGAGGAGGAGGGGAGCAAGTGGAGGGATTGGTGAAGAGTGTACCAGTTTCCTCCTAGGGTAGCTCTGGTGCCTCATGATGGCTCCACTCTCTGGAAGTTTCTGGTCAAAGCCCTAACTCCCTACTCCTCTGCATGCTGGGCACAGGGCTGATTCAAAGCAGCCAGTTTCAGGCTGCTTATATGCCTCAAAAGATTCAAGTTGGTGTCGCGTATAGCTGCAGGCATGGTGCTACCGGGCTGGGCTGTAACCATGGATCATCATCTCCCCCAAAATAGCCCATTTTAATTGTATTTAGTTTCATCTTCAGGCAATGCAAATGACTCATTGAAAAATTATGCTTCTAGCTCTTTCTTACAGCCCCAAAGAGGTAAATCCCCTAAAGTGAATTTTTTTCTTCCATACCTAAGCCAAATTTACCTCAGAGTTCAACACTGTCTCACTCCTACACATCCTGCTACGAGTTTGTAAATCCTCAACTTATTTAAAAGATAATGGAATGGGCCGGGGGAGTGGTGAGGGGGAAGTGGGAGAGATGGGGCAGGGCTTGAGTAGGTGGAGATGATGGGAGAAGATTGTAGTCATGAGCACACTGTGTCACCAGCCCTCAAACTCACCTCAACACTGTGAAGTCTCAGCACAAAACTGAAAGTGCTCACACCCACAATACTGAGACTTTTCTCTGAGATAGTCTTATGAGTTCATACTTGACTAGCAAGTTTGAGAAGCGAAGCTAGGTCCTCCAGTGAGAGTGTGGGGTGGGGGTAAGGGGTTGTAAACTGGGGCAAAGCATGCATTTTGCTGGTATTTTTTTCCTATTTGTCACAGTTATTTCTATTTGGGGCCATTTTCCTTTTATCGTAACTCGTAACTCCTGTTTCAGTGATGAGACACCTAAGGAAGATCTTATCCTAAATTACTGATAATTGATATGTATTAGCACTCATAACCTCTAGCCTCCTTCAGTTATCTAAGAAAGACTTAATTGATAGAAGATGTTGATATTGAGAAGAGCTAGCTAGTAACTTGTTAAAAGACGTTTTATACCCATATGGGCTGGTAAGCAAGGGAAGGGCTGGGAAAGCAGTTCCTGGAGTTCAGAAGCAGCCATAGGTACAGATCTCTCCAGGTTACTGGAGCCATAGATGACGTCTCCTGGGCAGTCCTCCAGACACACAACAAAGCTACCCCGGCTATACTGCCTGGCTTCCCAGTGACTCATACAATGTGTCCACCCACATCATCGCTTTCTAAGAGTGCTGTGGTGGGTCTACTAGTCTTAAGGCCAGTCAGTGTAGATCTAACCTTCATTGGATATACTCCTGACCCACACTTGAAATACCAGTAACTTTGAAGACAGAGAACAAGAGTATGATTGAAAACAAAAACCTTCTGCTCTAAATGTACCTTTCTTATGTTGTACTTTTTGTAACTGGTAAGACTGCCATATGGTTCCTCTTGCAGCATATCTAAAATCTTCTTCTAAAAAGATTTAAGGGAATGCAGACAACATGATCCCATAAAATTGTGCTACCTTGGTTCAAAGTAATCTAGCTGGTCAATTTCATATACTATCAAAGACGAGAAACTGAAGCATGGCGTTTGCATGGTCAGCTCTAAAAGTAAGATGAGATGGCCAGATAGGAGAAAACCTCTGCATCAGTTAGGTCACTGTCTAATTATGCCAGGCTTGCAAGCAAAATCTGCCTTAGACTTCCCAGCTTCACTCTGTTCTGTAGCTAGATTGTATCCCAGTGTAAGCAAGTTATCCCACTAACTGCTGGTCAGAAAGGGTGCAAACAACAAAATGTGGCAAGTTCAACCAGCACATCCTCGTGACTGTTTAGCCAGGATCAGCTGACGAAGGACTGGCAGAGTCATCTCTGAATGGCAGTGGCATGTCTGCAGCAGTGCATTTGGGCATATACAATATGTGTTTATGTTTCACATACATAGTTAAGTCAGTTTCAGCTTTGACTAGTACATTATGAGCCAGTTGAGGAGCCTTGCCCCGATTTTCTCTCATGGGTGTGGCACTTCACACACCATTCATTTAATATAAGACACTTAAAGAAGAAAAAAAAACTTTGCTGATGTCTGACTCAGAGAAAGAGAATGGAAAGTTAACAACAAGACATGATTCCAACTGAAATAAATTTGAATACTCACCATATTCTTCATTCTCAATCCTCATGTCTTAAAACAGGCTGAAAGCTCTCAATTGTTCAGTGAACCGAGTAATACCAATGACTGCAGTTGCTGTCCAGATGACATGAGTTCACAGGATAAAGATAAAAACATTTAATTTAATGTTCCAGGAAAATAAAAGTGCTCATTTGGTTGAGAGGGGAAGATGCTAACAATTACATTCTAGAAAATTCTATGTCCATTAGCATCTGTCTGTGATTTTTTAAAAACTTGTTTAATTTGGTAAAGGATTTTTAAAAATTGTATAGTGTTCTACAGTTTTCAAACGTTTCTTGCAGATGATTTCATATAATACCATAATAACCCTCCTTTTCCCCAGTACTGTTATATTGTCTCTCCCTCCTTCCCTCTCCCTACTGATAACTGTATATCGATATCTATATCCTATATCTATTCCCTATATCTATGAGTTTGTTTCTTTTATGTTTTATTTACTGGTTTGTTGGATTTTTCGATTTCGCATGTATGTAATATCACACAATGTTTGTCTTTCTCTGTTCAATTTATTTCACTTAGCATAATGCCCCCAAGTTCATCTATGTTGCTTCAGTTGGCAGAATTTCATTCTTTTTTATGGCTGAATACTAGCTATATACTTGTGGGGGTGTGTGTATGTGTGTGTGCATGTATGACATCTTTTTAATCCATTCACCTGTTGATGTACATTTGGATTGCTTCCATACATTGATAATTATAAGTAAAGTAATTCTGAACATTGGGGAGCATTTATCTTTGGGTTTTTTGGATACATACCCAGGAGTGGAATTGCTGGGTCATATGATAATCCTATTTTTAGTTTTTTGAAACATCTCCATATTGCTCCTCTGGTGGCCCAGATGGTAAAGAATCTGCCTGCAATGTGGGAGACCTGGATTCAGTTCCTGGGTTGGGAAGATTCTCTGGAGGAGAGCATGGCAACCCACTCCAGTATTCTTGCCTGGAGAATCCCGATGGACAGAGGAGCCTGGTGGGCTGCAGTCCACGTGGTTGCAAAGAATCAGATGACCAAGTGACTAAGACTAGCACTGTGCATACTGTTTCCCATAGTGCCTGCACAAATTTACATTTCCACCAGCAGTATATGTGGATTCCCTTTAGTCCACATCCTTCCCTACTGTTATTTGTGTTCTTTTTGATGATAGCCATTCTGACTAGTGTGAGGTGATATCTGGAGATGAAAAAGAAGCTACAACTGACACCACAGAAATACAAAGGATTGTAAGGGACTACTACAAACAACTATATACCAATAAATGACAACCTAGAAAAAATGGAAAAATTCTTCAAAAGATAAAATCTCCCTAGACTGAGCCAGGAAGAAATAGAAAATATGAACAGACTAATTACTAAGAATGAAATTTAATCCGTAACTTAAGAACTCCCAGTGAACAAAAGTTGAGGACTAGATGACTTCACAGGTGAATTCTACCAAACATTTAGAGAAGAGTTCACAACACTTCCAACAACACAAGAGAAGACTCTACTCATGGACATCACCAGATAGTCAATACCATAATCAGATTGATTATATTTTTTGCAGCCAAGATGGAGAAGCTCTATACAGTCAGCAAAAACAAGACCAGGAGCTGACTGTGGCTCAGATCATGAACTCCTTATTGCCAAATTCAGACTTCAGTTGAAGAAAGTAGGGAAAAACACTACACCATTCAGATATTACCTAAATTAAATCCCTTACGATTATACAGTGGAAGTGACAAATAGATTCAAGGGGTTAGATCTGATAGACAGACTGCCTGAAGAACTATGGACAGAAGTTTGTGATATTGTACAGGAGACAGGGATCAAGACCATCCCCAAGAAAAATAAATGCAAAAAAGCAAAATGGCTGTCTGAGGAGGGCTTACAAATAGCTGTGAAAAGAAGAGAAATGAAAAGCAAAGGAGAAAAGGAAAGATACACCCATTTGAATGCAGAGTTCCAAAGAAGAGCAAGGAGAAATAAGAAAGCCTTCCTCAATGATCAATGCAAAGAAATAGAGGAAAACAACAGAATGGGAAAGACTAGAGAGCTCTTCAAGAAAATTAGAGATACCAAGGGAATATTTCAGTCAAAGATGCACACAATAAAGGATAGAAATGGTATGGACCTAAGAGAAGCAGAAGATATTAAGAAGAGGTGGAAAGAATATAAAGGAGAACAATACAAAAAAGATCTTCATGACCAAGATAATCATGATGGTGTGGTCCCTCACCTAGAGCCAGATATCAAGTGGGCCTTAGGAAGCATCACTGTGGACAAAGCTAGTGGATATGAAGGAATTCCTAAATTTGAAATTTTAGGATTTCAAATCCTAAAAAATGATGCTGTGAAAGTGCTGCACTCAAAATGCCAACAAATTTGGAAAACTCAACTGTGGCCACAGGAATGGAAAGAGTCCGTTTTCATTCCAATCCCAAAGAAGGGTGATGCCAAAGAATGTTCAAACTACTACACAATTGCACTCATCTCACACACTAGCAAAGTAATGCTCAAAATTCTCCAAACCAAGCTTCAACGGTACGTTAACCTTGAACTTCCAGATATACAAGCTGGATTTAGAAAAGGCAGAGGAACCAGAGATCAAATTGCCAACATCTGTTGGATCGTTGAAAAAGTGAGAGAGTTCCAGAAAAACATCTACTTCTACATTATTGACTATTTCAAAGCCTTTGACTGTGTGGATAACAACAATTGTGGAAAATTCTTCAAGAGATGAGAATACCAGCCTCTTGAGAAATCTGTATGCAGGTCAGGAAGCAACAATTAGAATCAATAACCTGAGATATGCAGATGATACCATGCTTACAGCAGAAAGTGAGGAACTAAACAGCCTCTTGATGAAAGTGAAACAGAAGAGTGAAAAAGTTGGCTTAAAACTCGGCATTCAGAAAACTAAGATCATGGCATTTGGTCTCATCACTTCATGGCAAAGAGATGGGGAAACAATGGAAACAGTGGCAAACTTTGTTTTTTGGGGCTCCAAAATCACTGCAGATGGTGACTGCAGCCATGAAATTAAAAGATGCTTACTCCTTGGAAGAAAAGTTATGACCAACCTAGACAGCTTCTTAAAAAGCAGAGACATTACTTTGCCAACAAAGGTCCATCTAGTCAAAGCTGTGGTTTTTCCAGTAGTCATGTATGGATGTGAGAGTTGGACTATAAAGAAAACTGAGTACTGAAGAATTGATGCTTTTGAACTGTGGTGTTGGAGAAAACTCTTGAGAGTCCCTTGGACTGCAAGGAGATCCAGCCAGTCCATTCTAAAAGAAATCAGTCCTGAATATTCATTGGAAGGACAGATGCTGAAGCTGAAACTCCGTACTTTGCCACCTGATGTGAAGAACTGACTCATTTGAAAAGACCCTGATGCTGGGAAAGATTGAAGATGGGGGGAGAAGGGGACAACAGAGGATGATATGGTAGGATAGCATCGCTGACTCAATGGACATGAGTTTGACATGACTCTTGGAATTGGTGATGGACAGGGAGGCCTGGCATGCTGCAGTCCATGGGGTTGCAAAGAGTCATAAGCAACTGAGCGAGTGACCTGAACTAGCAACTGTTAGCATCTAGCCCTCTGAAACTATTCAAAAAATTGAGGAAGAAGAAACACTCCCAAACTCATTCAGGGAGATCAGGATCACCCTGTTACTGAAACCAGATACATCACACAAAAAAGAAAATGACAGGCCATTATCACTGATAAATATAGATGCAAAAGTCAGCAAAATATTAGCAATCAAATCCAAAAATACTTTAAAAGGATCATAAACTATGATCAGTTGGAATTTATTCCAGGGATACAAGGATTTTTCAATATCTTCAAATCAATCAGTGTAATATACCACATTAACAAGTGGAAGAGTAAAACCATATGGTCATCTCAGTAGATGCAAAAAAACCTTTTGATGAAGTTGAACATTTATTTATGATAAAAGCTATCCAGAAAGTGGGCCTACAGGGAACTTGCCTCAACATAATAAGGGCCATATATAAAAAACTCACAGCTAACAGCATACTCAAAGGTGAAAAGCTGAAAGCATTTCCTCTAAGATCAGAAAGAAGACAGTGATGTCCATTCTCACCACTTTATTCAACATAGTTTGGAACTCCTAGCTATAACAATCTATAACAATCAGAAGAAAAAGAAAGGAATCTAAATTGAAAAGAAAGAAGTAAAACTGTCACTATTTGTAGATGACATGATACTGTAAATAGAAAATCCTAAGATGCCACCAGAAAACTACTAGAGCTCATCAATTAATTTGGTAAAGTTGCTGCTGCTACTGTTGCTGCTAAGTCGCATCAGTCGTGTCTGACTCTGTGCAACCCCATAGACGGCAGCCCACCAGGCTCCTCTGTCCCTGGGATTTTAAGTTGCTGGATACCAAATTAACATATAGGAATCAGTTGCATTTTTGTATATTAACAAGGAACTATCAGGAAGAGAAGTTCAAGGAACAATCTCACTTAGCATCACATCAAAAAGAATAAAATACTTAGGAATAAACCTACCTGAGTAGGAAAACCCTGTACTTAGAAAACTGTAAGATGTTGATGAAAAAATTGAAAATGACACAAACACACGAAAAAGATAAACCATGTTCTTGGATTAGAGAATCATTGCTGTTAATGACCATGCTGCCCAAGGCAACCTACATACTCAGTGTAATTCCTGTCGAAATGCTAATGGCATTTTTCACAGCAGTAGAACAAATAAGTTTAAAATTTGTATGTAAAACACAAGACTCAGAATAGCCAAAGGTATTTTGAGAAAGAAGAACAGGAGGAATCACTCTCCCTGACTTCACGCTACACTACAAAGCTACAGTAATCAGAAGAGTATGGACTGGCACAAAAACAGATACAAAGATCAATGGAACAGAATAGAGAGCTCAGAAACAAACTCATACTTTTGGTCGGTTAATCAGTGACAGAGGAGGCAAGAATATACAATAGAGAAAAGAGAGTCCCATCAGTAAATTGTGCTGGAAAAACTGGACAGCTCCATGTACAAGAATGAAATTAGAACATATTCTAATATTGTTACAAAAATAAACTCAAAATGGATTAAAGACCTAAACGTTAAGACCAGATACTGTAAAACTCCTAAAGGAAAACATAGGCAGAACACTCTTTGACATAAATTCCAGCAATATTTTATGGGATCCATCTCTTAAAGCAAAAAATAAAGGGACCTCATTAAACTTGTAATTTTTTGCACAGCAAAGGAAACCATCAACAAAATGAAAAGATAGACGACTGAATGGGAGAAGGTATTTGCAAATAAAATGACTGATAAGGCATTAATATTCAGTATATATGAACAACGTACACAACTCAGCCTCAAGCTACCATATAATCCTGCAATCCCACTCCAGGGCATATACCTGGAGAAAAACATTGTCTGAAATGTTACATGCACCCCAGTGTTCACTGCAGCACTATTTACAATAGCCAAGACATGGAAACAACATAAATGTCCATCGACAGAAGAATGGGTAAAGATGCGGTGCATACATTCAATGGAACATTACTCAGCCATTAAAAGGAGCAAAGTAATGCCATGGATGAAACTAGAGATTGCCATATTGAGTGAACTACAACAGAGAACGAAAAATATCATGTGATATCCCTTACTTGTGGAATCTAAAAAAGCTAATGAACTTATTTACAAAACAGAAACTCACAGACTTAGAGAACAAACTTATGGTTACCAGACAGAAAAGACTGTGTGGTGGGGAGGGATAGTTAGGGAGTTTGGGATGACATGTACACACTGCGACATTTATCTCTGTATTTATTTATAATATTTATTTGTCTCCACCGGGTGTTAATTGCAACAAATGGATAAGCGACAAGGACCTACTGTATAACACAGGAAACTCTACTCAATATTCTGTAACAATCTAACTGGGAAAAGAATTTGAGAAGGAATAGATCCATGTGTATGTATAACTGAATCACTTTGTTATACGCTTGAAAGTAATACAACATTGTTAATCAGCTGTACTTCACTATCAAAAAGTTTTAAAAAAATGGGCAGAAGAACTGAGGAGACATTTTTTTTTTCCCCCAAAGAAGACATAACAGATGGCCAGTAGTCATATGAAAAGATGGTCAACATTGCTAATCTTCAGGAAAATGTCCATGATTCTTCACTGAACTCCGCCTAAGAAAATGTGCCAGGGAGCTGCCATCTGTCCACATCAGGCCTGGCCCAGGGCCTCTGCCTGAACCCACAGCCAGCCTGCATCTGGATCGTGGGCCAGAGCTGCCTGCATGGAAGGTGTCAACCCGAGCCCGATAGGCAAAAACATGGTCTCCCACATGTACCCTCTGTGCTTCCTGGATCAGAACTTCAGACTTTCTTTCAGCCTTATTAATAATGAAGAGGAAAAGAGAGGCTCTGCTGTCATGAAGGTGGTTGATGCTGTTGAATTTTATTTTTACACCTCAGGATTTCTCTTTCCTTCGTCATTCAGGAAATCTGTTAGATAACTGAATGATGTCAGCGCAGACCTCCTCCCTATCTCCTGACACGAGATATGGGCAGTTTGAAGTAGGCTTCAAGGGATCAGCTCAGAGCAGGGAGCCAAGTTTCCAGCCATAACCATGTGGTGACCGTGACAGCACAGAGGAGAGGAAGGGGGCTGTGTGCCTGCTGCCGGGAGGGCATGTTGGGAGCTGAAGCTCCAACCTCCCATTAGGGCTCGAGCTGAGTAGCTCCCCAGTTCACAGGTCTGTGACACAAAACACCAAAAAAAACCCAAACCCATCTTGGAAGTCCTTGCAGACCCCCTTACCACATCAGTTCAACTAGTCTAGATTCTGGGGTTCAAAACCTTGTGATTTATAGAGCAAATGTCCCTTAAAGTCAGTGTAGGAAACTGCAGATTGGGCAGTCAGTGAAAACCAGAGGGTAAAAGCCTCTGGCATTTAAAAATTCTTTGATAAGATTAGGTGAAATATCCCAGTGACCAAAATAGGCTATTTTTAACACCCGGCACCTTGTCAGCATACACAGGACACTCACCTTAATCGGAGATGGGGGAATTTTAACATTTTCTTTCTGAAGAAGGTCAGAGTGTCCAGAGGGTGTGTGGGTGATGTCTGTATCAGGACTTTTATATGAGGTTTTGTTACTAGCCCATGTTTAGCATAGCCAGAACCACAACTGTTTCTTAATGACACTTAGCTGCTGTATAAAGGCATATAACAAGAAAAATCTCTTGTACTGTAGTTTTTATTTTCCTGTCCAGGACCACTGAAGGTTCTTCTCTTATGTCACACCCTGGTGACAGGATCTGGACTCCAGAGTACTGGACTTCATCTCAAACCAGTGACCTATGTAGTGCACCTCAGGGGTCCAGGTTCCTATGGGTGGCGTTTCGTGTTTCAGCATCTCTCAGTGGGACCACTATTGACATTTGGGGGGAGCAGAAAGGAGGAGGAGAGGCGCGCTGGGGTTGGGCTTGGGCACTTTATAGTATAGGGCTGCCTCTTGCAATGAGGAATGAGTAGCCTGTCTGCTCCCCTCCCTTACAGTCAGTGCCAGAAAATCTGTTTCCTAATATACATTTTCAAGTGTCCCCATGAGAAAGAGAAACGGTTAAGAAACTCTATAGGCAGAATTGAGTACTAAAATTCCAAGCCTCTTGCCTAGCTGAGGAAGAGGAGTTTGGACACCACGTGGCCAGTCTGAATGGAGGCCTCTTCTAAGGAAGCATTATTCTGAGCCTAAGAGACTTGTACTGTGTAGTTTCCCACAGGTGATCTTATTTGTGGCCTCAGAGAAAGAAGAAACTCAATTAGATGAGCAGAGAGAGGTGGAGATGAGAAAATGTTCAGACCAGAGACTGATACGTGTCCTTGTTTCTGGACTCTGTGCCAGTCCCTGGCTCCCCAAGCGTCTCATAAGACCTGCTGGACTTTCCACTCTTAGATTCCATGGGATCATCCACAGCCTTAAAATCAATCTCCTCCCCCCTTTAAAATAAATCTCCCCTCTCCTTTTGTTTTTGGCTTAAGTTAGTTTAAGGTGTTTCAGTTATTTTTAAGCAAAAAAACATGACTCAGAGCTTATACTTGAAAGGATAATTTTTTAATGCATGATACTCATAAAACAAGCCATAAACATAACAAGATCATGGAGTAAGTGTAGTACATGTGGTGACTCGGTTTTCCTGGAATTTATGGTTTACACAATTTCCCCCTTTCAATCCAGTGTCCAAGTTTCACAGTAAATTATATGGTCACCCTTTCCAGAGGATCGAAAGTGGACAACCTAGTCTTTGTGAAGAAAGTTTATCTTAACAGAGGAAAGACTTAAGATAAAAGGAAGATGAAATTTTTTGCCTCAGAGTCTCTTAGCTGTAGATGTACCTGGGCATGGTTTAAGATGAGATATAGCTGGCTCCCAAGCTGTCAGGCTATGTTGTTATTGTTCAGTCGAGGAGTTGTGTCCAACTCTCCGCGCCCCCATGGACTTCATGCAGCACGTCAAGCTTCCCTGTCCTTCACTACCTCCCAGAGTTTACTCCAATTCACGTCCGTTGAGTTAGTGATGCCATCCAACCATCTCATCCTCTGTTGCCCCCTTCTCCTCCTGCCCTCAGTCCTTCCCAGCATCAGGGTCTTTTCCAGTAAGTCGGCTCTTCGAATCAGGTGGCCAAAGGATTGGGAGTTTCAGCTTCAGCATCAATCCTTCCGGTGAATATTCAGGGTTGATTTCTTTTAGGATTGGCTGGTTTGATCTCTTTGCAGTCAAAGCAATCAGGCTGTTGTGGTGGTTCATTCGGTAAGTCGTGTCTGGCTCTTTGTGACCCCATGGACTGTAGCCCACTAGGCTCTTTTGTCCATGGGATTCTCCAGGCGAGAATACTGGAGTGAGTTGTCCTGTCCTCCAGGGCATCTTCCTGATTCAAGGATGGAATCCTTGTCTTTTACGTCCTGCATTGGCAGGCAGGTTCTTTACCACTCACATCACCTGGGATCAGGCTATGGATAAATAAAAGAGGAGAGAGTAAGATTACCCTATTCTGTTTATTTTCACTGACAAACTCCTGTTTTAAAATCTGTTACAGTGACCCATGGAAGTAACTAATTCTGGTTGGGTAGACAGAATGGCAAGTGTTTCAGGTTTATAGTCTATTAAGAGGAATATTATCTAATCAAAGTGCTTAGATGACCCTGTCTAATTGGAGTCCTTTCTTACGGGAAGAGGAGCAAAGCAGCAAAGGGATTCTCTCCTTTATGAGAGCAATGGGGATTTCCAAGGTTAAGGGACATGTGAAGAGCAGATCTCGGTGAAATTCTAGAGGTCACACCGAAGCAGCACTTGGCAAAAGCCACTGAACCTCTGGCCCCAGTCCATGGGTTGTTTCACATTTGGGGTTCCTGGGCTGGGTTAATGGCACTCTGATACAGAGTCTAAAGTCAGAAACTGCTCTTCTTTTCTTTATTTGCTTTTGCTCTTTAATCTTATCTCATTAATTTTTAATATGTGGGTAGTATTTTGCACACAGTGTCTGATCCTTTTTCTTGTAGCAATTCATTTATCAGACGTTATCTAGTTAGTCATGTGGCTGTATTCATCACTGGGGCCAAGTTGCTCTGATCATAGAGGTTCAATCCTATAAGCCCCAGAGAGCTGACATTAGTAACAGGCAAGCATAGTTGTTCCATAAGGACTACTTAATTTAAATCTTCAGCCATCACCACATTATGTGTCACAGGATAACAATTTTCACTCCCACAAAAAGATACATTATTTTGAATTCTCAGACTACAGGGTTTTGTTTTGTTGCTATATTTAGCACCTTCTCTGTTGTCTTTATCCATTTTGTTCCCATTCTCCCATCCAATCCCATTTCCCCTCTGGCTCTGCTATATTTACAGACCCAGTGTATTGTAATGTATTTACCTATAGAAGGCTCTGAAATAGATCAGTACATTCATTAAATCCAAGGTCACTCTCCACCTAGGCTGGAATTCACGTGCTCTCCTATCTCCCACTCTGTTGAATCTGTCTTCTTTCTCCATCACCTCAAATGACCTGCTAAGAAAGGAAATGGAAACGCTGATATCAAAAGCATAAAACAAGTCTGACACTAAGGCCCTGACAATGTGGACATAGCCCAAATTTGAATACACATCTCCCTTTAATGAGTTGAAAGTATAAAGTCCAGTGTCCAGAAACCAACTTCGAAGTTTCTTATCCTTTTCAATTTTGTCAGAACTCCAGTGATTTCCAAGTGATGGAGAAAAAGCGGAGGAAAATATTTTGATTTGTCTCATTAGGCTGTTGGTCAATGCTAGTCATCCAGAACTCATGACCTCTAAATTTAAATGCACACAGGAGATATATATTTACCATTAGACACTGTTCTATGTTAGAAAATTTGTCTGTGTACACACTCCACTCTCTGAAAGTGGCTTTTGAGATGTTGCTGTCCTCTTTCAGAGTTTGGAAATACGCAGTGGCAGCAGCTGTAGTCACCACTTCTCATTTGACTTGCCCTTCTTCCCTATCCTGCAAAATCTCTTCACTTTGATTTCTTCTTTGAGCCCCATGTTCCTGTCTCCACTCTGATCCTCCAGCTCCCACACTGTGGTGAATGAAAGTGGGACTTTTTCTAGTTTTCTGACCTTTACTATCTCTTCTAGAAAAGGCATTTTCTATTCTTTGCTCAATGCAGTTGGTGGTTTCTATCCATGGGTTCTGCAGCTGCAGATTCAACCATCCACAGGTCAGATCTGCACTTGGCAGAATGTTCAGAGTTTGAGCTCACAGATACAGGATCCAGTAAATGACTTGAACATGCAGGAATTTTGGTATCCATGGAAGTTCCTGAAACCAGTCTCCTGTAGATGGAGGGAACACTGTATCTTTGGTCCATGCCTTCTTACTGGAAAATTGCTTAGGTCTAAAAACCTGCCTTCTGGCAGAGGTACTCCCTTCTCCTCATATTTTTTGTTTTTGGAGAAACATGCCAAACAGATTCCCGAACAAAGCTGCTCTTGATGCTTCTGAAGCGTGTATCCCTGGGGCTTAGAGACCAACAGTGCCTCTGCTGAGGGCACCTTCAGATGAAGTCCTTCTCTGCTTTTGGATATTCAAACCTTAAGCAGCATTTTCTCTTGTGGCTTCTTTTCCTGCGGCTCTGGCTTTGCCTCTAGTGTATTAGCTTCCCCTTTCCGGACGCTCCTCTCTTTTGGGGGAGGTTCCACTGACTTCTAACAAATCACTGTGTTTCTCAAGCTGGTCTGCTTTCCCAAGTTGTTTGCTGGAATTAACAGCCTGTCTTCCTTTCACATTTTCCTTGACTTCTGGCCCAGACATTTGTTCTTAAATGCCCTCCTCTGGTGTTGTGGGATGTCCTGTGATGAAAAATATCAAATGAACAGATGAATGGATAAACATTCATTTAACTGCTCGGCAATAACAAGCAAGGAACAGTTCAGTTCAGTCACTCAATCGTGTATGATTCTTTGCAACCCCATGGACTGCAGCACTCCAGACCTCCATGTCCATCACCCAACTCTGGGAGCTTACTCAAACTCATGTCTATTGAGTCAGTGATGCCATCCAACCATCTCATCGTCCCCTTCTCCTCTCACTTCAACCTTTCCCAGCATCAGGGTCTTTTCAAATGAGTCAGTTCTTCACATCAGGTGGCAAGGTATTAGAGTTTCAGCTTCAGCACCAGTTCTTCCAATGAAAACCCAGCACTGATCTCCTTTAGGATGGACTGGTTGGATTTCCTTGCAGTCCAAGGGACTCCCAAGAGTCTTCTCCAACATCACAGCTCAAAAGCATCAATTCTTTGGCGCTCAGCTTTCTTTATAGTCCAACTCTCACATTCATACATGACTACTAGAAAAAGCAAAGCTCTGACTAGATGGAACTTTGCTGGCAAAGTAATGTGTCTGCTTTTTTAGTATGCTGTCTAGGTGGGTCATAACTTTCCTTCCAAGGAACAAGCTTAATTTCATGGCTGCAGTCACCACTTGCAGTGATCTTCAGTTCAGTTAGTGGCTCAGTCGTGTCCGACTCTTTGCGACCCCTTGAATCGCAGCATGCCAAGCCTCCTTGTACATCACCAACACCCGGAGTTCACTCAAACACAGGAGTCGGTGATGCCATCCAGCCATCTCATCCTCGGTTGTCCCCTTTTCCTCCTGCCCCCAATCCCTCCCAGCATCAGAGTCTTTTCCAATGAATCAACTCTTCGCATGAGGTGGCCAAAGTATTGGAGCTTCAGCTTTAGCATCATTCCCTCCAAAGAACACCCAGGTATGATCTCCTTCAGAATGGACTGGTTGGATCTCCTTGCAGTCCAAGGGACTCTCAAGAGTCTTCTCCAACACCACAGTTCAAAAGCATCAATTCTTTGGCACTCGGCCTTCTTCACAGTCCAACTCTCACATCCATACATGACCGCTGGAAAAACCATAGCCTTGACTAGACGGACCTTTGTTGGCAAAGTAATGTCTCTGCTTTTCAATATGCTGTCTAGGTTGGTCATAACTTTTCTTCCAAGGAGTAAGCGCCTTTTAATTTCATGGCTGCAATCACCATCTGCAGTGATTTTGGAGCCCAAAAAAATAAAGTCTGACACTGTTTCAACTGTTTCCCCATCTATTTCCCATGAAGTGATGGGACCAGGTGCCATGATCTTCGTTTTCTGAATGTTGAGCTTTAAGCCAACTTTTTCACTCTCCTCTTTCACTTTCATCAAGAGGCTTTTTAGTTCCTCTTCACTGCTGCTCCCCAAATTAAGTCTGTTACTGTTTCCATTGTTTCCCTATTCATTTGTCATGAAGTGATGGGACTGGATGCCAAGATCTTAGTTTTCTGAATATTGAGTTTTAAACCAACTTTTTCATTCTCCTCTCACTTTCATCAAGAGGCTCTTTAGTTCTTCTTCACTTTCTGCCGTAAGGGTGGTGTCATCTGCATATCTAAGGTTATTGATATTTCTCCCAGCAGTCTTGATTCCAGCTTGTGCTTCAACCAGCCCGGCATTTTGCAGAATGTACTCTCCCCTGGTGGCTCAGAGGGTAAAGCGTCTGCCTGCAATGCAGGAGACCTGGGTTCGATCCCTGGCTCAGGAAGATCCGCTGGAGAAGGAAATGGCAACCCACTCCAGTATTCTTGCCTGGAGAATTCTGTGAACGGAGGAGTCTGGTAGGCTACAGTCCACAGGGTCGCAAAGAGTCGGACACGACTAAGCAACTTCACTTCACTTCACTCTGCACAGAAGTTGAATAAGCAGGGTGACAATGTACAGCCTTGACGTACTCCTTTCCCAGTTTGGAAGCAGTCTGTTGTTGCATGTCCGGTTCTAACTGTTGCTTCTTGACCTGCGTACATATTTCTTAGGAAGCAGGTAATGTGGTCTAGAATTCCCTTCTCTTGAAGAATTTTCCACAGTTTATTGTGATCCACACAATCAAAGGTGTTGGTATAGTTAATAAAGCAGACATAGATGTTTTTCTGAAGCTCACTTTTTCGATAATCCAACGGATGTTGGCAATTTGATCTCTGATTCCTCTGCTTTTTCTAAATCCAGCTTGAACATCTGAAATTCAAGGTTAATGTACTATTGAAGCCTGGCTTGGAGAATTTTGAGCATTATTTTGTTAGTGTGTGAGATGAGTGCAATTGTGTGGTAGTTTGAGCATTCTTTGGCGTTGCCTTTCTTTGGGATTGGAATGAAAACTGACCTTTTCCAGTCCTGTGGCCACTGCTGAGTTTTCCAAATTTGCTAGCATGTTGAGTGCAGCACTTTCACAGTGTCATCTTTCAGGATTTGAAATAGCTCAACTGGAATTCCATCACCTCCACTAGCTTTGTTCATAGTGATGCTTTCTAAGGCCCACCTGACTTCACATTCCAGGATGTCTGGCTCTAGATGAGTGATCATACCATCGTGATTATCTTGGTGGTGAAGATCTTTTTTGTACAGTTCTTCTGTGTATTCTTGCCACCTCTTCTTAATATCTTCTGTTTCTCCTAGGTCCATACCATTTATATCCTTTATGGTGGGCATCTTTGCCTGAAATATTCCCTTGGTATCTCTAATTTTCTTGAAGAGCTCTCTAGCCTTTCCCATTCTGTTGTTTTCCTCTATTTCTTTGCATTGATCACTGAGGAAGGCTTTCTTATCTGCCCTTGCTATTCTTTGGAACTCTGCATTCAAATGGGTATATCTTTCCTTTTCTCCTTTGCATTTCACTTCTCTTCTTTTCACAGCTATTTGTAGCCCCGAGGTCTGACACAATGTGGTCCACTGGAGAAGGGAATGGCAAACCACTTCAGTATTCTTGCCTTGAGAACCCCATGGACAGTATGAAAAGGCAAAATGGTAGGATACCGAAAGAGGTACTCCCCAGGTCAGTAGGTGCCCAATATCCTGCTGGAGGTCAGTGGAGAAATAACTCCAGAAAGAATGAAGGGATGGAGCCAAAGCAAAAACAATACCCAGTTGTGGATGTGACTGGTGAGAGAAGCAAGGTCCGATGCTGTAAAGAGCAATATTGCATAGGAGCCTGGAATGTCAGGTCCATGAATCAAGGCAAATTGGAAGTGGTCAAATAGGAGATGGCAAGAGTGAACGTCGACATTCTAGGAATCAGCGAACTAAAATGGACTGGAATGGGTGAATTTAACTCAGATGACCATTATATATACTACTGCAGGCAGGAATCCCTCAGAAGAAATGGAGTAGCCATCATGGTCAACAAAAGAGTCCGAAATGCAGTACTTGGATGCAATCTCAAAAATGACAGAATGATCTCCGTTCATTTCCAAGGAAAACCATTCAATATCACAGTAATCCAAGTCTATGCCCCAACCAGTAATGCTGAAGAAGCTGAAGTTGAATAGTTCTATGAAGACCTACAAGACCTTTTAGAACTGACACCCAAAAAAGATGTCCTTTCATTAAAGGGAATTGGAATGCAAAAGTAGGAAGTCAACAAACACCTGGAGTACAGGCAAATTTGGCCTTGGAATGCGGAATGAAGCAGGGCAAAGACTAATAGAGTTTTGCCAAGAAAATGCACTGGTCATAGCAAACATCCTCTTCCAACAACACAAGAGAAGACTCTACACATGGACATCACCAGATGGTCAACACTGAAATCAGATTGATTATATTCTCTGCAGCAAAAGATGGAGAAGCTCTATACAGTCAACAAAAACAAGACCAGGAACTGACTGTGGCTCAGATCATGAACTCCTTATTACCAAATTCAGACTGAAATTGCAGAAAGCAGGGAAAACCGCTAGACCATTCAGGTATGACCTAAATCAAATCCCTTATGATTATACAGTGGAAGTGACAAGTAGATTTAAGGGCCTAGATCTGATAGATAGAGTGCCTGATGAACTATGGAATGAGGTTCATGACATTGTACAGGAGACAGGGATCAAGACCATCCCCATGGAAAAGAAATGCAAAAAAGCAAAATGACTGTCTGGGGAAGCCTTACAAATAGCTGTGAAAAGAAGAGAGGTGAAAAACAAAGGAGAAAAGGAAAGATATAAGCATCTAAATGCAGAGTTTCAAAGAATAGCAAGAAGAGATAAGAAAGCCTTCTTCAGTGATCAATGCAAAGAAATAGAGGAAAACAACAGAATGACTAGAGAGCTCTTCAAGAAAATTAGAGATACCAAGGGAACATTTCATGCAAAGATGGGCTCAATAAGGGACAGAAATGGTATGAACCTAACAGAAACAGAAGATATTAAGAAGAGGTGGCAAGAATACACAGAAGAACTGTACAGAAAAGATCTTCATGACCAAGATAATCACGATGGTGTGATCACTCATCTAGAGCCAGACATCCTGGAATGTGAAGTCAAGTGGGCCTTAGAAAGTATCACTATGAACAAAGCTAGTGGAGGTGATGGAATTCTAGTTGAGCTGTTTCAAATCCTGAAAGATGATGCTATGAAAGTGCTGCACTCAATATTCCAGCAAATTTGGAAAACTCAGCAGTGGCCACAGGACTGGAAAAGGTCAGTTTTCATTCCAATCCCTAAGAAAGGCAATGCCAACTACCACACAATTGCACTCATCTCACACGCTAGTTAAGGAATGCTCAAAATTCTTCAAGCCAGGCTTCAGCAATACATTAACCATAAACTTCCTGATGTTCAAGCTGGTTTTAGAAAAGGCAGAGGAACCAGAGATCCAATTGCCAACATCCGCTGGATCATGGAAAAAGCAAGAGAGTTCCAGAAAAACATCTATTTCTGCTTTATAGACTATGCCAAAGCCTTTGACTGTGTGGATCACAATAAACTGTGGAAAATTCTGAAAGAGATGGG
Organism: Capra hircus; assembly: GCF_001704415.2. Taxonomy (NCBI): domain Eukaryota; kingdom Metazoa; phylum Chordata; class Mammalia; order Artiodactyla; family Bovidae; genus Capra; species Capra hircus. The sequence goes on from NC_030827.1 coordinate 20,428,005, forward strand.
AATACCAGACCACCTAACCTGCCTCTTGAGAAATCTGTATGGAGGTCAAGAAGCAACAGTTAGAACTGGACATGGAACAACAGACTGGTTCCAAATAGGAAAAGTAGTACGTCAAGGCTGTATATTGTCACCCTGCTTATTTAACTTATATGCAGAGTACATCATGAGAAACGCTGGACTGGCAGAAACACAAGCTGGAATCAAGACTGCCGGGAGAAATATCAATAACCTCAGATATGCAGATGACACCACCCTTATGGCAGAAAGTGAAGAGGAACTAAAAAGCCTCTTGATGAAAGTGAAAGAGTAGAGTGAAAAAGTTGGCTTAAAGCTCAACATTCAGAAAACGAAGATCATGGCATCTGGTCCCATCACTTCATGGGAAATAGATGGGGAAACAGTTGAAACAATGTCAGACTTTATTTTTTTGGGCTCCAAAATCACTGCAGATGGTGACTGCAGCCATGAAATTAAAAGACGCTTATTCTTTGGAAGAATAGTTATGACCAACCTAGATAGTATATTTAAAAGCAGAGACATTACTTTGCCGACTAAGGTCCATCTAGTCAAGGCTATGGTTTTTCTTGTGGTCATGTATGGATGTGAGAGTTGGACTGTGAAGAAGGCTGAGTGCTGAAGGATTGATGCTTTTGAACTATGGTGTTGGAGAAGACTCTTGAGGGTCCCTTGGACTGCAAGGAGATCCAGCCAGTCCATGCTGAAGGAGATCAGCCCTGGGATTTCTTTGGAAGGAATGATGCTAAAGCTGAAGCTCGAGTACTTTGGCCACCTCATGCGAAGAGTTGACTCATTGGCAAAGACTTTGATCCTGGGAGGGATTGGGGGCAGGAGGAGAAGGGGACGACTGAGGATGAGATGGCTGGATGGCATCACTGATTCGATGGACGTGAGTCTGAGTGAACTCCAGGATTTGGTGATGGACAGGGAGGCCTGGTGTGCTGCGATTCATGGGGTTGCAAAGAGTCGGACATGACTGAGCGACTGAACTGAACTGAACTGAGACAACTATTTTGCCTTTTTGTATTTCTTTTTTGGGGGGATGGTCTTGATCGCTGCCTCCTGTACAATGTCATGAACCTCTCTCCATAGTTCTTCAGACATTCTGTCTATCAGTTCTAATCCCTTGAATCTATTTGTCACTTCCACTGTATAATCATAAGGGATTTGATTTAGGTCATACCTGAATGGTCTAGTGGTTTTTCCTACTTTCATCAATTTAAATCTGAATTTGGCAATAAGGAGTTCATGATCTGAGCCATAGTCAGCTTTACATCTTGTTTTTGCTGACTCTATAGAGCTTCTCCATCTTTGGTTGCAGAGAACATAAATCATTCTGATTCAGTATTGACCATCTGGTGATGTCCATGTGTAGAGTCTTCTCTTATGTTTTGGAAAGAGGGTGTTTGCTATGGCAAGTGTGTTCTCTTGGCAAAACTTTATTAGCCTTTGGCCCACTTCATTCTGTACTTCAAGGCCAAATTTATCTGTTACTCCAGGTATTTATTGACTTCCTACTTTTGCGTTCCAGTCCCCTATAATGAAAAGGACATCTTTTTTGTGTGTTAGTTCTAGAAGGCCATGTAGGTCTTCATAGAACTATTCAACTTCAGCTTCTTCAGCATTACTGGTTGGGAAATAGACTTGAATTACTGTGATAGTGAATGGTTTGCCTTGGAAATGAACAAAGATTATTCTGTCATTTTTGAGATTGCATCCAAGAACTGTATTTCGTACTCTTGTTGACTATGATGGCTACTCCATTTCTTCTCAGGGATTCTTGCCCACAGTAGTAGATATAATGGTCATCTGAGTTAAATTCACCCATTCCTGTCCATTTTAGTTTGCTGATTCCTAAAATGTCAGTGTTCATTGTCATCTGCTGTTTGAGCACTTCCAATTTGCCTTGATTCATGGACCTGACATTCCAGGTTCCTATGCAATATTGCTCTTTATAGCATCAGACTTTACTTTCATCACCAGTCACATCCACAGCTGGGTGTTGTTTTTGCTTTGGCTCTGTCTCTTCATTCTTTCTGGAGTTGTTTTTCCTCTGATCTCCAGTAGCATATTGGGCATCTACCAACCTGGGGAGTTCATCTTTCAGTATCCTATCTTTTTGCCTTTTCTTATTGTTCATGGGGTTCTGAAATACTGAAGTGGTTTGCCACTGCCTTCTCCAGTGGAACCACATTTTGCCAGAACTCTCCACCATAACCTGTACGTTTTGAGTGGCCCTGCATGGCATGGCTCATAGTTTCATTGAGTTAGGCGCTGGAGTGACGGTGAGGAGATACCCCATGTTCAATGACAGAGAAGCACCAGCAAGACTGTAGAAAGGGGTGAAATTGCATTTAGAATCAAACCCCATACTCACCAGAGATGCTCAAAGGGCTCAAACAAACCTTGTTTGCCGGAGGAACTGCTGACTCATCCTAACGAGACTCAGAAGGCTATTCTCTGTGCTAAACCAGGCTCTAAAGGTGATGCCCTGTATGATTCCATTTATATGGAAATCTAGAGAATCATTGTATGGGCATTCTGAACTGTTAGAAACAGCCCTTGTTATTGAAAAAATCTTGTCCAGTTTCTCCTGCTGGAGTGAGGTAATTCCTCCTGGGAAATAGTCTCCCATCAGAACAGAATGTAGCTCAGTCCTGGTCTCAGTGTGAACTTACCCTTCCTGGTTCTCCTTTTATCTTTGAAATGCTTTCTTGTAGAATTTTAATTCTACAGATTTCTTGATCATGCTCTCTTGACCTGTTAGCGGTGCTCTAAGGACTGTAACCTTTTAATCAATTAAGTTATGCTTTGAGTATTTTGTGTAACTTTTTTCAGAAACTATTGAAATAAACTATTGAATAGAGTTTTCAGATCTTTAAGGAGCTGTCTTACCATGAATTTCCATCTTAAAGCAGCCTCATAGGAACACTCTGAACAATATTTGATTCTCTGAGTATCCAGGGACCAATCAAGTTGGCACATAAAATTAATCATCATCATTGTCTGATACATTCCACTGTCTGTGGAATCAGACAGTGGTGATGGTTTTATACATTTTGAATATACTAAAAACCACTGAATTGTACACATTAAAATTTGGTTAAAATTGTGAATTTTCATTATGCAATTTTAATCTCAATTTTAAAAAGTTAAAATCACAGGAAATACCACTGCATATACATATATATATATATACACACATGATATATATATACACATGATATATATATACATGATATATATATACACATGAGATATAGATATATATTTAGAGAGAGATACACATGTATATAAATATATATGCATAAGAATTGACAGTAACAAGGGCTAGCAGAGATACAGAGTAAGTATAATTCTTGTGCATTGCTGTTGGAAATGAAAAATGATACAGTCATTTTGAAAAATGTTTGCTAGTTTCTTAAAAAATTAACTATACACTTACCGTAAGACTCAGGTATTCCACTCCTAGGTAATTACCGAGGAGAAATGCAGACATTCACATTAAAACTGTATGTGAATGTTGATACCTGCTTTATTTTACCCTCTCTGCCTCCTCAGTGGAAGCAGTGGGTTCTTAGAGGGTGAATGGATGAACAGTCTGTGTCGTGCTGGGCAGTAACAAGGCAGGAACTATTGACACACCCCAAACAGAAGGATGTTAGATGCACTATGACAAGTGTAAGAAAACAGGTTCAAAAGGCAACATACTGTATGGTTCCACTTATACAGAAATCTAGAGGATTATCATGTGGGCATTCTGGAAAAGGCCGAACGATAAAGACAAAAAATAGATCAGTGGTTTCCAGGTTCTGAGGGTAAGGATAGGGGATGACTAAACAAGAGGTGAGGGGGGACTTGAGGGCTGATGAAACTGTTCTGTACCTTCTTCTTTTTGGGGGGACTCAAATGGCTCCATTTTATTCTCTTTATAAAATGGCTTTTATTTATGAAGAATCTGTCTGGTTAAACCAGTTAAGATCCAAGCTGAGGGTGTTGTGTGCAGGGTCATGAACCTGGCCGTGCCGGCTAGCCCACCTGTGGTCGTGGTTTCCACTCTTCATCGTTTCATCTCTGCCCAGGATTCTGCACTCAGCTGACCTCAGCAAAGGCAGCAGCCTAATGCATCTCAGAAATGTTTTGAAAATTCAGGAGGCATTTTCTAAGTCCTAAGGACTTACTCAGAAGTTTTGGCTTGAAATGATCGAAACCTAGGCTTTGCAGATCACACGTTCCCCCCTGAAGGGTGGAATTCATACCTCTTCAAATACTCTGCTGTTTCACCCTGTGTGCCTGGGGAACAAGTAGAATAGCCCTGGTTCCATCTTGGCTGTGTTTGGATCATGCCTTTCACTCTGGACTCAAACAGGATCCACCATGGCCACAGAGTCACACAGGTGCTCCATCTGTAGCTTCACCTGCCAGGGAGAGGTCCTTCCATAGGCCTGTAAGAACATGCCTTCTAAAGACATTCTCTGAGCGGAGTATGATTTTGCTATGACTCTGCTGACAGCCATGTTAATTTTTGCAACCACCCAAAAACTAGGTTGCCATGATGTGCAACAGGCTCTGGGAGCTCAGAGTCTAAACTGCCTGCTATTGGCCAGCACTTTAGGATCAATCTAGTTTTGTCTTGACAAATTATCAGTTCAGTTCAGTCATGTCTTGACTGCAACCCCATGGACTGCAGCACACCAGGCTTCTCTGTCCTTCATTATCTCCCAGAGTTTGTTCAGGCTCATCTCCATTGAGGCAGTGATGCCATCCAGCCATCTCATCCTCTGTCACTCCCTTCTCCTCTTGCCATCAGTCTTTCCCAGCATCAGGGTCTTTTTTAGTTAGCTGGCTCTTCGTATCAGGTGGCCACAGTATTGGAGCTTCAACTTCAGCATCAGTAATCCAGTGAATATTCAGGGTTCTGGATTGACTGGTTTGATCTCCTTGCAGTCCAAGGGACTCTCAAGAGTCTTCTCTAGCACCACAATTCAAAAGCATCAAACGATCAGCCTTCTATATGGTCCAACTCACATCCGTACCTGACTATTGAAAAAAACATAGCTTTGACTGTATAGACTTTTGTCTGCAAAGTGATGTTTCTGTTTTGTAATATGCTCTCTAGATTTGCCATAACTTTTCTTCCAAGGAACAAGTGTCTTTTAATTTCATAGCTGTAGTCACCATCTGCAGTGATTTTGGAGCCCAAGAAAATCAAGTCTGTCACTGTTTCCATTGTTTCCCCTTCTGTTTGCCATGAAGTGATGGTACCAGATGCCATGATCTTTGTTATTTAAATGCTGAGTTTAAAGCCAACTCTTTCATTCTCTTCTTTCACGTTCATCAAGCGGCTCTTTAGTTACTCTTTGCTTTCTGCCATTAGGGTGGTATCATCTGCTTATCTGAGGTTGTTGATATTTCTACTGGCAATCTTGAATCCAGCTTGTGATTCATCCAGCCCCACATTTTGCATGATGTACGCTGTATACTGGTTAAATAAGCAGGGTGACAATATGCAGCCTTGACGTACTCCTTTTCCTATTTGGAACCAGTATGTTGTTCCATGTTTGGGTCTAACTGTTGTTTCTTGGCCTGCGTATAGGTTTCTCAGGAGGCAGGTAAGATGGTCTGGTATTCCAATCTCTTTAAGAATTTTCCAGTTTGTTGTGATCCACACAGTCAAAGGCTTTAGTGTAGTTAATGAATTAGAAGTATATGTTTTTTCTGGAATTCCGTTGTTTTTTCTATGACCCAATGACATGGTCAAGCAAGAGATGACAAGAGTCAGCATTGACACCTTAGGAATCAGTGAACTAAAATGGACAGGAATGGGTGAATTTAATTTAGATGACCATTATATCTACTACTGTGGGCAAGAATCCCTTAGAAGAAATGGGGTAGCCCTCATAGTTAACAAAAGAGTCTGAGATACAGTCCTTGGATGCGATCTCAAAAACGACAGAATGATCTTGGTTCATTTCCAAGGCAAACCATTCAACATCACAGTAATCCAAGTCTGTGCCCCGTCCACTGATGCTAAAGAAGCTGCTTCAAGTGATTCTATGAAAACCTACAAGACCTTCTAGAACTAACACCAAAAAAAGAGGTCTTTTACATCATAGGGGATTGGAATGTAAAAGTAGGAAGTCAACAAATAGCTGAAATAAGATGCAAAAGTTTCGCCTTGGAGAACAAAATGAAGCAGGGCAAAGGCTAACAAAGTTTTGCCAAGAGAACATACTTGTTACAGCAAACACCCTCTTCCAACAACACAAGAGAAGACTACACATGGGCATCACCAGATGGTTAATACTGTAAAAAGATTGATTGTATTCTTTGCTGCTAAAAATGGAGAAGCTCTATACAGTCACCAAAAACAAGACCTGGAGCTGACTTTGGCTCAGATCATCAGCTCCTTATTGCACAATTAAGACTTAAAGAAATTAGGGAAAGCTAGTAGGCTATTCAGGTATGATCTAAATCAAATCCCTTGTAATTATACAGTGGAAGTGACAGATAGATTCAGGGGATTAGATCTGATAGACAAAGCCTGAAGAACTATGGATGGAGGTTTTTAACACTGTACATGAGGCAGTAACCAAAACCATCTCAAAGAAAAAGAAAAGCAAGAAGGCAAAATTGTTGTCTCAGGAGGCCATGAAAATAGTGGAGAAAAGAAGAGAAGTGAAAGGCAAAGGAGAAAGGGAAAGATACCTAACTGAATGCAGATTTCCAGAGAATAGCAAGGAGAGACAAGAAAGCTTTCTTAAGTGAACAGTGCAAAAATATAGAGGAAAACAATAGAATGAGAAGACTAGAGATCTCTCCGAGAAAATTGGAGATACCAGGGGAACATTTCATGCAAAGGTGGGCACAATAAAGGACAGAAATGGCAAAGACCTAACAGAAGCAGAAAAGATTAAGGAAAGGTGGCAAGAATACACAGAAGAACTGTACAAGAAAGGACTTTATGACCCAGATAACCAGGATGGTGTGACATCCTGGAGTGTGAAGTCAAGTGGGCCTTTGGAAACATTATTATGAACAAAGCTAGTGGAGGTGATGGACTTCCAGCTGAGCTATTTCAAATCCTAAAAGATGATGCTGTTAAAGTGCTGCACTCAATATACCAGCAAATCTGGAAGACTCAGCAGTGGCCACAGAAATGGAAAAGATCAGTTTCCATTCCAATCCCAAAGAAGGGCAATGCCAAAGAATGTTCAGACCTTCTATACATATATGGTTTTTCCTTACAGATAATTTTGTCAATCATTCCTTTTAATAAGCCCATAAAACAAGCCTACAGTATCAGTTGTTCTTTGCCTTGGAGACTGTAATTTCTCTCCCTTCTCCCATCTTCTTGTCTCTCAATCTTGGAGTGATAGTATAAGATAAAAGCCTTACCTGCTTGCCTTAAGGTGGGATTAACTTTGTTCTGCAAAATCTGCATGGGGACAGACTGAAGTCAGTCTCTGGCTGAAACCATATTTGACTCTTTATTTTTTCGCCCCTGACTATTCTGCCTTGGGCTTCTCAGGTGACTTAGTGGGTAAAGAACCCTCCTGCCAATGGGGGTTTGATCTCTGGTTCAGGAAGATTCCCTGAAGGAGGATATGGCAACTCACTCCAGTATTCTTGCCTGGAGAATCCCATGGACAGAGGAGCCTACAGTCAGTCCATAGGGTCGCAAAGAGTTGGACATGACTGAATTAACTGAGCATTCACACACATTCTGTTTCTTTCTGTCACCTCCCCCTGTTATCCTAACAGCATCCCCCAAACAGTTATTTGAAGAAGAATCTCTGTCTCAGGCTCTGCTTCTGGGGAACTCGATCAAGACTGGCATGACCTAAAAGTTGCCACAAACGGTACAGATATGAAACGGTCCAGCTGCCTTTGAGAAAATTTGTCAACAGCACTTCCCACTAGGGATAGTCTGGAGTATGTGGCAATAAACCAACTCAGTCTCATCTTTTCGTGGGAGAGAAAGTTAGCCTCTGCATTTCAGGTTATTTTCCTGAAAGACAAGAGGAGCATTGTTGATATTCAGTAAAGCATATGATACATCATAATGTTGGAGCTCCTGGGACACAAAGGTGCAAATTCTATTGAGGGATGTATAAATGTCTTGTGGCTACTGGAACAAACTCCCACAAACTTAGTAGCATAAAATAAATTTATTCTCTCATAGTTTTGAAGTCCAGGTGTCCAAAACCAGTATCAGTAGGTTGAAATCGAGTGTATCAGCAGGAGGGCCACGCTCCGTCTGGAGACTCCGGGGAGAATCTGTTCCTTAGTTCTCCCAGCTTCTGGTGACAGCCAGCCTGTCTCGGTCTAGCTGCACGACTCTTCGTGCCTTCTCTTCCATCTGTCCTGTATCTCCTTCTGCCTCCTGTTTATAAGAATACGCTGCGTTTAGGGCCCACCCTGTAGACCAGGATTCTTTCCTCGTTTCAGGATCCTAACCTTCATCTCATTTAGAATGATCTTATTTCCATACAAAGTACCAGTCACACGTTCCAAGTATTAAAATATGGTGAAAGTGAAGTGGCTCAGTCGTGTCCGACGCTTTGCGACCCCATGGACTGTAGCCTACCAGGCTCCTCTGTCCATGGGATTTTCCAAGCAAGAATACTGGAGTGGGTTGCCATTTCCTTCTCCAGGGTATCTTCCTGACCCAGCGATCGAACCCAGGTCTCATGTCCATTAATAGAGGAATGGATAAAGAAGATGTGGTCCATATATACAATGAAATATTACTCTTTTATAAAAGAGAACAAAATAATGCCTTCAGCAACACGGATTGTCATAGGGATTGTCATACTGAGTGGAGTAAGTCAGACCCAGGAAGACAAATGTCATATGATGTCGCTTACACATGGAATCTTAAAAAGAAGGGTAAAGGGACTTCTCTGGTGATCCAGTGGTTAGGAATCCGCCTTCCACTGCAAGAAACTTGGGTTCACTCCCTGATTGGGGAACTGAGATCCCACATGCCATGGAGCAACTCAAGCATGTTCCACAAACCGCTGAGCCCACGCAGGAGCCACAACCAGAGTCCGCGCGCTGCCAGAAGAGTCCCACGTGGTGCAGCAAAGATACTGCGTGCTGCAGCCAAGAGCCGAAGCCACCAAATAAAGCATTAAAAAACAAGATTGGCAGTCAAAGGGAATTTTTAGGAAAAGGGGGTACAAATGAACTTAATTACAAAACAGAAGTAGAATCACAAGTGTGGAAAACAGTCTTATAGTTAACAGGGGCTTGGGGGTATGATAAATCGGGAAATTGGGACTGACATATACACACTACTATATAGAATAGATTCCTAATAAGAACCTGCTGTATAGCACAGGTGATACTCAGTGCTCTGTAATGGCCTGTATATATGGGAATCGAATCTTAAAAAAGAGTTGATGTATGTATATGATTCAATTTGCTTTACACCTGAAACTAACACAACATTGTGAATTGACTATACTCCAATAAATTTTAAAGAAATGTATCTGGTATCTTCTAGGAGTTAGAATATGGTATCTCTGCGGGGGCCATTTTTCTGCCTGATGCACAGAGACAGTTGCAGAGCTGCTCCGCATTCCTGTGTCACTTCGTGATTAACTTCTGTCAACAAAGGGGAACCCAGAGCGTTTGCTTTCCTTGTTTTATGTGTATCCTTCAGTTGCTAAGTTGTGTCCAACTCTTTGTGACATCGTGGATTGTAGCATGCTAGCCCCCTCTGTCCTCTGCTATCTCCCGAAGTTGGCTCAAATTCATATCTGTTGAGTTGGTGATGCTGTCTAACCATCTCATCCTCTACCGCCTCCTTCTCCTTTTGTCTTCAATCTTTCCCAGCATCTGAGTCTTTTCCAGGGAGTCGATTCTTTGTTTCAGGAGGCCAGAGTAGTGGAGCTTTAGCAACAGACCTTCAGAATATTTAGGGTTGCTTTACTTAAGGATTGACTGGTATCATCTCATTGCAGTCTCCAAAGTCTTCTCCAGCACCCCAATTCAAAAGCATCAATTCTTTAGCACTTAGCCTTCTTTATGGTCCAAGTCTCACATCTGTACATGACTACTGGAAAAACCATAGCTTTGACTAAACAGCCCTTTGTTGGCAAAATGATGTCTCTGCTTTTTAATATGCTGTGTAAGTTTGTCATAGCTTTCCTTCAAAGGAGCAAATACCTTTTAATTTCATAGCTGTGGTCACCATATGGAGTGATTTTGGAGCCCAGGAAAATAAAGGCTGTTTGGATGGCATCACCAATTTGATGGACATGAATTTGAACACACTCTGGGAGTTGGTGATGGATAGGGAAGCCTAGTGTGCTACAGTCCATGAGGTAGCAAAGAGTTGGACACTACTTAGCAACTGAACTGATATATACTATGGAGGATACAGAGAAGTGAAGTCACAGCGTTGGTGTCAAATATCTTGCCATCTGTTTCAGGAGAAGTACCCAATAATAAGGGGCTTCCCAAGTGGCTCAGTGGTAAAGAATCCACTTGCCAGTGCAGGAGATGCAGGAGTTGTGGTTTTGATCCCTGAGTCGAAAAGATGCCCTGGTGGAGGGATCACAACCCACTCTAGTATCCTTGCCTGGGAAATCCCATGGGCAGAGGAGTCTGGCGGGCTACAGTCCATGAAGTCGCGGAAGAGTGGGACACGACTTAATGACTGGGCACACACGCACACATCCTGTGCTCAACATAATGTAATTTACTACAACGAACACTGAATTTTGTAGGCCTAATATACTAAGAAGAGAAAAAGCCAGTGAACTGGAGTGGTGAAGGGAAACTATAGAGAGAGGAATGATTTGAACCAGGCCTTGACATTTTGTTGAATTTGGCCAAGCAGAGGAGAAAAGAGTTGTCTTCATTCTTTCAGGCTATATGACAAAATACCACAGACTGGGTGGCTTATAAACACAAAAATTTCCTTCTCACTGTTCTGGAGTCCTGGAAGTGCAGGGTCATGGCACCAGCATGGTTGGGTGGAGATTATCTTTCAGACTTCTCATCATATCCTCACATGGTAGAGGGGGCTAGGGAGCCCTGTGAAGTCTCTTTGTTAAAGCTGGGATCCCGTTCATGAGGCCTCCACCCTCACGAACTTCTCACCATTACATTAGGCATTAGAACTCATAACATGTGAATTTTGGGAAGACATAAACATTCAGACCGTAACAAAAGTTCAGTTTATTTCCTCATTTGATTTTTACAATCACTCTTTAAGGTTATGTCTTTTAAACATTTTTGGCCCAACTCATATTAAGAAATATATTTGATATCATGACAGTTTATTTAATGAGCTTATGAATAAAAGTTTTGTAGGACAATATTTATTTTTAACACACATCCAGTTTTGATTTTTTAAAAATCCTATTCTGTTCTATTTCATTCCATGCTATTTCATTAAAAAATGCTGGTTGAGGCTCTCTCACTCGCTAAATTAAATCATAACCACTAGCGTGGATTAAGATACAGTTATTTGAAAAATATCACTTCAGTACAAATACTCTCTATCATGGTTTCTGATCTATTGCTGCACATAACAAATTATCCCCAAACTTATTGGGTTAAAACAGTACCCATTTATATCTCTGAGTTTCTGAGGATTAGAAATCTAGGTGTTGTTTAGCCCGGTACTTTTGCCTCTAGGTTCTCTCACAAGGCTGCAGTCATAGTGTTGGTCAGAGCTGTAGTCTCATCTGAAGATTCACTGAAGAGCAAAAAGATTTACTTCCATGCTTGTTCACTTGCTTGTTAGAATGTCTTAATTTGACATTTGATGAAAATGAGGTGTGAGGATTGACTGGCTCATGTGGACTTTCAGAGTCTCGATTATTTGTTAGCTGGAGGCCTCCCTCAATTCATTTCCATGTGGACCTCTCCATAGAGTACCTAGCAACATGATAGCTGCTTTATCAGAATAAGAGCAGGAACAACAAGGAATGAGCAAGGCACAGTAACAGTCTTTTCGTAATGCAGTCTCAGAAGTGATTAGTGAGTCAGTTGCTCAGTCATGTCCGATTCTTTGTGACCCCATGGACTATAGCCCGCCAGGCTTCTCTGCCCATGGAATTCCCCAGGCAAGGATACTAGAGTGGGTGGCCATCCCCTTCTCCAGGGGATCTTCCTGTCCCAGGGATTGAACCCAGGTCTCACACACTGCAGGCAGATTCTCTACTGTCTGGGCCACCAGGGACCACTTTTGCTATATTTTATTTGTTAGAAAAGAGTCACTGGGCCCAACCCACACCTAAGGGGAGAGTTATATAATGGATGGGGAAATCACTGGGGATCATCTTATTGGCTGCCTGCCACACTGGAAAATCTGGTAGCAGCAAGAGAAGTCATTAGTGGCACTTGGGGGAGTTGACAATAACATGAAGTCTAACTTGCTTAATCTGTAGTCAGCCATCTTGATCCATGATACTATACCTAGGGTTTGACTGCTGTCTACAGGTAGGACATTGAGGAACAAAATTCAAGGAGCAGCTTAAAGGCAAATAAGGAAGCAAGAATATTGTCTTAATTTGACATTTGAAGAAAATGAAGTGTGAGGATTGGCTCATGCTCATATTGTGAATTATTAATAATAGTGTAATTACCAGCCAGTTCGCCTGGCTAGAAAGATTAGTAACTTGACCAGGGTTTCCCAGTTCTTCCGACTTGGTAAGTTATTAACTTGTCCATGACTACACAGTTAGATGTTGACACAATACTATACTCTCTTACACCAGGCTAGCATGTTGAGTAAGAGGAACTGATGCTCTCTTTTGTGTTAAATTAGCCAGTTTAGGGATGTTTTACTTTCTCTGCAGCAGAGGAGAGTATAACTCTTATAGAGGAGGCAAACCCTTTTAATTTTTTTAGATCGTTATCTGAGGAAGTAGGCATTCTTTTCTTTCACCTAACCACAGTCCATTCGTTACTGAGAACCAGAAATTCTCGCAGTCTCAAGAAATTTGGTTATGATTAAAGAAAAATACTGAGGAGTCTTAAGATGTTATATCACACAAAATTAAGGCCTTGCTACCTTTATTTATTTGAGGAATTAAAATATTGGCAGTGGGAGATATATTTCAAGTTCTTAGAGTCTTCTTTCCCCTAGGGCTCCAATTTAGGCCTATATAACGTTTTAGGAGTAGCCAGTGAGTCACTCAGAGAAGCCAATGGCACCCCACTCCAGTACTCTTGCCAGGAAAATCCCATGGGTGCAGGAGCCTGGTAGGCTGCAGTCCATGGGGTTGCGAAGAGTCGGACACGACTGAGTGACTTCTTTTCACTTTCGTTCATTGGAGGAGGAAATGGCAACCCACTCCAGTATTCTTGCCTGGAGAATCCCAGGGACAGCGGAGCCTGGTGGGCTGCCGTCTGTGGGATCGCACAGGGTCCGACTTAGCAGCAGGAGCAGCAGTGAGTCACTAATAAACAGTTGGTCCTCTGTATCCATGAATTCTGCATTCACAGATTCAACCAACCAGAGGCTGAACTCTTTACATAGCATTTACGTTGTATTTACAACTATTTACACAGCATTTATATTGTATTAAGCCAGAGATGACTTAAACTATATAGGAGGATAAGCATAGGTCATATGCAAATACTATGCCATTTACATAAGTGATTGGAACATCTGTGGATTTTGGTATCTACAGGGGTCCTGGTACCATTCCCCCACAGACTAAGGGATGACTGTATCTGTTTTATATGTAGAATTTTCTGGTTTGATGAATGCAGTCTAAACACTAGCAGGGAGAGGGTGATTTCCAATAGCAAGAGGTGGTGAGAGGTCCAGCAGGATGTAGAAGAGGATAAGTTTGAGAGCTCAAGGTCCTTTCTGTAGCATCATCCCAGGCGGGAACAATAACCCTGTTCTTCTTTACCTTGTTCTTGTTGCTATGGTGATCTCTCCACTCACAGCAGCCTGAGACAATTGTGTTGAGACTCATCTCCTTCAAGATCCTTTCCTTGTGATAAACCACTAGAGAGATTTCACTGACAGTGATCACTCATGATGGAGGCTGCATTCAGATGATGGCATTAAAGGTTTTGAATGACAGGAGGAGCTGTTATGGAGTGACCCCTGCAAAAAAGGAATTTTATAAAGAACTTTTTTTTTTTCTATACTAGCAATAACCCTGGGACTTGAGAGAGCTTTCTGTCCTTTCTTTTTGTTTTCACTGTAGTCATATCTCTGAGGTTCTGAAAAAAATCTCCCTCTTTGGGGATGGTTTGAATGGAGAAGAGGGTTGAGGCATGAAACTAAATGAATATTTCTTTCTTTTTCTGTTTCTCAAAGCCAGAGAGGATAAGAAAGGAAAGATGAAGGTGGTGTTTTTTATCTGAGAAATTCTTCCTTCTTTCTGAATATTAAAATGTAGCAAAATGAGTAAATTTGATCTGTGAGTTTAAAAAAGGGAAACTGAGAAGGCCCAAGAATGATTTTGGATACCTTGAAACTAATGATGAAAATTATTTAAAATATAATAAAAATATTTTGGAATGATTTAAAAGCTAATAATATGCCCATATCTTTTTACTCTTGGTTTTTAGTAGCTGCTGTTCATTTTTAGTGAGAGGTCTCTGGAATGAAAGGGTCTTGCCTGACAGAGATGTTGGTAGGACTTCTACTCATGAACAAATTACTGGAACTACTCAAATTTTCCTTTCAAGGCCTACATTCCTGTCTGTTTTCTATCTTCTCTGTCTCCACTCTCCCTGTCTTTCTAAGTTCTAATTGGTTAAGCATTTGGTCTCTTTGGTTACCATGGATTGGGGTGGTGACTCATGTGCCGCCAATGGGAACCTCAGCTGATAGCTGGGTCTTTTGGAAACTCAGGAAGAATTGACTCATCGGCCTCCACAGAGAGAGCAAGGGGCTGGAAAGCTTGGCCTCACAAAGCCCAGGAGAGGTCGGGATGGCTGTGACCCCCTCACACACACCTCCAAGCACCCCAGCGGGGGCCCAAGGTCTCTTCTCCCAGTGCTTTGCCTTTCTGCAGCTCTGCTGGTCTTAACTTCTTCTTGCCTTTGTGTCTTCTCACTGCTGATTCACTCCACATTTTCCACTCGCAATCCTGAGGAAGGGTCTGGCTGGCCACCCAATTATCATCATCTCTCTTTGCATAGAGCTCTTGGTGCAAGGCCGCATCGCAGGTCCCAGGCCCACCTGCAAACTGATACCTTTTGGGCTGGAACAGGTCATGTGACTTGAACACTGCCAACCCTACTGGAATTACTGCCTGAGGGCCCCTTTTCCTCAGTGGGGCAGTTTTTCTCCCACACTGTGTGGGACTGGAAGGTCTCACACAATGACTGCCATGAACACCTTTTTCCACCGAAACACCCATGTCTTGTCCCACATGTTTTAATCTGACATAAGAATGATTGTTCACTTATTTTGTGATTAGTCCTTTGAAGGGCATATTCAGGTAGGCTAGATAAGATCTTTTCTTTACTCACAAAGGAATACCATTACAGGAAGAGAATGCCAATGGCATTTTAGAAAGTGTAGGTGATAACCTCGTCTAATCTTTCTTTTGATTTCTGGTTGCATTTTGCTCCTTGGTATGTGAGTGGATATTGAACGGGAGACTGGCTGGAGCTTATGCCTGCCTGGACACTGCCACCGTCTAGCCAGTCCATCAGATCAGCCAAGCAATCCATCTAAAATGGATTAAAAGATAATGACCTCAAGCTGTGAATGAATTTGTTTCCTTACTGGTATTTCTCATCTCAGGTCAAGTGGATCCCACTTTCCTGACACCACAGGTCCAGGAGGCAGTGCAGCTCAGAGGCAGTGCAGAGACAGACACGGAAGGCTGGGCAGTGCAGAGGTGAGGCGTGCGTGGCTGGCTTGGGTTTTGTTTCTCTATTTCTCCAAACATGTCTTGTTTTGGTCAGGAAAGGATACCACTTGGGAATACATACTTTCCTTTTGAAAATGACTGATATGAGGAAGCGTAACGTTTGAAAAGTCAGCCATTTCAGGAGGTTTACCAGTTTCCTCCTTGACCTAGTTTCCAAGTTCTCTGCTGTTTCCTATTTCAGCTGTTAAGATTTAGGTTGCTATGAAATGCCTTCAGTTTGCTCCAGAGGCCAGCACCCCAGCATCTGGTCCACAACAAGTGACCAAAACTGCTAAAGTTGCTCACTAAATTGCTCAGGTTGCTCTCATTGTAACCAGTAGCCCACCTCCTCCTAAGGCGACCAGCTTGCAACGCTTGTTCTAAATGTGAGCTCATCCTTACACAGTGAGAGAGAGAATGAATTTCTGTGAACTTGTGTTCTACACCTCTATTTATACATCCACATGTTTTCTGCTTCCCTTTAAGATAACAAAAATGCGCAGCGAAACCACACATTGCGTAAATGACCTCGTTTAATCTTTCTTCTTCCTCTTCTTCAAGGTTGTATTTAAAGAGTTAAAAAAAATGGGACAGGATGATATGCAGGTGGAAATTTCAGATTTGCAGTTGAAAATGCAAAACAGTGAAAAAGTATCTGGGCAGAGAGTCGACTGGGAATAACAAATGATGGCAAAATGCCTGAGGATGTCTTATGAATCATTTTATATCGACTCATGGTTTTGAGTTCTGGTTTAAAAGTCACTGTCATCACCTTATGTGGGAGCTTCTTACAGTACAGAATCTCGGGGGTTTCGGCAGACAACTGCTGAGCCCGAATCTGCATTTTCACAAGTTCCCCAGGTGATTTTTAGGCACTTTAAAGTTGGAGAAGCACTGGCCTAAATACTTTGTTGGTTGTTGTCATGACAACCTGCTCACTTGCATTCCAATTGAATTGTTTTATTTTTCATCCAGTCCAGCTGCTCCTTGCTCAGTGGTCTGTAAGTCATTCTGTCACCTGGCAAACTGAGCCCAAATTTTCAAGGGGTGGGCCATAACGGCTGGGCGCAGTATCTTCAGCCTGTGTTTCTAGCCTCGCTTCTACTTATCCCCACTCCACCCCCTCATCAAACTAAGATGCCTCACTCATCACGTGAAGGTGTGTGACTTGCCTGTTCTAAGGCTGTTCTTCCTTTCTGACGTGCCCTCTTTTCCTTTCCTCCCTGCATACTAACATCCTGTCAAATCTACAAGGACCATATCAAATGCCCTATCCTTTGTGAAGCCTTTCCACAAATGGACAGGATTCCTCTGTCTTTGAATTCCTGTGGTACTTGCTGTATAGCTCTTTCATGGTGTTCTTCTGTGAATCATTTGCTTTACTCCAGAGTGCTCATCTGAGTTTTTCCTGCCTCTCCAGACCTTGTACCATACTGTACGCTCTTTGAAACAGTGGCCACATCTTAACTCATAATTGTCCTTCCTGAAGCCACAGCCTCAGTACCTTGTATGTAGTGGACAGTCAATAAATTAAATGGCCAGGTAATATAATTGGGTTAATATAAAATAACCATATGCTAGGCTTCACATATAAGATAATACTGTGTATGTCATGAGGGGGATTTTTAGTGGATGAAGAACATACACTTGTTCAGTTCTCTTTTTGAGCACTCATGAAGGATAAGCTTGAACTCTTTGGCTTAGAACATTGTGAAGCTAAGTGGAAGCTAAGATGTGTTGAATTTGTGATTTGCCAGCTTTGCTGTGGGGTACCTACCAGGACAGGCCCAATGTGGGAATCTTGGTTCTTTGACTTCCTAGATTTATCCCCTTGAGCAGGCAATTTGAGCTCTCTAAACTTCAATTTTTCACATAATTAAATGGGACACACGACATTTATCATGGTGCCTGGCACTCAGCACTTAATAAACAGAAACTGTTTTGATAGTTTCAAAGATAATGAGGAGAATTGTGATTAAATTAATATGACCATTTAGTTTATTATTCTAAGAAAAAGTACAGACCACCCGATCCTAAGATGATATCTAACCTAGAGCGTTCAGTGTTGTCTTCTATGGCAAACAGCAGTGGACAGATCAGAGTCTATAGGAGACACTTCTCATTTGTCATTGGGTAGTATTTTCTTCTCATACCATTTAAAAATTTCTCTGCATAATTTATCATTTTAAATAAAATCCTACACAGATTAGCACCTGTAGTTTCTAGCTAAATTAAAATAATCCATGTGGAATAAAGTAAATGAAGAAAATTTGTTATCATCCTGAACACTGACAAATAATGAAAGTAGAGGGGGAAAAACAGATTGCAGCGTCATCAACATCCCCATTTTCCACTTGTGATATTGTCATGGTGATGGAGGAACAAGTTAGCAGAGAAAAATCTTTTTCTTCCTTGTTTGGATTATTTTGTCACCTGTCATGTTGGGAAAAGTAGCATATTGATAGTTCAGCAGTTTTAACATAGAAATCTTGATTAAGTTGATGGATTTCTGCTTTCCTGAGACATCCATCATGGACTAGCTCTTCCTTCTCTGACATTGCAATTTTCACAATAATTTTCCTTTCCTTTCTGTCCTCCAACCTTGCTTATTCTCTTTGGCCTAAGGTTTTTATTAAACGAAATCATCTTCTCATCTTTCATGCCTGTTACTTTCTTATTAAATTTCCAACTATTTCAGTGCATTATTTAATAGTTCCCATGACATCAGTGACTCCACTGCCCTTTGGACTTTTTTCGGTTTGTTTCTTGTGTTAAAGTACGTGGCACTGAAAAGAGGATTTCAGACATTTTGCTGGGAGTTCTCATTAAGAAGGATCTCAGATTATCACTGTCGTTGGAGAGGCCTAGAAATCTGTAGGAAAAAATGAAGCCAGTGTGATCTTACTGATCAAGTAGAAAGGGTTAGAAAATTCTGCGGGCTCTAGAAACCTGCTTGCCATCCCGTTCTTCCTTTGTAGCAGTATCTCATTTTCCTTTAGCAGGTATCCCTCTCCCACTCTTAGACCATGT
Organism: Capra hircus; assembly: GCF_001704415.2. Classification (NCBI taxonomy): domain Eukaryota; kingdom Metazoa; phylum Chordata; class Mammalia; order Artiodactyla; family Bovidae; genus Capra; species Capra hircus. Next base: position 20,446,904 of record NC_030827.1, read on the forward strand.
GATCAGGTGGGGCTGACCTCATCCCCTCTCTAGAGACTGGCCAGTGAGGTCCCTGGCCAGAACTTTCTCTGGATCCAGTGTGAAGGGCATTTTCCTAGCTAAGGTGGTAAAGGAGGTAAGCTGTAAGCTGGAGCTGTTATTGTCTGTCCTTATCAACACAGCAGAGCTTATCTTTGGATGTACCCATAGAGAGAGAAGCAAAGCTGAGATGGAGTGAGAGTAACTAAGGCCTTATGACCCACTAGTCTCAAAATAAGTGATTTTTGTTACGTGAGCTATTGAACTTCCTAGCTGGGTTGTGTTTCTATTGCTGTGAGTTGAATTAGTCTGATACAAGTAGCCTTGATTCATTCTTAGCTCTCCACGGCATAGAATGCTAAGGAGAAAAGAGAGTCCTTCTGAATTTCCCATGTGGGTTTTATCATGTAAGAACCCAGTAGAGTCTGACTATACCCTGTTTCTGTAAACTTAGAGGTGGTTGAGAACAGTGATAAGAGAACAAGCTTTTGGAACAAAAAGTACCTGGTGTCAAACTCAACTTTTGCAGCTCTGTAGCCTTGGGCATTCTGAAAGAGATGGGACTACCAGACCACCTGACCTGCCTCTTGAGAAATCTGTATGCAGGTCAGAAAGGAACAGTTAGAACTGGACATGGAACAACAGACTGGTTGCAAATAGGAAAAGGAGTACGCCAGGGCTGTATATTGTCACCCTGCTTATTTAACTGATTTGCAGAGTACATCATGAGAAACACTGGGCTGGAGGAAGCACAAGCTGTAATCAAGATTGCTGGGAGAGATATCAGTAACCTCAGATATGCAGATGACACCACCCTTATGGCAGAAAGTGAAGAAGAACTAAAGAGCCTCTTGATGAAAGTGAAACAGGAGAGTGAAAAAGTTGGCCTAAAGCTCAACATTCAGAAAACTAAGGTCATGGCATCTGGTCCCATCACTCCATGGGAAATAGATGGAGAAACAGTGGAAACAGTGGCTGACTTTATTTTTCTGGGCTCCAAAATCACTGCAGATGGTGATTGCAGCCATGAAATTAAAAGACGCTTACTCCTTGGAAGAAAAGTTATGACCAACCTAGACAAGCAGAGACATTAGTTTGTCAACAAAGGTCCGTCCAGTCAAGGCTATGGTTTTTCCAGTGGTCATGTATGGTTGTGAGAGTTGGACTATAAAGAAAGCTGAGTGTTGAAGAATTGATGCTATTGGACTGTGGTGTGGATGACTCCTGAGAGTCCCTTGGACTGCAAGGAGATCCAACCAGTCCATCCTAAAGGAGATCAGTCTTGGGTGTTCATTGGTAGGACTGATGTTGAAGCTGAAACTCCAGTACTTTGGCCACCTGATGCAAAGAGCTGACTCACTGGAAAAGACCCTGATGCTGGGAAAGTTTGAGGGCAGGAGGAGATGGGGATGACGGAGGATGAGATGGTTGGATGGTATCACCGACTCAGTGGACATGGGTTTGGGTGGACTCTGGGAGTTGGTGATGGACAGGGAGGCCTGGCGTGCTGCAGTTCATGGGGTCGCAAAGAGTCGGACATGACTGAACAACTGAACTGAACTGATGCAAAGAACTGACTCATTGGAAAAGACCCTGATGCTGGGAAAGATTGAAGGCAGGAGCAGAGGATGACAGAGGATGAGATAGTTAGATGGCATCACCGTCTCGATGGACTTGAGTTTGAGCAAGTTCCTGGAATTGGTGATGGACAGTGAAGCCTGGTGTATTGCAGTCCATGGGATCCCAAGGAGTTGGAAACAACTGAGCGACTTTGACTTTCTTTCACTTTAGCATGTGAGTACTGAGCCCAGACTTCAAGATTTAAATCATGGCCCTGTTTTCCATAATGATGTGACCTTGGACAAGGCAGTTCATTTTTTTTTTGGTCTTAGTTTTCTAATCTGCAAAATGGGGATAATAATAATAGGTCAAATATAGTGTTGGTATGAGAGTGAAATCACAGCATGTGTGAAGCACTTATTTTAGTGGCTAGCATGTACCATGCCCTTAATACATGGTAGCTGTTGTTACTAGTGATGATTCTGATGCAAATGGTCATCAGACCATACCTTGAGAGGCACCAAATTAGATGATGAGCATTCCAAGGTCAGCAATCAGGTCTGTCTTGCTCACTTGAGTCCCCAGAACCAAGCCCTTTGTCTGACACATAGTAGTCACTCAAACAACCGTCAGTCTGCCTTTTTTGCGTAGTTAGTATCTACACGAGTCATTTGGGCCCTTTCCTTATATTAGTGTGTGTTATGTGTCACTCACTGTTTTGTGGTCTAGCCTCATCTAACATCCAAGTCAGAAGTATCACAAGGGCAAAGAATGTGACAAGCCTTGTATCTCCACCCAGCAGGACTTTCCAGCTGCTTCTACTGCTGAGCTCATCACTCTGCTTGGAGTCACCAAACATCTGACTCTTCTGGAGAACAGAAGAAGTTTGGTTCTGTAGAACCAGCACAGTTCCCCCAAATACTGTAGAACAGTGAATTCTCTATTTTTTTCCACTCGCACATGTCAGGAGGCAGATATAATATATCATTCTTAGTAACATGAACTGTTACTGTAGTGATCTTCCAAGGTGGGTGGAGGCAGGGGTGTACTGATAAATATTTTAAAATAACCTCTCTAGAGTCAGAGACGGGGAGAGTCTTGATTTATGGTGGTGATCAATTTCCATACTATAAATATTTCCGCTATGTCTGATCTCAAGCTACCAATGAGATGCTGCTGCGTGTAGATTCGGCAAGAGGTGTGTGCAAACCTGCTCCATTGAGCTGGTCAGGTGTGTGATGACTCGAGCACATCGTTGGTCAGTGGGTAGGTATGTATTTCTGGAGTGTGTGTGTGAACCTATATAGTATGCAGTCAAAAGGCTCCCCACAAGATTCTGAAAAGTTCCTTTAAGGGGAACTCTACCCTTCTTTTCTACCACCCAGAGTTACATTTGTAGGCAATCAATAAATGCAGGAAGCTGTGGGATTTGGAGGAGGGGTATAAGGAACGTAGATGCTGATTTTTCAAGTTTCGTCCAGGTACTTTGGGTCAGGGGATGGCAATATAAGCCAGGTTATTAAGAGAGGCTCAAGTGTTAGAATATAGATTTATTTTAACGCTCCTAATGATGTTAATTGCAACCATTTAGCAAGTGTTCTAACTCCCATTTCTGGTGCAGAGAATTTCTTTCCCAGATGAGTTTTCAGGAATTAGAGAGTTTCGTTGTTAGATGGTTTTTCACATTTTAATCCATGTTTATTGATGAATGCATGAATCAAACTCTACATTTATTTTCTACTGTCTCCTAAGGTGAACTCTTCATTGTACTTGGTCTGGGATTTTCATTATTTTCCAAAGTCCATGCTCACTGTTTCTATACCTTTGTGCTTTCCTGTTAAGTCATGGCCCCTTTGAGTCATGGCCTTTGGTGGCATGACTCTCCCACGGTGGAGCCTAGGACAAGAAAGGTGAGGAAAGGAACCGGACTCTCTTCTTGGCTGGATTAGAGTCAGGAAGAGCTCTGTACATGTATGAGGTAGGGGTGCAGGTGAGTTTGTGGTGCTTATAGTCTGTTATGTAATAATGCCCAAGGATCCTTGAGTCTTTACTACATGCCAGGTACAATGAAAATGCATTAGTTCATTTACTCCTCAGAACAACCATGTGAGGTAGGCACTGCTATTAGCCCTTTTGTAGAGGAGGAAATGGAGGCATAGGAAGGAAGAGCAAATGGCTAAAATCCCAGCTGGGTGCAGATTGGCTGAAGGGGGAGCTGGGATTGAACCCTGACTGGTGCTAGATGCACTGGGCTGTGAAGGGCTCCGCTAGGCTGTCACGCCAGGCTGTGGATCGGGTGGCAGCTGGGTGGGTGCAGTGGGTGTGTAAGATTACCTTGCATTCTTCCGTCTACTGTTACCTAATCCCACAGGATGGGTCCATGAACACCAGTGGCTGTGATGTCTTCTAAGACAGCGTTGGCTGTCACTTGACCCGCACTCCAGGGAAAACCCCCTTGGTCAGCCTCATCCAGTGAGACAGTAGCAGGCTTGCCCTGAGAACGTCCCCTGCAGCCTAATCACAGAGGGGCACACTGTGTGTGCCACAGATGGCTGGCTCTCCTCCAATATTCTGTCTTTCCTTCTTAGATAGAGACAGAGGTTCTAGCTGGGCCAGCGGCCAGTGAAGGCCATACTTTCCAGCTCCCCTTGCGGCTTTTTCTTTTCAAAAAAATATTTATTTATTTGGCTGTGCTGAGTTCTAGTTGCGGCATGTGGGATCTGCAATCTTCATTGTAGCATGCAGGATCTTGAACTCTTAGCTGTGGCATGTGGGATCTAGTTCTCTGACCAGGGATCAATCCTGGGCCCCCTGCATTGGGAGCATAGAGTCAGCCACTGAACCCTCAGGGAAGTCCCTCCCATGCAGCTTGATGTGGCCAGGTAAGTACTTTCTGGCCCACGGGATATGAGAGAAAGTGAAGCATGCAACGCCTAGGCTACTCTCCTAAAGGCAGGAGTGCACTCTCCCTTCTCATTTCCTTCTTCTCGGACAAGATGGTGATGGCTGTGAGTGGAAGCCATGCATGGATGCCTGGACTCCTGACACTTTGAGGAGCAGAGCTTTACTATCAGCTTGGATTTTTATGGGAAAGAAAGAAACTGTGAAACATTTAATCCACTTTTGTTTTGGTTTTCTTGTTAAATCATCTCATCTACAGCATCAGAATATATTCAGCTTCTGTAAATCACAGCAGTTACCTCCGCTTACTTACGAAACTCTTGTTTTCTGCTTACAGGGGCTCTTTCATGCTGCTATCACCCGGGAGCACTCATGTCCCACGTCCCCTTGGTGAATGTCTTCTTCCAGTTCTCCATCTCTTCTGCTTCTCAGAGCACCACTCTCTGTACATTTCATGTTGAGACTGAGGCCACATGTATTTAGGAGATGAAGAGTGAGCTGAGATTCAGGCAAAGTCTGGGGATCATGCTGAGAGCAAGAAAGGGATAGGGTAAAAGCCAACTGTCAAGTGAGGCAGTGAGTCTAGTATCTGCTTGTGGGGAGGAGCCAGAGAATAGGAAGGAATGGAGGCCAATACAAAATGAGTTCAGAAGGCAGGCAGGTAAGACCAGAGGACAAAGAATTCAGAGTGGCTGAAGGATGCAGCCGTGCATGAAAGTCTTATGTGCATTTGGGAGAAGAAAAATAGACACATCTTTTAAAAAAAAATGCAAGGGCTTTGGAAGTTAGGTGAACTTGCCTCAGATAAAAAGGCTCTTAGAACTCTCCTGCTGTGACAGAAACTCAGGGCTGACTCAGGCTGAGGTCCACTGAGAGCCTGGGGTAGCAGCCCACAGGTCCTGACGGGCATCCCGGCCTTGTTCACATGAGAGTGCATGGCGTGGGGGAGCCTTTCTCATCCAGCGGGCACTGTGGTGGCCTGGTGCACCCTGCGGGCTGGCTCAGTCAATAGTCCTTCCAACCTCTTATCCTTTCTCCACATTAGAGTCAGGAGAGTTAAGGTGTCCTTGAAGCCTGGTTAGGGGTGCAGCCTTGGTTCTGCTGAGCAGAAGCAGCCCCAGGCTGCTGGGAAGGAGGGTGTGCTCCTGTGGCTGAGGTGTGCTCCCCGGGACTCTCTGGAGGGTCTGTGCTCTCTGGGCCCTTCTGACGTTGGCGCTGAGGAGCAGACAGGTGTACCGCGGATCTCCGCCAGAAGAGTCCTGGGGTGGGTGAGTATGTTCTCTGGTTGCTGCTTCACCTTTAATCCTGTCTTACTTACTGGTCCTAAAAGAGACTCTGTAAGCCACCTAATTAATTCTTTTTTGTTTAAGATAATATGAGTGAGTTGTTTACAATCTAGGTGTGCTGGTGGCTACATGCATACTGTTTTACATCGTCTTTATTTCTTTCATATCTATTGCTTTATCTTGCCTCCACAGCTATAGCGTAAGCCACTTCTAGATAGAGAACATGTTTTATTTCCCCCCCCACACACAACACTTTTTTTTTTTTGGTAATTTCAGTTTGGGCTGTGTTGGGTTCTTTGTTGCTATGTGCAGGATTTTGCTAGTTGGGGCAGTGGCGGGGGGGTGGGAGGGATGCTACTCTCTAGTTTTGGGGCCTGAGTTTCTCATCGCGGTGGCTTCTCTTGTGGAGCACAGGCTCTAGGGCGCCCAGGCTTCAGTGGTTGCTGCTGGCAGCCTCTAGAGCACAGGTCCAGTAGTTGTGCACGGGCTCAGTTGCTCTGAGGCATGTGGAGTCTTCCTGGACCAGGGATCGAACCTGTGTTGCCTGCATCGACAGGCAGATTCTTTACCTGGGCTGCCAGGGACATCTTCATTCCTTTTTTGAATCATTCTTTGTTCCTTCTATAATGCTGAGTACATAGTAGAAACTCAGAAAGTGCTTTTTAAATTGAAATGTGGTTCTTTTGGAGGAAAGAAATATAAACTACATCAGTGATCTCTCTGGGAAATGCATAAATGATCCATTGTTGTGCAAGAAGAAAATATTAGAATGGAAACTAAATTTTATCTAAACATAATTTTTATTGTTTTACTGGTATTTAATATAGATAGTAGTACATTTATACCGACAGACAGATGTTGGTGTGAACTATCGAAAAGTTATTACATATATGGGTGAGAAATTTTTAAAAATATTGGAGGTCACTGGGCTGAGTGACCCCTGAAGATGCTTTCCAGTGATTTTTTTTTTTTAACCAATCTGATTTCTCATCAAAGCCAAGAAATGGGCAGAGCGCTTAGTAGAGTGCCATCTGGTGGTGAGTCCTTCAACATGCAGTGTCGATTCCATTGTTCCTCTGGCAAAGCCATCTGTTAGCGCCACTGCAGGCCTTCCCTGCCGGCAGAGGGGACAGTTCCAAGGAAGCAGAGAGTGAAACTCATCTGGCACAAAGGAAATGAAGGGTGGAGGAGGCAGAAAAGCACAGGAGAGAGGACAGAGGAGGGAGGCAGGTGGGCACAAAGAGAGACGAAAATAAAAATATGTACTTAAAAGACACAGTGTGATTAAGCCAGAAACACATTGCAGAGAGGGTCCTGCTGTCTGGGTTCAGCTTATCCACGTTCATCATCAAAAACCAGAAGACCAGGATGGAGGGTGCCTGAGCCCTCCTCTCTCCCAGGGGCCAGGTATCAGCCCAGAACAAAGACTTTTTGGGCTAAACTTTACCTCCCTGAGAAAGAATTTATCTTTCAGAAACAAACACTTGCAGTCTAACCACAGACAGCAGAGCCTGAAATTCTCTTCTCTACCAGATGAAAGACTCCATGTTTCTGCTCTGGATCCTCCTTCTCCTTGACTGACCGCCCCCCTGGTGGAGTTCTGGTCACAGGAACGTTAGAACAGACACTGCGTTTTCCTTGGGCATCGCAAGGTCATGGCTGTAACGTCAGAGGAGGCTGCTCCTTGGGAAAATAGAACCGAACAGTGACAATTACGCTTCCCAACAGATGCCCGCGTCCTTAATCTGTCCGCTGTGGAGAGAGACAGCAGAGGCGACATTTGGACCGTCCCTTGATGATGCGTCGGGACGGTCCAGTTTTGACAAGGAGGCACTGGGGAACAGGGAGCTGGTGACTTCTCACTACAAGTGTCCCCTCCCTTTTATACACAGAGAGGTAAATCAAGAGGAGGAGACAAAGGAAAGCGAGCAGAGGAAAGAGGGAAGTGATGCCCGAGGGGGGGGAGCACGGCGGGAGGGGAGGGAGGGAAGCGCACAGCAGGAGTTCCGTGCTCTCCCAGGCGGAGAGTTTCATCAGAATAGCAAGTAGGGGTGGGGGCGGGAGGAGAGGGTGGGGAGGAGGGCCTAGCAGAAGCAGTCACCTTCAGATAAAAGAGCAAAGATCTTAGGAACTCAGGCTTCTGCGCAAGTGACAGCGCTGTGGGAGTTTGCAGGAGAGCAGAGGCAGTGGGTTGGCAGTTTGGTCTAAAAAAGAAGGAGCTGGTCAAGAGCAAATGGTGAGGGTTTCCTACCTGGAGTGTCACGGGGAAGATTCTTCAGTGACTCACCTTATGGGAGTCACTGACCAAGTTGGGTTAAAGCTGGGTCAGGTTTGCAGAAGAGTCTCCAGTGTGCCACATGGCGGGGTAAGGGTCACTGGCTCGGCTAAATGTGGACGGGAGGCAGGACAGGGTCAAGGTGACCTCGGGGCCGCTTGCTAAGGTTTACTGTGGTCATCGTCAATGGGAAGACAGTGGTGTGGGGGCAGGTGGCCAGGATCTGGGTTTGGGAGATCACTTCCCTCTCATTAGGTTGGTAACCCTGTTCTTGTCTAATGTCTTCTCTAGTCTTATTTCTTTATCTGCAAAGTGGATATACTCCTCATTTAATCATTCATTTCTGATAGATGTATTGAGCAGCAGCCAAATGCCTATCACTCTGCTCCATGCTAGGACTGAAAAATGAATCAGCCTTTCCTGTATCCAGTGCTCATCCAGCATCAGGCACTTTATTTTTACATGAAGCTTTTATCTTTATTTTTGTTGTTGTTGAAGTATAGTTGATTTATCATGTTGTGTTAGTTTCAGGTATACAGAAAAGTGATTCAGTTATATATATGCATGTGAATACATACACACGAGGCTTCCCAGGTGGTGCTAGTGGTGAAGACCCCTCTGCCAATGCAGGAGACGTGAGACATGAGTTCGATCTCTGAGTCAGGAGGATTCCCTGAAGATGGCGTGGCAAACCACTCCAGTATTCTTACCTGGAGAATCCCATGGGCAGAGGAGCCTGGTGGGTCACAAAGAGTCAGACATGACTGAAGTGACTTAGCACACATACTTACATACACACACACACACACACACACACACACACACACCTTTTTTAGATCCTTTTCCTTATAAGTTATTACAAAGTATTGAGTATCCTGTGCTATACAGTAGATCCTTGTTGGGTATCTGTTTTAAATATAGTAGTGTGTGACTGTTAAACCCAAACTCCTAATGTATCCGTTCCCCCATTTCCCCTTTTGTAGTCAGAAATTTGTTTTCTATGTTTGTGGGTCTATTTCTGTTTTGTATATAAGTTCATTTGTATCATTGTTTTTAGATTCTACATAAAAGCAATATCATATAACATTTGTGTTTGTCTGGCTTACTTCACTTAGTGTGAGAATCTTTGCGTCCATCCATGTTGCTGCAAATGGCATTATTTCATGCTTTTTTATGACTGAGTAATATTCTATCGTATATATGGACCACATCTTTATCCATTCCTCTGTAGATGGATACTTAAGTTGCGTCTGTATCTTGACTATTGTAAATAGTGCTGCAATGAGCATTGGGGTGCATGCATCTCTTTGAATTATGGTTTTCTCCAGATATGTGCTCAGTAGTGAGATTGCTGGATCATTTGGTAGCTCTGTTTTTAGCTGCTTAAGTAACAACTCATTACCTTAACTGTATCAACTTACTGCCACAGCCCTCAGAGGGCAATGCTATCATTAACTCCATTGTATAAACAAAGAAGCTGAGCACAGATTAAGTATTGTGCCAAGGGTGCACAGCAGCCAGGAATTGGATCTGCTGAATTTGAACCCAGGCAGCCAGCACCAGAGGCCAAGTCCCCACCTCTGCTTGTTGATTGATCTGGAAGGTGGAGGAGCTCGACCATATACTCTACAAGGTTGCTTCCAGGCCAAGGTTTAAGGAGTCGGTCATGTAGTATCTCAGGGTTAGGATGAACTGCCTGTAGCTGGGCTTACCCTATTCACCGCTATTCCACATGGAAAGTGGGAGCAGACACCCTTCCCAGTTCCCCATGACCCCCTGGGCTGTTGGCCCTTCTACTATGTCATGGCCAGAAGTGGACCATGCCATACAAATGGCATCTATTTGAGCATAGACTTGAGTCACCGTAGCTTTTCTGAGAAGAAAAGAGGGAACACTGGGTGTTAGGGCTGCTTAGGAGAATATCTCGGAGAAGGCAATGGCAACCAACTCCAGTACTCTTGCCTGGAAAATCCCATGGGCAGAGGAGCCTGGTGGGCTGCAGTTCATGGGGTCGCTAAGAGTCAGACATGACTGAGTGACTTCACTTTCATGTATTGGAGAAGGAAATGGCAACCCACTCCAGTGTTCTTGCCTGGAGAATCCCAGGGCCGGGGGAGCCTGGTGGGCTGCCATCTACGGCGTCGCACAGAGTCGGACATGACTGAAGCGACCTAGCAGCAGCAGGAGAATATCTCATGCTTTTTTTTTAAACAAGCTTGATTTTATCTCCTTTACTAAAATTGTGGTTGATAGGCAGACAAAATTATATATTCTGGATGCCCTGAAATTCATGACAATGAACTACTATTTGAAGCAAAAATGATAGAGTCTCACTTTTCTCAGTGTTTATGTTTTTCTGTTTTTCGAAGTTAGTTAAACCAGTGTGAAACCCTGCTGGTCTCCTGGTGTCCATGTGTACGTCCCAGCGGAGCCAGGAATGAGGTCAGATTTGAGGGTGGGTAATGGAGGGGTTTTCAGATAAATGAAATAAAAGCCAGGACTGGCTGATCTCTGCAGTGGGGGCATACCCAAGACAGCAGGGCCTGAGCAATATGATATTCTGAGGATATTGGTTGAAAACCAACTAACAGCATCCCCACCTCAAGCAGCAGTGGTAGGTTCCGTATTTTGAAACGTTAAGGACAGATGATCAGGACCTCTGAGGGCAAGATAATGGTTGCCTTCTCCACATGTTTCTCCTCCACACTCTTCCGCACATTTCTACTTACTATAAATCCCCACAAAGGGGTATGGGAGCGGGCTGCGTGACTGGGAAATGGGCACCCCAATCAGGGACTTGCGGGAAATTCTTGTCAGGACGTTTAAAAACTGATTTTTCTGAGGCAAAGAGAGGCTGGGATAGGCCTGTGGGTCCAGCAAGAGGAGTTGGGAGGCGCTCAGCGTCTGAGGCCAGGGATAAATGGGAAAGGAGACGGAAGGCGCACAGGAAGGATCGCCCAAAGGACCTGGGCCAAGTTGAGGAGGCTGGTGGCCGTCCAGGCAGTGTTTGCACCCAAAAGTCAAAGAACCTGGACATGAGTCCCACAGGGAAATGATTCAACCACTTCACAAAATGGAAGTCTCCCCTGGGGTAAGAGGACAGAAACCGCATTCAGCCTGAGGGTGACCCTTCACCCCCATGGCAAGGCCCGGGCAGAGGAAGATGGCAGCGCGTGGGCTCTGTCAGAGGTTGCTGAGTGCTCGGAGCCTGACTGGGAGCCTGGGAGCTCTCTCGGCCCCCACCCTGCGATTCAGAAGTGCCTGCTACCAGGATTAAACCCGCCGAGGACAGGAAGGCAGCGACTGAATGTGCGGAGAACAGGATGTCAGAGGGATGGCCTTCAGTGAAGAAACACCCATCGTTTTGCCCTTGGAAACCCACAGAAGCGATGAACAGGAGCCTTGCCTGGGAGGAACCTTTCATCTGATGGAGAGGGCTGTTCCGGGTTTGGGCAGCACTTGAGACTACTTTAAGATGCTGGGGGTTGGGACAGACGGAAGATAGGAGAAAGAAGGTGTTTTAGGTCAAAAATTACAGCTGAGTTAAAACACAGATGCTTCTGAAGGAACTAGTGATGTCCTGAAATCAAGCTGAGCAGTAAAGACTGACTCTTTCCCAGCACTGCGGGGATCGGGGAACGGGAGGCTACAGACTACTAAACCAGAGGCGGTGCCTGAGAGGGGTTTTGGGGGATGGACCGTGGCAGAGGGGGGTGGAGGACACCGGCCAGGACCACGGGGAACACCGCCTCCAGTCTGGACCCAGGATGTCTAGCTCACCTCACCCCCGAGACCACACATGTTCTACCTAAACTGCACCTGCGCCGGCTGCAGTCTTGGCTTTCCTGAGGTGCTGTGCCGTTTGGGGATGGGCACCGCTCTCACGGCCCCAGCCCTGGGTCCTGAACTTGCAGAGCGCAACAGGGGAAGTTCCTGTGAGCCTACGTGCGTCCAGAGATGCCGTGCTTTTCTGTGGTGCTTACAGAGCAGAGTTGTGCTGACACTATAAAGTGGTAACTGTGCCTCGACTAGTCTCTCCCTGAGAGTAGACGCATACACTTACACAGCGTCCTTCATACTCAACTGTCTCAGGATATCACCGCTGAGTGTAACACTTCACCACTGAGTCGCGAACGGTAAGGAACTACAACTTCCGGCCGCTTGTAAACTAGAGCCATTTCAGTGATCAATCCAGCCGCCCTCCCACAGAAACCTCAGCTCAAGAAGGCCATCTGATTTATAGGTCCAATGGGCTGCAGCCTTAGGGTTTTGGTCATCGCTAAGTCACGTGTTTTGGTGGTCCCAAGTGAGAACGTTATTCTGGCCATCAGTTTCCAACATTCCAGTCTGACCGGAGAGCTCCCTCTTGTGGCTATCCAATTTAAAGCAGGTTCTTTAAATTTCCAGTCCCATCAGTTTTCGTTGTTGTTCAGGAAGTAGCTAAAGGGTGCCTGACTCTGCCACCCATAGACTGTAGCATGCCAAGCTCTTCTGTCCTCCACGATTTCCCAGAATTTGCTCAAATTCATGTCCATTGAGTCAGTGATGCTATTAATCATCTCATCCTCTGCCACCCGCTTCTCCTTTTGCCCTCAATCTTTCCCAGGATCAGGGTCTTTTCCAGTGAGTCGACTGTTTGCATCAAGTGGCCAAAGTATTGGAGCTTCAGCAACAGTCCTTCCAATAAATATTCAGGGTTGATTTCCTTTACGATTGACTGATTTGCTCTCCTTGCAGTCCAAGGGATTCTCAAGAGTCTTCTCCAGCACCACAGTTCGAAAGCATAAATTCTTCAGCACTCTGCCTTCTATATTGTCCAGCTCTCACATCTGTACATGACTACTGGGAAAACCATAGCTTTGACGGTACAGACCTTTATCAGCAAAGTGATGTCTCTGTTTTTTAATATGCTGTCTAGGTTTGTTATAGCTTTCCTTCCAAGGAGCAACTGTTTTTTAATTTCATGGCTGCAGTCACCATCTGCAGTGACATTGGAGCCCAAGAAAATAAAATCTGTCACTGCTTCCACTTTTTCCCTTCTATTGCTGTGAAGTTATAGGAATTGGATGCCATGAAGTGATGGGACTGGATGCCATGAAGTGATGGGACTGGATGCCATGATCTTAGTTTTTTTCATGTTCAGTTTCAAACCAGCCTTTTCACTCTCTTCTTTCACCCTCATCAAGAGGTTTTTCAGTTCCTCTTTACTTTCTGCCTTTAGAGTGGTATCATTTGCATATCTGAGGCTGTTGATATTTTTCCCAGCAACCTTGATTCCAGCTTGAGGTTCATCCAGCCCAGCATTTCACATGTACTCTGCATATGAAGTAAATAAGCAGGATGACAATATATAGCCTTGTTGTGTTCCTTTCCCAATTTAGAACCAATCAGTTGTTTCATATCCAGTTCTAACTGTTGCTTCTTGACCTGCATACAGGTTTCTCAGGAGGCGGGTAAGGTGGTCTGGTACTACCATCTCTTTAAGAATTATCCACAGTTTGCTGTGATCCACACAGTCAAAGGCTTTAGCATAGTCAGTGAAGCCGAAATAGATGTTTTCCTGAAACTCCCTTGCTTTCTCCATGATCCAGGAAATGTTGACAATTTAATCTCTAGTTCCAGCAAATGTTGGCAATTTGATCTTTAGTTCCTCTGCCTTTTCTAAGTCCAGCTTGTACACTTGGAAATTCTTGGTCCATGTACTGCTGAAACCTAGCTTGAAGCATTTTGAGAATAACCTTGCTAGCATGTGAAATGAGCACCATTATATGGCAGTTTGAACATTCTTTGGCATTGTCCTTTGGGATTAGAATGAAAACACCTTTTCCAGTCCTGTGGCCACTGCTGGGTTTTCCAAATTTGCTGGCATATTGAGTGCAACACTTTAACAGTATCATATTTTATGATCTGCAATAGCTCAGTTGGAATTCCATCACCTTCACTAGCTTTGTTTATGCTTCCTAAGGCCCACTTGACATCACACTCCAGGATGTTTGGCTCTAGGTGAGTGACCACAGCATCATGGTTATCTGGACATTAAAATCTTTTCTGTATAGTTCTGTGTATTCTTTCCTACCTCTTCTTAATCTCTTCTGCTTCTGTTAGGTCCTTACCATTTCTATCCTTTATCATGTCCATCCTTACATGAAATATTCCATTGATATCTCTAATTTTCTTCAAGAGATTGCTGGTCTTCTCCATCCTATTGCATGCATGCTAAGTCGCTTCAGTTGTGTTCGACTTTCTGCGACCCTATGGACTGTACCCCACCTGGGGACTCTGTGCTTGGGATTCTCCAGGCAAGAATGATGGAGTGGGTTGCCATGCTCTCCTCCAGGGGATCTTCAACCTGGGATTGAACCCGCGTCTCTGATGTCTCGTGCACTGGCAGGAGGTTCTTCACCACTAGCGCCTTGTTTTCCTCTGCTTATTGGCATTGTTCATTTAAGAAGGCCTCCTTTTCTCTCCTTGCTATTCTCTGGAATCTGCGTTCAGTTCAGCTTCTCTTTCCCTCTGGCTCTTGTTTTTTGCTTCTCTTCTTTCCTTAGCTATTTGTAAAGCCTCCTCAGACAACTTCTTTGCCTTCTTGCATTTTTTCTTGGGGATGGTTTGAGTCACTACCTCCTGTACAAAGTTTTGTACCTCTGTTTATAGTTCTTCAGGCAATCTGTCTACCAGATCTGTTAATAATACCTTGAATTTATATGTCACCTCCACCTTATAAGCATAAGGGATTTGACTTAGGTCATACCTGAATGGCCTAGTGGTTTTCCCTACTTCCTTCAATTTAAGTCTTAATTTAAGCTAATGATTTGAGCCACAGTCAGTTCCAGGTCTTGCTTTTGCTGACCGTATAGAGCTTCTCCATCTTTGGCTGCAAAGAACACAATCAGTCTATTTCGGTATTGACCATCTGGTAATGTCCATGTGTAGAATCCTCTTTTGTGTTGTTGGAAGAGGGTGTTCGCTATGACCAGTGTATTCTCTTGACAAAACTCTGTTAGTCTTTGCCCTGCTTCATTTTATATTCCAAGGCCAAACTTCCCCCTTATTTCAGTATCTCTTAACTTCCTATTTTTGCATTCTAATCCCCTCTGATGAAAAGGACATCTTTTTTTGGTATAAGTTCTAGAAGGTCTTGTTGTTCTTCATAAAACTGGTCAACTTCAGCTTCTTTGGCCTCAGTTGAGGCATGTGTGTGTGTGCCCACTCAGTTGTGTCTAACTCTTTGCAACTCCATGGACTGTAGCCTGCCAGGCTCCTCTGTCCATAGAATTTACCAGGCAAGAATACTGGAGTGGGCACTCATTTCCTCCTCCAGGGGATCTTCACCCTGGGATGGAACCTGCATATCCTGCTTCTCCTACATTGGCAAGTGGATTCTTTACCGCTAGCACCACCTGGGGGTTGGGGCATAGACTGTATTACCATGATGTCGAATGGGTTGCTTTGGAAACAAACTAAGATCATGCTGTTGTTTTTGAGATTGCACCCAAGTACTGTATTTCAGACTCTTTTGTTGACTATGAGGGCTATTCCATTTCTTCTAAGGGATTGTTGCCCACAGTAGTAGATATAATGGTCATCTGAGTTAAATTCACCCATTCCAGTCCATTTTAATTCACTGATTCCTAAAATGTCGATGTTCGTTCCTGCCATCTCCTTCTTGACCACATCCAATTTACCTTGATTCATGGGCCTAACATTCCAGGTTCCTATGCAGTATTGTTCTTCGTAGCACTGGACTTCACTTTCACCACCAGACACATCCACAACTGAGTGTTGTTTCCACTTTGGTCCAGCTGCTTCTTTCTTTCTGAAATTATTAGTAATTGCCCTCTACTCTTCCCCAGTAACACACTGGACACCTTCCAACCAGAGGGGTTCATCTTCTGGTGTCATATCTTTTTGCCTTTTAATACCCTTCATGGGATTCTCGCTGCCAGAGTGCTGGAGTGTGTTGCCATTTCCTCCTCCAGTGGACCATGTCTTATCAGCACTCTTCACTGTGACCCATCTGTCCTGGGTGGCCCTGCATGGCATGGCTTATAGCTTCATTGACAATTCATATTCATATTATACTGAAAATACAGCCCCAGAAATTAGGATGATAAGCGCCATATGAGTGGTACCCAGAAAGGTGCTATGGGAATCTAGAAGAGATTGCAGCTGGAAGAGACAAGGAGAGCTTCGGGTTGAACTTCAGACTGAGAAGGTGGAATTCAACCTGGACCAAGAATTGGCAGGATGTTGACAGATAAATATTTTAAAGATGATATAGGAGAGCCAGTTGGTCATATGTAGTAAAATTAAAAATTACATGTAATAAAGAATTGTTAATTCCACCTACAGTTGTACACCTTGAAGAAAACGTGACTTTTATATATAGGGGTGCACACACAAGAAAATGTAATGATTAAAACTGAAATCTCTAAATGTCCATCCACAAGAGAATTGATGAAACATGGTGTTTCATGCAATAGAATTCTATATACCTATTAAATGAATTAGTGCTACCTGGTATATCATAAAAATATTAATAATAAGCAAAAAGAGTATATTTGCCAAGATACCTTTAGAAAAAATGGTACTCTGATGTTTGATAGACTTTAACTGAGGATAATTCAATGAACGGATTCTATTCAGAGGTGTAGATGGGTAAATGGAATCATAGGGTTGGTATAATACTCAGGAACTAGTAACAAAGGGAAGTTTTCACCACTTCTAGGCTGGAAGTCATAAAGGGAGGGACTGGCACTAATGGAGCCTGATTAGAGATGAAGCCATAGAAGAGAAGCTGCTGGAAGGGAGTTATTGTCATAAATGAAGCCACTGACAGGTAAGCAGCTAGACAGGGAGATAGCAGAGAGGATAAACACCACTGTCTTACATGGAGGAGATTTCTATATCTGCTGTAACAAAGTACCAGAAACTTAATGGCTTAAAACTTAAAGTTTATTATGTTAATGATTCTGGAGGCCAGAATTCCAAATTGGGTTTTACTAGGCTAAACTCAAGACATCAGCAGGGCCGTATGCTTTCTAGAGGACACTGTGTTCTCTTGCCTTTTCTCAGCTTCTAGAAGCTGCCTGCATTCCTTGACTTGTGATCCTTGCACCTTCAAAGCCAGCAGTGTTGTTGTCTTCCAATGTCTCTAACACACCTGATTTCCTCATATAAAAACCCTTGTAGTTACATTACCGTCATCTGGAGAATCCAAGATAACCTTCCCTTATCAAGATCCTAAACTAATCAATCTGTCCCTTTTGCTATATAAAGTGATATTTTCTCAGGCCCTGAGGAAGAGCACATGGATGCCTTGGCCGCCAGTCCATTCTTTCTGTTTTGCCACCCTACAGTCCCCTCTTGTTGCTTTGCAATGGACAAATTCAACCAGCGGCAGAGAGCAAGGAAGCCTGGAGATGCTATCCATGGAGGTCACTTTCTGGGGCACAGCTGCAGAGAAGGAGAGAGAATGGAATTGGGGTGGTGCATTGGTGACTAACCGCTTTAAAAGTTAGTCATGTAGTGAAATATATAGGATGGTATCATTCATACAAAGGGAAAACCTGTAGAATGTTTAGACAGTGCTGCATGTTGCCATCGGTTATGCCTTATTGTTTAGTCGCTCAGTCGTGTCCGACTGTTTTGCAACCCCATGGATTATAGGCCCCCAGGCTCCTCTGTCCATGGGATTTCCTAGGCAAGAATACAGGAACGGGTTGCCATTTCCTTCTCCAGGGGATCCTCCCCACCCAGGGATCAAATCCATGTCTTCTGCTTTGGCAGCCAGATTCTCTGCTGCTAGGCCACCAGGGAAGCTCATCAGCAGTTATACATGAGTGGCAATAATATTTTTTAAGGTGATCTTTTAATGGTAGAATAAATTTAGATTTACAAAAAAATTATAAGCACAATACAGCTAGTTCCTATACACCTATGCCCAGTTTCCTCTGTAATTAATGTAGTGCTCTTGTCACAAATAATGAACGGCTGAAGCCCACCAGGTTTCTCTGTCCGTGGGATACCCCAAGCAAGAATACTGGAGTAGGCTGCCATTCCCTTCTCCATGAGATCTTCCTGACCCAGAGATTGAACCCCGTCTCCTGCATTGCAGGCGACTTTACCGTCTGAGCCACCGGTCTCTAATGAATGTCTGTGTACGCTTTATTATTAACTAAAGCCCATGGTTTGTTGAGATTTCTTTGTTACTCCCTACTGTACTTTTCCTGCTTCAGAATTATCTCAGATATCATATTACATTAGCCATGTCGCCTTAGGCTCTTCTTTGTTGTGACAGTATCTCAGACTTTTCTTATTCTTGATCAATAATAGTGTTTGAAAAGTGCAAGAAAATCAGAAGTACCAGATCCAGGATATGACATCTGTTACTTCTGGGGAGGTTGTGAAGGCTGTAGGATCAGGACTGGGTACATGGGCCTTCAGATACATCCGTAATGTTTGATCTCTTTAAAAGATGTGGAGTGGTTGTGACAAAATATTTACCCTTGATAGCGTTGGGTGGAGGATAAGTGTATTAGTCTATTTTTCGTTTGTTTGAAGTATATCAGAGTTGAAGGATTTGAGCGGTTGAGAAGAAAAGCACCAGGTGGAGAGAAGGGGCCGTAGTCTTCGGAGGAATCGGCTGTGGTTAGATGGGGGTGGAACGCAGGGTGTGCAAATGCTGTTTCAAGGTCGTGTGGCTGGAAATGCAGGCTCTGCGCCTTTTGTGGATGCTGCTGATGGAGGATGAATCAAACCGCTTCATCATCTGAAGGCCACTGAAAACTGTGGAGCAGCGGAGTGGGATGAGCAGGGCTCCTCTTGAAAGTGTGTGGAAGGGGCATTGCAGAAGGGAGTCGAGTCAGCTCGGAGGATGGTACAGAGGCTCAGGTATGCGGTGATGAGGCCTGCATTTCAAAGGCAGCAAATGCTTGTCGTTCACTCTGCTAGCGCTCTGTGTGTTACCGGATTTCAGTCTCGCAACAACCCGTTGAAGTAAGTAGTAGTATTACCGACTGTCTTTTTGCAGATGAGGAAACTGAGCCACAGAGAAGTTAAAAGACTTCCCTGAGGTCGGAAATCTGGGGACCAGGGGCACTGGCGGGGCACTGCTGCGGCCAGGCTGGCTCCAGCGGACGTGCACCCCAGGTCCCTGCTGCCTCCACCCTATGCTGGCGGCACTGGGAGAAGTGAGGGGCCGGCATTAGGGATGAGGAGGAAGCGGGCATACAAGCCTGGGCAACCAGAAGACAGCGCAACCCCAGAGAGACGCTTTCAACATCGGGAGGAGGAGCTGGACTGAGGATCTGGCTGAAGAAAAGTTGTGTTTGCGGAACGGAAGGAAGGTGGAGCCGGCAGCTGTGGAAAGGGAGCCAGTTCTGGGGAATGAGAGAGAAGCTGTGGGCGGGAGCCAGAGCACTTTCTGTAAAGGAGGAGAGGAAGAGGGAAAAGTGAAAGGCAGGAAGCAATCAAAACTGCAAAGATAGAAACGGTTTTGTAAACTTGGTTCATTAAATATTTAGTGGACTTTTTACTTAAGTATGCTATTTCTGTCCACCTCAGTTTTGGGCAAGCGTGAGTGAGCGGTAGTTTGTCCTCCCTTTCTTTTTTACAACTTCTTCCGCTCATGGAATGGGTTCTTGGCTTGGTGTGGTTTCTAGAAGGATGAATTAGCATCACTTTGCCCCCGTTTACTTTCATATTATTTATATTATTCTTTCCAGTTTGGCCTAGCACTTTTCGCTTTCATTTAAAGAGAATAATATTCCTTTTCCTTTCAACATTCTTAGTTTATGCACACTATACTTCTTTCAAGGAAAGATAACAAATAGGAGTTGAAATAAACAACTTAAAAAATGTAGAGTGTTGTGGGCAGAACATTGTAGACTTTTAAAAAATCCATCTTTGATGTCACAATGAAATTAAGATTTTGTGTGTGTTTTTTTCTTCTGTCGCCACAAGGAGGTTGAGGGGCAGGGACTTGACAGCACTTTCTTTATCCTGCAGTGCTTCAGAGTTGAGTGCTGCTGAGACACAATTTAAAACACACGAAAGGGCTTCCCAGGTGGCACAGTGGTAAAGAATCCACCTGCCAGTATAGGAGACATGGGTTCACACCCTGAGTGGGGAAGATCCCCTGGAGTAGGAAATGGCAGCCCATTCCAGTATTCTTGCCTGGAAAATTCCATGGACAGAGGAGCCTGGCAGGGTACAGTCCACGGGGTCACAAAGAGTCAGATATGAGTGACTGAGCATGCACACACAGACAAAGGAATGAATACCTTTTAAAATGTTTGACTGCAAATTGGTAAATCTATGATGTTATAAAAATGTCACATTATTGTAAGACATGAGCTGCCTGCTGAAGCATGTTGTTAAAATATGCATTTATTGCAAAGCTTCTTTAGGCAGCTGTGAAATATTAATACAAGTCAGAATCAGGTAGGAGTCTTTTCCCTTCAGGCATTTCTAAAGAAATCTAAAAAGAGTTGGGGGAGGCAAGTGTTTATATAAATTTGACCTTTGTTATTCTCATAGGAAGATTTGTAGAATGCTCTTTAGTAGTCAGATCACTTATATATACTATACAGAACTGCATGGAATAAATAAGAGTGAAAGCCAGGAGTGGGACAAATGTTAAAGCAGGAGTCAGGAGACTTGGTAGCATCCCTACGTTGCTGTCATCCTGGACAAACCAGAAACATCTGCTCCCATGCTCAGAGATCCAATTATCATTGGTCTGGGGTGAAGTCTAAGCTTGGTGTGGTTATAAAAGTATTAATACTTCCCAGGTAACTCTACTGTGCACCCAGGGATGAGAACCATTGCCTACAGCAATAGTTTGGTATTGTCCACTGCTCTTTGGAGAGGAGAGGTGGGATAGTCAGAGCTTATTTTAGGAGAAATTAAAGCAGAGTTGGAGGGGAACGTAGTGGACATTTGACTGACTCTCAGTGTCCATCTCACTCAAACGCTTAGCCTGAGCCACCTAGGGGACCTCATTCTCTTGACCGATGGTGGATTCAGGGTGGAGAACATGACCCAGTCTGGTTGATGAGACATAAGCAGTTTGTTGCTGCTGGTTGGGGGTCAGGGGTGCTATTCTGGGAAAGGTCTCTCACCTAGGAGAAAGTCCCAGAAGGAGATATTCTTTCTTCTTCCTCATGACATTTTGTCTGGATGTGATGCTTGGTTCCATTGGAGCTATCTGGTTACCCACTTATGGAGGGAGTAAACATCAAAGCTCGGAAGACCCTAGGTCTTTAAAAAAGAATAATAATTAGTTAATTTTCGGCTGCGCTGGGTCTTCAGTGTTGTGCGTGGACTTTCTCTAGTTGTAGTGAGCAGGGGTTCTCTTGTTGCAGAGCATGGGCTTAGTTGTCTTGCGGCATGGGGATCTTCCCTGACTGGGAATTGAACCTGTGTCCCCTGCCTTGGCAGGTGGCTTCTTCACTGCTAGACCACCAGGGAAGTCCCAGCCTTGGGTCTTCAAGACATGTAAGCCACCTTATCAAGCTGCCCAGGAGCCCACCCTACCTTTGAGATGTTATAAACAAGATATTGACAGCTACTTTTATTAAGATTTTACTGTGTAGGCAAACACACTCTAAATGATATAGTGAAAGATTGTTCATTCCTGACATAAAAACATAGTTTTCTGATGTGGCCCTCTCTTGAACTGTGCCAGTCTTTGTTGACGCTTTGGTTAAGGTCAAGTCTGGGTCCTGGAATCTCATAGAGTGATAGATATAGAGAGTTATATTATTTGAACTCTTTTTTTTGGCTGAGTAGACAAGAACCAGAGAAGTAATACGACCTTTCTAAGGTCACATAGCAAATTTGTTATGTGGTTATGTCTAGAAACCCAGCAGATATTGTCTTACTAGACTCAGTTGGAAAGGCCATCCTTCTAATACACAACTATCTCTTCTATCTTAATACCTCCCATGTTTACGGTGATGCCAAGAATGTTTCTCACCAAACTTAGAAAGTGTAAAACATGGTGTTCAGGCTTTCAAATTAGTATGGGGTCTTGCTGCATCAAAAAGGTTTCATTCTGAACAGTACAGATTTGCCAATTAAGAGAAATTAGGTAATTGACCAGATTCCTTTAGTTCTGTATCATAAGCCACCAGACCTGGTTGAACCTTTGCTTTACCCTGGAGCAAAGTGGATGTTGGCTTCCTTCACATGGCTTGTCAGAAATGTGAACAATTCACTTTCCCTTCCATGCTTTCCTGGCACAGACATTACACTCTGAACTCAGAGATTCCTTCCGTCTGCCTACAGTGCTGTATGATATTAAAATGAAAATAATGCTGGGAGGGGTAATACTCAAATCCATGCCTCTTATGTGAAAGTAAGAGGATCCCTGTGTAGGCTCCCTGGGGGAAATGATGCATACCTTCCCGGAAAACAGACCTAACCTGATGATAAGAGGAAAAGGGTACGGGAGAAATCCAATTTCAGGAGATATCTATTCACTTATTTCTGCCTGGGGATCTTTGGGTGGAACAGTTTATAAGTACTGATAAGTTGCTTTGTCTCAAAGCAGTGAATGAAGTTTTGGGCGAATTTTTTTTTTTTTCTCTAGAACATTCACTGAATGTAACTGAGCCTAAAAAGGGAGTGGGCTATGGTCAGAGTTCCATTTACCATGATTGTATATAGCACATTGTATCAAAACTTAGTGGTGCCAAACAACAAACTGTTAGAATGAATTTTGTGGGACAGGGATTCAGGCAGAGTACAGCAAGTCTAGGGTCTTATCTGGAAAGCTCTCTATCAATCCTGAAGACTGGAAGCTTTGTTCCCTTACATTGTGGAGGTGAAAGCTGGCTGCTGGCTGTAGCATCAGTCCTCTCTACATGGACTAACTTGGGCTTCTTCACCATGTCCACACAGGTGTCCTAAAAGACAGAGCCAGGCAGAAGCTGTATCCTTTTTTTAAAAAAATATTTATTTAATTTAGGCTGTATTTGGTCTTTGTTGCTACACATGGGCTTTCTCTAGTTGCAGCAAGCAGGGGCTACTCTTTCTTGTGGTGCATGGACTTCTCACTGTGGTGGTTTCTCTTGTTGGGGAGCACAGACTCTGGGCACGTGGGCTTCAGTAGTTGCAGCAATAGAGCTCAGTAGCTGTGGCTCTTGGACCCTAAAGCAGACAGGCTTCAAACCTGTGGCACGTGGACTCAGTAGTTGCCCCGCACGGGCTTGTGGGATCTCCTGGACTAGGGATCGAACTCATGTCCCCTGCATTGGCAAGTATTTCTATCTACTGTGCTACCAGGGAAGTCCAGAAGCTGTATTCTTTTTTGTTGACCCAACTTTGGAAGCCACTTAGCCATATTCTATTGATCAAAATCTTGCCCAGGAAAAGGGGAAGGCACACAGAGATATCTTAAGTGAGTAACAAGGTCCTGGGAAAGCAAGTGGGACTGGAAACACTTCTGGAGCTTTTTGAGAAAATAAAAAGTTATAACCAGACATGGAACAATGGACTGGTTCCAAATTGGGGAAGGAGTATGTCAAAGCTGTATATTGTTACCCTGATTATTTAACTTATATGCAGAGTCCGTCACGAGTAATGCCAGGCTGGATGAAGCACAAACTGAAATCAAGATTGCTGAGAGAAATACCAATAACCTCAGATATGCAGATGATACCCCCTTATGGCAGAAAGTGAAGAGGAACTGAAGAGTCTCTTGATGAAGGTGAAAGAGGAGAGTGAAAATGCTGGCTTAAAGCTCAACATTCAAAAAACTAAGATCATAGCATCCAGTCCCATCACTTCATGGCAAATATATGGGGAAACAATGAAAACAGTGACAGACTTTATTTTCTTGGGCTCGAAAATCACTGTAGATAGTGACCGCCACCATGAAATTAAAAGATGCTTGCTCCTTGGAAGTAAAGCTATGATAAACTTAGTGTATTAAAAAGCAGAGGCATCATTTTGCTGACAAAGGTCCATATAGTCAAAACTATGGTTTTTCCAGTAGTTATGTATGGATATGAGAGTTGGGCCATAAAGAAGGCTGAGTGCTGAAGAACTGATACTTTTGAACTGTGGTGTTGGAGAAGACTCTTGAGAATCCCTTGGACTGCAAGGGATTGGGACTGCAGTCAATCCCAAAGGAAATCTTCAGCCCTGAATATTCATTGGAAGGACTGATGCTGGAGCTCCAATACTTTGGCCACCTGATGCGAAGAGCTGACTCTTTGGAAAAGACACTGATGCTGGGAAAGATTGAAAGCAGGAGGAGAAGGGGATGACAGAGGATGAGATGGTTGGATGTCATCACCAACTCAATGGACGTGAGTTTGAGCAAATTCCAGGAGATGGTGAACGACAGGGACGCCTGGCGTGCTGCAGTCCATGGGGTCGCAAAGAGTTGAACACGACTGAGCAGCTGAACAGCAACAACAGTCAGCTTACTAAGGTCATGGGGACTCCATCTTCTTTTGTATCTGTCTTCTCTGGCTGTAGAGAAATCTCTCACTTTATCCGTATCTCATTCAGCAGAAAAGTTGTTTAATTAAAAATCTGTGAAGAGTATGAGTGGATCAGTCTAAACCTGTCTGCAGTACTTGAAAAGTAATTCCAGATGTAGGTATGTCCTTCAGAAGCATCTCTACAGAAAAGGAAAAGTACATTGAATCTGCCTGTAAAGAATATTGTTGTCAAGGTAATTAAGCAGCAGGTACTCAGAAATGAGCTGGATCTTGATGTTGTCTTAGACCTTCTGTTTTAAAATTTACCCCCTCTGAAAGGTAAGGTCTGGCTCTGTCCACCTTAGAAATCTGTAAGACAGTGCTGTGTCGTGGAAGGATTGGGACTAAGAGGGTTTGGAGTCAAAGCTTCAATCACTGCCCAGATCTGGTCTTGAACAGCTAATATTTCTTTCTTTCTTTAAATGTCTGGCTGTGCTGGGTCTTCACTGCTTCGAGGGCTTTTCTTTAGTTGGGGTGAGCAGGGGCTAGTCTTCGTTATAGTGCAGGTGCACGGCTTCTTACTGCTTGCTGCAGCTCTAGCTCAGTAGGCTCTAAAGCGTGGGGTCAGTGCGGCATGTGGACTCAGTGCTTGT
This sequence comes from Capra hircus, assembly GCF_001704415.2. NCBI lineage: Eukaryota > Metazoa > Chordata > Mammalia > Artiodactyla > Bovidae > Capra > Capra hircus. The sequence goes on from NC_030827.1 coordinate 20,472,033, forward strand.
GGCACACAGGCTTAGTTGCTCCTCAGTATGTGGGGTCTTCCCAGACCAGAGAAGTCCAGCCAATAATTTCTTAAAGCCTTTGTTCCCCATCTAGAGTCTAGAATAAGGACACTAATAGAACCTACCTCCTGGAAGATAAAAGAGAATGCCTGTAATACAAGTAGGCTTCGAATGTTGTAGTTATCTCGTGGGGCCAGCTGCGATGAAGTTCAATGGCAAAATGCAGGTTAAGTCATTTTGCATACTGTAAAACTCTGTGGCGAATTTGGTATTATTGTTATTATACTCAATTTTCTAACTCTCCCCTAGCTGAGAAGTTCTGAAATCTGGTGCTGATGAAATTTATCCAACAAAATAATTTAAAATATGGATTTTTGATAACTGGTTTGGGAGATTTTACTCAGTGGGTCTGAAGTTGAACTGGAGAAACTTATAGTACACCTGCCCCGGCTCATCTCCAATGCAGGAGATGCAGGTTTGATCCTGGGTCGGGAAGATCTCCTGGAGAAGGGAATGGCAATCCACTCCAGTATTCTTGCCTGGAGAGTTCCATGGACAGAGGAGCCTGGCGGGCTGCAGTCCATGGGGCTGCAAAGGAGTCGTGTCTGACAACAATACCCCGCCCCAGGCGATGCTGATGCATCAGATGCACTCAAGGGGGCCGTTCAGAATCTGCTAAGAAGATCCCTAGGAAACCTGAGCCCTTGGACAGTAAAGTCCAGAGAATGGAGTTCTGCTTCATAGCAGGCTGTTGAGGGAGCTCCCACTCAACAGACATCAGACAGTCTGCAGACATCAGACAGTGTCAGAATGTTTACACACCTGAGAGGGGAACTGGGAGGAGAGAGCTGAGACCACCCAAGGGAAGGTCTGTCTCCATGGGAATCTATTAGTGTCATCATTGTCTTGGGTTTTGTGGCTATGAGCGTTTGTCTATTGACTAGGGAAAGAAGTTTTTAGCTAATAAAGTAGGAAAATTACCCAGGATTTAATTTTTGTTTGAAAGATCAAATGATTAAGGAGCAAAACACACTTTGACCAAGTTACATGTCAAGAATCATTAAAATAAGCTGCTGGACTTCCCTGGGATCCAGTGATTAATACGAATCCACCTGCCAGTGCAATCCCTGGTCTGGGAAGATTTCACATATGAGGGGGGATGCACCTACGCACATGTGCCACAGCTACTGAGCCTCTCATTCTAGAGCCTGTGAGCCTAGAGTCTCTGCTCTGGAACAAGAGAAGCCACCTCAGTAAGAAGCCCTAACACCACAAGAAAGAATAGTCCCCTTTTGCCGAAACTAGGGCGAGCCCATGTGCGTCATCGAAGATCCAGCAAAGCCAAAAGAGAAGACAGCTACTGGTATGACTCGGCAAACACAACCCGGGGCTCTGTAACAACCTAGAGGGGCGAGAAAGGGTGGGACATGGCAGGGAATTTCAAGAGGGAGGGGACATATGTACACCTATGGTTAATTCATGTTGATGTATGGCAGAAATCAAACCAATATTGGAAAGCAATTATCTTTCAATTAAAAATGAATAATTTTTTTTAAAAAGCTGCTGAACCCTTTACAATTGGCTGCTATTTCTTTTGCTCAACAATGGATGTGATATTTCTGAAAGAGACCTGCAGCAGTAAGCTGGCTGTCAGTACCTCTGACCCGTAGTCCACTCTGCCTCTCTAGAGGAAGTGGAGGCACCAAAGTCAAGGAGTTGCCGCTGAGCGCGACACTGATGAGAAGTCAGAAGTGATTTATCTAACTTTCTTTGGGAAGCGTATTCCGAGGCAGTTTTGAAGAACTCAGGAATGGCTGTATTGAAGGAATCATTTTCAGTCTGTAACACAGTTTTGCCTGCCTCCATCCCTCTGGCATACTCTTCTGTGATTTTTAAAATGTTAACATTTTCTGTTAAAACATTTTTCCCTTCTCTGTTTAACAGAAGAAACTGCATCAGTTAAATAACTTTTCATATCCCCATTTCTTCCTTTTACCCATACATCATATCTAGAATAATTTTAAGGAAGTTGCTGATGACATTTCCAACTTCAAAAAAACCCTCATAATTACTTTATATTTGTCCTCACTACCAAAATTTTTTGCTTTAATAGTATTCATGTAATTGAATATATATGAAATATATTGAATATTGAATATATACTGAATTTATGGAATATAAAAGAATATTCAGTTTATTATTCTTAATATATTTTAAAATATTTTTGTGTCTTTTTAAGTCTGCTGTAGCCTTCTGTCAGGATTTGAGGATTAGTAATTGAAAGTGAAAGTGAAGTCGCTCAGTTGTGTCCAACTCTTTGGGACCCATGGACTGTAGCCCACCAAGCTCCTCCGGCCATGGGATTCTCCAGGCAAGAATACTGGAGTGGGTTGCCATTGCTGCCATTGCCTTCTCCAGGAGATCTTCCTGATCCAGGGGTTGAACCCAGGTCTCCTGCATTGCAGGCAGATGCTTTAACCTCTGTGCCACCAGGGAAGCCCCAAGGATTAGTTAGTGATATTTAAGCACTCTAGTTTTCCTTACCAGAATCGACATAGAAAAAGACACAATACAATTCTTACTCTGCCCTCTGGTGGCGGCAACTGAGTACGCATTTTCTTTCTAGCCTTGTCTACTCTAGGATATAAATAATCATACCTAACACACATTAGGGGTTTCCCAGGTGGCTCAGAGGTAAAGAACCTGTCTGCTGACGCAAGAGACACAGGTTTGATCCTGGATCTAGCAGATCCCCTGGAATAGAAAATGGCAACCCACTCTAGTATTCTTGCCTGGAAAATTCCATGGACAGAGCCGGGCAGGCTACAGCCCATGGCGGTCACAAAGAGTCTGACATGACTTTGCGCACACACACAACACGTATTAAGCATCACATTGAGCATTTTGGCAGGCATTGCATGCATCTTTACAACAGTTTAAGGAATAAGGAAATTGATCACAGAAGTCAGAACCTAGCATATGGAGGAAAGATTTGAATCCAAGAATGTCCAGATGCAAAGCCTACACTCATGTTGTTATGGCATGCTGCCTCCCATCCAGTATCTTCAGAGAAGAAGACAGCCTAGCAAAACTAGGCTTTGGGTCTCTGAGAGCTTCATGCAGGTTAAACCTGTCTTTAAGATCCATGCCTACAAATTTCTCTGTTTTACCTTGGTCACATCATGTAACATAGTTAAACCTCTGTACTCTCATCTTTGACTCTCAATGAGAATCATTGTGGCCACATTTCAGAGGTCTTTGGTGAGAATTAAACAAAATAATCCATAAACACACAAAGTAAGTACTAAAACATTGTTGGTCTGATGACCATAATCTTGTTGAAAAATATTGTGTTTGCCCCAAACTCAAGTTTGTTGGACACATTTTCTCTTGGTTCTTGTCCTTTTTTAAAAATTTATTTATTTATTTTTGGCTGCACTGGGTTTTGTTGCTGTGTGGGCTTTCTCTAGTTGCGGTGAGAGGGGGCTACCTCCGAGTTGTGGTGGGCAGGCTTCTCATTACGATGGCTTTTTTTGCTGCAAAGTACAGACTCTAGGGTGCACAGGCTTCAGTAGTCGCTGCATGTGGGCTTAGTAGTTGCATTGTGCGGGCTCTAGAAAGCGGACTCAGAAAGCTGCACAGGGCTCAGCCACCCCACCACATGTGGAATCTTCCCAGACCAGGGATTGGACTGGTTGGTGTCCCCAGTATTGGCAGGCAGATTCTTAACCACTGGATCACCAGGGAAGTCCCTCAGTTCTTGTCTTTTATATGGCTTCCCCATAAATTTTATTTTTTTTCCCATAACTTTTAAATGCAATTTTCCTGGTAAAAAGAGACCTTCAGTTTTTTTGTCATGTCATGGAGCTACCCTGCAAACTGAATTTTTCCTTCTGTGAGTCTAGTTTATAACAGTTAGTTGCCTTTGTTTTCCTGTGTGTGCTTGTGTGCTTAGTTGCTCAGTCGTGTCCGCCTCTGTGCCACCCCATGGACTGTAGCCCGCCAGGCTCCTCTGTCCATGGGGATGCTCCAGGCAAGAATACTGGACTGGGTTGCCATGCCCTCCTCCAGGGGTTCTTCCCTACACAGGGATTGAACCCAGGTCTCCCACACTGCAGGCAGATTCTTTACCATCTGAGCCACCAGGGAAGCCACTAGGAAAAGTTGTTTTCCTAGGAAGCAGCAAATGAGAATATGATATGGTCCCTGGACCTTTGTTTCTTGTAGATTATTCTATTCAAAGCCATTTGGGAATTCATCTCTTAATAAGAAAACTGTATGAATTTATTAATGATTTATGTATGGTTTGGTTACAAATTTAAAATCTTTTTTTTAAATTTAAATTTGCTTATTTACTTTTGGCTGCTCTGGATCTTTGTTGCTGTGCATGGGCTTTCTCTAGCTGTGGCAAGTGGGGCTACCCTCTTACTGCGGTATGTGGGCTTCTCATTACAGTGACTGCTCTTAATTGTGGAGCATGGGCTCTAGGGCACACAGGCTTCAGTAGTTGAGGTGGGAGGACTCTAGAGCATGCGAACTTCTGTAGTCGTGGCTCGCAGGCTCAGTAGTTGTGGCTCGCAGGCTCAGTAGTTGTGGCACATGGGCTTAGTTGCCCTACAGCATGTGAAATCTTCCCAGACCAGGAATCAAACCCCCTATCCCCTGCATTGACAGGTGTATTCTTAACTACTGGACCACCAGGGTGGTCCCACTAATTTCTATCTGGGTCCAAATCTTGCAGACTAAAGGGACCCACCATGCTTGAAAAAGAAGTCATCACCCAGTGAAAATGTTTTTAGTGAAGGAAACAGATGGTGTGCTGGTGTAAGGATGGTAAAGTTCTTTTTAAATGCATCAGAAACTCATGAAAAATAAATGGTACACTTTTTAAAAAATCCACACTTCTTGCAAGATTGTGGTGAGCAGGAATTTTTACATTATGTTAGTGAGTATGTAAATTGGCATGGTGTTTTTGAACAATAATTTGGTATTTTGTAGTAATAGCTTTAAAGATGTTCATTTCACTTTCAGAAATCTGCCCTAAAGAAAAAAACAAGCAAAGCTTTAGCTAAACAGATGCTCATTATAGCATTATTGATGACCAGAAAGTTAGAAATGACCAATGTGTGAATAGTAGAGGATTGTTTATATAAATGATTGTACTCACAGTAAGATTAACTACCGTATATCCATTAAAAATATTGGTTTAGGAGATGACTTGGGAAAATACAATACAATGATAGTGGAAAAAGAAAACCAAAATACCGAACTGTCCATACTATAATCTGTCTATCTATCTGCAAATTATATACACATATAAATACACTATTTCCTCCCTATTTCACATTCTGGCTTCATATTCTAACAGAATTTTCTGCAACACTCCCGAGCTATTTCTTGCCTCCAGTAGGTCATATCATCAAGAATGGATTGCACTTAACCAAAGCATCTCCACTACTGTTAGAAAGAATTTGTCATGTTAACATTTTCATTTTATCCTGTCACGGGGTATTGGTCTGAATATGGGGAAAAAACCTATACAACAAACAGGGGTATGGATTCAGAAATTATGGCTGGCTGTTTATTTCTAACATGTAGTTGATATAGTAACATCATTATTTTCTAGATTCTTTTTTTAGCCTGTTTTATCAAAAAGGGCAGTTCTATACTGGACCTTAATCTACACATTGATCATTTTAAAAAGAGCCACATATTCCTTCAACAATACATAATAGTATTTTAGTTCTGTTATTTATCTTTTGCATTTTCAGCTTCAGTGAGATATAACTGAGAAGTAATAAAGTGTACCTTCTTAAGTATGTAATTTGATAAACTTTGACATATGTGTGCACACCTGTGGCATTAGCTATCTATTGTTGTGTTACGGATTACCTCCCAAATTAAGGGCTTAAAACAATACGCATTTGTTATCCTACAAATATTTCTGTGGATCAGGAATTTGGGAGTGGCGTAGCTGGGTGGCTCAGACTCAGGATATCTCATGTAGCTCCAGTCAAGATGTTTGAAGGGCTGCAGATGGTAAAGAACCTGCCTGCCAATGCAGGAGACACAAGAGACGTGGGTTCGATCCCTGGGTCGGGAAGATCCCCTGGAAAAGGAAATGGCAACCCACTCCAGTATTCTTGCCTAAAGAATTCTATGGACAGAGGATCCTGGTGGGCTACAGTCCGCAGGGTCGCAAAGAGTCAGACACGACTAAGTGATGCCCGCACGCACACACACACAGACATCTGAGGATTTGACTGAGGCCAGATAATCTGCTTCCCAGATGGCACACTCTCGTGGCTGTTGGCAGGAGTCCTCAGTTTTTTGCCTTAGATTACATGTGGGGGAAATATCTCCACAGTGGCTGGTTACTCCTCACTGAGTGAGTGAGCCAAGAGACAGAAAACAAGAGAAAACTGCAGTGTCTCATGACCTGGGCTCCAAGACTTATCATCACCCCCTCTTAATTCTACTTTTTAGAAGTAAGTCACTTAGTGCCGCCCACACTCGAGGAAGGAAGATTAGGCTCTGCTCCTGGAAGGGAGGAATATCAGAGAATCTGTGAGTGTATTTTAAAACCTGCACATGCATGAAGTTAGCAGCACAATCAAGACAATGAACATATACCATGTTAATTCAGATTCTAAGCCAAATGAAATGTTAATGTGCTTAATAATATTTCAACTTTGATGGTAAGTTTCTAAATTACACAAAGTATTTTCCCAAATACCACTGTTTACCTTGTGTAACAGTGGACAGAGGACCTTTCAGATTGAATTATTTTCAGAGTGTGTTCAAAATTGTTCTTTGAGCAGTCAGCACATCTTTTATGCATGAAGCTGGTAAACATCCAGCAAATTCGGGCCAGAAATATACAAATTCCTTATTTGGGAGATAAAGAAAGGGGAAAGGATGCAGCATAAGGGGAAAGAATATGTACATAAATTATGTTTCTTTAATGTCAGGCCTCTGACTCCCTCATGACCTTGTCAGAAAACATTATTTGGAACGCCTAAAGAAAGATGTTTCTCTGATAAACACTGAACATGTACTCTTCTGGTGTGCCAGCACCTCTACAGCAAGCACCCAGAGAGCACATTTTCTATCTCCTGAGTATTTCTGGGAGCAAAGGGTTTCCTCTGTCACTGCTGCTCTCGCAGCACCTGTGTGATGACCACATCACAAATGACACTGCCGCCCTCTGTGTAGTATGCACTCTGTGTATATATCTGGCGCTATGCTGTCGCTTGAACACACATTAGCTCATTTCTTTCTTATAAATCCCTGTAAGAGAGGAGTACTATCCTCATTTTAATTTCTTTTTTCTCTGTTAAGAATGTTGGTGAAATTAAGACAACCCATGGTCATTCCTTCAATCATTTGTGCACCCTTCATTCAACAACTGTTTTTTGAGCACTAGCTCCGTGCCTGGTGCTGTTTAGGTGCTGGGGGTTTTGAAGGAACAAAACTGCTAAAAGTCTCCACCTTCAGAATTACATGAAGGAAGTGACATTTAAACACAGACTGTTCAAAGTCTGGATTCCTAACCACCGTATCAGTGGTTCTCAAATTTTTACGGGAGTAAACATCACCTGAGAAGCTTCGTAATAATACATCAGGTGGTCAAAGTATTGGAGCTTCACCTTAAGCATCACTCCTTTCAATGAATACTCAGGGTTGATTTCCTTTAGGAGTGACTGGTGTGATCTCCTTGCAGTCCAAGGGACTCTCAAGAGTCTTCTCCAACAGCACAGTTCAAAAGCATCAATTCTTTGGCACTCAGCCTTCTTTGGCCACTTTACACAAAGAACCAACTCATTGGAAAAGACCCTGATGCTGGGAAAGGCAGGAGGAGAAGGGGATGACAGAGGATGAGATGGTTGGATGGCATCAGCGATTCAATGGACATGAGTCTGAGCAAGCTCCAGGAGAGAGTGAAACACAGGAAAGCCTGGTGTGCTGCAGTTCATGGGGTCACAAAGAGTTGACATGACTGAGTGACTAAACAACAGCAACCTTCTTTATGGTCCAAATCTCACATCCTTAATGACTACTGGAAAAACCATGGCTTTGACTAGAGGGACCTTTGTTGGCAAGGTAACGTCTCTGCTTCTCAATATGCTGTCTAGCTTTGTCATAGCTTTTCTTCCAAGGAGTAATTGTCTTTTAATTTCATGGCTGCAGTCACCATCCACAGTGATTTTGGAGCCCAAGAAAATAAAATATGTCATCGTTTCCACTTTTTCCCCTTCTACTTGCTCTGAAGTGATGGGACTGGATGCCATGATCTTAGTTTTCTGAATGTTGAGTTTTAAGCCAGCTTTTTCACTCACCTCTTTCACCCTCATTGAAAGGCTGTTTAGTTCCTCTTTGCTTTTGGCCATTAGATTGGTTTTCATCTGCACTTCTGGGGCTGTTGATATTTCTCCCGGCAGTCTTGATGCCAGCTTGTGATTCATCCAGCCCAGCATTCTGCATGATGTACTCTGCATATAAGTTAAGTAAGCAGGGTGACAATATACAGCCTTGTCATGCTACTGCTGCTGCTGCTGCTAAGTCACCTCAGTCGTGTCCGACTCTGTGTGACCCCAGAGATGGCAGCCCACTAGGCTCCCCCGTACCTGGGATTCTCCAGGCAAGAACACTGGAGTGGGTTGCCATTTCCTTCCCCAATTCATGAAAGTGAAACGTAAAAGTGAAGTCGCTCAGTCGTGTCCAACTCCTAGCGACCCCATGGACTGCAGCCTACCAGGCTCCTTCGTCTATGGGATTTTCCAGGCAACAGTACTGGAGTGGGGTGCCATTGCCTTGTCATACTCCTTTCTCAATTTGGAACCAGTCCTTTGTTCCATCATCAGTTCTGACTGTTGCTTCTTGACCTACATACAGGTTTTTCAGGAGGCAGGTAAGGTGGTGTGCATTCCGTCTGTTTAAGAATTTTCCACAGTTTCTTGTGATCCACACAGTCAAAGGCTTTAGCATAATCAATGATGCAGAAGTAGATGTTTTTCTGGGACTCTTTTGCCTTCTCTGTGATCCAGCAAATGTTGGCAATTTGATCTCTGGTTACGTTACAGGGCAAAGGGGAGTTTGCATGTGTAATTAAGCTTATCGATCCTAAGTGGAGATTATCCTAGTTTGTTCAGGTGAGACCAGTGTAATCGCGTGATCCCTTAAAAGCATAAAAGGAGGGTGAGGGGCTGTGACAAAAAGGGAAGTCAGAGAGATTTCAAGAGTGAGCCGTGTTTGAGGTGCAGGCTCTAAGACATAAAAGTCATGTGCAGTGACTGGAGACAGGCTTCTAGGAGCTTATTCAAAGCATGGAAGAGGCTCTAGGAGCAGAGTGGTCTCGGATGACAACTAGCAAGGAATCAAGAACCTCAACCCTACAACCACGAGGAACTGAATTAAGCCGGCCTAAAAGAGCATGGACGCAGATCATCCCCAGAGCCTCCGGTAAGGAATGTGTCTCTGTTGACACATTAATTTTTAGGCTACTGAGACCTGTAGGACTTCTGCCTACAGAACTGTGAAATATTAATATCTGGGTTGTTTGTTTTAAGCTGCAAAGTTTGTTGTAAGTTGTTATGGCCTTGTAACAAAGCATGATACACAACCAGGAGTTGGGATCCTGTCACACCTGTGCATAGTTAGAATGAATGAGTTTCTTACAGATCGAGAGCACATTCTGCAGCACCAGGGTTTACCTGGGAATAAAGAGCTGTATTTGCTCCTGTGCTATTGCAAGAGGAATGGGCAAACTCATTTTCATGGGCTGCCACTAGAAATGGCTTGAAAAGAAAAGGAGATAAAGGGGGAATTACTTCTACAGGGGCCATTCATTGTTAGGGGGTTTGCTGGGCTGCTTGTCATGATGTTGCCAAGACTTCAGTAGCACTGCCCAGGGCTCCGTTTGCATGCTCACATTTTGACGCCAATCTTAATAAAACAGCTGCTGTTCCTGGACTTAATAATTTGTGGTTGAATGAAGAATAGGAACAGGTGAATGGGCAACCTTAATGGCTTTTGAATAGCTGGATAACCTGTGATGGCGAAGAAAGCGCTATTTTGCTCTATATTGGGAGAAGCTGTCCCAATTGGATAAAGCTGTATGAAACTGTGTTATCTGTTGTGTTGTGATAACTCAAAAGTTATATGTGTGATATCTGATAACTGTGTTATCTGTTAAACTGTTGAGGGTTTGTGTGTGTGTGTGTGCTTCATAAAACTGTACCACATGAAAATCACCTGAAAGCCTTTAAAAAAAATACTTGACCTTGGGTCTCAGCATCAGAAAAATCTGATTAAATTAGTCAGTATGGAGCTAATGAACCAAGTTGAAAAGCCCTTCTTTGGGCTCTTCAGAACTGATTCTGGTTGGATCATTCTTGTCACAACAGGGACCAAGCTGTCTACCAGCCAACTTGCTAAAGAATCTCAGGATAATAAGACATTCAACTCATGTGCCTGACACATAAAGACTTTTTAAAAAAATAACACTTGTTGCAGGCATAGATGAATAAAATAATACACAGTGCCTCAGAATATTGAAAATACCATAAAGATTGAAAATGCCCTCAGTTTTAATGATCAGATCATGAAGTGACTTGAGGGTGGTCTTAATAGTAAATAATTAAACTCTAAGTGTTCTTTCAGATTAAATCATTGTATTTATGAGGATGGCCTGGGGGTCAAATGGAAATGATTTAAAAAAAAATTCTAAAAGGCTATTCGATATCATAATGCCTTTGGAAGAATTTTTTTTTTCTTTTCTACTGACGATTCAAGGAAAATCTTCTAGGTCTTTACCATTTAAGAGCAGATAGATAGTAAGAGATATATTGAAAAGTCTTTTATAGAGTCACAGTAACCTCAGGGGATTGTTAAGGAGAGCACCAGTAATTGGGTAGTATGTGTTAATAGTAACTGTATTTTAAGGTACAGAAGGGGGAAAAGAGATTTTTCTGCATCTCAAGGTCTCGTTGACTTTTTGATAATATATAAAAATCTTGAGTATTTTTGTGAAAGGAGAGCACCAGCAATTGTGTAGTATGTGTTAACAGTAACTGTATTCTAAGCTACAGAAAGGGAAGAAGAGATTTTTCTGCATGTCATCTTAAGGTCTCATTGAGTTTTTGATAATATATAAAAATCTTGAGTGTTTTTGTTAAAGCTCTGTTTTCATCCGTAGGATTGTGGCACCCGGGAATCTAATATATTTTTCAATACCCTTTTCTCTTTAACCAGCTTTTGATTTCTTGCTCATACTATCAAATCTCCGTAAGAAATTATCCCTTCCCTTCTGCTTCCCATTGCAAAACCTGACTGCCCTTCAGCTCAAATGGTCTTTTGTGAATGCCGTCTTTTCTCTTGCTAAGCCCGTGTTAAGGTGTCAGTTTCTAGAATTTCCATTACCAACACCTCTCCTTCCAAAGTTCTATTTTTGAATGTCCTTTCACTTTTGACTTGTTCTCCATTAGCCTACCCCTGTCTTTTGCCTTTTCTAGTCTATGAATAGAGGCAAGGGCAAAAAGATGCCAACGGATATGTTAATTTATACTTGACCTGAAGTGATGTCAGCCACAGGGAGTGCATCACACCTGGTGTATCCCTGTGAGAAAGTACAAAGGAGCAGCTGCCGACTTTTCAGAAATACAATTGCCTGCCCTTCTCTTGCAAATGGTTTCGTGATTTGGTGGAAGCACAGCAATTTAAAACCTTAGCTTGGCTTGTCACGCACTTAAACAAAAGACTGCTGGCTGCTTTGACATGAGCAATATAGTCATCGCTGCTAAGATGAGGTTGTGCTTTTCTTGGTTAGTTTGAAAATTATTAAAAAAAAAAAGAAAAAGAACTTTAAACGTCTGTTTCAGTATGGACCTTAAAAAGATAGCTGTTGTTCATTTCATCATAAGTAGTTGTTGGAAGCTCTGTGCCCTACAGATTAGTAAAAATACAGGAAAGGACAAGAGCAACTCGTTTGAGATAGCAGAAAATAAAGCACGTAGAGATGGAGCGGAAGAGACAGAAACAGGAGTACAAATGGGAGAATAAGACTTGGATGAAAGGATTATCAATTTTTTGCTTATATTTTCTAATTCAGCTCTCTTTAACATAGAATGATATGTAAGCACCTTGAAATAAGGCAAAATAAAACCCTTTTTAGACACTCCTTAATAGCCTTTTCTTGTATTTACAAAGTGCCTGAAAGAACAGTATCTTCACCATTACCTTTTGATCCTCTGCCCAGTGCAAACTTTCTCCTCCATTGCTCTTCCAAACCTGTCCCTGTCAAGGTGACTGGCAATCCTGAATTGTCTCCACATTATCTGAAAATGTGGACCACTCCTGTGTCAAACCTCGCTCTTCTCATAGCTTGTCTCCCACCCTCGCCCCATTCTCCAGTTATCCCTTTTTTTAAAAAAACTGAAGAATAGTTGATTTACAATGCTGTTAATTGCTGCTGTACAGAAAAGTGACTCAGTTATTCATACACATTCTTTTTTCATATTTTTTCCACTGTGACTTATCACAGGATACTGAATATGCTGTGCTATACCGTAGGACCTTGTTGTTTATTCATTCTATATATACCAGTTGGCATGTGCTAATCTTGAACTCCGGATCCAACTGTCTCTCACTTGCCACCCATTTGGCACCTGCCAGTCTATTCTCTATGTCCCTGACATGTCTCTGTTTCACAGAGAGGTCCATTTGTGTCATATTTTAGACTTATAAGTGCTATCATGGTGTTTGTCTTGCTGACTTAATATGATAATCTCTAGTTGCAACCACGTTGCTGCAAATGGCACATGGTTCTTTTTAATGGCCGAGTAGTGTTCCATTGTATACAGGTACCACATCTTTATCCATTCATCTGTTGATAGATATTTAGGCTTTTCCATGTCTTGGCTATTGTGAACAGTGCTGCTATGAACATAGGGATGCATGTATCTCTTTGGATTGTAGTTTTGTCTGGATGTATGCCCAGGAGTGGAATTGCTGGATCATATGTTGATTCTCTTTTTAATTTTTTGAGGAACTTCCATACTGTTTTCCACAGCAGCTATACCAGTTTACATCCCCACCAACGATGCAGAAGGGTTCCTTTTTCTCTACGTCCTCTCAGGCGTTTGTTGTTTGTAGACTTTTAAATGTCCATCCATCAGTTTAGCAGCTCCCTTTTTAAGTCATCTTTGTGAACTTATCTTCCTTGGTTGCCTATAAATGTAGTGTACCCTACGTCCCTGTCTACTGTTCTGAAAGTGAAAGTGAAAGTGAAGCTGCTCAGTCGTGTCCGCCTCTTTGTGACCCCGTGAACTGTAGCCCACCAGGCTCCTCCATCCATGGGATTTTCTAGGCAAGAATACTGGAGTGGGCTGCCATTTCCTTCTCCAGGGGATCTTCCTGACCCGGGGATCGAACCTGGGTCTCCCACATTGCGGGCAGACGCTTTACCATCTGAGCCACCAGGGAATCCCCCACTCTTCTGATTTGATATATTCTCCTGAACTTTGTTTTCTCTACTCCCTAGAGTTTTAATTATTGTCTCTATTGTTTAATTGAGTATATTTGACATGCAACCTTGTATAAATTTGTGTATAGCATGTTACTTCAGTACTTAACATGCATGCCTTGCTCGGTTGCTCATTGCATATTTGCACCGTTAAACAGCATCAGTCATATCCCCTACCCTATTCCCCAGGATCCCTCATTTTACTGTCTTTTATGAGTTTGACTTTTTTATACTTCACACAGGTGTTATTATACAGTACTTGACTTTCTCCATCTGTCTTATCTCACTTGGCATAATGTACTCAAGGTCTATCCATGTTGTTGCAAATGGCAGGATGTCCTTCTTTCTCATGGGTGAATAATATTCCATATATTTTTTATCCATTCATGAATATTTAGCTAGTTTCTATGTCTTGGCTTTGAGAATAATACTGCAGTAAGCATGGGAGTGCATATAGCTCTTCAAAGTCCTGTTCTTATTTCCTTTGGCAATGTTATAGAAAAACTCAGTTTTCCTCCTTCCCCTGTAGGAAAAATCTCAGTTCTTCCCTACTATGAGTTCTTCCCTGTGGATCTCTGTTACTTCTCATAAAAGACACTTCACTTCTGGTCACCAGATGTGTGGAAGTTTTTCCCCACACCAAGTAATTTTCTGACAGCAGCTAGGTGTCCCATGTGCTTAGTCGCTCAGTTGTGTCCAACTATTTGTGACTTCATAGACTGTAGCCCGCCAGATTCCTCTGTCCATGGGATTCTCCGGGTAAGAATACTAGAGTGGGTTGTCATGCTCTTCTCCAGGGGATCTTCCCAACCCAGGGATCGAACCTAGTCTTGCACATTGCAGGTGGATTCTTTACCAGCTGAGCTACCAGGGAAGCCCAGATTTGCAACTAGTGTCTAGATAACTACCTGGATAGTATCAAGTCCCATAGGTTAAAGGCTCAGTCCCATAAGACTCCCCCCTCCCCCCTACTTTAGACACTAGTTACAAACTCAGGTTGTCACCTGGGCTTTTGACAAAGTGGCTGTCGATTGGAAGTTGCAATGACCCCTTCCTCATGTTTGATTAGTTTGCTGGAGAGGCTTACAGAACTTGGAAATGTTTTCCTTTTTACCAGGATATGTTGAAGGATGTAGTTGAGCATCCAGATGGAAGACATGAGTCGAACAATGTCTGTGGGAAGGAATACAGAGCTTCCTGCCTTCTCTGGGCATGCCACTCTCCTAGCACCTCCATGTGTTCACCAGTCTGGAAGATTGCCAAACTCTGTACTCGTGGGATTTTATGCAGGCTTCCCCACATAGGCCCGAGCAATTGTTAACTCCATTTCTACTACCCCTCCCTTCTCTGGAGGCTGAGGAGTGGGGCTGAAAATGCCGAACTTCTAATCCTGGCTTGGTCTTTCTGGTGACCAACATCCATCCAGAAGCCCACTCAGGCTCATCTCAGTATAACAAATAAGAGCATAAGGGTAATATCACTTAAGAAATTATAAGAGCTGGGGAGACTGTGCAAGATGATGGAGTAGAAAGACCCTGAGCTCACCTCCTCTCACAGGCACCCCCAGATCACAACTATTGCAGAACAACCATTGATGAAGAATACCAGAGCCTATAAGAAAAGCTCTTCTACAAATAAGATGAGGAGGGACAGAACTGTGGTATAGTCAAGTCCCATATCCCCAGGGTAGAAGGTTTCACAAACAGGAGAATAACTACAATTACAGAGGTTCTCCCAAAGTAGTGAGAGGTCTGTACCCATATGAGACTCTCCAGTCTGGAGGTCCTGCACCAGGAAGAGAGCCCCTAGAGCATTTGGCTTTGAAGGCCGGAGAGGTTTACTTATGGACATGGGCTTCCCTCGTAGCTCAGTTGGTAAAGAATCTGCCTGCAATGCAGGAGACCCTGGCTTGATTCCTGGGTCGGGAAGATCCCCTGGAGAAGGGAATGGCTACCCACTCCAGTGTTCTGGCCTGGAGAATCCCATGTACTGTATAGTCCATGGGGTCGCAAAGAGCTGGACATGACTGAGCAACTTTCACTCTCACTTTAGGGCTTCCCAGGTGGTACTAGTGGTAAAGAACCCGCCTGCCAATGCTTGAGACCTAAGAGACGCCAGTTCGATCCCTGGGTTGGGGAGACCCCCTGGAGGAAGGCATGGCGACCTATTCCAGTATTCTTGCCTGGAGAATTCCCATGGACAGAGGAGCCTGGCTGGTTGCAAAGAGTCAGACATGACTGAGCGACTAAGCACAGCACAGCAAGTTTTTTAACAACTGAAGTTCAAATGCATCTAAAGCTCTACATTTTAATCTATCCCATTTCATTTTATGTTCTTGATGTCATATTTTACATTTTGTATTATTGTTGTTCACTTACTAAGTTGTGTCCGACTCTTTGAGACCCTATGAACTGCAGCACACCAGGCTTCCCTGTCCTTCACTGTCTCCTGGAATTTGCCCAAACTCATGTCCATTGAGTCAGTGATGCTGTCCAACCTCAGTTGCCCTCTTCTCCTCCTGCCCTCAATCTTTCCCAGCATCAGGGGCTTTTTTCCAGCGAATTGGCTCTTTGCATCAGGTGGCTAAGGTACTGGAGCTTCAGCATCAGTTCTCTAATGAATATTCAGGGTTGATCTCCTTTAGGATTGACTTGTTTGATTTCCTTGCAGTCCAAGGGACTCTCAAGAGTCTTCTTCAGCACCACATTTCAAAAGCATCAGTTCTTCGGCACTCAGCCTTCTTCCTGGTCCAAATCTCACATCCATACATGACTACTGGAAAAACCGAGCTTTGACTGTGCAGAAGCATATTAGAAGTCAGATCCTTAGGCAGCAGCTTTTAAAATACACAAATATATAGTCTTATGTTACTGTACACATAACTTTCACTGGCCACAGAGCCATGCAATTGAGGCATCTTGCGGGTGCCAGTTGCAGAAATTGGGATGCTAGTAGAGGCCTTTAGAAAAGATATCAGTGGCTTAGAGCAAGGCAAAGAGAGAGCTGGACTCGAGAGATGGAGTCCAGTGGCTTCTGTCCATGGAAAGCTCCTCTATTAGGCCCTAGACATGCAACAAACTGGAAGCCTGTTCCCCAGGCTGAAGCTCCAGAAGAAGCAAAAAGACCTCTGTACATAAAGATGGGAGGGGTGTTTTAGTCTGCTGTCTGCACAGTGCCTTGGGGAGTAGAAGCTTGCCAAGAACCACTGCTCTGTTTATCACCAGCCCATGGAACTCGGGGAAGCAAGCCCTGCTGGTTTGATTGCTAGGCAATCAAGGGGCTTTCCCTGGTGGCAACCACAAAAACCACAAAGGCCCTAGACATAAAACCTGGATATCAGACACATGACAGAGCCCTCCTCTTGGGGTGTGGCAGAGGGAGAACACAAAGATGGAGCCTGTCTTCTGAGGTTCCTGGAGATTTCATGGAGCTCTTAGCTGTTTCTTTAGCTAGAAACCTGCCCCGCAGGCTGTAGCCCTGAAGATAAGCTAGTTGACCGCTTTCAGAAATGCTGGGTTCCTCAGTCTGTTGCCTCTTGCTCTGTGCTGGGAGTGGCAGCCATGTAAGAACTCTTTCTCCATTATATTTTAGGACCCTCAAACTTGAGCTCCAGTGGCCACCAGAGCCAGGTGCTTTGGGGGTGTTACCTGGGCAGCAGTGGTGCAAAGCAGGGTGCCAGAGAAGAGTAAAAGCTCCTTTCTAAGAGATAGAAGTGAGCTGGAGAATGGGAGAGAGCCAGCACAGAGGTGGTGCCCGCCAGCCTGTCCCCAGGGAGTACCTTGTCAGGCCTCCTGATGTGTGTTAAACTAGATGCCTGCCCCTCAAGCTAACACTTTATGTGAAGAGGGTTATCTGTTTCTCAGCAGATAAGAGAATGGGTTCCTCTCAGTTGACTGCCTCCATGCTGGTCTCTGAGGCAAGTGAGTCAGAGCCCAGAAACTCTTTATGGGTTATTTCTCATTTGCTATGCACTTTGGGTCTTATGGATGTGATCCCCGTTGACCTTAAAGGCCTTCCCTGGTGGCTCAGACAGTAAAGTGTCTGCCTACAATGCAAGAGACCCAGATTCGATCCCTGGGTTGGGAAGATCCCCCGGAGAAGGAAATGGCAACCCACTCCAGTATTCTTGCCTCGAAAGACAAAAGCCTGGTAAGCTACAGTCCTTGGGGTCACAAAGAGTCAGACACGACTGAGGGACTTCACTTTCTTTCTCATTTGCTATGCACTTTGGGTCTTATGGATGTGATTCCCCACTGACTTTAAAAGCTAGGTGTTTGGGGGTTTATCTCACATGCATATTTCATGAGTTGGGGTACCTGATGTGGGGCTCAAACCCTGTGCTCCACAGGGAGAAGCCCTGGGTTTTGAGTTCCCTCCTGATTGTGGACATCACATCCAGGATGAAGTTTCTGGTGAGATTGTGTCTCAGCTTCTCTTACCTGCTTTGCTATTTTATCTTTGAATTTGCTCAATGTGTAGGAGTTGCTCAGGTAATTTTTATGTTTTTTCCAGAGGAAGTTTTTCAATATGTAGCTGCAGATTCAGCATATTCATGGGATGAAGTGAGTTCAGGATCTTCTATGCCACCATCTTGAACCAGAACCTATACTTTGTCTTTTAGTTAATGGAACCAATATGTACTTAATCAGCTGACTAATATGTACTTAATCAGCTGATTAATATGTACTTAGTCAACAGTTTCTAGTTCTCACTCTTCAAATCTTATTGGTCACCATTACCTACCTTCTAAATTGTGTATCCTGTAGTTGTCACCACTACTGAGCCACTTTTATGTAAGCTGTACTGAGTCTTTGTTGGACTCTGTGTTGTGGTGCACAGGCTTCTCTAGTTGTAGAGTGTGGGCTATAGAGCGTGTGGGTTTAATTGTCTTTCAGCAAGTGGGATCTTAGTTTCCCAACCAGGGATCGAACTCTCGTCCTGATAAAAATACACTCACTTTGTCTCTAATTCAAGCTCAGTACTGCACCTAGGATTGTAGAAGACCAGGGGACCAAATTGGAAATAGGCATCCTACAATCAAAAATAATACAAATTGAAGGGAGATGAAAAGAAGTTCTCAGACCAAGACTGAGAAATTCAGGAATATAGTCTCTTAGATATTTATTGTAATCTCCAAAAAATAAAACAAGATTAACTCAAAGAACAAAAACCACTTTCTATACAGAATTCACATACAAACTTAATACCTAATAGAGCACATACAGTTCTTACACAATTAATTTCAATAAAGAGAATTAAAACTTCATAATGTGAATACACTTTATAGCTTTAAACCCAGACAAAAGCTCCTGTGGACACATGAAGAGTCACAATAATTGCTGTGCAGCAGTAGTTTTCAGATAAAATCACGATCACTATATGAAAGCATTAAGCTGTTACTCAATTTTTTCTCAAGAAGAGCTCCACAGTGCAGTCACTGAAGAGGAGCCGAAAGTGCCTGGTTACAAAGGAAGGTCTTCATCTATGCACTTCCCCAACACTCTTTACGGGAAACATGGAACCACAGAAAAATCTCTGGGCATACATCTGCCTGGTTGATGTTGGCCTCGACAGTGTCTTGTGGTTTGGTGCATGGGCAAAATGTCTAAATCAGTGGTTCTAATGAGCTTCAAATCAGTCTATGTTTTGGAACAAGTCTAGGGCTGCTCAGCAGCACCAAGAATATGATGATACAACAGTTCATCTTCCTGATGGGACAAAAACACAGAGCCAACCTGGGGCATCTGGTTCTCTGGAGAAAAACAATGATCTCTAGCTGCCAGCTCTGTCACCCTTCCATTCAGGGGAGCAAACTGTAACCTTTCCCATGCATTTGCCTGGCACAGTCTCCTCTAATTCTCTCTCTTGTCATGTCTCACCTCTTCAGTGGAGCCATTCTCGACTCCTCTGTTTCTATAGGTCTCCTATTCTCTGTGTTCCTATATCCTGACATAATGTAGCATTTAGATTATATCCTGGCATTTTGTTCCTTGTGCTTCAGTCAGTAAGCTTATTAGGGGCCAGAGCCATATCTCTTCCATGTTTGATTTCCCTAGCACTGAGCTAGTGCTATTTGGTAACTGTTGATAAGTAAAGATTTAAACACACCCTTTAAATTATATTTCTCTTGTTGGCTACCTGCTTACATTTTCTTTTTTTAATTTGGCACAAAGTCATCTCTAATCTCCCTGTTCCACCCACCTCTATTTCGTCAGTGGGTGTGAAAGATGAGTACAAAATTTTATCTATCACATGTAAAATAGGGCCACATATCACTGGTGGTGGCCCAAAGCCATTTTGTGTGATTGGCACATCTTCACATGTCAGTTTCAGGCAACTGCCATGGAGAGAACTGAAGGCTTTCTATGATGTACCGAGGGTCATGGTCATCTAAAACCAACTGCCCTTCATCATTTTTAGTGAAAAATGTAACTTTTCTTCCCAAGGGTATTATGATTTACTGTAACTAAATGAAAAAGCAAACCACAATATTAAAATGAGTGCTTTGCCTTAAAAATCGAAATGGCAAATAGAAGTTTAAGATAGTTACCCTACTTGAAACTTATATTTATAAACACAGTTTTTGGTAATCCAGCAACCAGGCCTAACTTCCTGATTTTCCATCTCAGTGAAGTTGTAGACCACAAATTATGAGACTAATCAAGGGGGTTTGAGGATGAATATATGAGTTTATGATGATATACCAAAATGATTTAAGGGTTTTGACTTGTTTCTCTTATATTATCAGTGTGGACAATTGAGAATTGAAAGTGAATATAACAACAACATAAAGAAATCAATATTTAGAGTTCCCAGGACTGACAGTGTGAAATTTGCAAATAAAATACAGGGTTAACAATCAAATATACACACAAGTATGAGTGAAAATTCTTAGTAGACAGAACATGGGATCAACATTTCAGAGAAAAATAAAAATGACTTATGTGCATATTTTTTCTTAGGTTTCTAAATTAACCTCTTATAAAAGGCTTCAGGAGAATTTGTAACTAAAGAAAGGAACACCTATTTAAAATAAACTAACAGCCATTCTGTCTTGAAAAAAAAACCCACAATTCTAAAAGGCAAGATTGACATATATTCGCAGATACTAAATGTTTGGTCTTAATTAGGAATAAAACATACTTTGAAGTAGGCACAGAAGAGTTTCACATGACACCAATAAGGTATTTACTGTATAAATTGCACCACTAGACAAATACAGCTACAAGAAATAATTTGAGCAAGTCAAACAGCCATCAAAGCATCTCACACATTCATTATAATTCACTCTTTCATACTAGTTTATATACACTGAGTAAGTCATTAAATATTGCACTTATTGGCCCATGAACCCTCAATTCTGAGGTGTTGAAAAATAGAAAACAAATCTATTTTTTACAACATATTTCATGCAACATTTAAGACATTTCAGTTCCACAAACACCATTAAATAGTTGTACATTTGGACAGGTCAACGGTATCACATCACGTCTGACATTAACAATATATTAACAGGAATTAACAGGAAGTTTTCATTCAGCACATATCCTAGGGATGATGAGAAAATGTATGGAAAACCATCATACCAAGAGAGCAGACAACCCCCAGACTTCACTTTGATGAGGAATATGGAACCACTAGACAGATGTAAGCTCGCTCACGTCCCTGAAAGGCCAGGTGTCTGGGGCTCACGTACCATCTGCGTCTTTAAGAACAGTGTTCATGAACCTAAGCAACCTTTAGTGCCAAACAACATCAACATGGAAATATTTCCATTAAGAAATAACGCACAGCCAACTCTCAGTTGTCCACAATGAAGGAAAGTATGAACACAGGTGAACAAAATACACAGGTAACCCCCTCCCATGCCCCAACCTCATCTCAGCAAGTAATGACTGGTTACAGTTACAGTACAGTAAACGTATCAATGGGAGGTAAACGGTGAAACTTAAGTCTCATTTCCCGTTCTTGGTCCTGTCATTCTGTGGGGGTAGTGCTTGAAAAAATTAAAACGATAAAAAATCAGGAACTAGAACAGAAAACTGTAAATAGAAAGCTCAATTTGTCCACTGTCTCAATGGTCTGATTTTAATACTCAAACTCTGACAAAGACATTGCAATAATTTCTTTTCCCTAGAACGTTTGCAAACTATATCCTCTCTATCCTCTTCTTTTAATGGAAATTAGTTCTATGCAGAGACATACAAATCTAGTCAGTGTGAAGAATCTATTTTGTAGACCTTTTTAAAGAAAATGCCAGTTCCAGCTGGAGCATAGTAAAGCTTCCTTTTCCCTGGCACTGAGAAAGCACCATGGATGGAACTTCTCCTTCATAGAAAAGTGTGTTTGAGTGTGTATGTTCTGGGAGGGGCAACACTCTTGTGGCCCAAATGTAAATAGCTTAATCCACTTAAGGGAAATATTTGCTTAGCGTGTCAAGCATTCCTGTAAAGGTTTTTAAGAAACCAAAAATATTTATTTATGAAGTAACAATAGGTGGATATATTTTGAATAAATTCTCTAGATGTGTTTTTGTCCCCCTAGGGGACACTGTGTTTTTGGAATCTGGAACTCTGTAAGTGCACTGTAGAGATAATCAAGCCTTTTTATTTATTTATTTTTTCCTAGTTATAAGCTTCATCTTTTATCCACATCTTCCCAGTTTGTTTCAGAATATAAAACACGTTTACGTCTTTGACTGGCTTTGATCAAAAGCTACCTAAAATATAAAGGACTCTACAAAGCTGACCCTAATGGTTCAGCTCATCAGAAAGACTTCACCACTTTACTGGCAGACCCCTAAAGCCCAGGTAGTTTACTCAAACGGACAAAGCCAAGCAGAGCTGGAGAGGCTGCACTTCCAGAGAGTGATTAGAAAGGCCATATGGGTCTGGTTGCTCACGCGGCACCCGACACAGCACACTAAGTACACACATAAAAGATCAAAGAGTTCCAGCCACCAGTCATGCGCACTGTCATTTAGAAAGACGGGCTTCTTCAGACAGAAAGACAGACCACCTCCCAAGTATACCCCACCAAAACTTCCTGATGGAGCATTCCAATAGCATATGAAAACGATTCCACACTTCTTGGCTTGGAAGGGTTTCAGTCATGACTTTGAGACTTAGATTAGTTTTTCATATGCAGCTGCTACCTCTGCCTTGGTACAGCTAGGGAGAGTCTAGATACATTTTCAATATAGTCCCACAAATGCCACATGGTTGACTGAAGAATGGCACAGTGCATCCTCGCCAAGCACGGAGATACACATGAGATAAAACACATCCCAATGAGCCCCGATTACCAACAACCATGCTCTGAAATTCATGTTGTTTCTTGGAAGTTCAGTTAACAGTAGACGTGTGTTTCACTTAAAAAAAAAAAAAAAAACACTGCATCCCTGAAAGTATTGTCAGCATAGACGTAGTTAAAATTGGAAGTTTAAGTTGGTTCCTGAAAGATAACCACTGTGCTGAACCAAAGAACTATAATTAATCTGGATAAGAGTTAAGTAGCTGAAATAGATATTTGTGGCGAATTAGATGTCTTATATAATTGGGGTTGTACTTTAATAGAATTTATAGTTCGCATTTAATGTAACACTGCTGCAGCTTTCTCTGTAGCCAAAGGCATCATCATAGTTCCCTTTCCAAATAAAAATCTTGGCACTTATTTATTAGGCAGCAGAGGGTAATGATTTTAAGTGAACCTAAGGAGGAGGTTAGAAGTTCAAGGCAGTGGAAGCTGTTCAGGGAGGGCAGTGACAATGAATTAATTCACTGACTTAAAGCAGTTCTTCTTAGGAGCCTGGACATACAATGCTGACTTGTAAACTGCCATCTTAGGACTCAAGTTCCGTGTGCCTTCTGTATCTGCTCACATCCCCAAAAGCTGAAATGCAGATCCACTCCATGAATGACTATGTGGAGGAAATAATTTCCAGTCTGATTTTTCATTTACATTTAGAAAAGAAAGGAAATCCCCAAACCAAAGCTCTTGGAAATATCTGCTCAAAACAATCAAGGTTTGATTATAAAAGTAGTCAGAGAGATGGGGTGATGAGGTGAGTGGCAGAGGAAGACAAATTCGTACTCGAAACACTAATTGAACTGCATCGAGGCAAAAAGATGGTTGTCTACAGTTTACACACTAACACTCTGTAAGATGTCTTTGTGCTTTTGAATACAGATTTAGTTAGGCAATTAGTAAAAACTGATCTGTGGTTATTCAGGCTGTTGGCAGATGGAGAGAATATGGGAGGTATTGTATGCATGTGTGTGTGTTTATATACATTCACGTGCATGATGGCCAGAAGGCTGAAAAACCTTGGAATTTTAGTGTTCTAAGTAATACAGCTTGATGCCAATAGCAGTTTACTTAGTTAATCCTGGACTGGTTCTTTTTTTTTTTTTTTGCCAAATTTGATTTTAAAGCCAAGATCTCTTGATGAGATTAGGAATAGAGGATTTTTCTCTCTTTCCATGTGCTTTATATAGCAGGAGCATTGGTGCTCAATCCTTTCTGGAAGCTTCTGGCTTGCTGAAATTCATACCAGGGTGAGAGCTTCAGACTGACTCTCAAATCAATTAGGAAGGCTCTGCTTCCACTGAGGTCTGGAAAATAGAAATTCTTGAATGTTCCTCGGCACTGACCAGTTGTTGTGTTAAGCTCCCCTGACTGGCATAAAGTAGCACAACTTTGGTATGTTTGACACTGTGTACGTGGGTTAAGTCTGGTTCTAGGGCCAATTAATTCCAATAGAATTAGCTTTTTGGGAAAAGTGTTTACAAGAGGGTAAAACTCAACTTTCTTTCCAGTTTTCTACCCTCTGATTTTGCTTTCCATTTTACAGTATTACACCTATCAAGGGCCTTCTGCAAAAGCCATCTGAGACATCCTATTTAGTACATTTAGGTCCTTGACATCTGTATGAATGTATGTGAGATCAGGGCTAAGAGGGGATGGGAAGGTGCTCCTGGTTCTATTGCTTTGTGTTAAACTGGAAAAGTCAGCTTAACAGCTGTACTATTTAACATGGCCATTTTCTAGTCTAGGTTATAGAAATATTACAATATCATGCAAACAAGCTTCTGTTGCAAACAAATTTGCTTTGATGGCCCCCACCTTCCCTCCCTTGCTTTCAGTTTAATTTCTGTGGTTTTTGAAGCTGGTTTGACCAATTAAAATCTAATAAAGCATTAATGTCTTCCTGTCTTCACTAAGGCCTACCCTGCAGAGTGCCAAAGTGAAAACTTACTCTGCCAATTAGGGATTTTAAGCTAAGAAGATGAGACATAAGAAAAATGTGGATATGCTTAAGAGAGCCCAAATGCTTTCTCCTGTAATTTTCATCTTCTAACTTATTAGTAATATAAATGATCTACTTCCCTGACTTGCAGGCATTTATTCTCCAGAGACCTCTTTAGATATATGCATCTTCCCCTATAAATATCTTGGCTTAAAAATCTGGCACTCAACATTTTATGGGAAATTTCTCTATTTTTTAAAAGAGAAAACAATGTTTAACATGATTACCACAAGAGAGGAACGTTCACCTAATGGAACTGTCCTTACAAATATGCCATGGTGTGCCTTCTTAAAGTCCTAGCTGTGAACAATGCTGGGTAGTGATACAGATACTATATCTCTTTTTTTGCTCATTTAGACCCGCTGGTGGGATTGGTTTGCTTTTTCACTGTATAAGGTCCTCGAGAAATTTAGGAGAAAGAATCTGGGTATTCAAATGGTTTCCTTTCTCTTTTCAATTTGCTTATGGCATCCTAAGATATTTTGGTAATCCTCAGCTCCAAAGAGTGGCCTCTGAGTCCCCTAAGCATGGATAAAGGCTTACAGAATGGGATATACCTTAAAAGTATAAATACTTGGAGCTAAAAAGATTAGAGATGATAGTTGCTTTTTTTCAACCTGAGAACCATGGAGATACTACTTAAATGACTTCTAACCAGGTAAAAAAATACCTGGGGAGGTGTGAGCAGAAGGCAGTGGTTTGGGAAGCAAGTCTACATCCTATGGGAAGAGAGACTCTAACAAGCTTCCCCTTAACCTCTGTTCCAAGGGTTGATGATGGTTCCAGAAAGTTGTGGTGGTATATACCATGGGGGAAACTCAGGCCTTGGAATCCTACACTTACCATTCTGGATTAAGATGCTTGGTATATAACACATTCAGCAGATACTTCAGAGTGTCAGTGCCCTCAAATATTTAGAAGGTTGGGTGGAGCAGTCCTGGGTTAGGAATTCCTTTTTTTAAACATCCAAACTAAAACTACTGTTGAAATCTAGTTCCAGTCAGGTCAATATTCATCTCTCAGGAAATCTGCAAGGGCCTTAAAGAATATTTTTGTTTCTTTATAGTCAGTGATATTCTCAGTTATTAATAACATTGAGATAGAAACCTGAACCATAGACCATCCAGACTCACAAGTCTCCCTAATCATGAGTAATATTCCCACTTGATTTTTCAATTGAGAGTAAAGTAAATAAGGTCTCCTACGATCATCCCCTGCCCATACCACACACATACCCAGACTCTTGGTTATCATACCTACAAGTGAATCGCATAATTGGAACCCATGGCACAAAAGTCAGTTGTATGAAATTATAATCAGAAGTCCCAGCAGTAGCTTAATCTAAGAAATCTGAAACAAAAAGAGCCTAGAAGACAATAACAAATCACATGCAAATACCAGATGTTTATAGATGGATAGTCCTTACAAAGTTAAGATCACATATTTGCCACATCTTAACACAGGGACTCTCCCCAGAACTGAATGCATGTTCGAGCCACTGACATCAAAGATTTCCCTCAAATAGTTATTAGGCAGTATAAATGAAGGCTAATCAATCATTTATAGATGCTGTTTTTAGCAACCAACCCCTCTGGAGCTGCTGGTATGGGGGCCACTAGCAGCCACAGTTGGGCTGCGGTGGAGGAGGGGTTTCCTTGAGTCTTGTGTTCTGCTTTGCGGCAGTGATGGCTGGATCTGTCTCCAGGCTCTCAGACATCTTGTCACAGATGATATCCACGAGACGCTCAAATGTCTGCTTGACATTAATGTTATCCTTGGCACTTGTTTCAAAAAATTCAAATCCTGGAAGAAACACACAGAAACACAGCTTGATCATTTCCTGTGTGTGCTGAAATTAAGTGGGACGTGGTCATGGGAGGCTGGCAGTGACTGGTGGATGTGGTAGGTGAGAGATAGGTGTGAGGTGTCATGTGAACATATTGCTATCCATGAACCAGGAACAACAGTACAAGGTGGAATTAGTGATAGTTGCATCTTATTCTTCTCTAGACAAAAAAATACCTTGGCAAGAGCTGGTAATAGTAACATGAAGAATCCTCAGCACTGAGTCCATGTCGTCTCTTCCGCCCACCCCCAGATCACCATGTAGCTTCTTGTAATCTTTTCTAAGATTGGGGTTATTTGGCTTTCTTTTTTTTTTTTTTTTTCTTTCCTTATTTCGGATTCTACCAAAGTTATTTTCATTTTTTCATTAATTTGAGGCTTAGAAGACTTCATGTTCATATTCTGCTGTGAAAGGGACTCCCAAACTCCAACACAGTGTAGCCCTAACTTTTTCCATGTCTGGCCTAGTGAAGCGTTTGCGGGTAGGCCTTTGGTAAATGTCCAGTATTTCACTGGACACAAGGTGGCGCTAAAGAATCACTGGATTTACCTGAAGTGTGCTTCAGCCTCCTTTCGGAAATTGGAGTGGTGTGACCCTAACAGCACTCCAGGGCTTTGTATACCACTGCATCTAGCTACTGATGCTGATTTTCCAGAGCTTCTGTTATCTGTCAGCAGCAGTGTTTTTATCAACATCTGGGAAAGGACACGATAAATTCAAATGAGCTGCCAGAAGTGCGAGATGGTACAGAAGTGCAGTGCGAGTCTCACGCTTCTACTGAGGGATCACTACCTGGACAGAAGCAGCCTCAGTACTCGGCTCTGTGCAATCTTACCACTCCATTGTCCGCAGTCACATTCCACTGGCTGAGCTTACCAGTCAGTTGCCATGACAACCTCCCCACTAGGTCAGCCAGAGCTTGCTCTGGTCCATTCAGGGGATGTTGATTTAGGATGTATTGGGCTGAACACAGAAATGCTTTCCTAATCCATTCTGAATTTTACACCCTATAAATCCTTCTGGTTACATCTGGCCCTATCTCCGAGGAACCACATGGATTCAGAGTGATTAAATCATGTGATTTCATCCCAGCTCCTGAGGCCAAATGAGAAAAAACAGATTAATATTTTGCATCTGTGTCAAAACTGCTCTTATAACCTAGAAATACTTATTTTTCTTAAGCACTATTGAAGATACACAACAATAAGCAATTTTTGTGAAAATTTCTGATTTCAATTATCGATGACTATGTCTGAACTTGAATTTCTCTAGTTACTGTGTAGTCTGTTATTAAAATGTGCGTGAGTAACCACAGGATTTGAGGGGAAGGAACAGGATGAGTTAAGACAGGTTTTATAAAATAGAAGTGAATATTTCAAGCCCTCTTTGGCTTTTATTTCCCTTTCACTTGTCTCTCCAGATAGTGTTTATGTAGCTCTCTTAAATTCTGCATTTCTTTACAGAAAATGCTATCTGGCTTAACAAGAATTCTCTAACATTTGCAGTCTATTGGGCTAGCTCATTCACCTTTCAACAGTGTGATCCAGATTTTGGAAAAAAGTGATTGCTTAGATCCTCACTTGCCTAGATGTCAGAACTATTTGCATCCTTGTGGGGATTTTCTGTTTTAACAGGAGGGTACTTTGTACCAAAGTACAGAATTTCTTTTCTCAAAAGGTTTTAATTTTCTCTCTTCTGTGACATGTCTTTTAGTTATTAGCACGATTGGGAGAAAGCACTGAAATTGAAGGGTATCATAACAGATGTGGCCACTGTAAAACAAACAGTAGTCCATGAAAACCTTTGCCAACTGTGACTCTCTTAATCTGGGCTTTGAGTCACATACTACTGCTGGTGTACAACTTGCCGTGAGTAGAATGATCCTCAATCCCAGCAGCCAGAGTGCTCTCAGTGTCTTGACTGTCACCTGGAACCCCAGGAACAGACCACCACGTTATAATAGCCCTCCATTTATCCAGCGTGGCTGGAGGAGGAGGTACCATCCTATGGTAAGAGCGGTGATTTGGCCACAGGAGCAATATTTACTAGCTTTATGATCATGAGAAAGTCATGTTTTTATTCTATGGTCCTTATTTATGACATTTGCCTCTCATTGAGCTCAAATGAGAAAATATATGTAAAAGTGCCAAGAAAACCAGAAAATGCTATAATTATATCATAGAATAATTATGTAATTAAAGAATACTCTCATTAAAACAACAGTAAGAGTGACAAAGTAACATTTGGATAGTTACTGCAGGACAGGTAGTATTTAAAGCACTCTATACATTTTACCTGTGAGGTAGGTGCCAGTATTTTCTCCAAATTATCATAAGGAAATGGAGGCACCAAATGGCTGAATACTTTGCTCAGACATTTACTTGACCAGCCAGTAAATGGCACAGTGGGCATTTAAACTAAACATGAACATTCGCCAGCACCCTCAGATACTCTGCAGAGGCTACCATTTGGTTCCAGTAGAATCGGAAGTTCTATGCTGATATAACAGACTTTCATCAATTTAAATAGATTTAACACTCCCAGTGAACCAAGTGAAACACCTTTTCTTAATGATCCCAAAGATACTCTGGTATTTTATGCTGCCTAAGGTTCATCGAGGTAGCCATCAGGACAGCTATATGTCTATAGAGAAATATGTGAAAGGTTCTGGAAATTAGGCTGACCACATGAGCTGTTTGTCATAAAATGAGATATTCAGGGTAAAAATCAACATCTTTATTTCAACATATAGTTATTTGGATTCAGGGCAAAGCAGTTTTGTTGTTTAGTTGCTAGGTCATGTCTCACTCTTGCGCCTCCATGGATGTAACCTGCCAGGCTCCTCTGTTCATGGGAGTTTTTTGGCAAGAATATTGGAGTGGGCTGCCGTTTCCTTCTCCAGGGGATCTTCCTGGCGCAGGGATTGAACCCACTGTTCTTACATCTTCTGCATCAGAAGGCAGACTCTTTACCACTGTGCCACCTGGGAACAAAGCAAGTTTACTGTGCAATAAATGATTTTCCCTTCAGGGGAAGAGTATCTTCAGGCAATTTTGTGTTAGACTACACCCCACACCTATATGTGTCCGTGGTGTTGAAAGCTTGTGGACTAAATCCTTAACATTTCAGCCTTTATTTTTCCACTGAATCCTTGTTAGATTTTCTGGCCATTACTGCTCAATGTGTCATACTAACTTCAACTATGGTGGTTCAGATGGTAAGGAATCTGCCTGCAATGCAGGGCACTCGGGTTTGATCCCTGGGTCAGGAAGATCCCCTGGAGAAGGGAATGGCTATTCACTCCAGTAATCTTGCCTGTAGAATTCCATGGACAGAGGAGCCTAGTGACTACAGTCCATGGGGTTGCAAAGAGTCAGACACGACTGAGCAACTAACACTTTCACTTTTCAACTTCAGCAATAGCAACATGCCCTTGTTCTTAGAAATATTTAACCCCACATCCATACGCACAATCATTGGAGAGCCAGCGCTTCAGCCAGTGATCCTTAGGAAATAGTCTTTTTCATAAAACTTTGAAGATCATTTCCAATTTATTAAGTAGGACAGTGGTTCAGCAGATCAAATAAGTAGCCCAAGGTCACACTGCAAGCTGACTGTGAAGGGTGAGAGAGATCTCCCAATAAATAGGTTACTGGTTAAGCCTACAGCTTTGGACATCTGTCCCTCAGACTACATCATTCAGTATTAATAACTGCAGCACATATGTTTTCATCAGCAAATCAGTGAACACTTTCAGTTAACCACAGATACTAGTCATCCATTCTGATTCCTCTCTGGTACAGACAGTACTGTTCTCAAGTTGGATGAGCCTTACACTATGGTTCAGTACATATATTGAGCTGTATAAAATCAGCAGATAACCTTTCGGGGATTTCCTTGTGTGTCATTTGTTGCTTTTCCTGTGTTGCTTGTATATTTTCTCTTTGTATTTAATTTTTGTCAGTTTGATTAATATGTGTCTCACCATGTTCCTCCTTGGGTTTATCTTGTATGGGACTCTATACTTTCTGGACTTGGGTGACTTTCCTTTTCCTGGTTTTCTTTCCCTCATTAGAGAAGTTTTCAGCCATAATCTCTTTGAATATTTTCTCAGGCCCTTTCTCTCTCTCCTCCTTCTGGGACCTCTATAATGCAAATATTGGATACATTTAATGTTGTCCCGGGGCAAGGAAGCAGAGAGAGGTGGTACAAACCAGCTTTCACTCTACTGTCCAAAGGATGTTATCCTGATTTCGTACCACTAGAGGTCTACCTACAATAGAATCACCAGAAATACTTAAAAACTTTTAAACTTCACCTCAAACATACTAAACTGGAGTTGTAGGGAGAAGGACCTTAAAACACACATTTTTAAAAGGCTCCTTAAGGTGGTTTCTTATGCACATGAAAGGTTAAGATTCACTAGCCTCTCTACACCCATGTTCATTACAGCATCATTTACAGTAGCCAAAAGGTGGTAGCTAATCCAAGAATTTATCAGCTGATGAATGAGTAAACAAAATGTGGTATATACATACACTGGACTAATGTTAAGTCTTAAATTCTGACACATGCTACAACATGTGTGAATCTTGAAATTATGCCATGTATAATAAACTAGCAACAAAAAAGTACAAAGTAGTCAGATTCAGAGGGACTGAAAGTGAAGAACCAGAGACTGGGGGAGGGAAAAACAGATGTCATATAACAGGTATAGAGTTTCACTTTTGCAAAATGAACTGAGCTCTGGCAATTTGTGGCACAACGAAGTGGATACATGCTAAACTGTATGCTTTAAAATAAAGCTGACCATGTTTTATCAAAATTAAAAAAAAATCTTAGCAATAAATGTCTGAGAATCTAAGAATACAAGAAGAATCATAGTCTTCATAGCTCCGGAAACTAGAAAAAGAACGAACAAACAAATCCCAAAGTTAGCAGAAGGAAAGACTTGATAAAGATCAGAGTGGAAACAAATCAAATAGAAACAAACAAAAAAGTAAGAGCTGATTCTTGGAAAAGATAAGCAAAAATGACAAACCTATAGCTAGACTCTCCAAGAAAAAAAGAGAGGACTCAAGCCAGAAATGAAAGAGAAGACATTAGTAGAGAAACACAAAGGATTGTAAGAGACCGCCGTGAACAATTATGTGGCAACAAATTGGACAACCTAGAGGAAATGAATACATTCCTAGAAACACACAATTTCCCAGGACTCAATCATGAAGAAACAGTCTGAACAGAACAAATACTAGTAAGGAAATTGAGTAAGTCATCAAAAACCTCTCAACAAACAAAAGCTCACGATCAGATGGCTTCACTGGTGAATTCTATCAAATGCTTAAAGAAGAATTAATACTAACATTTCTAATGCTTCATTTTATGAGGTCAGGATTACCCACATACCGAAATGAGACAAGGATACAACAAGAAAATTACAGGCCAATATCTCTAAAGAACATAGATGTAAAACATCCTCAACAAAATATTAGCAAACCAAGTTCAATACATTGAAAGAATTATATACCGTGATCAAGTGGGATATATTCCAGGGATGCAAGGATGATTCAGCATCTGCTATCAGTCAACAGAATATACGTATGAACAAAATGAAGGATAAAAATCATGATCATCTTAGTAGGTACAGAAAAAGCATTTAACATAATTCAACATCCATTTATGATAAAACTCGCAAAGTGGATATAGAAGGACTGTACTTCAACATAATAAAGGCCATATATGCCCACCCCATAGCTAACATCATAGTGGTGAAAAGCTGAAAGTTTTCCCTCAAGATCAGGAACAAGACAGAAGTACCATCTCTTGCCACTTTGATTCAGCATGGTAGTGGAAATTTTAGCCAGAGAAATCAGGAAAGACAAGGAAATAAAAGACATCCAAATTGGGAAAGGAAGGAGTAAAGCTGTAACTACTTGCAGATGATATAACTAAATAGAGAAAACCTTAAAGACTCCATCACAAAACTGCAGAATAAACAAATGCAGTAAAGTTGCAGAATACAAAATCAGTATATAAAAATGTTTTGTTTTCTATTCATTAATAACCTTATCAGAAAAAAATTTAAAATCCGTTACAATTACATTAAAAAAGAATAAAATACTTAGGAATAAATTCAACCAAGATGGTGAAAGATAAGTATACTTATCTGCAAGACACCAATGGGAAAAACTGTAAGACACCAATGGGAAAAAAGCTGAAGATACAAATGAATGGAAAGATCTTCATAGATTGGAAGAATATTGTTAAAATGTCCATACTACCCAAAGGAATCTACAGACCTGGTGAAAATCCTTATCAAAATTCCAATGGCATTTTTCACAGACATAGAAAAAGCAATCCTAAATTTTATATAAAATTACAAAACATTGCCTGAAATAGCCAAAGCAGTCTTAAGCAAGAACAAAGCCAAAGGCAACATACTACCTGATTTCAAACTAGTAATATATTATAAAGCTATAGTAATCAAAGGGAGCTTTCCTGACAGCTCAGTGGTAAATAATCTGCCTGGAATGCAGGAGACCCAGTTCAGTCCCTAGGTTGGGAAGATCCCCTGGAGAAGGAAATGGCAACCCATTCAAGTATTCTTGCCTGAAAAATCCCATGGGCAGAGGAGCCACAGCCCTTTAGGGTCACAAAGAGTTAGACATGACTGAGCAACTAAGCACGTATGGTAATCAAAACGCTATTCTGTGAGATAAAAATAGACACACAGATCAGTGGAAAAGAAAGCTCAGGAATAAAGCCATGTATGTGTGGTTGAATAATTTACAACAAAGAAGCTAAAAATACATAATGAGGAAAGGACAGTCTGTTTAATAAGTGGTACTGAAAAAGCGGGACGATCACATGGAAGAGAATAAGACCAGACCACTAGCTTACCCCATACACAACAATTAAACTGGATAAAAGATTTGAA
The DNA here is from genome assembly GCF_001704415.2 of Capra hircus. NCBI lineage: Eukaryota > Metazoa > Chordata > Mammalia > Artiodactyla > Bovidae > Capra > Capra hircus. Next base: position 20,505,646 of record NC_030827.1, read on the forward strand.
TGTAAGACCTAAAACTGTAAAACTTCTAGAAGAAAATATGAGCTGTAAACTCCTTGATATTAATCTTTGTGATGATATTTTACATCTGGCTCTAAGAGCAGAGGCAGCAAAAGCAAAAATAAACAAGTGGGATTGCATCAAACTAAAAAGCTTCTAGGAAACTATCAACAAAATGAAAAGGCAACCTATACGTTATTGATAGCAAAAAAAAAAAAAAAGCTCAGCATCACTAAATATCAGGGAAGTGAAAATCAAAACCACAATGAGACATCACCTCACACCTGTCAGGATGGTTGTTGTCAAAAACACGAGAAATAATACATGTTGGTGAGAATGTGGAGAAAAGTGAATGCTAGTATACTGTTGATGGGAATAAGTTGCTATAGCCACTGTGGAAAACAGAATGGAGTTCCTCAAAAAATTGAAAATAGAAGTTCTGTATGATCCAGCAATTCCACTTCAGGTTATTTATCTGAAGAAAACAAACAATAACTGGAAAACACATGTGCACCCTCATGTTTATCACAGCACTATTTATAATAGCTAAGACATGGAAGATTGCTGGGAGAAATATCAATAACCTCAGATATGCAGATGACACCACCATTATGGCAGGAAGCGAAGAAGAGCTAAAAAGCCTCTTGATGAAAGTGAAAGAGGAGAGTGAAAAGGTTGGCTTAAAGCTCAACATTCAGAAAACTAAGATCATGGCATCCGTTCCCATCATTTCATGGCAAATAGATGGGAAAACAGTGGAAACAGTGGCAGACTTTATTTTTTCGGGCTCCAAAATCACTGCAGATGGTGACTGCAGCCATGAAATTAAAAGATGCTTACTCCTTGGAAGAAAAGTTATGACCAAACTAGACAGTATATTGAAAAGCAGAGACATTACTTTGCAAACAAAGGTCCTTCTAGTTAAGGCTATGGTTTTTCCAGTGGTCATGTGTGGATGTGAGAGTTGGACCATAAAGAAGGCTGAGTGCTGAAGAATTGATGCTTTTGAACTGTGGTGTTGGAGAAGACTCTTGAGAGTCCCTTGGACTACAAGGAGATTCAACCAGTCCATTCTAAAGGAAATTAGTCCTGAGTATTCATTGGAAGGACTGATGTTGAAGCTGAAACCCCAATACTTTGGCCAAGTGATGTGAAGAACTGACTCACTGGAAAAGACCCTGATGCTGGGAAAGATTGAGGGCAGGAGGAGACAGGGATGACAGGATAAGATGGTTGGATGGCATCACTGGCTTGATGGACATGAGTTTGAATAAACTCCAGGAGTTGGTGATGGACAGAGAGGCCTGGCGTGCTGCAGCCCATGGGGTCGCAAAGAGTTGGACACGACTGAGTGACTGAACTGAAGACACAGAAACAGCCTAAGAGTACACAGATTGAGTGAATTTTTAAAATGTGATATATAGGCTCCGGAGCCTATTATACAGAGTGAAGTAAGCCAGAAAGAAAAACACCAATACAGTATAGTAACGCATATATATGGAATTTAGAAGATGGTAACGATAACCCTGTATGCGAGACAGCGAAAGAGACACAGATGTATAGAACAGTATTTTGGACTCTGTGAGAGAGGGAGAGGGTGGGATGATTTGGGAGAATGGCATTGAAACATGTATAATATCATATAAGAAATGAGTCGCCAGTCCAGGTTTGATGCAGGATACAGGATGCTCAGGGCTGGTGTACTGGGATGACCCAGAGGGATGGTACAGGGAGGGAGGTGGGAGGGGGGTTCAGGATGGGGAACACGTGTACACCTGTGGCGGATCCATGTTGATGTATGGCAAAACCAATATAATATTGTAAAGTAATTAGCCTCCAATAAATACATTTAAATTAAAAAAATCTGATATATATGTGTTTATATGTGTATATATATATGCAAACACAGAATATTATTCAGTCATATAAAAATGAAATCTTGGAATTTGCAACAACATGGATAGACCTTGAAGGCATTATGCTAAGTGAATTAAGTCAAACAGGGAAAGACAAATACTATATGATCTCATGTATATGTAGAATAAAAAAAGGTTAAGCTCAAAGATACCGAGAACAGATTAGTGGTTGCCAGAGGCAGGGTTGGGGGATAGGCAAAATGGGGGTCATAGTGTACAAATTTGTTATAAAAGATTCACTATCCTTATACACTGTTGATGGGAGTGTAAAATGGCGCAGCCTCTTTGGAAAACATTCTGACAATTTCTCAAATGGTTCAACATACTTACTGTATAACTTACAATTCCACTTCTAGGTACATTAGCAAGAGAAGTGAAAACATGTCCACAAAAATTTTGCACAGAAGTATTTAGAATAGCAATAGTTATAATAAAAAAGTGAAAACAGCCTGAGTGTCCATCAACTGATGAGTAGATAAATAAAATGTGGAAAATGCATATAATGGAATAACTTTCAGCCATAAAACATCCTGATACAGGCTAAAATGTAGATAAACCTTGAAAACATGCTAAGTGAAATAAGTCAGACAAAAGGACTACATATTATATGATTCCATTTATATGTAATATCCACAAGAGGCAAAATTATAGAGTCAGGAAAATAGGGAGTGAATACTAATGAGCATGGGGTTTCTTCCTGGGGTGATGAAAATTGATTGCGTTAAAGGTTGCACTTCTTGGTCTTTTGGCTGAGATCGCAGACGGTAAAGTGTCTGTCTACGATGTGGGAGACTCGGGTTCGATCCCTGGGTCAGGAAGATTCCTTGGAGAAGGAAATGGCAATCCACTCCAGTACTATTGCCTGGAAAATCCCATGAACAGAGGAGCCTGGTAGGCTACAGTCCATGGGGTCGGAAAGAGTCAGACGCGACTGAGCGACTTCACGTTCATGTTCAAAGATTGCACAGCTCTGTGAATATACCAAGAACCACTGAACTGAACACTGTAAATGGGTGTAAATGTACACTGTAAATGTACATCGATGAGCTGTATGATACATTTATCACTTTTATCCATTTTGTACAGATGATCTTATGTACAAAAGAGAGACACAGACATAGAGAACAAATGTATAGACACCAAGGTGGGAAGACGGTGGGATGAACTGGGAGATTAGGATTGACATATGTACACCATTGACACTATGCGTGAAATAGATACTAAGAAGAATCTACTGTATAGCTCAGGGAACTCTGCTTAGTGCTCCAGGTGAAAGTGAGAAGTGTGAAAGTGTTAGGCACTCAGTCCTGTCAGACTCTTTGCAACCATATAGACTGTAGCCCACCAGGCTTCTCTGTCCATGGGATTCTCCAGGCAAGAATACTGGAGTGGGTAGCTATTTCCTTCTCCATGGGATCTTCCCGACCCAGGATCGAACCCACGTCTCCTGCACTATAGGCAGATTCTTTAACTGTCTGAGCCACTAGGGAAGTAGTGACCTAAATGGGGAGGAAATCCAAAAAAGAGTAAATGTGTATACATATGGATGAAGAATCACTGTTTTAAATGAATGAGAATGTTTTCCATGAGAGATCGCTCCAGAAGGAATCTCCAGGCCCTACTGGGGAAACCATTCCACTCATAGAGGAGGATTCTGTCAATTAGAAAATATCACCTCATGCTCAACACAAACCTTTCAAACAGGTATTTGTCATTGTTTTTTCTCTAGCCTCAGTGGAGATGAAAGAGCTTATGGTAAAGGTCTGAATACATTCTGGTGAACATGAGGAACACGAAGCACACTCAGCTTGGCTGCTGGCACTGCTCTACCTGGCTCCCTGAAGGTCACGTGAGTGCCAGGTTCTGGGGAAGTCTGGTACTGATACCCACACAAGGCAGCTTTAGGCCAGAAGCATACTGCTCATCCAAGTAGTGGCTTCCAGGCTGGCTCCCTGTTGGCACCTGAAGAGTACTGAAATGTCCCAGCACCCCCAAGAGACTTGTTCCCCTTGTAATTATTGGTGGTAATAATCACAATTCAAATATTCAAATATTGAGCACTTACTTAACTACCACTTTCTCAGCCTTTTCTTTAATGCATTTAAAATACTCTTATAGGCAGTGATGTATTCCTATGCATCAGTGGCTATGCCATGGTGTGAAATACCATTTGTTTTCATAAGATATTCTGGGGAATTGTTTTCTTTTTTCACCCTTAGGAAAATCCTCAACACCATGTGGGGCACTATGACTATTTCCAACTTCAGTTTGAGAGAGAAAAAAAATTGTAACTGTTCTTTCATTCCATAAAAATCATAGTGCAGTAAATCCTTTGCATCTCTCATTGTTAAAAATCTGTGATCTGCCGTAGGTTTCTCTTTCCAAACTCCTAAATGAGAAGACTTTCTGGTTCCAGATTCTAGTTGCAGTTTCAGTGTCTTCCCCTTCCTGTGGAATTGAATGAACAAGAGCAGCACGGAAAGGTCATCTGTTGCCAGGTGGGTGACATTTGGGCCAGAACGTGAGACTGCTGAGCAGCAGGCCAAGCTACGATATTAGCTCGTTCCCTGCTGGGCCCCAGCCTGGAGACAGACTTCAGAGGAATTGATAAGGATTTTGACCCACTTACCTGAAGAAGGCTCCACAGAAAGCAGACCAAAGCTGGAGAATAGGAGTTCAGCCAGAGGTTTGTTTTGCTAAAATAAAAGGTCAAGTATGCTAGTCTTTGACTCCTTGCCCTTAGCCAGGCCTAACTGGATGTTAGCTTTTCTGTTTTATTAGTATGCTGAAACTATGCAAGGATCATTCTGTGCCTTTGACAAATCCCACTCAATGTAGAGGTTCCCTCCTGGTCCTTCTCTCTCCGGACATTAGCATAACACACTTCATATGTGGGAAAGGCTCAGCACAACAACAGAGAGGGAAAGAAGTATCTGAATTTGCTGATGTAGCAGCTGCCCACGCTGTGGTTCATCATCTTCAGTTAAAACACCCCCAGCACCCTGCACTCAGCCCAGCCTGTCTATTCCCCATCTGCTGAAGAGACTCAAGGTAAGCCCTTGGCAGTTTTGCCCATGTGAGTTATCTCCTTGAGTCACTGTCCCTCATTCTTTCCCCCTTCTCAATCCAACCTACTCTTCAAGACAGAGACTTCTGTATGTGATATCTGATGTGCAGACTTTTAACATTTTATTTTGAGCTGACCTTTAAAAATCTAGATTTCTGGAGTGGTATCACCAAGATGATGGCATAGGTCATTCCTGACTTCATTCCTTCACAAGGAGAGCAACTGACAACTAGCCATGTGACAAAACACCTCTGAGAAAAATCCTAGAACATGTGGGAGGCTGAAGCACCCCTGCACCCCAGAGAGCCAACACAGACTGCATTAGCAGGGCAAGGAGAGGAGCTCCACACCAACTGTCCAGGCTGGTGCAGCACCACGCCAGGAGCTGGCACTTCCTCCAGGGGGAAGACAGAGCCTGGGGTAAACATACAGCTTCCCCCATATGTGATTGCTTCTTAGGAGCCCCCATTCCAGACTCATCCCACAAGGGACGGTGAGGAAATCTGTAAGGCTTGACCGCCGGGAATCTGATGGTGATGGAGAAGTAGGGAGAGGCTCCCAGAAACACGCACTTGGATCTTGACAGACTGAGTTCCTACCTGAAGCACCCAAGTAGCAGTCCCAACCAGTGGCTTTGCTCATCTGTGGAGCAAGATGGTGGTGCAGTCTGAGCAGGGAATGGTTCTGCCTGATGCAGGTCTTCAAAGAGGCTTCTTGCTCTGTAACCTGGCATTCCCCCGCCCAGGCATGAGAGCTGAGTCACAGCCTGCCTCACTCCTGAATGTAGCTCCCAGTACTGCCAAGTCAAAAAGGCTGGCCAGAATACCCAGAAGCTGCATAGCCCAACAACACCTGAGTAGAGAGTATGAGAGCAGAATTGATTTTTCCGCAGAGCAAAGCCACTCATGGTCCTGTATAGCTTGGGAAACTGGGATGTGGGTTGGCTTGAGATAAGATCAGACTTGGATCCAATTCTCCTTTTTCATCAGGGGAGGGAAACTAATTCATAACCCCACCCATTGCTGAATATTGCCTTCAGCCCACCTGACCAGGGTACCTAACCAGAGCATAGGGGAGCTGTGTAGCCTATCTAAAAATCCTGCTTACAGTGGCACTTAAACAGAGCACATAGCCCATAGACAGGCTTTTCCTAACATCAGAAGAGTAAAATCAAGTGGCCCTATTTGGCCAGGGAATTCAGTGTACAGTCTGGACAGACTCAGGTTTCTAAACAATAAGCTGTACCACTCCTGAGGTATGTCCTGCTGCCCCACCATGCCAGGGAAGTTAATTCATAGCACCATCTACTGCTGAGCATATTACCCAAGACAACTGTGTAAAAAGCATGGTCAGAGAACCCAGGGAAATACAGAGCGCATGCTGTAGTCCTGCTTGGGCAGGGAAACAAGCCAGCAGTCCAGTCCAACCATTCTCAGCCTGCGGCACACACCCACCCCCAACCTCAGAGCGTGGGCAGAGGCTTCACACCAACGTGCTGCCAACAGATGCCCAGAAACCCAAACTGAGCTGACTGGTGAACTCTTCTGCCAAAGAGAACCTATAAATTTTGCATGAGGAAACTGTTCACTCAAATGTGCGGATAGTGATGTAAAGAGTTAAGAATCATGAAAAATCAGGTACACACAATACCACCAAAGGAAATTAGTAAGCCTCAAATAACTGACACTAAAGAAACGTAAATCTATCAACTGTCAGACAAATTAGAACAGTCTTCTTTAAGAAGTTTGATGAACTACAGGAACAGACAGCTAAACAGAATTCGGAAAACAATGCATGAACAATATGTGAAGTTCAACAAAAATTATAAACCTCAAAAAACATATCCTAGAGAAGAACAATATCATGAACTAAAGAATTCAATAAAGACTCAAAAGCACACTCAGCCACACAAAAGGAAGAATCAGGAGTGCAGAATTCAGAACGTTTACAATTATCCAGACAGGAGTGAAAGGGACAAAGAATGAAAAAGAGCAAAGGAAGTCTGTGGGACAGGACTTAAGTCTGTGGGACTTAACAGGATACAAAAGAAACAATATCCACATTATGGAAAGAGAAAGGAGAAGAAAATACATTTAAAGCAATAATGACAGAAAACTCCCCAAATCTGGGGAGAGAAATGGACATCCAGATCCATGAATCCTACAGTACCCTTAGTAGATAAGCCCCAAAAGGGTGATATCAGACACATTTTAATTAAATTGTCAAATGTCACAGATAAAGAATTCTGAACGCAGCAAGGGAAAAGAAAGAAGTGACAAGGGAACACCCATAAAACTACTGGTGGATTTCTCAATAGAAACGTTTCAGTCCAAGAGTCAATTAGATGATATAGTCAAAATATTGAAAGAAAATAAACTGTCCATCAACAATTCCACACTCACAAAATGTTTATGGCATACAATATTATAGCCATACTCATGATCCAGTACTGGAAATATTGTTCCATTTTTAAAATCCTACTTAGTTTCCCCAGTTATGAGAGCGAGTGGCATACTGTAATTATGTAATACTTTGAAAGCAAAGTTATAAACAGGAAGAAAGACATTGTTAATCTTATATTAAATATCACCCTATGCCTATGTTGGTTTTCCCTGGTGGCTCAGACAGTAAAGAATCTGCCTACAATTCAGGAGACCCAGGCTTGATCCCTGGGTTGGGCAGATCCCTAGGAGAAGAAAATGACAAGCCACTCCATATTCATGCTTAGAGAATCCCATGGACAGAGGAGCCTGGTGGGCAACAGTCCATGGGGGTCACAAAGAGTGGGACACAACTGAGCAACTAACACACACACACATGCTTATGTAATGATAGACTAGTATTTACATATATTTTATGCATTCATGACATAACTGACTTTAAAAAATATTTTTCAATATTTCTAGGCTATAGGGTTTGTCCACAAGTTTTTTCACATTACTGAAATTCTCCAAAATTTTTTTCAACATATTTATTTTAAAAATTCACATATAAATGGACTGATGCAGTTTATGTCATTCAAGGGTCAACTGTATACTTTCAGGTGTACATGGAATATGTTATAGGATCAATTATATGATGGACCAAAAAACAAATCTTAGAAAATTCAAGATTAAAATCATAATAAGTATGTCCTTGGACCACAATGGTATATGAAACTAGAAATCAACAAGAGGAAAGATGGAAAATTCATGCATGCATGGAAATTAAATACTTCTTCAATAATAAATGAATCAAAGAAGAAAATTAAAGGGGACTTTGTGTGGATCACAATAAACTGTGGAAAATTCTGAAAGAGATGGGAATACCAGACCACCTGACCTCCCTCTTGAGAAATCTGTATGCAGGTCAAGAACCAACAGTTAGAACTGGACATGGAACAACAGACTGGTTCCAAATACGAAAAGGAGTATGTCAAGGCTGTATATTGTCACCCTGCTTATTTAACTGATATGTAGAGTGCATCATGAGAAACGCTGGACTTGAAGAAACACAAGCTGGAATCAAGATTGCTGGGAGAAATAGCAATAACCTCAGATATGCAGATGACACCACCCTTATGGCAGAAAGTGAAGAGGAACTAAAAAACCTCTTGATGAAAGTGAAAGAGGAGGGTGAAAAAGTTGGCTTAAAGCTCAACATTCAGAAAACGAAGATCATGGCATCTGGTCCCATCACTTCATGGGAAGTAAATGGGCAAACACTAGAAACAGTGTCAGACTTTATTTTTTGGGCTCCAAAATCACTGCAGATGGTGACTGCAGCCATGAAATTAAAAGACGCTTACTCCTTGGAAGAAAAGTTATGACCAACCTAGACAGCATATTCAAAAGCAGAGACATTACTTTGCCAACAAAGGTCCATCTAGTCAAGGCTATGGTTTTTCCAGGGGTCATGTATGGATGTGAGAGTTGGACTGTGAAGAAAGCTGAGCACTGAAGAATTGATGCTTTTGAACTGTGGTGTTGGAGAAGACTTCTTGAGAGTCCCTTGGACTGCAAGGAGATCCAACCAGTCCATTCTGAAGGAGATCAGCCCTGGGATTTCTCTGGAAGGAATGATGCTAAAGCTGAAACTCCAGTACTTTGGCCACCTCATGCGAAGAGCTGACTCATTGGAAAAGACTTTGATGCTGGGAGGGATTGGGGGCAGGAGGAGAAGGGAATGACAGAGGATGAGATGGCTGGATGGCATCACTGACTCAGTGGGCGTGAATCTGAGTGAACTCCGGGAGTTGGTGATGGACAGGGAGGCCTGGCGTGCTGCGATTCATGGGGTTGCAGAGAGTCGGACATGACTGAGCGACTGAACTGAACTGAAAACATCTTGAGACATATTTAGAGGGAAACACTACTTACCAAAACTTATGGGATGCAACAAAAATAGTTCTAAAGAGGAAGTTCATAGAAATAAATACTTACATTAAGAAACATGAAAGGAACATTAAGAAACAAAAAACTATAATTCTATACCTTAAAAAACTAGAAAATGAAGAACAAATCAATTACAAAGTTAGCAGAAGGGAAAGAAGTAACAGATTAGAGAAGAAATGAAATAGAGAACAGGAAAACAATAGAAAAAATTAATTCAGCTCAGTGAGACAACAGATAATCCAGCAATAAACCTATGTATATTTGGTTAATTAGTTTACAATAAAGGAGCGAAGAATATATGGTGAGGAAGGGACAGTCCTTTCAATAAATAGCACTGGAAGCCACATGCAAAAGAATACAACTGGAAACTTATTTTATACTTCATATAAAAATTCACTCACAATGGATTAAAGTCCTGAAATCATAAAACTTCTAGAAGAAAACAGGCAGTAAGCTCCTTGACATTGGTCTTGGTGATTTTTTGGATCTAACTCCAAAAGCTAAGGCAATGAAAGCAAAATGAAACAAATGAGACTACATCAAACAAAAGCTTCTGTACAACAAAGGAAAGCATCAACAAAATGAAAAGGCAGCAGTTTTACTTCTGAATAGACAGTTTTCCAAAGAAGACATGCAGATGGCCAACATGCACATGAAACAATGCCCAGCATTACTAATCAGGGAAATGCAAATCAAAACCATAATGAGACATTGTTTCACACCTGTTAGAATGGCTATCATAAAAAAAAAATCATGAAATAGCAAGCGATGGCAAAAATGTAGAGGAAAGAGAACCCTTGTGCATAATCGGTAAGAATGCAAATTTTGCAGCCAGTATAAGAAACACTTTGGAAGTTACTCAAAAAATTAAAACTAGAACTACCACATGATCCAGCATCTCCACTTCTGGGTATTTGTAAGAAGAAAATGGAAACACTAATTTTAAAACATATATGAATCTCTGTGTTAATAGTATCATTATTATTTATAATAACCAAGATATGGAAACATAAATACACAACATTGGATGAATGTACAGAGAAGATGTGGTACATATTTACACAATGGACTACTATTCAACCATAATAAAGAAGAAACCTTGCCATTTGCAACATGCATGGACTTGGAAGGCATTAAATGGCAACCCACTCCAGTACTCTTGCCTGGAAAATCTCATGGACAGAGGAGCCTGGAAGGCTGCAGTCCATGGAATCGCTGAGGGTAGGACATGACTGAGTGGCTTCACTTTCCCTTCTCACTTTCATGCACTAGAGAAGGAAATGGCAACCCACTCCAGTGTTCTTGCCTGGAGAATCCCAGGGACAGGGGAGCCTGGTGGGCTGCCGTCTATGGGGTCGCACAGAGTCGGTCACGACTGAAGTGACTTAGCAGCAGCATGCTAAGTGAAGTAAGTCAAACAAAGATAAATATCATATGACCTCACTTACATGTAGAATCTCAAACAAAAAAATAGCAAACCACCACCCCTCCTCTGCAAACTACCGCCCCTAAATAAAACTTGGCTCATAGAGAACAGATTGGTGGTGATCAGAGGTGGGGCCTTGGAGGGGGCAGGCAAAATGGATGATAGGGGTCAAAGGGTACTAACATCCAGTTACAGAGTAAATCACAGAGATGGAACGTATAGCCTGGTGGTTGTTCAGTTGCCCAGTCATGTCCGGTTCTCCACAACCCCATGAACTGAAGCATACCTGGCCTCCCTATCGCTCTGTAGTTAATAATACTCTATTGTATATTTGAAAGTTGCTAAGAAAATAAATCTTTAAGTTCTCATCACAAGAAAAAATTGTCAGTATGTGTGGTGATGGATATTAGACATACTGTAATGAACATTTTTCAGTAGGCAAATACTGACTCATTATGTTATATACTTGTAATATTATATGTCAGTTTACTTCAATAAAAAATTTTAAACCATACTGTTGACTGTGTCCCCTCAGAGAGATCCCAGTTTAATTCACCTGATGTGCAGCTTGTGCACTGGTGTTTCTGAGAAGCCCTTCTCTAGATCCAATCTTCCTTCTAGTTTTTTTCCTCTCCTTGCCTTGGTCCTGCCTGATTTGAATTTTCTGAGAAAGAAGTGAGACCCCTTCAATGTCGTGAAGCCTGTGACTTGAGTTAATTCATCTGTTATTCCTAGTCTCCGAACAGTCTAATGTGGCTCTCAGTGCAACAAAGAAGGAAGACAGCATGCTCTCTAATACCTTAGTCTTTCATTATTTAGATGGGAACTACCTTAAGTAGTCCTTCTTACAGATTCCCTGAAATGATATTCTAAAAATACTAAGAAGTTGATGTGTGGCTTAGTGGTAATTGTCTCAGGGTAATTTTTAAGGCCCATAGAATGAGTCATCAAGAATTTCCAGAGGTTTCTTATAAAGTATAGAATGAGTAGTTAAGGAGTTTTCAGTTTATTGGTTGGAGGACATTCCATAAAGCTGGGCATTTTTTGAAAAGAGATATTATGTATCAATGGATTTCCCTGGTGGCTCAGATGGTTAAGTGTCTGTCTACAATGCAGGAGACCTGGGTTCGATCCCTGGGTCGGGAAGATCCCCTGGAGAAGGAAATGGCAATCCACTCCAGGACTATTGCCTGGAAAATCCCATGGACAGAGGAGCCTGGTAGGCTACAGTCCATGGGGTCGCAAAGAGTTGGACATGACTGAGCGACTTCATTTCACTTCATTATGTATCAATACTTGGGCAAGATTGTATTTGAAAGAATTTATCCTTTAACAATGATCTAGTCATTTTCTGGCATCTTTCACTGTATCACTGGAAGACTATGGGGTTCATGAACAGAGTTTAAATAGGATTACTAATTAAATAGACCCAGATTTCCTCCTGGATTGTAAAACAGAAAAATAAACTCAGTTAAGACCTTATCTGTATCTCCATATTGTTCCAAGAATATGACTCAGGTGGAGCTTTGCTGTCAGGAAGGTGTGATGCTGCTATTATAATTCTCTTCAATGGAAAATGCATAAAGAGATCTGGCTGCTTAGGGTCAGACTGCATGGATTCAAAGTTCAGTGAAGTTACTACCTTGTTCTCTCTTACCTGGGCTGGCAAGGAAAGCCAAGAGTGTGTGTGTGTGTGCTAAGTTGCTTTAGTCATGTCCAACTCTTTGTGACCCTGTGGACTACACAGCTCTCCAAGGTCCTCTGTCCATGGGATTCTCCAGGCGAGAACAATGGAGTGGGTTTCTGCGCCCTCCTCCAGGGGATCTTCCCGACCCAGGGATCGAACCTGAATCTCTTATGTCTCCTGAGTTGGCAGGTGGGGTCTTTACCACTAGCACCACCTAGGAAGTCCAAAAGACTCTAAACAGGAACCAGTTGGAGAATCCTAAAATCAGAGTTCCTAAATTAGGTAACCCTACAGTCTCAGCAGAAATCAGCAGCATGTGCATTAAAATCTCAGGAGGTAGACTTTCTTGGCTTGGTTACAATGATGTCCCATCCACCTTAGTATTTTTTTTTAATTAATTAATTGGAGGCTAGTTACTTTATAATATTGTAGTGGTTTTTGCCAAACAGTGACAAATAAATCAGTCATGGGTGTACATGTGTCCTGCATCCTGAACCCCCTCCCCCTCCCTCAGGATTGTCCCAGGGCACTGGCTTTGAGTGCCCTGTTTTATGCACCGAACTTGCACTGGTGATCTGTTTTACATATGGTGATATACACGTTTCATTGCTATTCTCTCAAATCATCCCACCCTTGCCTTCTCCCACAGAGTCTGTTATTTATATCTTTGTCTCTTTTGCAGTCTCTCATATAGGGTCAGCATTACTATCTTTCTAAATTCCATATATATGTGTTAATATACTATATCGGTATTTTTCTTTCTGACTTACTTCACTCTGTATAATAGACTCCAGTTTCATCCATCTCATTAGAACTGATTCAAATGCATTCTTTTTAATAGCTGAGTAATATTCCATTGTGTATGTGTACCACAGCTTTCTTATCCATTCGTCTGCCAGTGGACATCTAGGTTGCTTCTTTCTATGTCCTGGCTATTGTAAATAGTGCTGTGATGAACACTGGGGTATGCATGTCTCTTTCAGTTCTGGTTTCCTTGGCGTGTATGCCCAGCAGTGGGATTGCTGGGCCGCATGGCAGGTCTATTTCCAGTTTCTTAAGGAATCTCCACACTGTTCTCCATAGTAGCTGTACTAGTTTGCATTCCCACCAACAGTGTGAGAGGGTTCCCTTTTCTCCACACCCTCTCCAGCATTTATTGTTTGAACTTCTTGATAGCAGCCATTCTGACCTGTGTGAGATGGTACCTTATTGTGGTTTTGATTTGCATTTCTCTGATCAGTGATGTTGAGCATCTTTTCATGTGTTTGTTAGCCATTTGTATGTCTTCTTTGGAGAAATGTCTGTTTAGTTCTTTGGCCAATTTTTTGATTGGGTTTTTTATTTTTCTGGTATTGAGCTGCTTGTACATTTTTGAGATTAATTCTTTGTCACTTGCTTCGTTTGCTATTATTTTCTCCCATTCTGAAGGCTGTTTTTTCACCTTGCTTATAGTTTCCTTTGTTGTGCAAAAGCTTTTAATTAGGTCTCATTTGTTTATTTTTGCTTTTATTTCCATTACTCCGGGAGGTGGGTCATAGAGGATCTGCTGTGATTTATGTCAGAGAGTGTTTTGCCTATGTTTTCCTCTAGAAGTTTTATAGTTTCTAGTCTTGCATTTAGATCTTTAATCTATTTTGAGTTTATTCTTGTGTGTGGTGTTAGAAAGTGTTCTAGTTTCATTCTCTTGTAGGTGGTTCATCAGTTTTCCCAGCACCACTTGTTAAAGAGATTGTCTTTTCTCCATTGTATATTCTTGCTTCCTTTGTCAAAGATAAGGTGTCCATCAGTTCAGTTCAGTTCAGTTTGTCGTTCAGTCATGTCCGACTTTTTGTGACCCCATGAATCACAGCACGCCAGGCTCTCTGTCCATCACCAACTCCCGGAGTTCACTCAAACTCATGTCGATTGAGTTGGTGATGCCATCCAGCCATCTCATCCTCTGTCATTCCCTTCTCCTCCTGCCCCCAATCCCTCGCAGCATCAGAGTCTTTGCCAAGGAGTCAACTCTTCGCATGAGGTGGCCAAAGTACTAGAGTTTCAGCTTTAGAATCAGACCTTCCAATGAACACTCAGGGCTGATTTCCTTTAGAATGGGCTGGTTGGATCTCCTTGCAGTCCAAGGGACTCTCAAGAAGTCTTCTCCAACACCACAGTTCAAAAGCATCAATTCTTCAGTGCTCAGCTTTCGTCACAGTCCAACTCTCACATCCATACATGACCCCTGGAAAAACCATAGCCTTGACTAGACGGAACTTAGCCGGCAAAGTATTGTCTCTGCTTTTCAATATGCTATCTAGGTTGGTCATAACTTTCCTTCCAAGGAGTAAGCGTCTTTTAATTTCATGGCTACAGTCACCATCTGCAGTGATTTTAGAGCCCACCAAAAATGAAGTCTGACACTGTTTCCCCATCTATTTCCCATGAAATTATGGGACCAGGTGCCATGATCTTCATTTTCTGAATGTTAAGTTTTAAGCCAACTTTTTCATTCTCCTCTTTCGCTTTCATCAAGAGGCTCTTTAGTTCTTCTTCACTTTCTGCCATAAGGGTGGTGTCATCTGCATATCTGTGGTTATTGATATTTCTCCCGGCAATCTTGATTCCAGCTTGTGCTTCTTCCAGCCCAGTGTTTCTCATGATGTCCTCTGCATATAAGTTCAATAAGCAGGGGGACAATATACAGCCTTGATGTACTCCTTTTCCTATTTGGAACCAGTCTGTTGTTCCATGTCCAGTTCTAACTGTTGCTTCCTGACCTGCATACAGATTTCTCAAGAGGGAGGTCAGGTGGTCTGGTATGCCCATCTCTTTCAGAATTTTCGACAGTTTATTGTGATCCACACAGTCAAAGGCTTTGGCATAGTCAATAAAGCAGAAATAGATGTTTTCCTGGAACTCTCTTGCTTTTTCCATGATCCAGCGGAAGTTGGCAATTTGATCTCTGGTTCCTCTGCCTTTTCTAAAACCAGCTTGAACATCTGGAAATTCATGGTTCACATATTGCTGAAGCCTGGCTTGGAGAATTTTGAGCATTACTTTACTAGCGTGTGAGATGAGTGTAGTCGTGCGGTAGTTTGAGCATTCTTTGGCATTGCCCTTCTTTGGGATTGGAATGAAAACGGACCTTTTCCAGTCCTGTGGCCACTGCTGAGTTTTCCAAATTTGTGGCATATTGAGTGCAGCACTTTCACAGCATCATCTTTCAGGATTTGAAATAGCTCAACTGGAATTCCATCACCTCCACTAGCTTTGTTCATAGTGATGCTTTCTAAGGCCCACTTGACTTCACATTCCAGGATGTCTGGCTTTAGGTGAGTGATCACACCATCGTGATTATCTTGGTTGTGAAGATCTTTTTTGTATAGTTCTTCTGTGTATTCTTGCCACCTCTTCTTAATATCTTCTGCTTCTGTTAGGTCCATACCATTTCTGTCCTTTATCGAGCCCATCTTTGCATGAAATGTTCCCTTGGTATCTCTAATTTTTTTGAAGAGATCTCTAGTCTTTCTCATTCTGTTGTTTTCTTGTATTTCTTTGCATTGATCGCTGAGGAAGGCTTTCTTTATCTCTCCTTGCTATACTTTGGAACTCTGCATTCAGATGCTTATATCTTTCCTTTTCTCCTTTGCTTTTCAATTCTCTTTTCACAGCCATTTGTAAGGCCTCCCCAGACAGCCATTTTGCTTTTTTGCATTTCTTTCCCACAGGGATGGTCTTGATCCCTGTCTCCTGTACAGTGTCACAAACCTCCATCCATAGTTCATCAGGCACTCTATCTATCAGATGTAGTCCCTTAAATCTATTTCTCACTTCCAGTGTATAATCATAAGGGATTTGATTTAGGTCATACCTGAATGGTCTAATGGTTTTCCCCACTTTCTTCAATTTAAGTCTGAATTGGGCAATAAGGAGTTCATGATCTGAGCCATAGTCAGCTCCTGGTCTTGTTTTTGCTGACTGTTTAGAGCTTCTCCATCTTTGGCTGCGAAGAATATAATCAATCTGATTTTGGTGTTGACCATCTGGTGATGTCCATGTATAGAGTCTTCTCTTGTGTTGTTGGAAGAGGGTGTTTGCTATGACCAGTGCATTTTCTTGGCAAAACTCTATTAGCCTTTGCCCTGCCTCATTCTGTATTCCAAGGCCAAATTTTCCTGTTACTCCCGGTGTTTCTTGACTTCCTACTTTTGCATTCCAGTCCCCTATAAAGAAAAGGATATCTTTTTAGGGTGTTAGTTCTAAAAGGTCTTGTAGGACTTCATAGAACTGTTCAACTTCAGCTTGTTCAGTGTTACTGTTGCGGCATAGGCTTGGATTACTATGATGTTGAATGGTTTGCCTTGGAAATGAACAAGGTGTCCATAGGTGCATGTATTTATCTCTGGGCTATTTTTTTCCATTGATCTATACTTCTGTCTTTGTGCAAGCACCATACTGATTTGAATGTAGCTTTGAAGTATAGTCTAAAGTCAGGTTGATTCTTCCAGTTCTGTTCTTCTTTCTCAAGATTGCTTTGGCTATTCAAGGTTTTTTTGTATTTCCATACAAATTGTGAAATTATTTGTTCTAGTTCTGTGAAAAATACCATTGGTTGCTTGATAGGGATTGCATTGAATCTATAGATTGCTCTGGGTAGTATACTCATTTTCACTATATTGATTCTTCCAATACATGAACATGGTATATTCCTTCATCTATTTATGTCCTCTTTGATTTCGTTCATCAGTTTTATAGTTTTCTATATATAGTTCTTTTTTTTCTTTAGGTAGATTTATTCCTGAGTATTTTATTTTTTTCATCACAATGGTGAATGTAATTTTTTCCTTAATATCTCTGTTTTCTCATTGTTAGTGTATAGGAATGCAAGGCATATTGGTGTGTTAATTTTATATCCTGCAACTTTACTATATTCATTGATTAGCTCTAGTAATTTTCTGGTGGTGTCTTTAGGACTTTCTATATAGAGGATCATGTCATCTGCAAACAGTGAAAGTTTTACTTTTTTCCAATCTGGATTTCTTTTCTTTCTTTTTCTTCTCTGATTGCTGTGGCCAAAACTTCCAAAACTATGTTGAATAGTAGTGGTGAGAGTGGGCACCCTTGTCTTGTTCCTGACTTTAGGGGGAATACTTTCAATTTTTCTCCATTGAGGATAATGTTTGCTGTGGGTTTATCATATATGGCTTTTATTATGTTGAGGTATGTTTCTTCTGTGCCTGCTTTCTGGAAGGTTTTATCATAAATGGATGTTGAATTTTGTCAAAGGCTTTCTCTGCATTTATTGAGATAATCATATGGTTTTTATCTTTCAATTTGTTACTGTGGTGTATCACATTGATTTGCAAATATGAAGAATCCTTGCATCCCTGGGATAAAGCCCACTTGGTCATGATGTATGATCTTTTTAATATATTGTTGGATTCTGTCTGCTAGAATTTTGTTGAGGATTTTTGTATCTATGTTCATCACTGATATTGGCTTATAGTTTTCTTTTTTGGTGACATCTTTTTCAGGTTTTGGTATTAGGGTGATGGTGGCCTCATAGAATGAGTTTGGAAGTTTACCTTCCTCTGCAATTTACTGGAAGAGTTTGAGTAGGATAGATGTTAGCTCTTCCCTTAATTTTTGGTAGAATTTACCTGTGAAGCCAACTGGTCCTGGGCTTTTGTTTGTTGGAAGATTTTTGATTATGGTTTTGATTTCCATGCTTATGATGGGTCTGTTAAGATTTTCTATTTCTACCTGGTTTAGTTTTGGAAGGTTATACTTTTCTAAGAACTTGTCCATTTCTTCCAAGTTGTCCATTTTATTGGCATATAGTTGCTAATAGTAGTCTCTTGTGATCCTTTGTATTTCTGTGTTGTCTGTTGTGATTTCTCCACTTTCATTTCTAATTTTATTGATTTGATTCTTCTTTTCTTGATGAGTCTGGCTAATGGCTTGCCTATTTTGTTTATCTTCTAAAAGAACCAGCTTTTAGTTTTGTTGACATTTGCTATAGTCTCCTTTGTTTCTTTTTCATTTATTTCTGCCCTAATTTTTATGATTTCTTTCCTTCTACAAACCTGGGGTTCTTCATTTCTTCTTTTTCTAGTTGCTTTTGGTGTAAAGTTAGGTTATCTATTTGATTTTTCTCTTGTTTCTTGAGGTAGGCTTGTATTGCGGTGAACCATCCCCTTAGCACTGCTTTTACTGAATCCCATAGATTTTGGATTATTGTGTTTTCATTTTCATTTGTTTCTATGCATATTTTGATTTCTTTTTTGATTTCTTCTGTGATTTGTTGGTTATTCAGAAGTGTCTTGTTTAGCCTCCATATGCTTGTATTTTTAATAGTCTTTTTCCTGTAGTTTACATTTAATCTTACCACATTGTGATCAGAAGAGATGCTTGAAATGATTTCAGTTTTTTTGAATTAACCAAGGCTAGATTTATGGCCCAGGATGTGATCTATCCTGGAGAAGGTTCCATAGGTGAAATTCATTGTTTTAGGGTGAAATATCTGATAGATATCAATTAGGTCTAACTGGTCCATTGTATCATTTAAAGTTTGTATTTTCTTGCTAATTTTCTGTTTGGTTGATCTATCCATAGGTGTGAGTGGGGTATTAAAGTCTCCACCATTACTGTGTTACTGTTAATTTCCCCTTTCATACTTGTTAGCATTTGCCTTACATATTGTGGTGCTCCTATGTTGGGTGCATATATAATTGTTATATCTTCTTCTTGGATTGATCTTTGATCACTATGTAGTATCCTTCTTTGTCTCTTTTCACAGCCTTTATTTCAAAGTCCATTTTATCTGATATGAGTATTGCTACTCCTGCTTTCTTTTGGTCTCCATTTGCATGAAATATCTTTTTCCAGCCCTTCACTTTCAGTCTATATGTTTCCCTTGGTTTGAGGTGGGTCTCTTGTAGACAGCATATATAGGGGTCTTGTTTTTGTATCCATTCAGCCAGTCTTTGTCTTTTGGTTGGGGCATTCAACCCATTTACATTTAAGGTAATTATTGATAAGTATGATCCCATTGCCATTTACTTTGTTGTTTTGGTTTCTAGTTTATAAACCTTTTCTGTATTTCCTGTCTAGAGAAGATCCTTTAGCATTTATTGAAGATCTGGTTTGCATCCACCCTAGTTTTAACATATCTCTAAAAGTGATATCAAGTCATATGAAGCCTCATAGCCAGCATGTCCAAACTCTTATTCTTGACAGGACAGAAATGTCCCCAAAAGAATTCAGACTCTATTAGCTGTGGTGCATCTGCCTCACTTGATATATCTAGACCTTCAGGGAAGCAACTCTGTATCCTGTCTGTACCACCTCCCTCTCCTCCAGATGCAATCGGTTCTTTTAGTATATTCCTTGTTTAGTTAAGGAATCCTTTCCAATTTGTCTTTAATTTACCTTTTTCTGCTTCAAGAGATTATTCCCTTGGAGAATTGCTTAACTAAGCCAATCTTTATTGAATCAGTGTTTCAGAGATAGACATAAGAATGTGCCTTTTTGGGAGTCTTCATATTTCTAAAAGAGAAGGAACTATTTACTTGTATTATATATCTGCATGTCCCTTCTTCATCCTTCAAGTTATACTTGTTTTAATGTTTTCCAACCCTGTTTAATTTGTATATTCATGATACTTTATTATATTTTTGATATGCAGACCACACATTAAGCTCCACAATGAGGATGATATATCATGACTGTTTGATATCATTATAGGTGTTTAATAAACACTTGAAGATGAATAATCAAAACAAAAAATAATTAGAGGTGAAAAGAAGGGGAAGCACATGTTACAGGCTGGAAAGATGGCAAAGTATGAGAATATTTTATAGTTGTCAGAGATCCTCATAGGGTCCCTGTGCTGGACAAGCAGGAAGGATGGAGAAGATGAGGTTGGAATTTAGTAATATAGGCACATGATACCATGACAATTATTTGAATGGAGAGTAATAGTAATATATATATAAAATTTGCTTTGGGAAGAAGCATGAATGCCAATTAAAAACACAGAATTGTATCCTTACAAATTAGTTATTTTAAAAATCACTTCTCTCCGAAAGCAATTAGTTTGTTTTCAGTTTTTGTTTCTCTGACTACATTTTTTTAGGAGACCTCAGAGTTTCTGCACTTTCTGCCCATTCGGAGCTTGTAAAAATGTGTCAAGTATTCTTCTAAAATTTCAAGGCAATACAAATCCATTCTCCTCCCAAAATTTCTTTGTTCTTATTCCCAGTTATATCCGGTCCCATCACTTCATAGCAAATAGATGGGAAAACAATGGAAACAGTGAGAGACTTTATTTTGGGGGGATCCCAAATCACTGCAGATAGTTACTGCAGCCATGAAATTAAAAGATGCTTGGTCCTTGGAAAAAAAGCTACCTAGATAGCATATTAAAAAGCAGAGACATTACTTTGCCCACAAAGGTCCATGCTTTTGGAACTGTGGTGTTGGAGAAGACTTTTGAGAGTCCCTTGGACTGCAAGGAGATCCAACCAATCCATCCTAAAGGAAATCATTCCTGAATATTCATTGGAAGGACTGATGCTGAAGCTGAAACTCCAATACTTTGGCCACCTGATGCAAAGAACTGACTCATTGGAAAAGATCCTGATGCTGGGAAAGATTGAAGGTGGGAGGAGAAGGGGACAGCAGAGGATGAGACAGTTGGATGGCATCACCAACTTGATGGACATGAGTTTGAGTAAACTCTGGGAGTTGGTGATGGACAGGGAAGCCTGTGGCTAGGAATGCTGGCGTGCTGCAGTCTATGGGGTCACAAAGAGTCGGACATGACTGAGTGACTGAACTGATGCTGATATCTTTAATTATTTCTCCTATCCTTTCTAATTCAACATTTGTACATTTAAAACAAATTATAAGATTGTATATGTTAATATATAGAGATTATTGCTATACTATAAATTTGTATTTGGATAAAAATAAAAATCCAAAATATTCCCATATATTGTTATAGGTACATGCATCTATAGGGGATGTCAAAAACACATACAGGAAGAATGATACTAGCTACAGGATAATATTCAGCTCTGGGACAATTCCCTGCAATTCTCCAAACATTCCCAGCCATTTAAGCCAGTGTTCTAAAAATTTAGGGTCAGAAAAGTCAGAAGGGTGTGTTTTAAACATGAAGATTCCTGGCCTTCAGAAACTTCGATGCAGCATGCCTGGGGGGTTACGGTTGACAAATATGTACTTGAAAAAGAATCCCACAGGATGCAGTTGGAGGTGATACAGAGGACCATCCTAAATTGGAAGTACTGAGCATGTGAAGCTGGCAGGTAGGTAGAGGAGATGGAAGCTCAGGTGAAAGGGTCAGGGCTAAGACAGCATTGGCTGTTATTAGTTTATAGATAGAGTTCATGCCTCGCAAGTGGTTGGGAGTATCTAAGGGAGGGTGCAGAGAGAGAAGAGTGGTGGTTCGAGGATAGAAAGACAAAGTACAAGAGGGAGAAAGAGAAGTCTCCCAAGGAACAGCCAAGATATGGCTGGAGAGAGTGCACCATGATATAGAAGTGAAGATGGCAGAGTTCAAGGAGGGCATGCCCAGCAGGCCAAATGAAACTAAACCGGGAAAGGGAAGACCTAAAAAATGTTCATTGTCTATATAGTGTAACTCAGGCACTACAGTGGTCGTTCTTGAAAGGTAGTGTTATCATTGTATTTCCAGGCACCTGATGTATTGTAAATATTTGGTAAACTAAATGAATAATCAAGGGAGGCTGCCATATGAGTATTTTAAAGACCTCACCTATAGCTCAGTCCCATTAAGTAACTTCATTAGGAGAAACAAATGTTATATGGATGTAACCATCCACAGTGGAGAATTACTTGTAACTAGGTCAATAAAACTCTTGTTTTTGTTTTGTTTTGAGCCATCTGCTAGGATGTGGTAATGACATTTAAAAAACAGTACCCAGCCTTTGTTTGTGTGTGATGCTATTCTGGACAATGTAATTTTACCAGTAATTAAAAAAAATAAAGCTAAGACCTTCAAAATCTTTAAGCTTAGGTTTTTCCTTTATAAATGATCTTTCGTGATCATTTATAGAAATGTATGTAGTCATGAGGAAAAAAAAAACCACATTAAAGAAGGTAAACAACTCTCTACAAATGCCCAAGTGCTGGTTGCTAAGACAACTGCTGGGGTTTATTGAATACAGAGCAAAAAAATCAATCAGAAATCACTGGAAGAACTTGCATGGGTACATAAAACATTTCTGCCTCATAATTGCAGGAAATTTCCTACATCTGTGTACCACATGAAAAGGGTTTGTGTTTGTGTCAGTCGGCGGAATTCCAAGGAAAGTTGCCTTCTTGATGTGTTCTCATCATTTTAATTCCCTTCCATAACATGACCTTCTCAACACCCAAGTAATTTATTAATATTACAGTGGTAAAACAAACAAAAAAAAGTAGCCCATTACCTGCCTCTTTTGTACCAGTGTCACTTAATTCTTGGCTCCCAAGAATGGCTCCCATTCTTGGTTTCTTTGAATCAAACAGTTTTCAGGTTTATATATAGAAGTCATTTACATCTGTGTAGCAGCTTCTTCCCCATGTGGCATATGCTTGACTTGTCAAGAAAACACAAGGAGGGAGGGATGGTCTCAGGAAGCTGCCCTGCCAATCTCTCCCAGATTTCCTTTCTTTCTCTCTCAGGGAATCTATTATTCTCTATTCCTAGCTTCCCAAGGTGCTAAGACGACTAAGAAAAGATTGCCACGTTTTTCAAACTTTTGAGTGGAAAACATTGTTAAGTTGATGGAATAGAGAGAAGGCCCATGAATGAAATAAAAGATCAAGGGTAGCCACATACAGCCAGACGTCAGCTGTATGACCTTCTCATGGCAGCTGCAAGAACTTAGTAGGAGGGTTCTTCTGGTCATTGGATGATAGCCTTTAGTCTAATTGAGCTCACTAATCTCATAAGGAAATGGTCAGTCTCTCAGACTGGACTGTGCGTAGTTAATTTATGAGATGACCAAGTAACAGAGTGACCCACTGGGGAGGTCTCTGCTTCTCTAATCTATGCTACACACTCCGCACAGATTAATCCCAAAGTGCCTCTTTGAGAACAGTGTTTTTCAAATTTTAGTGGGTTGAGGCACGTTAGTGGATCCTAGCATATATTTAGTGAGTTGAAACATGAAAAAAGATGAAAAATTATAGAAAAGAGGATAACATCAGAACAGTGACAGTGTTGCTCAGTCGAGTCCGACTCTCTGCAACCCCGTGGACTGTAGCCTACCAGGCTCCTCTGTCCATGGGATTTTCCAGGCAAGAGTACTGGAGTGGGGTGCCATTTCCTTCTCCAGGAGATCTTTCCAACCCTGGGATTGAACCCAGGTCTCCTGCACTGCAGGCAGATGCTTTACCATCTAAGCCATCTAATAAGGTGAAGTGTGTATTGTGAAACTTTCATTTCATTCTATGTAGGTATGCTCTGGATTGCTAGATTGGATACATTTCTGGTCCTGACCAGAAAGGTTAGAAAGCCAGACTAGTCCTTGCTGAGAATTCCTCAGTGATCTCTCTTGTATACAGAAAAAAAGAAACAATTCCAATTCCTTTACTCAAAGGCTAGAATTGTCCCCCAAATCCACTTGACTTCCATAACATTATGCTGGGTTCCAACTTTTTCACTCATTGTCCTCCCAATGTTCCTCTCAGGATCCTTACTCCACTGTGCCCTTTATTCATAATGTTTCTTCTCCTCTTAATGGTTTTCATATTCTACTCTCCTTTGGGGACCATTTGAAACTTATCTTTTCATTTAACCATACAATTGCTAGTTCCTCTCATCACTCACCTCTTCCTAGCTTTTCTGCTCATTTCCATATATTCTGTCTCTGTTCCCTCTGCATTGCTCTTTATCCGTCTCCCATCCCACTTCATTCCCACGCCTCCTGCCGACAACCTGTGTCTGCCTCATTCCCTCTGTTGCTTTCCTCTTAGCATGCACCTCCAGCTTATTATATCCTCATTGTCCTAGTTTATTGTTGTTTTATAATTCCTGCTCTCTTGTGTATATCTCTGGTCTCCCCACTTGACTGAAAGCAACTTGAGCCTCGGAACTGTGGATCATAGTTTTTTGTATCCCTTACAATGTTTGGCACAGTGCAGGATATATAGCACATGCTCAGTAAAAAAAAAAAAAGAAAAGCCTTGAATTAATAAATCAGTGATGGCCACTGAAGCCTCTCCTCTTATGCAGTGGCCCCTGCCAGAGTCGCCCCCAGCCATGACCTCCTCCACACCACCCACCCCAACCCTACAAGGCGGGCTTGTATGCTGTGGGCCAGACTCAGGAACAGATGCCCATAGGTGGCTCCTGTACACACAGCTGAGCCCCAGGAGCCATGCAACTAAGGAAGAAGAGATAAAATCTTTCCTCACGGCCACACAAAGAATGGATTTACAGCCCATCAACTGGCTTTGTACACTCAGCACCTGCAGAATGTCTGAATGGACAGTGAATGCTCCTGCAGCTGAGACAGGTCTAGCTTTAGCAGCTGTGGACTTTACAGGCACATACACACGGATGCTGGACCAGGCCAAAGTCTGAGCTGCCCTCGTAGCACCCACAGTGGGTCCAGATCTATGATTACTGCAATCCTGGGACCTGACTTCAGGGGATCTGTGCTGGTGGCTTGGTGAAAACAATGCTCAAGGAATATCCAGGTGGCTCAGTGGGTAAAGAATCCGCTTTCAGTGCAGGAGACACAGGTTGATCCCTGGATTGGGAAGATCCCCTGGAGAAGGAAGTTGCAACCCACGACAGTGTTCTCGCCTGGAGAATCCCATTGACAGAGGAGCCTAGTGGGCTACAGTCCAAGGGGTTGCAAAGAGTTGGACATGACTGAAGTGACGTAGCACGCACGCAAGAAACACCAGGGCCAACTGCCGGCATACAGATAGTTAAGGTGGGAATGAGAGCACTGTCAATAACAGTATAATCTGAGAGCCTGCACAACAGATGAAAGATGACACAGCAGAGCACACCCACACGGAGTAGCCCAAGAGGAGGAACACTCAGTGGCTTCTGTCCCAGTCGGAGTGCTCCAGTCTCACCTAACTCACACCACAAATCAGAAACACAGCTAGGAAACAGAGCTGGGAGCTGCTACTCCAAGAACTAGGGAACAGATCTTGTACAACCACAGAACAAAAGGAAGGCCCTGCTCAGTATCCAGTGCAGGCTCTGGTCACCACATATCCATCATGCCTCCTATCAAGGGGATCATGGACAGCATACACTGAAGAAGAGGTGGCAGACATCTATACTAAAAGCAGCCTTAGCACCAGGAAAAAAACCCACACCCGCTACACAGAAATGTCCCTACATAAAAACAGTCCTCCAAGACACAATCTGAGGGTCTGTCATTTGAAAGGACAATCCCCAGAGCATTTAACCTTGAAGCCGAGAAGAGGTTGAGTGCAGGAGCTCCACAGGGCTGAGGAAAACAGAGTCCACTCTTAGAGGGCACACACAAGGTGTCATGCACTGGGACCAGCAAAAAGAAGTGCATATATCATAGCAACCTGGGTGAGACCTACCTAGGGGTCCTGGAGGGTCCCCTGGGAGGTGAGGGTCGGCTGTAGCTCACTGTGGGGGCAGGGAGACTGGTATTGGAGACCCCAGGGAATACTGATCAGTGTGAGCTCTCTCAGTTCAGTTCAGTTCAGTAGCTCAGTCGTGTCCGACTCTTTGCGACCCCATGAATCGCAGCATGCCAGGCCTCCCTGTCCATCACCAACTCCCAGAGTTCACTCAGACTCATGTCCATCGAGTCAGTGATGCCATCCAGCCATCTCATCCTCTGTCGTCCCCTTCTCCTAGGAGGTTCCCATTTTGGCACCAACACCCACCCCAACCCAGCAACCTACAGCCTCCGGTGCTGGAAAGCCTCAAGCCAAACAACAAAGTAGACAGATACATAGTGTCACCTGTTAGGAGACAGGCTGCCTAAGTTGCACTGAGCTCACAGCCACCTCAAATCACACCCCCTGACACCCCCATGCCCCCAAGAGGAACAAGACCCAGCTCCACTCACCAGGGGCAGGTGCCAGTCCCTCCCACTGGGACACCTACCTCACCCCAGGACCAGCCCCAGGACCAACCCGTCATCCACCAGGGGCCAGACACCAGAAGCAAGAGGAATTGTGATCCTGCAGTCTATGGAAAGGAGACCAGAAACACAGACAAAATGAGAAAACATAGAAATGTGTGCAGATGAAGCAGCAAAAATTAAAACCCCATATCACAACCAAAGAAAGAAGAAAGACAATCTACCTGAAAAATAATTCAGAGTAATAATGGTAAATATGATTCAAAATCTGAGAAGAAGAATGGAGGCGTAGACCAAGAAGATACCAGAAATGTTTTAAAAAGAGAAGATTTAAAGAACAAACAGAGGTGAACAACATAATAACTTAAAAACTACACTAGAAAGAATCAATAGAATAACTGAGGCAGAACAGATAAGTGAGCTGGAAGATAGAATGGTGGAAGCCACTGCCACAGAACAGAATAGAAACAAAGAATGAAAAGAAATGAGGACAGTTACAGAGACCTCTAGGGAGGGAGAGTGTGAGTGTGTGTGTAACTGACTCACTTTGCTGTACACCTGAAACTAACACAACATTGTAAGTCAACTATACTGCAATAAAAATTATTTTTTAAAAAATCAGTCATGATCCCCTCCTTTGTACCAAAATTCTACCCTACTGACTCCAACATTTTTTCCCTAGATAGAATCTTTTCCATTTGAATTGGCTTTTCCATTTCTCAAGTTTTTTCATATCTCTCATCTCAGTTGCTTTTATCTACAGACTTCATAAAGTAGGCATGAGTCATGATACTCATTCTTAAAAGATGAGGAGATTGAGCCTCAAAGAGGTTTGTAACTATGACACATATTACCACCAGTGTACTTAGAACCAAAATCTCATGCAACCTATTCTGTGCCTATTATCCACCCTCCTCCAATGGAAACTTGAAAACAACAATCACATAGAATAATAATGTGCTCTCAGTGTAAAGTGTTGTATATAGAGGAAAAGCCCCAAAGAAATAGCAAACAAGGCATAGCCTGTCTGTTTTATGCAATGAGAATTAGAACACTGTGTTCTAGATCCAAATGCTGGCTGTCTATTTTACTTCTGTAATTGTACTTGTATTCTAAGGATGCCACAGAAAGGGGGAGAAAATCCATGTACTGCTAACAGATAATGTGTTGGCTTCCACTGTCAGGTTGACAATCTTTTCATTTAATTCATCTTAGCAGTTAGCTGGGACTCTGTTCTGTGTTACAAGTAATTAACATGTTCTTTTTCTTGTTAATTTGATCATTTGTTTCTTACCAAGCTGTTCTCCTAAATGTTGGCCCCTCTCAGTTGAGATGACTCGCTCATCTTCCATGTCACATTTGTTCCCAACCAGGATAACCTGGGCATTATCCCATGAATATGTTTTTATTTGAGTTGACCTAAAAAGGAAAAAAGAAAAGGCAAAAAACTGATCAGAGAAAAGTACAACAGCATAAAATGAAGGAGAAGAAATATATCCCACAGACAGATGATGGCAACAGCAAAAAATGAAGCCCAAATGCCTGACATTTAGAATTAATTAGTTCAGTGCAAGTCTACCCTTCGGATACTCATTTGGGATCACATGAGTCAAAAATCAGGGGACCTGTGGTGGTGTACTGAGAATTCTTCTGGATTTGATGAGATTGATATTACTACTGCTGCTTCCTTCTCTTCTACTCCACATTCCACAGTACCTTTATAACTGGAATGAGTGGCCAACCATCCCAGTTTGCCCAAGACGTTCCCAGTTTTAGCAGTAAAAGTCCTTTGTTCCAAGAAACCCTTTACTTCCAAGAAACCTGAGGTGGCTGGTCACTATTTACAGTCCATCACAGGAAGACCTCATTTTACCATGTTACAATCGCAACCGAATTGTCTTTAGCTAAGACAATTCGGTTAGGAAACATGGGGCCAATTATATTTTTTTTAAAAAAATTATAAGAATTAATATTCTCCTGCTTTACATTTTTCAGAGAAAAATGCCAGGTTTGTTAATATCACAATTACAATACAATGAGCTAGTGTTTTAAGTTACCATAAACAGGATAGCTAGAATTCAGAATAAGCTTCCAGTACGGATCATAAGGCTCATAACCAACTTTTGATTTCCATGCTTAGATGATAATTATAATAGTTAATATTTACAGGTACTGTTTCAAACTCTTTACATATGTTAACTTAATCCTTAGAGTACTCAATGGATATACCATTATGATCTCCATTTTATAGTTGAGGAAAGTGAGGTATAGAGAGGTTAAAAAATTTGCTCAAGACAACTCAGCTAGTAAAGCGGTAAATCTGGAAATCAAACCCAAGCAGCATAGTTCTTAAACACACATCAGTACCACTCATTAAAAGTCTGAGAAGTTAAGTTCTAGTGTATTTGTTGTCATTTCAGAACAGAAGCTGAAAGGAAGCCATGTTCTTTAATCTTCCCTTTTTATTGGCTACGTTCTTATTTGATAACAATTCAAGATAGGTGGGAAAGACACATCACCCAGTGGGTGGTCAAGAGAGAGATCGAAAACTGAAAAAAATGTTGAAAGTTTAATGAAGGGATTTGTACGGTGTCAAAAAGAGAAGCTTGGTATGTTCTTACTAGCAACTGTCAAATCCTTCAGAATTTTAAAATAGAAAATAGTGGTGAACGTTCTCAACTTGAAGAGAGAATGAAAGCCAATAGCTTTAAACTGTAGCAGGAGAGCTTTCAATGAGATGTCATCACTATTTCTCCCTTCCAAGAAGAAAGGAGAGAGCTAAGAGGCAGACAGGGTCTGATTTCAGAGTACTTCCCTGAACCAAGTACAAGTTTTCAAATGAGAGTAAAATATCTGGTGAAAGATACCTTTGGTTCCATGTGAGCATCTCAAGGTGCAACATATTTTATCAGAAAAATCCAGGGATAGGACCTTTCTAATTCTGACACCTAAGTTAATAATATATTCCTCCAGCAACAGTGACATCGAACATGTATCTATAAACTGGGAAAATATAGGCAGACATTCAAAACCTAAACTTTTTCACTTACCGCATCTTATATAAGTGTGGAGTATATGAAAATTGGAGAACTAAAAGTAAATTAAGGTGTAACAAATATTTTATACCTGGACACATCTTAAATCTCAAGTGGTAACATAACTGTACAAAGAAATTTCAAAGGTTCTTTGAAAGGAACTCGAATCACATTTCCTTGGGTAATCTAAAAAAAGAAAAATTATCCCTTTGCTCGTATAGTTCTTGTTAGCCAAGGCTTAGCCTATGCCTAGAAAGGGCCTAGGTTGAGAGCCCCTCTGTTAATGGGGAAAGTTCTTATCTTGGCACACAGCTAGAAATAAAATATGCAGAATGAGGTTAAGGAGAGCAGTCTCAGGAGAATGTCCTACTTGCATAAGGGGTGGGGGCTGGTGTCTAAATGGCATGGCCTGCTGAATTTACCAAGGATGAATGCTTGCCTGAAAAAATTTAGCCCGAGATAGGGGTGCACTTTTGTGAAGGTTAAAAAAAAAAAATGAGCTGATTTTTACTGTCTAACCAGGTTAAAGAAAAAAAAAAAAAAACAAAAAACTTCCCTGGTGGCTCAGATAGTAAAAGTGTCTCCCTACAATGCAGGAGACCTGGGTTCGATCCCTGGGTTGGGAAGATCCCCTGGAGAAGGAAATGGCCACCCACTCCAGTATTCTTGCCTGAAAAGCCCATGGACAGTCCATGGGGTCGCAAAGAGTTACACACAACTGAGTGACTTCACTGCTTTCACTTGACCAAGTTAATGGAATGCTTGCTTTTCCCATTAAATATGTCTGTCTCTCAGTTCTGCTAACATAATAACTCATGGATGTCTTAGGATGCCACAGTGATAGATTATACATCTATTCATACAGAATATTCCCTGTTTATATGTAGTATATATATGTTTGTGTATAATTTGGGGAGGCCATGATTACATCAAACATACCCCTTTCTGTTTGTTCTTATATAAAAAATACTTTACTGTAACTTCTGCAATGTCTTAAATTGAAAAGGAAATAATTTAATATGAACATTTTCTATAATTACCAAGGAGTTCTACAGAACCATTATCTTAAAAGCTTAAAGAGCCATTGGAGACCATTTCTCTTTTTAATCAAGTAATAATTATGGTCTGGGCTATCTGTGCTGAGGTGAACAAAACATTAATTTGCCATCAGAGCTGGTTAATAAAGTAAGATTTGTTTTTGACTAGTTTGGACTTCCTGACAATGTCCACCATCAACAGGGCTCAGTTCAGTTCAGTTGCTTAGTGTCCAACTCTTTGCGACCGCATGGACTGCAGCATGCCAGGCCTCCCTGTCCATCACCAACTCCCGGAGCTCACTCAAACTCATGTCCATCGAGTCGGTCATGCCATCCAACCGTCTCATCCTCTGTCATCCCCTTCTTCTCCTGCCTTTAATCTTGCCCAGCATCAGGGTCTTTTCCAATGAGTCAGTTCGCATCAGGTGGCCAAAGTATTGGAGTTTCATCTTTAGCATCTGCCCTTCCAATGAACACCCAGGACTGATCTCCTTTAGGATGGACTGGTTGGATCTCCTTGCAGTCCAAGGGACTCTCAAGAGTCTTCTCCAACACCACAGTTCAAAAGCATCAATTCTTTGGCACTCAGCTTTCTTCACAGTCCAACTCTCACATCTATACATGACCCCTGGAAAAACCATAGCCTTGACTAGACGGACCTTTGTTGGCAAAGTAATGTCTCTGCTTTTTAATATGCTATCTAGATTGGTCATAACTTTCCTTCCAAGGAGCAAACATCTTTTAATTTCATGGCTGCAATCACCATCTGCAGTGATTTTGGAGCCCAGAAAAATAGTCTGACACTGTTTCCCCATCTATTTCCCATGAAGTGATGGGACCAGATGCCATGATCTTCGTTTTCTGAATGTTGAGGTTTAAGCCAACTTTTTCACTCTCCTCTTTCACTTTCGTCAAGAGGCTCTTTAGTTCCTCTTCACTTTCTGCCATAAGGGTGGTGTCATCTGCATATCTGAGGTTATTGATATTTCTCCTGGCAATCTTGATTCCAGCTTGTGCTTCTTCCAGCCCAGGGTTTCTCATGATGTACTCTGCATATAAGTTAAATAAGCAGGGTGACAATATACAGCCTTGACGTACTCCTTTTCCTATTTGGAACCAGTCTGTTGTTCCATGTCCAGTTCTAACTGTTGCTTCCTGACCTGCATACAGATTTCTCAAGAGGCAGGTCAGGTTGTCTGGTATTCCCATCTCTTTCAGAATTTTCCACAGTTTATTGTGATCCACACAGTCAAAGGCTTTGGCATAGTCAATAAAACAGAAATAGATGTTTTTCTTGAACTCTCTTGCTTTTTCCATGATCCAGCGGATGTTGGCAATTTGATCTTTGGTTCCTCTACCTTTCCTAAAACCAGCTTGAA
Organism: Capra hircus; assembly: GCF_001704415.2. Taxonomy (NCBI): domain Eukaryota; kingdom Metazoa; phylum Chordata; class Mammalia; order Artiodactyla; family Bovidae; genus Capra; species Capra hircus. The sequence continues at coordinate 20,537,665 of NC_030827.1, forward strand.
CGTCAGGAAGTTCACGGTTCATGTATTGCTGAAGCCTGTCTTGGAGAATTTTGAGCATTACTTTACTAGCGTGTGTGATGAGTGCAATTGTGCAGTAGTTTGAGCATTCTTTGGCATTGCCTTTCTTTGGGATTGGAAAGAAAACTGACTTTTTCCAGTCCTGTGGCCACTGCTGAGTTTTCCAAATTTGCTGGCATATTGAGTGCAGCACTTTCACAGCATCATCTTTCAGGATTTGAAATAGCTCAACTGGAATTCCATCACCCCCACTAGCTTTGTTCGTAGTGATGCTTTCTAAGGCCCACTTGACTTCACATTCCAGGATGTCTGGCTCTAGGTGAGTGATCACACCATTGTGATTATCTTGGTTGTGAAGATCTTTTTTGTACAGTTCTTCTGTGTATTCTTGCCACCTCTTCTTAATATCTTCTGCTTCTGTTAGGTCCAGACCATTTCTGTCCTTTATCGAGCCCATCTTTGCATGAAATGTTCCCTTGGTATCTCTAATTTTCTTGAAGAGATCTTTAGTCTTTCCCATCCTGTTGTCTTCCTCTATTTCTTTGCATTGATCACTGAGGAAGGCTTTCTTTATCTCTCCTTGCTATACTTTGGAACTCTGCATTCAGATGCTTATATCTTTCTTTTACTCCTTTGCTTTTCGCTTCTCTTCTTTTCACAGCTATTTATAAGGCCTCCCTAGACAGCCATTTTGCTTTTTTGCATTTCTCTTCCACGGGGATGGTCTTGATCCCAGTCTCCTGTACAATGTCACGAACCTCCGTCCATAGTTCATCAGGCACTCTATCTATCAGATGTAGTCCCTTAAATCTATTTCTCACTTCCACTGTATAATCATAAGGGATTTGATTTAGGTCATACCTGAATGGTCTGATGGTTTTCCCTACTTTCTTCAATTTAAGTCTGAATTTGACAATAAGGAGTTCATGATCTGAACCACAGTCAGCTCCCGGTCTTGCTTTTGCTCACTGCATGGAGCTTCTCCATCTTTGGCTGCAAAGAATATAAGCAATCTGATTTAGGTGTTGACCATCTGGTGATGTCCATGTATAGAGTCTTCTCTTGTGTTGTTGGAAGAGGGTGTTTGCTATGACCAGTGCGTTCTCTTGGCAAAACTCTATTAACCTTTGCCCTGCTTCATTCTGTATTCCAAGGCCAAATTTGCCTGTTACTCCAGGTGTTTCTTGACTTCCTACTTTTGGGTGGTATCATCTGCATATCTGAGGTTACTGATATTTCTCCTACAGCAATCTTGATTCTAGCTTGTGCTTCATCCAGCCCACAGGGTAGCCTTAGGCAAAATCCAATCAACAGCTACAGGGGATCAGAACCATACTGACTGATTCATAAACTACCACAAATCATAGAATCTAAGCAGCATGGATTATAAGATAAAATTATTTAATGAATGGCCCAGAACAAAAAAAAGCAGCCAATGAAACTATGATACAATACTTTAATAATAGTCCTGCTAGACAAACTTGTCACTCACATCAGCTTCTTGTTACTTTCAAAATTTTTTTCATGTATTCTGAGGGATTTAGTAAGTTTTTCTATTTTAGTTGCTTTGTTCATGATACTTTGTTTATGAGAGATGACCATCCCATGACTATCTCGACAATAAAGTTCAACCTACCCTTCTGCTTGTGGGTATCTTCCCTTAAGACCTGTAGAGCACTAGATTGTTGCTTTACAGGAAAACATGAAATGATAGTCATTACTCCAAAATGAGTTTTCACATTCCTAGTATAAAACTGATACCCCTTCTTTCATACACAATAACTTTCTACCCACGTCCTAATAATTCCACCTCTCAGTTGGCAATATACACAACTATGACCAAGTTAGCACATGTGTAGGTAGTGGAATCTATTTCATATAGCATCAGCAATTATAATAAGCCATTAGTTATAAGACACATCCCAATTTCAGATATGTTAAAATATGAATAGTTCTGCATCTTACATTCTGTAAAACACTATTGTTTTCTCGGTATTTCCTTTATACATGAAGACCTAGGTTGAAATAAGAGCTTGCATCATTCCTTTAGCTCAGGAAAACACGGAGATGAGAAAATATAAACCCCATGAGCTGAGAAAGCCCCAGAGCTGTATTTCATCTAGAGAATAATATGAATTAAGATCAGAAGAATGTGGGGATGATAATCCAGTCCCCATGCCTTCCAACTCAGAATCCTAGCAGTTTATTCAGTTCATTTAAAAGAAAGCACTAATACCAAGTGGATATAGGTAAGTCATGCTATCTTCTTTAGCTTCAGCATCTTCATCTATAAAATGAGGCTACCACATTTTGCATTTACTTTCTGGGGCTGTTGTAAGACAAATGTGGTTGAGGTAGGATCATGCTCTACTTTGTAAGTTGCAAACATCTTTTTACAAATATAAAACACTGTTAGTCCCAGCTTGGGCAGCCAACTCTTTCTCTTTCTAAATCCACCTCAACTCATCCCTTGTAATTTCTAACATCTAAATAATAATTTGACTTTTCTTAATTGAAGAAAAGTTGTCTTGTCTTTCCTCGTCTCAAATCTTGTCTCCAGCTCGTATCTTGAGGCTGAGGTCCTAGACAAATGCATTTCTAACTGGGAGTAAATGGTCTTCTTTGGTGTGTCTATTAGGAGCATGACACATGTCTATTTAGTAAATTATTCTTTCATGTGACATTTCTGTGTATCTACTTTTTCAGTCATTTACTGTATTTTGCAAAATTTCTTATTTGGGAATGGGTTTCTATCACCTCATTAGGGACTGTCATATTTCCTTGTCTATTAGAGAGACAGTTTTAAAGAAAGTGGCTGTCACAAAATAACACACATGTGAAAAGATGATTTATTTCTGAATCGCTGCTAAAGATCCTTTGGGGTTTACTGTTAATCTCAGCAAGATTAATGGACTCAAAAGCAATATGCTGGTCACCATGGTTACCCGACAAATGGCAATTAACTCAGACCTTACCAGTAACCAGATGATGGTTACTATTAAAAAAAAAAATCTTTTATCTGTCTTTAAGTTAAAAACAAAACAATAACCCCTCTCTATATATTGTCTTATTTTTATATGTTTTCTCTGTAAATGTATATGTAAAGAAAGAGGATTTTTTTCCCTTTGTTTTATATTATCAGGCAGGGGGAGATGAGATTTTCATATTTTACACATAAATGACTGAATGCTGCACAGAATAAAATAATTTAGGAGAGTTATAAACAAAGAAACCAAATTCCTATAATATCTCTATTTCCTCTCCTTTGTTCTGCGTATATAAATAATTTCCTATGAGTTCAATCTGTTTTCATAAAGAAGAGACTCTTATTAGTCATAATGTTCTGAAAAACAGTCCACAGAATGTGCCTCAGTAATCCAAAAAGCAGTTATCGTGTAGGGTCTGATCTGGGATATACATGGGGAAAATGCGGTATCAGAGAGAACATGTTCAGCTCTCTCCTCGCAATGAATCTCAGCCAGATCTTAACAGCAGCCCTGTCCTTCACTCTGGAAGCTCAAAGTTCCCCTCAGCATTCATTTCCCTTATTCTCTTCAACATTCAGGAGCTTCAGCCTTCCGCATCTCAGCAGACTTCAAATTGTTATGGAATTTCCAATCTGCTACTGCTCATCACATAGTCCCTTCTGTTACATTCCCACTAACTTAATCACTTATTTATCCAATTATTCTCAAACTTGGAGAGCTGTTAAAAATTACTTCAACCTAGAACAATTAAATCAGAACCTTTTGGGACGTTGTCATAGGCATTTAAAAAAGAATCTCTCCAGGTGAGTTCTGTGTATGACTGTATGTCTCTCTTTCCCATACCTGGTTTAGTTTTTAAAATAATCTGTTTCTTTACTTCCCGTCTAATACCCAAAGTGTTTGCCCGTGGTTTACAGAGGTACATACAGCAATACAAGGTATATACAAAATAAACTTTAAAATGAGTAAGTGGCAGTAAGAAAACAAAAACAGGAGCATGATAAACCTTAATGATTTATATATGCTGTAAAAGTTAAGAGGTAGCTTAAGAAGTTAAGACAGGCTTTGCATATGTACATTAACTCCTTTAATTAAGGAGTTATAAAATTAAATGCTAAAAAGGCACCTTCAAATAAATTTTCTCCAATATTAATATTTTTAGAATTCAAAGAAATGGGTTTATAGTTTTTGATAAGATTGCTATATTCTCATTAAATATTCTAATAAGACAAAAAGCTAAAGCAAAAATAAAAATTATCAGAAATCTCACTACCCCCAGATAACCACCACTAACATCTTGGTGAAAATCCTAGAGTAGACTGTAGTACTGAACTCACTGAGTCATGACCTCCTTCCTTGGAGGTGGGTCCTATTTCCCTGCACCTCCCTGGCTTTGGACTGGGCCAAGCACATTGCTTTGGTCGATGGAATATGAGGAGATTTGATGTGAGCCACTGGTGAGCAAGAGGCACAGAGGCCTTGTGAGTTTCATCAGCCCTCTTGTATTCCTACTCTTCATTGTGGCAGGAACCCATCCCAGGAAGAGGGCTGCTCTGCCAGCCTGTCACAGGAGGGAGAAGCCAGGAGCAGCCCAGCTGAGTTCCATAGAGATCAGCATATTTCAGCCAAACCTAGACGAGCCCATCATTCCTTTCCATCTTTCACTCCCCACCCTCCTCCCAACTTTGATACAGGCTTATTAATTTCTTTGACTTTTTCAAACATGCTACAGTTTCCAACAAGTAGGAGCTATCACTATGGATGGCTCTAGGTTTTGCAAGGCCTAAACTAATTAAAAAATGTGAGGGTCCAGTTTAAGGGGGAAAAATGCAAATTAGAAATACAGATGGTCAGAATGACCATCTTTAAAAAGTCTGTAAATAGCAAATGCTAGAGGGTGTGGAGAAAAGGAAAACTGTTCACACTGTTAGTGGGAATGTAAATTGATGCAGCCACTATGGATAATAGTATGGATATTCCTCAAAAAACTAAAAATGGACTTGCCATATGATCCAGCAATACCCAGACAAAACTATAACTTGAAAAAATATATGCATCATTATGTTCACAGTAGCACTATTTACAATAGCCAAGGCATGGAAACTCCTAAATGTCCACTGTCAGATGAATGGATGAAATGGAATACTACTCAGCCATAAAAGGAACAAAATAATGCCATTTGCAGCAACATGGATGGACCAAGAGATTATCATACTAAGAGAAGTAAGCCAGAAAGAGAAAGACAAATACCTTATGATCTTTTTATGTAGAATCTAAAATGTTACACAAATGACATTATTTATGAAACAGAAACGGACCCACAGATATAGAGAACAGACTTACGGTTGCCAAGGGGGAGTGTGGTGGGGAAGGGAAGGACTGGGACTTTGGGATTAGAAGATACAAACTATTACATGTAGAACGGATAGATAGCAGGTCTTACTGTGGAGCACATGGAACTGTATTCAATATTCTGTGAATATGGGTAAGCCATAGTGGAAAAGAAAAAGCAAGAATTACAGATTTAGGTACAGGGCAATCTGTAGCAGATGCTGTTGGCGCTCTGCCCATATCCCCCAGGCCTTGCCACTTCTTTGCTTGCTAGCTCACTTCCAACTGCCAGTGTCTGCAGCTCTTTGCTTTAAAATCTTCTCTGAAGCAAGGGAAGACCGCTCTGCCCATCAGGGAAAGTCAGATGCAACAGAGAGAGAGCACGCCCCAGGAACAGACCTCAGCCAGTGACAGACAGGAACTGGTGTCTACCTAGTGCCCGTCCCTTGCTCCTCAAGCTGCTGCCACACCGATTCCCAGATTTTCAAGCATAATGGTAGAAACACCATTTTCTGGTGGCCTTCCCATCCCCAGCTCACTTTCCCACTAAGAAAGTACAGTTTCTTACACTTTCTGAGTAAAAAAACTACTTGTATACAAATTCCCCTCTCCGAGCCTGCTTCTAGAGGAACCCCAACTAAGATGCTTGGAAGGGGCTTGTCCAGGTAAGGGGCCAAAGCTTCTGGCAAGGTTCTGGAGTTGGCAGTACTGGCTTGAAAGCGCTGATTATGAAATATTGAGAACCTCTGACAATGAGTATGATGGGTGCATTTATATCATGGAAACTGGTGAATTAAATCAGAAGTTTTTCTTAGTTTTTGCTTTAATTTTTTTCAAAGAATCTGTTTACTGGCACACCATAGAATTTAAGCTTCCTTATTTTTGCAAGAAATCCACCAGTTGCTATCACACATGCCGCTGTCTAAAACACATTTAGAGCCCCTGTGTCGGGCTCTGTCATCCTCTTCCATCTTGTCTCAGCACACAGCTTCCCCTGGATTAGGCGCCCATCACATGGGGACTGCACACCCTGTTTCTCACTCACTAGGACCTTCTCCTTGTCTGTAGCCCTCCTAGACCACAATGGGCAGGGCCCCTGACTGTTCTGTTCACCACTGAGCATTCAGGAAAATGTGTGGCACATAGAGAGGTCTCAGACAGTAACTGTAAATCCATGGTCAAATGAATGAGTGAATGACAGACCAAATGTGGCAAAAATGCCTAAGAAATCCGGTAAGTTCAGAATATCAACACAGATTAGAAATAGCACAGGAGGAGAATCACCACTGTGTGTGATGCCAGTGCCCCCGGCCCCCATGCCTTCCAGGACCCAGTGCTGGCAGAGTTCTTCCACGGTCTGTGTCGGCCCCTCCACAGTCATCTGGTGATAGTCATTCATTCCAGCCTGCAGAAATCATGGTGTCCTTTCTGCTCTAGCACCGAGAGTCAGGATGAGGATGCTCAGGGAGTAACTTAGCACTTCAGCACCATGGAGTGGTTGCCTTGTTGGGCCCTCGTCCAGCTCCTTCATTTGATAGATGACAAGGCTGAGACTCGAGATGTGGAGTGACATCCTAATGGATATGAAGCAGTTATGAGGGGGCTGATGAGAGTCTGCATGCCGAGACTCTCCATGCCTCCTCTTCTACAACATGCTGTCCACATCCACAGGGAAAAGCAGTGACTGCATTCTACTGATTAGGAAGAGGCTCATAGGCTAAACACTTGATTGCTTTTAAAAAGAAGAAATAATATGTCTCCTAAGGAACCAAAATACTTCAAAGGAGTATATCATATGTTACCATTCGTATGTGGACTGTAATTTAAAAACAAATGAACTTATTTCAAAACAGAAATAGACACACAGATATAGAAAGAAAACTATGGGTGCCAAAGGCAAATTGCGGAGGTGAGGGATGAATCAGGAATTTGGGATTAACATACACATGCTATTATATATACAATAGGTAACCAACCAGGACCTACTATACAGCACAGCAAACTCAACTCAATATTCTGTAATAACCTATATGAGGGAAAAGTCTGAAAAGGAATGAATATATGTATGACTGAATCACTTTCCTGTACACTTCAAACTAAGAACATTGTAAATCAACTATACTATAATTAAAACAATAAGTTTCAAACACATACACACAAGCGCATTCCAACCTTTTTTCCTGGTACATATAAAAACAATAACATTTGTATGAAACAGTAGGGGAATATGGAGAATATAAGACTTGGCAAAACATCCCTTACAGGTTCTCTATGCTTAATAATTATGAGATAAATGAAATCACAGAATAGAGGAATATATTAAACAAATAAAAGGTTAACCACGACAGCTTATCAACTGATGGAAGGAAGGCATGTGTTTGGAATGATTAGCAACCTGTAATTGAGAATGGGAATCACCATGGTGACTGCAATAGACACTCAAGCATCCTGATGGGTTATTAGGTTTCGTGACCACAGGAATCAGCAGGAGACCCAAGGGAGGGCCATCAGCAGTGAGAAACATTCGCAGTTGTGTAAGTCAGACTAAATGCCTTAAATGTTGCCTTATATTAGCAAGTAACACCCTCTGCGATGGGGAAGACCCTGGCCCTTGATATCCCACAAGTGAAGTACTGGCCACTCTGGTGGTATAATAAAAAATAAATAATACAAATAATATTTAAACATAAAACAATTAATTAATATAACCATATCAGGCAGTGTGCTAAATGTTTCACATTTATTATTTAATACTTATAACACTGCAAGGCAGATGGTATTTTTTTTCTCATTTTGCAGATGAAGAAATTGTAAAATGAACACTTATTGAGGCTAAGTTACCAAAACCCTCAGCTAATATAACACAATTGAACAGCAAACCTTTTCCACTGGAGTAGGAGCTCAGAGTCCTGGGCTCTCTTTTTGTACTTAATTCAGAGAACCAAGAACTAATCTCTCAGCTTTCCAGAATCTCTGCTGAGAGGGCAGAACAAAACCTACTAATGCTTTCTCTAGATTTTCAAGAAGACCAGTGAGAAAATGTCCTGAAGGAGTCTTGAAAACCACAGAGTGCTCTATCAATGGAAGGTATAATTATCACCAGCAAAAAAGTACTTACTATCTACATGGCATTGATGTGTTATCTCAAACTCATTCTCGAAACAAGCCTCATTGTAATTTTCTTTGCTGTTTTGTAACCTTTTAAAAAGTTAAAATGGGAGACACTATCAGGCATTACGTGAGATGCTGAGGACACAGCAATAAAGACAGACTTGGGTTCTGCTCTCAGGAAGCTGTGGTGTGACCCCACACTGTGATCTTGCAAATATTCTCCAGTTACACGTATTTACTCAACAACTACCGTACACAAGAGACTAGTGTCTACAACACAGGGTGTCGCTTTTTGAACCTTAGCACGCATCAGAATCACCTGGAAGGTTTGCAACCACCTTCTGAGTTCTACCCCCTTCTAAATCAGATATTCTGATTTAGAAGGGCTGAGGCAGGACCTGAGACTCTGCATTTCTAACAAGCACTCAGGTGGCACCGATCCTGGGGTTTTCTGACCACACTTTGAGCAGCACTGCAGTGACAGAGAGAAAGAAGTAGGACTTGGTCACTGTCCTCAGGCTGCTACATTCACTAGAGAGAAAAGTCTGGTTTGAAAAGTTAATGATCAAACGGGCAGGGTAAGTGGAGGCCCTTCCAGTGGGAAGTTTCTGGAGATTGTTCCAGCAGCATGCCAGATGATGGAATGGGGAGGCAGGGGGCAGGTGCAGGATAAGAGTGAGCACATGGGCCCTTTCAAGGATTATCATGGATCTTTAAGTATTCCTAAGATGTAATCTCCATGTCCGAGAAATCCCTAGACTGAGGCAGAGAATCATGGTACTAGAATAGGCTTGGGGTCTCTGGGATGAAGAGCTGGAGGAGGCTTTTAGAGGGGCCTGAGGAACTAAGGCAGGGGGTGGTTCCCTTGTGGGCAGTGGTGGTGGGGAGGCATGGGGCAGTGAGGGGAGGGTGATCTGGAGATTGGTCCTTGGACTTGACATCAGCAGTTCACTCATGAGTTCAATTCAGACTACCCTACCGTCCATGAGAGATGGCAGGGGCTGTGGGGAAGGGCCATCCCAGAGAGCTTCCTGTCCTGGAGTGAGGAGGAAAAGAAAACGATAGAACTGAACAAAGAGCATCCACAAGGCCAAGGAATGGACTTAACTGGGGGTTTTGTTCCCCTCCCCAGGCCTTCCCTGCTCCTGCTCAGTCGTGTCCAACTCTTTGTGACCCCATGGACTGTAGCCTGTAAGGCTCCTCTGTCGTGGGATTCTCCAGGCAAGAATACTGGAGTGGGTTGCCTTTTTTCTCCTCCATGGATCTTCCCAACCCAGGGATCGAACCCACGTCTCCTTTGTCTCTTGCACTGCAGGAAAATCCTTTACCCACTGAGCCATCAGGGAAGCCTAGGCCTTGGGTTCTCGTAAAACAGAAAGCCAGAAACTGTCTACTTTGTTGAACCCATCTACCTTTTACTCTCTCCCATTCAACACTTCTGAAGCATTGTTCTATTGTTTGCCATAAAAATCACTATAAAATCACCTCTCTTTTTCTTTCTTACTTTTGAAATGACAGTGTTTTTCAGATGAACCAGAGCAAAGAGGTTTTACCATTGGTGAGAACTGTGGCCTCAGGAAACCAGAAAATATGAAAAGGCCAAGCCCCGCAGTCATCATCTGCCCTGGGCTGCAGGGAGTAATTGCGGTTGAGTCTTTCAGATGCCACTTCAAACAAGCCAGAGTCCAGCTGCAGGCTGTGCCTACGAATCACAGCCCTTCTCCAGCAGAAGGCATTCTGGCATAGAGAACAGTCAAGTGGTGTAGTTCACAGAACCTGCGCTCAGCTCAGATGTAGTCCCTGGTCTCATCGTGCCTTTGTAGGATCAGAATAATCCATGTCCACACAGCCCTTGGAGGCATTAGTTTCATGGGGGCAAATTCTAGAAGTAAACTATCCAGGCAAGTGAGAAGGACAAGCTCAACTGATGTGTAACAGCAATATATCAACTAAAAGAAGATCCGGCGCGTGCATAGTAGCCTGTGTTCCTGAACGAGACATCTGCCCGTGACTCTTGCTTTAGAGGAAATTGCCCAGTATCACCAGATTTCTGGAGAAGAACTTGTTAGGCAGTAATCATCACATCTCAAATGCAAACCAAACAACAAATTAATACACACAGAGAGGAAGTACAACAAAGAGGACCTTTGTACCAACAGAAGCACTTTATTTTTCTTCTCCAGTGCATTCCGTGGACAGAGGAGCCTGGTGGGCTATAGTCCACAGGGTCACGAAGAGTCAGATACAACTTAGCGACTCAACGACAAACTTTCCAGATGCATCAGTCATTTGCCTATTTGTTCTCTGCTCTGTTTCTCACCCTTCCTGTGCTGTGTTCTGCATGCTGCCTCCATGAAACCCTTGAGTTTCCAATGGGCGATGTGGACAGGGGACTGGAGAGGGAGGAGGGCAGAGCTCAGGCTCCGCATCTTCTCTCTGAACAGCCTTATTAAAAGGGGTGGGGGCTCTATGGCGAGTTCTAGCTCTTGGTAGGTGGTGCCCCCAGTTTGTGGGCTTTAGAAACACCCCCTCAAAACCCAGTGGCTGACAATCTCTGCATAGCCTTATTGCCCCTAGTTACCTAAGATTAGATTTTCCCTATTGACTGACCTGGCCAACATCTGTTTTCTGGGCTGGATTCTCACTGACACACTATGTTAATATTTAATAGTTTTTCATTCAGGGAACCAAACAGGAGATTATTTTGTAGCTCAAAAGTCTGCTGCTGCTGCTAAGTCGCTTCAGTCGTGTCCGACTCTGTGCGACCCCATAGATGGCAGCCCACCAGGCTCCACCATCCCTGGGATTCTCCAGGCAAGAACACTGGAGTGGGTTGCCATTTCTTTCTCCAATTCATGAAAGTGAAAAGTGAAAGTGAAGTTGCTCAGTCGTGTCCGACTCTTAGCGACCCCATGGACTGCAGCCCACCAGGCTCTTCCATCCATGGGATTTTTCCCTAGGCTACTTTATTTCTCCAACTATTGTGGAGGCTTCCTTCCACACACACTTCGGAAAGGAAGAACAGAAAACAATAAAGTATAAATGAGGTTCTCCCATCGCAATTGATCAACTCCTGAAAGATCAAACTGGGCTTAATGGATATGCGCTGTCAGTTGTGAGAATCCTGAAGGCTCCATGCTAGGTTTTAGTGACTATGCAGTGGCCTTGATCCAGTAAAATAAAAGAGAAGAGAAAAATAAAATTATCTCTAAGAAGAAATAATAGTTAATGTAGAAAAGTACAGGCTACATATATGTTAAAAAAAAAAAACACCATTTAGTCAAAATTCTAAAACCCTGGTGTTCACTGAGCTATTTGGAATAACTTTGGCTGGCTTCTGGGTAAAAAATGTAAAATAAAAAAAACATGATATGGTATATGTTGAGAATCTGACATCCCAGTGCACAGAGGAAAGCTGCCGAAAGAAAAAATATTCTTGCCTGACTCCATAGGAGGAAAAAAACAAGAAAAAAAAAAAAAAAGCAAGCTGAAAGGTGAAATTAAAGACAAGAAAATTGGATCTTTGTCTCAGGAAATAAAGCTAACACTTTAAATCAGTTGACTGAAGTATGCCTCTCCTCTCTCCTCATTATTTTAGGTTGATCTGATAAGCAAACCCATGAGGCAAATTTTATGCTGATAGGTGGCAAAATGAGTGGCCAGAAAGTTCTTTTTGAGTTTTAATTTGACTTGTAATGCAATTAACCAATTTACAGTGAAATGAATAATGAAATTACTTTGAAGAGCTTCTACTCACATTTAATTTGTATTTGATTCAGACTTAAACCTAATGTTTTAAAAAGCATGTTGCTCACTGAATTATTTTTTGCTTTATGATGGACTTTCTATTTGTTCACACTTGTGGTCTGCTTTTATTTGGACTATGAAGATGTTTTAAAATGTCATAGTCACATGCTAGCCATAACCATAGAGGGTAATAGAGTTTCCTTTAGTATCAGCAATATCATTAATTCTTCTGCTTCCTGGACTCAGCATCCCAGCAGTCAGGTTCATAAAAATTCTATCTGCAAGAGCAAACATCTGCAATTCCAGGTACCATATTTAGTGGTCATGACTTCCCTCCATCCTTCATGCACTTGCTTTTCTATGAGAAGATAATGTTGCCAAGTTCTCTAGCAAAAGGCATCCTGGTGTAAAGAATAGTAAGGGCAAAAGCCCAGCTAAATGAAAGCATGTGGTGTGCTGCTGTGCTGTGCTAAGTCACTTCAGTCGTGTCTGACTTTCTGCGACCCCACGGACTGTAGCCCGCCAGGCTCCTCTGTCCATGGGATTCTCCAGGCAAGAGTACTGGAGTGGGTTGCCATGCCCTCCTCCAGGGGATCTTCCCGACCCAGGGATTGAACCTTCATCTCTTACGTCTCGGCACTGGCAGGTGGGTTCTTTACCACTAGCGCCAAATGGAAGCCCCATGTGATGTGCCTAGGGAATATTAATAACTCAGTGTCACTGGAACATGGTGTATGAATGGAAGGGACTATTAAGTTCTACTGGGTGGAATGATTTTGGTTGCATTGGAAACTATTTAACTTGAACCCCAAATTATTTCTTTTCATATAAGAAAAGAACGATATCCCTTGCGAACTATGTCTCTTCCTGAAAAAGGAATCTGACTTAAAAATATCACTGAAGACTTTGTGCCTGAAGTGTCCTTAGAGGCAGAACCTTGATAAAAGGAAGAGAAGTTTCTAGTTTTGGAAGATCTTTTTATCAGAAAAAAAAAAGCTTAGGAGAAAGACAAATTTAAACGTTAGAAATACTGAATTGGCCAAAAAGTTCATCCAAGTTTTTGAGTAACGGTTTATAGAAAAACCAGAACAAACTTTTTGGCCTACCCAATATATGACCCTTGAATCTTAGCATTTTTCAAAATTAGTGATAGAGATGAGCAATATAAGAATCCCGGACACTATAGAAAACTCCCTCAATTCATATTTGCCCCAAACTGAATTGAAATTTGAAAGTGAGTGCCAAGTACGTGGCTGTGAGCTTTCTAGGAGGAGACAGGTCACTAGCAGAGGCTTTGCTTCTCCACTGCAGGACCATCCAGACAAACCTTCTGGCCTGACGTGCTGCCTTCCAAAGCCTATCATGTCAGAGAAAGCAAGAAGCAGAACACATCTGGTAGATTCATGGTCCTGTTACCCAGGAAAATTTGAGATAAAAATCAAAGTAATCCTTCTAAAAGTGTCTGCTCTAACAGCAAATACTTTATTTTCCCATTCTGCATGAAGCAAGGTGCATGAAGCAAGGTGCATGGAGCAAGGTGCATGGAGCAAGGTGCATGGAGCAAGGTGCATGGAGCAAGGTGCATGAAGCAAGGTGCATGAAGCAAGGTGCATGGAGCAAGGTGCATGGAGCAAGGTGATGACATCACTACTAGGCCCTTCAGCTTAGTTGGCAGATGCTATTAGTACTATTTGGGTCTTGCTAAGTCATCTCTGTATCTGTAATTCCTTTGTCTCTGTTGCTGCCTCTTCACCCCACCACCCACCAACCACTGAAGTGGTTCATTTCTTCCCAGTGAATCCACTGAGATGAAAGCCTTGGTTTGAACGGACATGAGCCAAAGGTATTCTGGCCACTCTCTCCCACACAAGCAGTGGTTTGCCATCCAATGAGTCTAACAGTGCTTCTTGACTAGGGGTGATTTTGTCCCCTCAGTGATGTTCAGCACCGTCTGGCCACATTCTTTTATTGTCATGCCTGGAGGAAGGAAGTTCTACTGGCATCCAGTGAACAGAGGCCAGAGACATTGCTAAATACCCTGCAGTGCACAGGACACCAGCCCCTTCTCTAACAGAATTACCTGGCCCAAACTGTCAACAGTGTCGTGGTGGAGAAACACTGCTTTAAGAGTCCAAGTGATCTACTTTCCTAAATAATCACTTACCTAGGGAACTTGTGTTTTATGAAGTCAGAAGAGTCAAGTCAAATGGATTCAACCTATTAATATTTAGATTGCTTTGAAGAAGCACAAGCAAGCAACACCTGGATGCTTATAGCTCTTGCTTTATTGGAAAAGTGGGGGGAAAAAAAAACAGAATAGTAGAATGAGTCTTTTTCATATTCAGCATATCCTAGCCCTCTGTTTTCATGGGACCACAAGATTCTGTGACTAGTTAGAATAGATTTAAGCTTTCAGTCTCCTTCCTGTGGTTGACCAGAGTTTTCCGTATCCTTTCATCACTAAACATATCCAAGACAATCAGATTTACACTTAAATCTTTTCATCCTCTTCCTCCTCTAAAACTAAGGCAATGGTTGCCTGTGTTTTCTTTCTACAATCACAGTAGCTAGAATTTACTGAGCAGTTACAATGTGCTGGGAGTTTTTAAGAGGATTTTACATATTCCATCTCATTTAATAACTAAAACAACCCCATGAGATGGGACTGATGTTATCCCCATTTTACAGATGAGTAAATGAGGCAGAAGGATTTGCAGGTTGTTGCCTAGAACTGCATAGCTAGTAAATGGAGGTGTGGGGAAACAAACCTAGGGGGTTAGGCTCCAGACTTGGCATCCTTCACTTCTAGGCTGACATTTGGTGCAGAAGATTAGGTATTTCCTCTCTCTCCCCAGATATATTTTCCTTCTTTCCATTATACTATTTGTTAGTTATGGATTCATAACTAACCTCCACCTCCACCCTCACCATACCCTCTTCCACGTTCTCGCGTGGTAGAATCGTTCTAGGGGGTGATGGGCTTTGCAGCACTCTGTGTCTGCCCTCCACACCTTTGCCTATCCAGGCTGAACACACAATATCTTTCTAGGAATATTTCTTGCTACTTCTCTGTTCTCATGAGTTACCCACACTTCTTCAAACAAACCCAACTCATCATCTAAGCATATTTTTCTACAGTCTCTGCTTAGAATCATCCGCCTGCCTTGCAGGAGACCCCAATTTGATTCCTGGGTTCGGAAGATCTGCTGGAGAAGGGATAGGCTACCCTCTCCAGTATTCTTGGACTTCCCTGGTGACTCAGCTGGTAAAGAATCTGCCTGCAATGTGAGAAACCTGGGTTCGATCCCTGGGTTGGGAAGACCCCCTAGAGAATGGAAAGGCTACCCACTGCAGTATTCTGCCCTGGAGAATTCCATGGACAGAGGAGGCTGGTGGGCTACAGTCCATAGGGTCTCAAAGAGTAGAACATGACTGAGCAACTTTCACTGCCTAGAATACCATCTCTTTCCTTTCAACATACTCAAAGTCTGTCCATTTTCCAACTCCAGGATAAATTCTACCTTCAAGCTATTTTTCCTATTTTCTTGGTCATTATAGTACTTGCTATTTATACTTCTCATTTGGCTCTTAATTCCATATATTATTTTGTGTTGCTGTAAAAGCATTATACATGAGTATTTATCTTCTGAATTATGGGGCAGGATTCTTGAAAACAGAACTATAGACTGCTTTGTATTCTCCAATGTATGGAACAGTGCCTAATATATACTTAGTAAATGATTAAATCAGTGATTGCCATTTGGAGAAAATGGACCACTCTAGTTCTGAAACTGAATCTCAATATCTAGATAAATCCTAAACAAATTAAAGCATACCTTTGTGACTTCTCAATGTTGGCTTTTATTATTACAGTCTCTGGGATATAAAAATCGTATAAAACATTCAGTGCAGTCCATGGATGTTCTCAATGAAAGTAGGAAAATGACAAAACCACTATCTTTAGGACTTTATGAGCACCAAAATCTGAAAAACCTATCTTAATGGAAAATCTTTTAGTAGGGAAGTCATAGCTTACATATGGTAGACAGGTATTCCTTTTAGTATCTTCTGCAAGAAAGGGATGTTGGTTTAACTGAGTGTTTTTGTGTGAACACTGCTCTGAAGAAACACTGCTAGCACTTTTCTGGTATATGCAACACACACATGCACGCACACACACGCACACGCACACACACACACCACTGTGTACAGTCATTTTACTTTTTTTTCCTCCTGTGGCATTTAGGCCAAACCAGCTTTAGAATAATGTTCTATCCTAAATTTGTCTTTATTGCAAACCAAGTGCTAAAGAGGTGCTAGCAATGGTGCTAAATAAGACAGATGCCTCTTTGGGGAGAAGAGAGCAACTGCGAAGCCACATGATTTGCATGCAGCCCTGAATCCCTTGCTCAGACCCTTTCCCTAGTTGGGAGTTTGCCTGAGGAGGAAGAAATCTGGATGGAAAAGAAGCAATTCCTGAGGGCTCTGTGCGATCAGAGGCCTGGGGGAGGAACGGGAGTTTAAAAAGCACACAAGAAAGGAAAAATTCTGATTAAAAACTCCAGTTAAAATCCATGGAGCTCTTAGTACTTTAGTGCAGAGGAAGACAAGAAAATGGCAGGTCAATTGCTTTTTCCCCAGCTTTCTGGAAAATGAAAGGAAAAAAATGCTGGTTGTGTTAAGACTTGTCACAAATAATTTCTATTGAAAAAATTCACTGTCAGATAACTGGATTTAGAGAAAGAACAATTAACTAAAGATCCTCAAAGTTTATACAGATTTCATGTCTTTACAAAGCCCAGAGAACAGGCTGAGTTCCTTTAAAGCTTATTATTATGAACACCTTTTTTATCTTTCTCGTCTGTCTTCTCCAGAGGATTTATGTCTTTAAATCTGCATAATACATCACCCCAGCTGAGACTGTGCTGCAGAGAGTTCTGGATCATTTGCAGAAGGCCAGCTGGCCATGAGCAAACGGGCTGACATGGATGATCAGAATCTGTCCTTATTTGGGGGGCTTCCCAGGTGGCACTAGTGGTAAAGAGCCCACACCTGTCAGTGCGGGAGATGCAAGAGATGCGAGTTCAATTCCTGGGTCGGGAAGATCCCCTGGAGGAGGGCAAGGCACCCCACTCCAGTATTCCTGCCTGGAGAATCCCATGGACAGAGGAGCCTGGCGGGCTGCAGTCCATGGGGTCGCGAAGAGCTGGACATGACTCTTCAGGCAACGTAGCACACGTGTACAAAGCTGCTTTTGTCAGACAGTTTATCTGCTTCTGCTGGTGAGCTGCGAAGGGTTATCCAGTAAGCCTTGTGCACCTCAGTGGCAGTGCACTGATTCCAGGAGACCAAAAGTCTTTGACTTTTGAAATAGAAAGGCATACACGATCTCAGAGAAACCAAAGACCTAAACCTTCAGCCTAATCAGGAAACCTGTCTTTCATTTACAACTCTTCCCAGAAATGGAGCTCTTCTGCCTAATGCTTCCGGTATCAGAAGCCCAAGCCAATACTAAGAGGTGGAGGGTGACAAAGGTGCCAAGTTGGTGACTGGTCTGAGCAGGCAGTTAATCCCAGGAAACTGTATATGAAAGGGTTGCCACTTCAACATGGTAATAAGACTTTATTGTCACAGCACTCTATTTAGTTGACAAAAATCTATTTGATTTTTTTCCCTCAGATAGCTCAATTATATATTAACACCATCCTCTTAGAAACAAGGCTTGGTTACGGAAGATAACAACCTTAACAGTGAGAAGTGCCAGTCAGGCAGTACATTGCTGATTGTCACTTCTGAATCAGTTTCCTTCTGGGAACAGAGATACCTGCTCGAGACATTATCTGCCAGCCTCCTATACAACTGTGATGGTTAATTTTATGAGGCAACTCGACTGGACCAAAGGATGCCCAATAGCTAGCTAGACACTATTTTTGGGTGTTTCTAGGAGAGAATTGCATCTGAGTCAGTGGACTGAGTAAAGCACAGGGCCTTTGCCAACGCTGGTGGGCATCAGCCAATACAGTGAGGGCATGATCAGAACAAAAGGGCAGAGGAAGGTTGGATTTATTGTCTGCCTGCCTGTAAGCCGCGACACAGATCCTCTCTTGCCCTCAGCACTTCTGATTTCCAACCTTCAAACCCAAGCTGAACTCTCCACCATCCACTCCATATCTTTCAGGCTTCTAAACTACACCACTGACTTTCCTGAGTCTCCAGCGTGCAGATGGTGCATCATCGGACTTCATCTCCATATTTGTATAAGCTGATTCCCTTTAATGTGTCTATCTCTATGTGCTGTGTGGTGCTACATCACTTCAGTCATGTCCCACTCTTTGCGACCCTGTGGACTGTAGCTTACCAGGCTCCTCTGTCCGTGGGATTCTCCAGACAAGAATACTGGAGTGGGATGCCGTTCCCGCCTTCACAGGATCTTCCTGACCCAAGGATTCAACCTGTATCTCTGAAGTCTCCTGCACTGTCAGGCAGGCTCTTTACCACTGGTGCCATCTGGGAAGCCCGTCTATTGTTCAGTCACTCAGTTGCGTCCGACTCTTTGCAACCCCATGGACTGCAGCACACGAGGCTCCCCCGGCCTTCACCATCTCCTGGAGTTTGCTCTGACTTATGATGAGTCAGTGATGCCATTCAACCATCTTGTCCTTGGTGATTCGATGTAAGCTAATTTATATATTTACTTCATTGAAGTGACAATTAAAAATTGTATATATTTAAGGCATACAGCTTGGTGATTTGATATATGTATCAAAGCTAATTAATATATCTATCACCTCACATAGTTACTATTTTCAAATTTTCTTTTTTGATATGAGAATTTAAGATCAATCCTCTTGGCAGATTTCTAGTAAGCAATATTGTTAACTATAGTTTCATTGTTATACAGTGGAACTCTAGAAATTATTCATGTTGTATAACTGAAACTTTGTATCCCTTGACCAACATCTCTCCCATCCCTCCTGCCCCCAGTAACAACCAGTCTTCTATTTCTATCAGTTCCACTATTTAGATTCTAGATGTAGGTAAGGTCATACCGGATTTGGCTTTCTGGATGTGGCTTACTTAGCAGAATGTCCTCCAAGTTCAGCCATGTCACAAATGGCAGAAGCTCCTTCTTTCATGAATAGTATTCCATGGTAAATGTGTATCAGATACATGGAGATACGTCACATTTTCTTTATCCTTTCATCCATCAATGGACTTCTAGATTGTTTCCATATCTTGGCTGTTGTGAATAATGCTATAATAAACATGGGCTTGTAGATCCTTCCTTAAGACAGGATTTTCATTTCCTTTGCATACATGACCAGGAGAGAGAGAGCTGGATCATACAGTAGCTCTATTTTTCATTTTTTGTAGAACCTCCATAATATTCTTCATAATAGCCATACCAACTTTTATACCCACCAACGGTATCTGAAGGTTCCCTTTTCTCCTCATTCTTGCCAACATTTATTATCTTTCACCTTTTTGATAACTGACTTTCTAACGAGTCTGAGGAGAGATCTCATTGTTTTTATTTGCATTTCTCTTATAATTAGTGAATTTGAGCACCTTTTCAAATTCCTGTTGGCTAATTACATGTCTTCTTTTCAGAAGTATCCACATCTTTTGCCCATTTTAAAAAATTGAGTCATATGATGAGTGAAAGGAGGTTTTGAGTGTGGATAAGTCAGATTTATTTACTGTAACTAAATGCAATTTTAACTTTCAAAAACAAGGTTTTTTCATACCTCAGATTTTAAAAAAATCTTTCAAATTTATATTTCTCCTGTTATATACTTCTAACGATTCATAGAGAAACACTGTATTAATGCTTCACTCAACAGGTAAATTTCCAAACATCCCAAAACCTTGTGCATGGTTTTATGAAAGACTGAAAAGAATGCAGCTCCATACTTTCTTTGCTGTTGCAAGACTCCAATAATCATCACTAAGGGTGTGACAGCTAGAAAGTTAACAGAGCACAAAGGCCATTCAACTTTTCAGGTTTTGGAAGGGAGCAGATTATCTATGGTGCGTGCTAAGTTGCTTCAGAGTCCAACTGTTTGCGATGCTATGGACTGTAGCCCACCACGCTCCTCTGTCCATGGGATTCTCCAGGCAACAATACTGGAGTAGGTTGCTATTTCCTTCTTCAGGACATCTTCCTGACCCAGGGGTCAAACCTGCATCTCTCACATCTCCTGCATTGGTAGGTGGGTTCTTTACCACTAGTGCCACCTGGGATTTAATCCCTAGCCAGTTTTTGCAGACTCCCATGAAGTGGTCCATGTATTACAACAAGCTGTCATATCACACCGCTTAAAAAGTCAACTTTGTGCAAAGCACTGGAAATCCTAGGATCTGCTGGTCTTTTTTTTTTTTTTTTTTTTTACTTTACAATACTGTATTGGTTTTGCCATACATTGACATGAATCCACCATGGGTGTACATGCGTTCCCAAACGTGAACCCCCCTCCTACCTCCCTCCCCATAATATATCTCTGGGTCATCCCCATGCACCAGCCCCAAGCATGCTGTGTCCTGCGTCGGATGTAGACTGGCGATTCGATTCTTACATGATAGTATACATGTTTCAATGCCATTCTCCCAAATCATCCCACCCTCTCCCTCTCCCTCTGAGTCCAAAAGTCCGCTCTTATTATATCTCCAGAGGGTTGACCTCTGTCCAGAAAAAGAGATGACCCCAGAAAGGTTCTGGGACTGAGATATTAAATTTTTTTTTAACTTTCATAATTATCTCTGCTAAGAGATGATGCTATGCTGTAACCCAATGAGAAAGAAGGTCAGGAGTTTTGTATGCCAAACTTGGAGGAATTCAATCTTTAATGGTTGCCTGTATCTGAAGGATCTGAATTTTAACCTAGCCTCTGACACTCACATGTTCTTGGTTCCCATTGGCTCTTGTGTCAGATGGGAACCACACAGGCCACTCTCTCATGCAGCACCACCAGTTTCCTAGATTCCACCACGTGGAATTCTGCATGTTGCTGATTTTTTACCCTTTTCACGGTTTCATGCAATCTCGACCTTGCCCAGATCTGCAGAACTGATCCTTGCAGCTCTAATTGAGACATGTGGTCTTACTCCTGCTGCTTATTTCAAACATGGGCTTGTATATTTCTTTGATAGAAACCCTTTAGAGTCCAAGAGAGGAAAATTACCCCAGTGTGAGTAGTGAGTCCTGTGGCCAAGAGACATACAACCATATTCCTCAAGGGAGTGCCATAGTCCCAAGCCTCTGCAGGGGTTTTTATGGCCCTGTTGATATTCCTTTGTCTACCTGGACCCTCAGGTATGTACCCACCTCGAAAGAGAGAGAGAGAGGGAGAGAGGGAGTGTGTGTGTGTGTATGTGTGTCAGTCACTCAATCATGTCCGACTCTTTGTGACCCCACGGACTACAGTCTGCTAGGCTCTTCTGTCCATGGAATTCTCCAGGCAGGAATACTGGAGTGGGTTGCCATTTCCTTCTCCAGGGGATCTTAGAAACCCAGGGATCAAACCTGGGTCTCTGGCATTGCAGGCAGATTCTTTACCGTCTGAGCCACCAGGGACCCTCAGGAATGTACCCAGGGTGGATGTATTTAGGCTGTAAAATACAGTGACTGGGACAAAAAATGGCAGTTGTTCCAGGTGGGAGGGAAGTGACTCTGAATTCATGTGGTAAAGCCATATTTTCACTAGAAATGACTAGAGACAGCCTGAAAAATTATTTAGTGGCATTGAGTTACACAAGAGTATGAAAGGCTTAATCAAAAGTCTCTCAGAGCCACTAAGCTAGTACTTAAGGATCCAGTCTCCTACATTTTCTTTATTGTTTTTCCCTCAAACCTACTAAAAAATTCCATTCAAAAACTGTGAAAGGTCCCCTGCAAAATGTGATTTCCCCTGCTCTTGCCCTCCACGTGTGGCAGCTGAAACACAGCGCAGGCTGTACTCTGACTCATTCCCCACAGGAGGCACTGAAGCACAGCTCTTTCATTATACAAAGACACTGCAGGGATTTATTTAAACATTAAAAAAACACCCATTTTTAGGAGCAGAGAAAATAAGCATTTTCTAGTGAGAGGGAAGTGCCAACCTATATAGAATAGCTTCAAACCCTTGGATTATATTTTCCTGCTCTTAAAGAACAAAATTGCTAATGATACCACTAACCTACTGTGAGCTTTTCCCTCCTCTTTGCACAGCACACTCTCCAAAAAAAGATCTGGCTCCTGTCAGCAATTCACAAAATCCAAAAGCTAGATGTAGGATAAAACTCACATGAGGGAGAAGTGGGGCTACTGCCCACAAGCCACAAAAGAATGAGCTCCCTTTTTACCTAGTTATATTAACTAAAGACATTAAATCAGGACTTATTTATCTACTACAAAACTACATTATCAAGGAGCAACATAAGGTGTTAAAAGAAAATTTAAACTTTCAAACACCGTCCACCACAGAGCCTGAGCCGATTTATCTAAGTTCATGAACATGAAGCAGACATTACCAGAGATGGATATTTTCAAATTCAATTGAATACATTATTGCATGATTAAACATCTCATACACACCAGATAGAGCAGATCATAGTTTTCATAAACAGTTGATAAATTCTTTGAAGAAGGGGGTCAATGGATTTGAAGAGAAGCCCTCGCCAGCACCCTTCCTTTGTTCAGATGTCATCAGTGGGAAATAAGTCCACAGGAACTGGGGATTATGTCGACCTCTTTAGAGCTGTCTTCTGCTGTCTGCTAGGTTTTGTGTTCTGAGATGATGAAAAGTCAGACTTAATTTAGATCTCAGCATTCCACACGGGTTTGCATTGGGCCTTAATAACTGATGTCAAGTGAATCCAAAAGGACTGTCTGTAAAATTCGTAGAAGGAAAAGCCTGCCTCTTTCATAAGGGGCTGGAGAAGGAGAGCACCAGCAGGCTTGTACACCAAACCCAGGTCCTCAGCTCTCAGGAGAGACCCCTATCTCTTCTGGTCTGAGAAACTGAGGAAATACATGACATTCTTTTTCAAGACCATCTCACACTGATTGTGGTCACACTGACTACCCCAGGCCCAAAACATCCTCCTGAAGAGTTTGTAGAGTCAGAAAGACCTGGGTTTGAATATAAGCTCTAGCAGGTACTGGCTAGGTGACCTCAACCTAAGTTTCCATTCTTGAGAAAGCAGGATCAATAGTATTGTGTGTCCTCCCAATTCTGCGTTTAAAAGTTCAAGCCTACAGACAGTTTGAAGCTATCATATGTCTCATTTTTCACAAAAGTTCATGAATTCTTGACATTCTGGCACATTCGCTTTCTCTCCGTGTAACACTTTAGTTGTTTTTGAACTGTTCAAAAGTAAATTGCAAACTTGATGGTACTTAAATACTTCACAGATTTCTAAGACTAGAAGAGTTTCCTCCCTAACCACAGCTCCATCAAGTCAACCAGGAAATCTGACCCAATGTTGTTGTTATTATCTAAAATGCAGACTACCTTCAAATTTCCCCAGTAATTCCAGTAATAACTTCGTACCTGATTTTTATCCATCCAGGATAACCGAAGACCACACACTTCATTTAGCTGTCATCTCTGTAGTCTGTTTCAGTTTAGATCACTTTGTTTTTTCACAGCGTTGATAGTTTTGAAGAATTCAGGCCATTTGTGGCCTCTTGTAAAATGTCCCTAAATCTGAATTTGTCTCTTTCCTCATGGCTATGTTCAGGCTAAACGTTTCCGTGAGAACACTTCCCATTACAAACCAACACAAGGCACATAATACCAGTTTGTCCCATTACTGGTGATTTAACTTTGTTCATGTGGCTCACGTATCACCAAGTTTTACTATTGTAAAGGTATCTTTTAGCTCTCTGTGATTAATAACTAACCGGGGCATGGTGTTTTGAGACTGTGCATATTCTATCCACTTTATCTTTTAGCATTCATTGATGACTTGCTTCAATCAGTTATTCCATTCATGGTTAAAAAATAGTGAATTTTCCAGTCCCGTTTCTCGTTGTGTTAACTGACATTGTTCTATAAAGAGCTCCCCCCTCCACCTTTTTGAGTATCATTAGAGATTATTTTAGTTAGTTAGTTTTTGGTCATGCCATAGAGCTTGTGGGATCTTAGTTCCCTAATAAGGAATCGAACTCAGATCCTCAGCCATAAAAGTGCCAAGTCCTAACGACTGGACAACCAGGGAATTCCCCATAGGGATTATTTTAAATTTAACATGTTCAGTTCAATCGCTCAGTCATGTCCAACTCTGTGACCCCATGGACTTTAGCAAGCCAGGCTTCCCTGTCCATCACCAACGCCCAGAGCTTACACAAACTCACATCTGTCAAATCAGTGATGCCATCCAACCATCTCGTCCTCTGTCATCCCCTTTGCTCCCACCTTCAATCTTTCCCAGTATCAGGGTCTTTTCCAATGAGTCAGTTCTTCACATCAGGTGGCAAAGTATTGGGAGCTTCAGCATTAGTCCTCCCAATGAATAGTCAGAACTGATTTCCTTTAGGATTGACTGGTTGGATCTCCTTGCAGTCCAAGGGACTCTCCAACACCACAGTTCAAAAGCATCAATTCTTTGGTGCTCAGCCTTCTTTATAGTCCAGCTGTCACATCCATACAAGACTACTGGAAAAACCACAGCTTTGACTAGACAGACCTTTGTTGGCAAAGTAATGTCTTTGCTTTTTAGAATAAGCTGTCTAGGTTGGTCATAGCTTTTCTTCCAAGGAGCTAGCATCTTTTAATTTCATGGCTGCACTCACCATCTACAGTGATTTTGGAGCCCAAAATAACAAAGTCTCTCACTTTTTCCATTGTTTCCCCATCTATTTGCCATGAAGTGATGGGACTGGATGCCATGATCTTAGTTTTCTGAATGTTGAGCTTTAAGCCAACTTTTTCACTCTCCTCTCTCACTTTCATCAGGAAGTTCTTCAGTTCTTCACTTTCTGCTATAAAGGTGGTTTCATCGATTATCTGAGGTTATTGATATTTCTCCCAGCAATCTTGAAGCTTGTGCTTCATCCAGTTTGGCGTCTCCCATGATGCACTCTGCATATAAGTTAAATAAGCAGGATGACAATATATAGCCTTGACATACTCCTTTCCCTATTTGGAAGCAGTCTGCTGTTCCATGTCCAGTTCTAACTGTTGCTTCCTGACCTCCATACAGATTTCTCAAGAGGCAGGTGAAGTGGTCTAGTATTCCCATCTGTCTAAGACTTTTCCACAGTTTGTTGTGGGATGACTTAGAGTTGCCTTTGTCTGATTTGTGCTTGTGATCCATAGACTTTTCCAGTTTCTTCTGATCTACACAGTCAAAGGCTTTGGTGTAGTCAATAAACCAGAAGTAGATGTTTTTATGGTATTCTCTTGCTTTTTTGATGATCCAGCAGATGTTGGCAATTTGATCTCTGGTTCCTCTGCCTTTTCTAATCCAGCTTGAACATCTGGAAGTTCACGGTTCATGTACTTTGAAGCATGGCTTGGAGAATTTTGAACATTACTTTGCTAGAGTGTGAGAGCAGTATAATTGTGCGGTAGTTTGAACATTCTTTGGCATTGCCTTTCTTTGAGATTGGAAGGAAAACTGACCTTTTTCAGTCCTGTGGCCACTGCTGAGTTTTCCAAATTTGCTGGCAGACTGAGTGCAGCACTTTCACAGCATCACCTTTTAGGATTTGAAATAGCTGAACTGGAATTCCATCACCTTCCCTAGCTTTGTACGTGGTGATACTTCCTAAGGCCCACTTGACTTCACATTCCAGGATGTCTGGTTCTAGGTGAGTGATCACACTGTCATGATTATCTGGGTCGTGAAGATCTTTTTTTGTATAGTTCTTCTGTGTATTGTTGCCACCACTTAATATCTTCTGCTTCTGTTAGGACCATACCATTTCTGTTCTTTATTGTTCCCATCTTTGCATGAAATGTTTCCTTGTTATCTCTAATTTTCTTGAAGAGATCTGTAGTCTTTCCCATTCTATTATTTTCCTCTATTTCTTTGCACTGATCACTGAAGAATGCTTTCTTATCTCTCCTTGGTATTCTTTAGAACTCTGCATTTAAATGCGTATATCTTTCCTTTTCTCCTTTGCCTTTAGCGTCTCATCTTTCTCACCTATTTGTAAGGTCTCCTCAGACAACCATTTTGCCTTTTTAACATTTAACATGTTACAATCTAATAAAGAGTTGTGATGGTTAGAACCAAAGTATCAGACTTTTGGTACATATTTGGACCACAGTGGGTATCTGGTAAGTGGTGGTGAGACAGGCCTGAGACCTGGCACTGTTTGCTGCAGCGCTGCAGTGCTTACACCTGGACACCCAGAAAGTTTTTAATTACATAGATGAGGAGTTACCTTAAGGTATTTATGCTACTTGGAGCAAACACTAAGAACTGGTAGAGAAGGCTTTGGGGTTCCTGGACCCTGTTGAACTTATATTTCTTTCCTTGTAATCATCTCAGATTCACAGGAAAGGCCATCTGCTGGGCAAACACATTACATAAGTGAACCCGACCAGTGGAGAAACAGATCTGAGGGGCGTGATTTTACTGGAGCTAGTCATTTGCAGTTGTCCTGGGACGACAGAGGATGAGATGGCCGGATGGCATCACCGACTCAATGGACGTGAGTGTGAGTGAACTCCGGGAGTTGGTGATGGACAGGGAGGCCTGGTGTGCTGCGATTCATGGGGTCGCAAAGGGTTGGACACGACTGAGCGACTGAACTAACTAACTAAATAGGAATTGTAAAGAGAAGGCAGTCAAACACTTGGAGGAGTGAACTGACGTACTGTTACGCTTAACTATGGTTTGTTCTGTTGTAAGATCCTCCCATCTTCATAGTCTTCCTCTTTTTTTTTCCCCCACTCCTTGCTTTTTTCTTCCCTTACATCTTATACCCTCATTTCTAGTCTACTTTCTTGCTTGCCTTTTCTTTTAGTCCCAAGGCTGCCTCAGTCCCTGCTGAGGGTGTGGTTCTCTGATGACATCCCCCAGCAGCAGGGAATGGAGGCTTCATGAGCTAGAAAAGACTGCACCCATTTTCTCTCCTCTGGATCTTTCCCTCTTAACTCTCACTTTCCTCAATCATTTCACAAGGCTTTCTGATCTTTAACCTTAAATAATGTTGAACATAAAATTTCCAGGCTTTTCAGGTAGCTCAGCAGTAAAGAATTGCCTGCCAGTGTAGGAGATGCAAGTTTAATCCCTAGGTCAGAAAGATCTCCAGGAGTAGGAAATGGCACCCGACTCCAGTATTCTTGCCTGGGAAATCCCACGGACAGAGGAGCCTGGCAGGGTCCAGTCCATGGGGTTGCAAAAGAGTTGGACACATCTGAGCAGCCTAATGTGATGTGGTGTTTTTAAGATATGATAGTTTAAAAAAATTTCAGGTTGACAAATACTCAGCAGACCAGTGTGGGTAGGTTGGGGTGTGGCCAGAGCTCTGAAGGGACAAAGTCCATTGGATGCAAAGAGCAAGGATTAGGGAGATATTCAGCTCTGTCATTTACTAGATAAATAATTAGAGAAAATGAATAAACTTCCCTGAGCCTCACTCCATTCATCTGGGGAGAATATCTCTTTCACAAGAGATTTATAAAAATTGATGCATTATTTAGTTCTGTCTGGAATACTTTATCAATGCTTGTTTATATCAACTAATTAAAACTGATGATTCATTTATAAAAAACTGAGTTGATCAGTTAATATTCACATTGTTGGGCATTCAACATAAAGTCACAGGCAAAAGAATTTTTAAAAGCATAAACAATAAGACAGCCTGAGTGATGTTATTTTATGCTCCTCAGTTGAGAAACCATTGGAAGTCATTGCTTGTAATATTGCTTTTTTTCTGTTTCATATAATCCTATTAAGCATAAAAACCAAGGAATAAGTTACCATGCTTCTCAGAAGCTTCTATGTTTTGTTGTATTTGCCTTTTTTCTTTCTTTTGCAATTGTGAATTTTATCCGAAGGACCAAAAAAGAAAAAAAAACCTCGGTATTAAATAGATAAAATAATTTTATACATTTTTGAGGGAGACTCAAGTAATATATTACCTATGGGGGTATGAAAAGCATTGTGCTTTTCACTGTGCTTCATGGTATGAAAAGTTCTTTAGTGATCTACTCTTAAGAACAAAGGTCATACATTTTAATATACATCCTGCTGAGAAACTTGAAGCTGATTTATGACCCTTCAAACCTGCACCTTTGCATTCTGCGTGCATAATTGTAAGAGTTCATGGTTTCAGTGAAGGGGAAAAAGCAAAGATTTCTTCCATTTTTTAAATAATTAAATTCCTTTTCTATATTGAGATGATCTCTAAGATGAAAGAAGGATATAGACAATAAAATGGCAAAACAGAAATGGAAAATCAAGACCACAGTGAAATGCAGAATATTATGAACACAGAAAAATACAAATCCAGTCACCAGTAAGGGGTTCCCTAGCTGAGTGACCACCAAAAACACACGGGATTCTTTGAAGATCTGTAGTTCCGGGGCCTCCTCCCAGACACACTGAATCAGCCTCTCGAGAGGTGAGGCCTGGAAACTGGACTTTTAAAAAAGCTCCTCACATTTGGGACTAACTGATGTATACTTTTGTAGAAGGAAACGGCAGCCCACTCCAGTGTTTTTGCCTGGAGAATCCCAGGGAAAGAGGAGCCTGATGGGCTGCCATCTATGGGGTCACACAGAGTTGGACACGACCGAAGCGACTTGCAGCAGCAGCAGCAGATGTATTCTTTAGTGTTACACATGTGTGTATATGTGAGAGAAAGAGGGACAGTGTTGGGGAGAAGGGGCGGGGAGGGCAGAGAGCTGGGCTGGTAGTAGAGGAGTGAGGGCACATGAGTGTAGGTATTCTGAATTCCGTCTGCCCAAGCAAAACATGACAAAGATGAAGTCAGTAATTCTCATAAGTATTTATTGCAGAAAACACAAGAGAAAACTTTCCTATAACTGAACTCTAAAAGCAGTCTCTTTTGGTGTTGAACCACCAGGGTTCTGAGGGTTTAAGACAGTGGATTGACTATGCATCTGAGAACAGGGTGGTTTAAGACAGTGGATTGACTGTGCGTCTGAGAACAGGGTGATGGATCTGCTCTGGTGTGAAATATACTAGGTATGTTGCTGCTTCCCTCCACATCCTTTCTTACCAAAATAAAAAATGTATACCACTACCGTCTTACAGGTGTGTGGTACTTGCTGTTTACAGTGCTATTTCATTTACTTGCTCCAGCTGATGTTTAAAACAATCTTATGATTAGCTGTTATTATGACTAGCCAATATCATTTCCGTTTCAGAAATAAGTCCCTTGAATGGCTCCCCTAAAGTTACACAGAAGGCCCTTGGCAGAAAGGAAAAGTTTCCTCTGACATCATACTGCTTCTATGTATCACTGCCAATCTTTTCATTATATGGAGATCAAAGCAGTCAATCATAAAGGAAATCAACACTGAATATTCTTTGGAAGGGTTGATGCTGAAGCTGAAACTCTAATACTTTGGCCACCTAATGCGAAGAGCCAACTTACTGGAAAAGACCCTGATGCCGGGAAGGATTGAAGGCAGGAGGAGGAGGGGATGACAGAGGATGAGGTGGTTGGATGGTGTTACTGACTCAATGGATGTGAATTTGAGCAAACTCCGGGAGATGGTGAAGGACAGGGAAGCCTGATGTGGTGCAGTCCATGGGGTTGCAAAGAGTTGAACATGACTGAGCGACTGAACAACAACAGAAACAACAACAAAATAGCAAGATAAACAGAACGTAGTGAATATTTATTTTCATTTTGCTTTTATAATTAGAAAAAGATACAAAAGAATTTACAGGACTGGGATGGTCTCTGTGCTGGAAAAGTTTATTACCTAGTAAAAGTAGCTCACCCATTTTATATAGTTTAAGCCTAGTGAGTCCTCACTCTTAATAGTTTCATAAAAGTATTTGTCTCCTGTAAAGAAAGGCCTTCAAATTTAGGAGATTCTCACTTTAAAAGACTACATAGTAACTTCTGAGTACCTGAATGACATGGTCTTTTTCTTTATAAACAAAATCTTTAAGGAGCCTAAACATTTGATTTAAACAGATAATTAAGTGGCTTCTTAAATTCACAATACTGGGATATTGAGGAACATGAATTGTTTCAATAAAACTATTATCATTGGCAGTACTTCAGGTTTCTTTTATATCTCTATATCTCTTCCTACTCTGCCCTTCTTCCCAGATTTATCCCCTATTGTACCTTCTCTTTCAACCTTCCTTCTTTCTCCCAGATAAATAAAATGTCTTTCTTTTTGCTCCTGCAGAGACTGTATTGGGGGTTTCTATGTCCAGTCCAACTTCTGATGCCTCTTCTTTTAACAAGACCCACTTTTTTCCCCTGGGGATTCACCCCTGTTCCACTGTGAGGCCCATGTGGTTTGAGTGGACCAAGTCTGCCTTGATTCCAGGGTGAAAGAAAAGAAAGTGAAGTCGCTCAGTCGTGTCCAACTCTTTGCGACCCCATGGACTGTAGCCCACCAGGCTCCTCCATCCATGGAATTTTCTAGGCAAGAGTACTGGAGTGGGTTGCCATTTCCTTCTCCAGGGGATCTTCCCAACCCAGGGATCAAACCCGGATCTCCCACATTGTGGGCAGACGCAATGTGTCTGAGCCACCGGGGAATCCCAACCTTTGATTCTAGGGTGAGCCCATGGTAAAAAGTCTAGCGGACCAAATTCCCCTGGCCACTTGAAATCTGACAGGTGACTCTTTCTTACAGACAATAAAACCCATGGGTTTGCTGCAATTCACTTTGATGTAAAACATTTGAGCATTATTCTTTAGCAGTCACGAGGGAACTATGACAAAAACTGCAGTAGTCAGTGCTTGAATTTGCTAGACTTTTAAATTCCATGGAAGCACTATAAATTTATACAGCAGCCAATCACTGGTCTGCCATGTCTATTTTAATCTCAGGATTATATTTACCTAAAGATAGGAGTCACTTAGAATAAGAGGTCTGTTCTACTCAATACTATAACTAGTGTTTTCTTCTTTTTTAAATGAGGGAGGAAGAGGATAGCCAGGTTTAAGTGAAAGGACAGTTCTGTTTTGGACACAGCAAGTTTGAGATGCCTGTGGGATACTAAAGCAAAGATAGCTAAGAATAAGTTGCATGAATAGGTCTAGACTTCAGGAGAAGTCTAAGAGGGAAAGAACTATTTGGCTATGTACTTTAAAACCCACGATATCCAGGCTGCATTTCAGAATAACTGAACCAGAATCTCTAGGAGTGGGAACCAGGCATCAGTATTTATAAAGCTCTCCAGGTTAGAACAATGTATAACCAACAATGGGAAACAATGCCCCTGTGTATCTGGCTAATATTTCAATCCATTTGAACCACTGGAAAATTCAGGCAACAAATACCAAAACACTTGTAGATTTAATTATGTAGACTTAAGTCCAATTTTCCCAAGAAAATGGTTTTATCTGTAGATCCCTCTTCCCACTTACTATTTTTCTGTACCATTTGGAAATTAAATGGAGAGGCTGCATTGAAGAGCAAAGAACATTGATCTGATCCAAATTCTGCTTTCTCCACCTGTTACTCTGCTGGCCCTGACTGAGACACTTCACTTCCTTGAGCCTTAATTTTTCTTACTTGTAATTACTAACTTTCAGAATCCCATAGGTAACCAACGAGAATTCAAAAATGAAACCAAACAAAAGGCCAGCTGTTCGACAGACTGATAACAGCTGAAAGAAGGTGCGCAGCTCATTTGCACAATGACAGGAGCGCATTTCTGTCGTGCTGCAGGCCACAGTCCTAAGCGCCTCTGGTTTGAGGGCTGCAGCCATCCTCCCTGTCTACTCACTGTTATCTCAAGCCCTTGTCATTCGCTGTCGGGCTCTGTAATAGGTTCACCTTGGTTAATGTTGTGAGAACAGATCCTAAATGAGGCAGCTGGTGCTCACAGCAGAGCAGTGGTGATAAGGCCTGACCAAGTGACGCAGTGGTTCCTCGCTTTTCTCCCTCCACCGAGGCCTGGCTCGTCACTAAATTTCATTTTCCCTGCCCCCCAGTTTTGTACTCACACTGCACATTTTGTCTCATGCCTTTTCTTACTATTTGTTTCCCCAGACCACACTTATATACCCCACCCCACCCCTCCGTGCCTGCACCCCGGTCCTTAGCAAGGGTTCCTAAAGCTAGCCTTGATTTTTTTTTTTTAATCTCCCAACTGTCCCCCTCACACCGGTGGCATCATCTGGTTTTGCAGATATTTCACAAATCTGACAGTCATTAAACCATGGAAACCACTTAGGGAAATGGGAATAGGACACATTTACATGCCATTATCCCCAAATGTGAGATTTCTATAGCAAATATTGTTTATTTGGGATAAAACCAAAATGCAACCATCTATTTAATCTCTTGGCACATTTCAATACAATTCTAATACTACCAGATTTTCATAATATTTAGAGGAGAACATTATATAGGAAAAAATATCCCTACTTTGCCTATTGCACACTGTCCAACCCCAGGTACCTTATTAATACAATTAGAATGCACATTTCACTGAAAAGATGTTTAAAACTTTTATCAAATCTGTCTTAAGACACTAAACCCAAGTCCAGCAACGTTTTCACAACCAGGCAATTATAGACACACACATGCATTTGTTCCTGATATAATCCGATCAACAAGCAAAAGTAAAACTGATTTCCTTTCCATTCATTCACCTCAAAAAGACTGAAATGCTAGAATTCAGCATTTGCAGGAGAAAGAGAAATGGACCACACAGGACCTACCTGGCAGGCGAGATGGTGGCAGTGCACGAGACTGTCGGCCTACGGCACATGCATCAAGCACAAAGCCATCTTTGGCTGCTGTTCAAGACAGAGGCAGGGGTGCTGCAGAAAGCGCCCGTGAATGCCTTATATGGCAAGGAGCCAGCCTGGGGCAGCACACAGAGCGGCTGAATTAAACGTGCAGATTAAGTGAACAGCTTGCTTTATGTACATCAGTTAAGTTCAGAGCTTTCCGGCCGACTGCTAAAGGCAGGATGAAGAAATAAACAGTGATCTGGGTGGCATGGGGCCTGGCAGAAGGCAGGTGAGAGGGGCTCTCGCTCTCTGACTCTCTCCTCCCTGACGTGCATTTCACTTGCCGCCTTCTCTTTACCTGGAGATTTATCTATACCACCCTTTCTTGTGCAGAAAGGAAAAGGCTTGATCCCTATATGGCCTGGAGTCCCTGACTGACCACCGCCAAGGAGAGCGTTTAGCATCCTGGCAAAGGGTTTGCACAATGAGAACTTCCCAGCACAGGCTCTGATCATCCTTATCACCTGAAGAGCAAGGGCGGCACCTCCACCTGGCCACCCACAGAACCCTTGACCATCTTCAGATGCAAGTGGGGTCATCATATCAACTGTCCGATGTCACTAGACTTACTGTAACTGTGATTATTAGTTATAATCTAATCCACATTATAGTCTCTGAGGGCACTTCTAGTCCCAGACCTGCGAGAGTGGCAGATGTCCCCCTGGGAGTCCTAGATTCGGGGAAACAGGTTTTCCTGAACTGTCATCCCTGCAGTCTACCACACTCTCCTTCTTCGGAGGGGAGGTCTGCCCCTGGGGAATCAAGATTTACCGAAAGGCACCAGCTTATTCAGCGTCAGAGTGGTGGCAGGTCCCACCCACTTGGCCCGGGTCACACCTGTCCGTGTGAGATGCTTTACTGTTTCCATAGGCACAGGTGGAAAACCGGGGAGCTGGCTCTAGGGAAGGAGGGGGAGATGCAGGCCTTGAGGCTCTTAAGGGTGTGGCTGGGGTAAGCCCCCTGGAAAACCCTCTCTAGGCTTTTCACAACCTACCCTCACAGGCCCTACCAGAGTGCGATCACCTACGTGGCCTCTTTCTCCGTCTGGCACCCTCCTCCCCACTCCTCTGGGGGCTGTGGGCAGTAGGGGGAGGAGCTCGAGGCAGGAGCAGCACCCACTTTGCTGTCCACCCCACCTGCTGTGAACTGTCCTTCCCCACCACAGAAGCCTCCCCATCCCCCTACCATGGGCCTCTACTCTCCAGAGCCACCCTAACCTTTTCCTTGCTTAGTCAAATCTAATTAGTTCAGTATTTTTTGTTTGTTTTGCCCCCATATGGATACGGAGAAGGCAATGGCAACCCACTCCAGTACTCTTGCCTGGAAAATCCCATGGGCAGAGGAGCTTGGTAAGCTACAGTCCCTGGGGTCGCTAGGAATTGGACACAATTGAGCGACTTCACTTTCACTTTTCGCTTTTATGCATTGGAGAAGGAAATGGCAACCCACTCCAGTGTTCTTGCCTGGAGAATCCCAGGGACGGAGGAGCCTGGTGGGCTGCCGTCTATGGGCTCGCAGAGTTGGACACAACTGAAGCAACTTAGCAGCAGCAGCATATGGATACAAGTGAAAGTCACTCAGTTGTATCTGACTCTTTGCGACCCCATGGACAGTATAGTCCATGGAATTCTCCAGGCCAGAATATTGAAGTGGGTAGCTGTTCCCTTCCCCAGGGGATCTTCCCAACCCAGGGATCGAACCCAGGTCTCCCACACTGCAGGCGGATTCTTTACTAGCTGAGCCACAAGGGAAGCCCTGTGGATCCAAAGGGACACGTATCAACTGAGCAACACCCTTGGCTTTGCATTCAGTTCTCTGTTTGCAATTTATATCAACAGAAAGCTGGTGACATCCAGTCAGGGGCAAGTCCAAGGTCAGAGCCACAACGGAGGGTATCAAGACACCATTGTCTCGTTCTTTAGGAGGTTCACAGACAGTAGGATGCAAGAGGGCCACACTCTTCCAGGGCTCACTTGGGAGCCCCCAGTCCTACCACACACCCCACCTGCCGCACAGCGGTCCTGGCCCCACCACCAGAGCATGAGCAGGTCACCCGTGCAGCCTCCGCTGCTTCTCAACACTTCCCTGCACCAGCCAAGGAGCTTGAACTCTCCAGAATGCTGCTTAATTTAAAAAAAAAAAAAAAAAACCCCAAAAGTTTATTTTAATAAGTTATACCAAACATTCTTCTAGGAAATAGATAAACATAGAAGAAAAAAACCAAATTACTCTCAACTATACTTCCAAATTAATCACCATTATCATTTTTTTCCGTCCTTCTTTCTCAAGGGATTTTGAGGTAATCCCTAGGTCTCAGTCTCCTGATAAAACTGGATTTTATTATAACCTACTAGTTTATCACCTACAGAGGCACCGTAATAACTTAAATCTGTACAGAAAATCCTGGCAATTTACATAGAGGCTATTTCTTTGGCATGGAAACTGTAATTGTAAAATGATGCCCATGCCAGCCTGACTGCTGTGCACAGGGGAAGGTTTTTAACTCTGAGCCCCAGGGCTCAGGACACCCACGGGCCTGGAGAGCTCAGGTCCACTCCAGACGCATCCTGGGGGTGAGCAGGCTGCCCGAAGTGGCCATTCACGTCACCCCTGAGGGCTTGGAATGGTGGATCTGAGGTTTTGGAACCTCAGATTTTGAAAGGCTGCACGGACCTTTCTGGTGCTTGCTGCTTTATCTCTAAGCTGACCTCCTGCCCTTGGGTTTCTTTACTTCCTCTCAGCTGGCCTCTAACACCCTCAGAACACCCCCATCCTTTCCCACCTCTGTCTGTGCTTGGCAGATGTCACACGTTTACAGCTGCAAGGGTCTTTCCTCTGCTGGGGAGAGGGGAGGGGAACCCGACAATAATCCTCACTTTGTTTCTGTCTCACACACAAGTAGATGGTTAATATTTTGACAAATGAACTCATGTTCTTTTCTTCCTGGATGGGCTCAGTCCCCTGTGCCGTGAGCCAGCTGGGCCGCAGAGCCTCAAGGGAGACCCCCATGTGGTCTCGCAGAAACTAGAAATAACCTGCTCAGGTTTTTTCTGAACTCTTATTTTTCCAAAGCCCAAACCTCTGGGAAAACTAGGCACTTCACAGAGATGTATAGGGGGGCTTCCCTGATGGCTCAGGAGTAAAGAATCAATCTGCCAAGCAGGAGACATAGGTTCGATCCCTGGGTCTGGAAGACCCCCTGGAGAAGGAAATGGCAACCCATGCCAGTATTCTTGCCTGGGAAATCCTATGGACAGAGGAGCCTGGTGGGCTACAGTCTGTGAGGCTGCAAAGGGTTGGATACGACTTAGCAACTAAACTACAACGGCAAGAGATACAGAGAGTACCTGGAAGAAGCGTGGAGGGAGAAAAGCTGAGATTCTCCAGGGCTGGGGGCGAGGCAGAGGGGTGGAGAGAAAGGAGCACACTCTTCCTCTGCCTCTGGGAGATGCCCGACCCACAGAGAACCCGTGCTCAGGTGCTGCCCCTGGATGGGCCTCCACAGGCCGTCCTGCTAAGACTCCACCTGCCAGCAGACCATTGGGGAAAAGAAGGACCAGCCAGCCTGCTTCTCCCAACACAGCTCTAAACTCTGGACTCCAGAACTTTGGCCAAACCAGAGGGTTGGGGTGGGGTGGGGGGCAGGACTGAAAACCCCAGGGACAGCTGAGGCTCAGGGCTGGGAGAAAAAGGCCGCAGAGTCAGAAACTGTCTTAATAAAAAATATAACTATGATTATTTCCCTAGTTGCAGATTAATGTCATACTTGTAGTGCTTTCAATGGCTGCCAAAACAAGTTACAATAGATTTAAAAGAAACGAGCTCTTTATCTTACAGTTCTGGGGTCAGAAGTTGGCCTCAAGGCTCAGTGGGCTGAAATCAGTGTGTCATCCTCAAGGGTGAGCTCTTTTCTGGAGACTCCCAGGCTCTCTATCTCTGCCCTTTTCCCAGCACCTGGAGGCTCCCACTTGACTTGGCACAGGGCATCCTTTCAACATTCAAAGCCAACAGTAGCTGATCCAGTCTTTCTCCCATCATAGCTCCTCAACACTGACCCTTCTACAGACTTCTCCCACTTTCAACGACGCTTGTGATTATATTGGGTCCACCTGGATAATCACGGGTAACTCTCCCTATCTTGAAGTCAGTTGATTATCTATCTTAATACCATCTGCAGCCTTCTCCACACAGTATAACATGCTTACAGGTCCAGGGGTTAGGCTGTGGACATCTTAGAGGTGGGGCCATTATTCCACTCACCACATACCCAAATGTATATACCTGAGTTTCGACCCATGGTAGCCACCTTTTGCATATATCCACCCCTTCCTGCTTCCCTTAGTAACAAGCACCTTGATGACTTCCACTAATCTTCACAGGAAAGAAAGTTATTTGGAGTAATTCTTCCCCCTCATTGATGTTCCGTATCCTGCTATGCAAAGCGTGATTGGCGGATCACCAGCGTCAGCACCAGTTGGGAGCTCGTTAGAAATGCACTCGCCAGCCTCTTGCCATACCTACTGAATCAGAATCTGCCCTTCGTCAAGATCCCCAGTGATTCCTATGCACTGGCCCAGAACATTCCAAATTGTGGAAGCTTGAGTATTACTGTAAAAGTAATAATGCAAAAAAGTAGGGCAAGCTTTTACCCTACCTCAGAGAGGTCAAATGATTGGGCAAAATCATTTAGCGCAGGAGCTTCCAAACTGACCTCATGCATTAGAAACACTGGAGCTTTAGGAAATCACAGAGGCTAGGCTGCATCCCAGACCAAAGAAAGCCTATTCTCCGGGGGCAGGACACCAACACCAGTGGCTTTGACATCTCAGATGTTCCCAGTATGCAGCCAGCTTCGAGCGCCTGGGCCTTAGAAAACTTTCAAGAGAGAAAGTCTAAACTGACATAGACTATTTAAAGTCTCAGTCTCCAAGAAGAGAGTCTAAATTGTGGTTTTTCAGGATGACTTATGTCCCAGTTTGCCCAGGACTGTTGTGCTTTTTAAACAGAAAGTCTTGTGTCCCAAGAGACCAGGACTGATAGGAATTCCCAGGACACAAGACTTACAGTTTAAAAACCAAAACAGTCCTGGGCAAACCGGACATCAGCCATCCTGTCTACAGATATAAAATCCAGACTAACTCAGGAAGAGCTGCAGAAAGAGTTGGGTCTAGTTTTTCACCTTTACTTTCCCCCCTGATTTCCACAGGGAGGCACTCCTCGAATGTGTGGGTGAGACCGATAAACTGCTCTCCTTGAGAACTGAGATACATTCTTAATATGTTCTTTCGCATCCCATGCAGCCTCTGGAAGCTTCCTGATGGTCCTTAAAGGCCCCTTGACTCTTCTCCATCATGCTAATGAGGTTGGGGAAGAAGGGAAAGGCAGGTGGTCTCTTTTACACTTGGTTTTTATTCTTTGTGACTCCCTCACTGCCAGCATTCTCTACTTAAAGAATGTATTTAAAATATCTGGTCATAAGATTAAGATCATTTATTAGTTGGCTTGTAACAAATTTTTTTTCTTTACTGAAAAGCAGTCATACACGTAAAGCTAGTCTCTCTACAGTAAAAATACAATTATATATCATATTCCTCCTATTTGAGTTGGGAGAAGCCTTCTCACCCATTAATTTTGCAGATGGCTTTTCAAACAAGAGAGGGAAAGACAGACCTTCACCCAGTCAAGAACGGCCTGCCTGTCCTTCTGGACCCTGCACATCCCTCGGCTTGTGATGAGAACCAGGCACATCCCAGGGGTGCTGATAAAGCGCTTCCTCACATGTTCGCCCACAGACTGCTCCCTTGCAGCAGAATCAAGTTCCCATGTCCAGACTCTCAGGTGACACACAGGTGCTCTCCTTACTGTGAAAGGATTGAACTCAGCCAAAATTTAAGCCCCAAACAATAACTTCTCCAGGTTCCTGTTTTGTTTCGGCAACTTGCAGGAAATTGTCCTGAGAGGGAGGAGAGAAGAAAGGGAAATTTTGCAACATCGAATCCCCCAGCTCACTTCCAGGGTGTGTGTGGCCTCGTGCCCGAACAGACCTGCAGGACAGACCTTCTAGGGAACAAGCCAATTCACTAAAGCGCTCACTTTAAGAGTGTTTCACCCAAAGCAAGTGTCTTTTGCTTTCTCAGTACTTGTGGGAGAACTACTTAAAACACAAACAATGGTTTCCTATGAGTTTCAGTAAAAACACAAAATTACTTACCCGAAATATCCTAACATAAAGATTATGTTAGGAAATACAATTCATTCTGGAGAAACGGGCACTGGAGGAAATATTTTATTCTAAATGATTCACACATGTTGTCTTTACTCCTGCATTTCAGATATTCTTTATTCTGAAACACTGAAGTGTCAATTTGAATTTTTTCACCAAACTAATTTATTTTTTATACTGCCAGATTGGAGGTGAAGATATTTTATAACTTTTAATCTAAGAAAAGTTCTCCTGATAAGCATGTCATACGGCAATTTCTTAAGAAATCTTATCTCTATTGCAGGTACACTTTGGGGGATATTTGTGTTTACATATATGCATGTGCATTGGGCTCTTAAAAAATTAGTTTCCAGGGACTTCAGTGGTGGTCCTGTGGTTGAGAATCTGACTTCCAATGCAGGGGATGCGGGTTTGATCCCTGGTTAGGGAACTAAGACCCCACCTGCCATGGGGCCTAAGTGCCACAACTAAGATCCAACACAGCCAAAAATAAAAATCAATAAATTAGGAAAACTAATAAAGAAGAGGCTTCCTGTGTAGGGATGCACCAGGGGCCCAGGCCAAAAATAATATTTGTTTCTGAAAAAGAGAGGATGGATTAACTGTCAAAACTTAAATTCTGACAATGCCAGCCCTATACTGATGACAAAGTAACTTCCTGAAGCCAGAAAGAATAGCCATGGATATGCAGCATCATGGGAATCAAGAGGAACTGCATAGTAATCTCCTACCAGGAAGCAAGTTAAACAACTGAAGTAACAGTATAGGGCATGATACATCAAAGGCTGCTGTGAAACAAAAAGAAGACAAACAAATCCCTTCACACTGTAAACGTGAAAGGTGAAAAAGCAAATGTGGTCTTAGCCTGGCCTCTGGAGAAATAATTCTTATCCCTCTACATTCTCTTAAGGTGCTGGAGGCCATGAACGCCTTCTAGGTATAACACAGATATTGCTAGTAAAGTTCTGACAGATCCATACCGTGGCATCACTTACGTTGCAATAGTACATTAGAAATCTCCGATATAATATTCTAAAGAAATGCAAATTTTAAAAGTTGTTATTATTGTTGAGATAATTTCTGAGCAAGAAAAAAAGCTTAGTTTTCATATTTAGGGCTGATTTCAGATAAAGTAATAGGTAGTAGTCACTACAAAGGAATAGATTATGTTTAAAGTGTTAGTTGCGTCCGACTCTTTGTGACCCCATGGAGTGTAGCCCTCCAGGCTCCT
The DNA here is from genome assembly GCF_001704415.2 of Capra hircus. NCBI lineage: Eukaryota > Metazoa > Chordata > Mammalia > Artiodactyla > Bovidae > Capra > Capra hircus. The sequence continues at coordinate 20,578,218 of NC_030827.1, forward strand.
CTGTCCATGGAATTCTCCAGGCAAGAATACTGGAGTGGGAAGCCATTCTCTTCTCCAGGGGATCTTCCTGATTGAGGGACTGAACCTGAGTCTACCTGCGTCTCCTGTATCACAGACAGTTTCTATACTATCTGAGAAAAGTACTCCCAGCAAAGTGCTTCTGTTCCCATTCATTCACCCAGGTTTTTACTGAAGCTTTATGGACATTATGCCTCTCAGTCATGAGCATAAGGGGTGAAAAGAGGATGCAGTGTTCCTCCCTTGGGAGGCTTTCAGGCCAAAGGGGTTGACAGGAGAAGTACTCAAAGAAAAGAGGGACAGTAGAAAGTGCCACAAAACAAAAAAGTAAAATCTGGTAGAGATCATCCAGAAGTGAGCGTCAGGAAAGGTTTCACATAGAAGGTAACATCTGAGCTTGGCCTTGAGAAGTGAATGGGGACATGCAAAGAAGGGAGGCAGAGACTGGGGTGGTAGGCATGCAGGGAAATGCTGGGAGAGTACTTTCTGGTGTGGCCCAATGTGGGCTGAAAAACTGGAGAGATGCCAGTGCTCAGGCTAAAGCCTGACTGTAGGCTGGGTCCTGATTATAGGAGGCGCTACATAAAGGATTCAAACCTCATTTTATAGTTCTAGAAAGTCACTGAAAGATTCTGAGAAGGGTGATGACATGAACAGAAGAATGATTTTTAAGATTAACCTATTAAGAGTTTCCATTCCCCTCTTTGGCAACAGAATTGAGCTGTGATGTCTTAAAAGTGTATGTGTGTGTGTGTGTGTTAGTCACTCAGTAGTAGTGTCTGACCCCTTGCAACCCTTGGACTGTAGCCTACCAGTCTCCTCTATAGGATGTAACAAATTAACTTCTTCCCTATGTATTTAGAGTGGTACTAGTTAAGGACCATCAGAGAAGGCAATGGCACCCCACTCCAGTATCTTGCCTGGAAAATCCCATGAATGGAGGAGCCTGGTGGGCTGCAGTCCATGGGGTCGCTAAGAGTCGGACACGACTGAGCGACTTCACTTTCACTTTTCACTTTCCTGCATTGGAGAAGGAAATGGCAACCCACTCCAGTGTTCTTGCCTGGAGAATCCCAGGGGAGCCTGGTGGGCTGCCTTCTATGGGGTTGCACAGAGTCGGACACGACTGAAGCGACTTAGCAGCAGCAGCAGCAGTTAAGGGCCATGATTGGGAGAACTGAGAAAATAGTTTCTCAAATCATACTCTGATTAAGAACTGTGGTTAAGAAAGGAAGTGACTAGAAATACAGAAACCAAATTAGGCAACTCTTAACAACTTCAGGAGAAAGAAATAAACTAAGATATTTAAGTACTGATTTTAATCAAATCATAGGTACCCAGTAGAGGACCATTCTCCTGTCCAAAAGGATATATGTTAACAGTAAATACTAGAAGGTCACACTTTTGTGGGGATGAGTGTGAATTTGATGAGTAACTATGAGTACTCTTGCCTGGAGGTTTTAGAAATATTCCTATGATTGATTGATTTTTAGAGAGGTTTCTCTTTGACTGGAGAAAGGATAGTTTTAGTTACTGTTCAAAGTAAGGCTAGAGTGTAATTCAGGGAAAAAAATACATCAGGAATTCTAGGGGTAAGTGAATATCTGAATTAAATTATAGTCAGCAAATAGTTGAAAACTATGAGATAGATGATTAATAATAAAACATTAGATATATCACGTCAGTCACATAGCCTTGGATTGAGTACCTATTTTCAGCCCTGTTATTAAACAACAAATAATTCTACCTTTCAAAGAAGTTTTTTAAACTACCTAAGACCCCCCCAGGAGATTCCAGAACACTTATTACACTGACTCCAACTGCCCACCAGAGAGGCCTGAAACAGACACAGGCTGGATCTGGCTAAGGAGGCAGAGAGCTGCAGCATCACACAGACACTGTCTGCATTCTGGAAGGATATTGGAAGGATGCAAAGATTTCACTGAAAATCAACTGACAATTACAGTTCATAAAGGAAATGCTCTGAGCAAGCATATAGGCAAAGAGCAAAAGCTAGTTACTAACAACCCTGGAGTAAGAAACAAGATATCCAGATTGAAGATAATTTGAAGACACAGACTATATGTAAGTTCCAAGAAGGATACAGACCAGAACAAGTTCCAAGAAGGATACAGACCAGGATTATTTTCCTAGAGAAAAGGACTTAGAGACAAACTGGTACCCAAGGTGCATTCACAATAATTTGCTATACTTCAATACATAAACCCAGGTCTCTCAGTTCAGTGAGTTTATTACCTTTCCTAATATCAGTGCTGTGATTCTCTGGAAACCAAATTTGGAAGCTTCCCCCAAGTTGTTCAGTCTCCCTCTAGGAGAGGTGGGCTGTCTCATTTGATCAGAGCTGCCACCTCCGGATCCACAGTCCCATCTGTTTGGAATCCACAGGCCTTCCCGTCACTTCCCTGTCTGACCAGCGTTGCTTCACTGCCCCCAATTTACTGCCATTATCATGTCCGTGACACTGCAGACCTCCTCTGTCTCCCCACCCTTCAGAGCTCCCCTGCCTTAGACCAGTAAGGAATACCTTTCCAAGGCACGTGACTACCTCTTTGAGAGGAGGTTCCCACACCAGCGCTTCTGGGTCCCTCGAGTTGTCCTCCTTTCCCCCACAGGTTCTCACTTCCTCTGTGCAAATGTCACCAGGTAGGCATCTCTCTAGATCTGATCTAGGTTCAAGTCATTTTCCCTATGGCCTGTTGGTACTATGCACTTTAACAAATGTGGATAAGCACCTATATTAAGTTTCCTAAGGCTGTATATTGTCACCCTACTTACTTAACTTATATGCAGGGTACATCAAGAGAGTCGCTGTGCTGGATGAAGCAGAAGCTGGAATCAAGATTGCCGGGAGAAATATCAGTAACCTCAGATATGCAGATGACACCGTCCTTATGGCAGAAAGTGAAGAAGAACTAAAGAGAAAGAGGAGAGTGAAAAAGTTGGCTTACAGCTCAACAGTGAGAAAATGAAGATCATGGCATCCAGTCCCATCACTTCATGGCAAGTAGATGGGGGAACAGTGGCTGACTTTATTTTTCTGGGCTCTAAAATCACTGCAGATGGTGACTGTAGCCATGAAATTAAAAGACGCTTACTCCTTGGAAGGAAAGTTATGACCAACCTAGATAGCATATTAAAAAGCAGAGACATTACTTTGCCAACAAAGGTCCGTCTAATCAAGGCTATGGTTTTTCCAGTGGTCATGTATGGATGTGAGAGTTGGACTGTAAAGAAGGCTGAGTGCCAAAGAATTGATGCTTTTGAACTGTGTCTTGGAGAAGACTCTTGGGAGTCCCTTGGACTGCAAGGAGATCCAACCAGTCCATTCTGAAGGAGATCAGTCCTGGGTTTTCATTGGAAGGACTGATGTTGAAGCTGAAACTCCAATACTTTGGCCACCTCATGCGAAGAGTTGACTCATTGGAAAAAACCTTGATGCTGGGAAAGATTGAGGGCAGGAGGAGAAGGGGACGACAGAGGATGAGATGGTTGGATGGCATCACTGACTCAATGGACATGGATTTGGGTGGACTCCAGGAGTTGGTGATGGACAGGGAGGCCTGGCGTGCTGTGGTTCATGGGGTCGCAAAGAGTCAGACACAACTGAGCAACTGAACTGAACTGAAATATTCCACGCCATTCAACCCAACAAAATTCATTGTAATGATTAGGAAGCTGGATAGCCCAGCACACACAATCTACCAGTGATTCATTTCCGGCTCCTTGAAAATACCCTTTTAAATTTGTATAACTATCCTTCCAACTATCTGTCATGGGTCCATTCCTGACAAATCAAGTTCATTTTTTGTAGTTGTTGACGTCACAAAATTCTGAGTAAAAGAGCACCCTCCTGGTTTTGTCATTTAAAAACTTGGACCTGCTATTCCAGACATTCAGATATTAAGTGCCAGGGTGAGAACCTGGATGTGGTCAGTCTGCCTTTGTGACTGCTGTTAGCACTGGCTTGTCCTCTTCCTTTTGAGACTGCTGTTATGAGTGTTCAGCTCTGGGCTGCCTACATTCAAACATAGGAAGAACAGAATGAGACCTTATCATAATGGCTGAGCAGAGACAGAATGAATGTGGCTTAAGAAATGACTGTTGATGAAATGCATGAGCCCTCAAAGATGACCTTGTGTTCTCAATGCTGTCTGCCTGGGAGAGTGACGATATTGTTAATCGAGCAAGAGATGATAGGAACTGCAGAAAGCTTGGGGGGGAGGGTGATTAATTTAGTTTTTGACGTGCTGAATTAGAGTCTCCTGGGTCATCTGAGTGGAAATGCTCAGAGTCAGTCAGATCCAGGAACTTGGAGGAGACATCTAAACTCAGATATGCATTTGGAAGTCATTCACGTAGATGTGATAGATGAGGCCAAGGGTATGAGTAATTTTAATTCAGTACCTTGACATTCAGCTTGGGTATGAGAGGCAGAGATGTGGGCAAGCAAGTTAGTGTTCTCTGCATGTCTCATTTGATAATGAGGCTCTCTCCTTATCACTCACTCCCACTTATTCATGATAAATAGGACAAGAAAGGCAAGGCAATCTGAAATTACTAGGTAGTATCAAAGCCCATTGTAGCCTTTATCCAAGTTTTAAAGTCAGGTAGCACTGGATTAATTGAGATTCCCACCTTTGCCTTGCCTGTACTCACTTTCTTATTGGAAATGACTCTAAGTAAGTAGAAGAGGAAGAAATAACCAGCTCTCAGAAAACCATCAAATGTCTGTTCTCCTTTACCTACTCTTTAATGAGTCTAGGATTTGCAATTTGTAAAACTAGTTAGATGAAGAGGGTGAGATCCAGAAAGTCCTACCTCTTGCTGAGATGTAGCCAAAACTTCACTATAGGATTCTCTACAGTCCTCAGAGAAAATTTTGCTAACTTAGCTGGTGAAGCATGCTACTTTTACTAAGTTTTCATACACAATCTACGAGATTTAGTTAGTTAATAGCTCCTACAGCATTGTCTTGCTAGTCACATAGATCATACTGTTGCACTGTCCCCTGAACCCAGGGTAGGCAAGGCATGAGCTAAGAGGCTGGACGGAGACTTGAGGAGCCCTAGGAACTGCAGACACGTTTATTCTCCCTGGCTGGCACGGCGGGCATAACACAGCCTTGCTCCTGGCTGACGTATCAAGCCGAAGCAGCAGGCAGAACATAACCATGATGTAGCCATAACATAACCTCATACAACATAACCATGCTGCTCCAGGGTACCCCCCACAACACAGCAGCAGCCAGGGCTTAAATGATGAAGCTCATACAGGTGCACCACACGCCAGCACCAGGGCTTTTCCAGGTGAAGTTTATATAACAAAAGTGGCCCAAGTCCAGATGAATACCTCGAGACTTGCATTCACAGCTCTATAAGTGATATCAGCTGTTACATAATCATCATTTACAAAACATGGGGCAAGAGCGAGAGGCTGTGGGGCGAGAGAGCCTGACCACACCATCTTGGCTAATTTTCCCTTTCCCTACAAGCATAAACAGTAAAACTCTGAAATGAAGAAAAACACTAGACTGGATTAGTCTAAAAATGTAGAGTTCTAATTTGCATTATGGTATAATTACAAAAAAATTCGTTTATTCACCAAGCATCAGCTGAGCATTGGCGTGTGCCAGTTTTAAATAATATTTAGGGTTGACAAAAAGAGCCAAAGGAATTATACATAAAATATAGTCCTCCTCAAGAAATCCCCAGTCTTATGGGAGCAGAGATACACAAAAACATTTATAAGTAAATGTGCTAAAATGCTATACTGTAATAGGAATTGTTTTGGACACACAGACAAATTATTTCTGACGGGGGGGTTTGGGAAGGTTTCTAAGAAAAAGTGACATTTGAGATGGGTTCTGAGGCTCAAAGAAGATTTTTGAGGTGGTGGAGGCAGGGCTGGACATTCTAGAACAAAGGAATACCCCTATTACACACACACACACAAACTCTGGGCAGCTATTTGAAGAAAAAAGTAAGGAATTCTGGTGCAGGGCATAGAGGGAGTTGCAGAAAGGACTGAAGGAGGAAACTAAGAAGGTAGATAGATTAAAGTCAGCTAGAGCAGGATTGGTTTTTCTCCTGATGGCAGCAGTAGTATGCCAGTGAAGGACAAGGGCCGTGTCAAAGGCTCCAGCGAGACGTGATGAGGTTGAGGGTTAAAAAGAGCAGAAGGGGTGAGAATTTTCTGAGGTAGAACTACTAAGATTCAACCCACAAAATGGAGGTTGATTCTCCCATTTCTCTCTTGGAGGCCTGTGTAGCCTGACTGAGAGCCCCAGCAGTGCGCCCTGTTCTTCCTTCTCCTCTTCCAGGGCACGCAGCTGAGTTCACTGCCTAGACCTCCTGCAATTGGTCAGGGGCAAATATCTGCACAGCGCAGTGTGGGCAGGTGATGCACATCCCACTTCCAGGTCTGTGCATTCTGTCTCTTCTCCATCTGCAGTAACCTTCCGGGCAAGTTGTTGAAGACGCCACATCACAGGACGGAAGGAGGCTGGCCCTGAGCAGTGCTTGGAGCAGGACTTCCCCACCACCCCACGCCTGCGGGGCTGCAGCGGACGGCGACCCACACTGGGCTGGGGAGCAAGCAATCCAGTCTTACTGTGGCAAGGTGTTAAGCTTTTGTGGTTTATCTTTTTCAGCAGGTAGTGTTACTACATTGAGGAACACAGAGGAAAGAAAGGGGGACTGGTGTAAGGTAGAATACTGAGGGGAACACAGTGGCCCTAGTTTCACCTTAGTTGATGTGAGTTCAGGGGCACCCAGGTGTTCAAGATCAGAAGAATGGTTTTAAAGCTTAAGAAAGAGGCTCAGGTTAGCCTTCTTAAATATGGAAATCACTGGCATATAGATATTCTTAGAAATCAAAGAAGTATAAAGGAGCCGTCTTGATGCATATAGTTTGAGAAGCATAAGGAGAACTCTGGGGGCAACACCAGTATTAAGGTGTGGAAAGGAGCAGAGGGCTCATCAGAAGAGTCTGGGAAAAGAGTGGTGGGGTGGAGAGAGAAAGGAAGAGGCATTTTTTGTTTATTTCCTGCACTATAGAAAAAAAAAAATCCTCTAAGAGGCAAACTGGTGCCTGACTGGTTGCGTATGACTTATAGATACATTTTGTTTGGTTCATAAAATGTTTTTCAAAATTTAAGTGCATTACCAACATTTAAAAATGCTGCCAATTGACACAAAACTTCAGATGAGGGGATTCTTAGGAAAACTGAGAAGCTGTGGCCGCTCTGAACCACCTGCCTCTGTGAGGCTGATTCTGGGGAGGTGAGAAGTCTGCTGTCTTGCTGGGGGAGGGGGGGGGTCCTTTTTGTTCCCATTACCTGTCAGCCTTCACAGGATTTTGGTCTGCATACAATGCTCTAAGTTAGATGGGATGGGGAAGAGAGAGTCAGGCCTCAAGGGCTGTTGTGATTCCCCTGCACCAGACAGGAGGGGTCTTCTGCCTGGGCAGTACTTATAACAGGCAAGAGCCCAGGTGGGCTTGCTTTGGCCCTGAAGTTTCATAAAGGAGCACAGACATGTAGCAGAAGTTCCAGGGCCTGGCATTTGGCACTTATCTGTGACCTTAGCCAAGGGTATTTTCAGAAGGGCAATGGAAACCTAAAGCAGAGAGGAGTGAATGAAGATGGGACAGGATGGTGGGCCTGGGTGAACCTCACCAACGCTTCCTGTTTCTCCTTCTGCCCCTTTAATTTGCAACACCGCAGCCAGAGGGATCTTTTAACTACGTCAGCTCGTGTCATCCCTCTATTCGAAACCTTCCCATGAGCTTCTGAGTTTACCTGGAGTAACACACAGAGCCCAGGCCTGCAGTGCACCCCAAGGCCCTGCGGGCCTGGTCCCGACCTCCCATCCTGTTCCAGTCCCCTCCCCACGCTGCTCCAGCCACCATCTTCTGAGTCATTCCCGATTTACACTAAGGACACACCCGCCCTGCCCCTGGTCCTTCACCGGGCATGCCCTCTGTTTCGAATGCAGATTTTCCGCATGGCTTACTCCTTCACCGCCTTCAGATCTTGGCTCAGTGTCCCCCATTACTGATGGCTCCATAAAGGAACATCTCCACTCCTGCCCTAGTACTCTCTGCCCCATTCCTTCATATTTTTCCCCTAAGGCGTTTGTACACATCTATTTATAACTTGTTTCCTTCACTAGGATGTGATCTGCCTTCCCTCCGTTAAAGGGCAGGAGGTTATTTTCTGTTTTCTTGCCCACCAATCTCTCTCTAGTGTTAAGGGCAGTGCCTTGCATACAACAGGTGCTCAGCACATAGCTGCTGGATGACACTGAGCCAGAGCCTTCAGTCCATGTGTGGGGGCTGAAGTGTGGAGGATGGAAAGAGATACAGAAGGTGGGGGACATCAGCAATGCAGCTGAATCCTGGGAGAGATGGGGGCAGACAGAACTGGGAGCCTCACTGGAGGGATTGGCCTTAAAAAAGCAGGAAGAGAATTTTTTCTCTTACGTAGGCATAAAGGAAGCAAGAATAGGTCCTGATACACGGCTAGGAAGGAAGAGAAACTGACATGTACCAATTATTGTTCATCATAAATTCACTCATTCATTTATTGCACCCCTTCTATGTTTAGGGGCTTCCTTGGTGGCTTAGATGGTAAAGAATCTGCCTGCAATGCAGGAGACCTGGGTTCGATCCCTGGTTGGGAAGATCCCCTGGAGGAGAGCATGGCACCCCACTCCAGGATTCTTGCCTGGAGAATCCCTATGGACAGAAGAGCCTGGTAGGTTACAGTCCATGTGGTCACAGAGTCAAACACAATTGAGTGACTAACACACACGCACGCACGCACGCACACTGTGTTCGGGGCACTATATTAGGGACTAGGGGAGCAGAGATGATGCCCTCTATTTTCTCTGTGAGGTAGAAGCAGGGTCAGTAGCTGAGAATGAGGAAAGGGAAGAGAGAGGGATTTTGAGGAAAATAAAAGGCTTTGGAACAGCTGCTTCAGGCACTGTAAATAGAAAGTATTTAGGACACGTGAAAAGATTGCTGAGTGGTATGGAGGGCCCAGCTGAGGTTGTCCCGGTGCCAGCTGGCACAGGTATCTGATTTCTCCAGCTTCATTTGCAGCCTGGGAGCAGAAGCGGAGAAAAGCAGATGGTTGGAATAAATTGGTCCTGGGGATTGCTAGGAGGGGCTGTCGTGGGAGGACTGGAGAGTGGGGGGATCAGCCAGTCAGTCTGCAGCCTTGACTTCCCACTGTCACCCCGGGGGCAGCTCACCTGACTTGGAAGAATGGCACTGACTGACAGCTGTGCCCTCCTCCCCCCAGGAATCAGCACTGGCCTCAATCAAGTGTACCCAGCATGGATTACTCCACAAACTGTGAGTAACAAAATCACTGATAAATATTCCTGGGGGCTCTTCTCTCCTCACTCCCCATGACTTATCCAAAAGGGGTACCTATCTGGCTTCCATACTATGATGCTTTGACAGACACTTCTGGCCTACTCTGGTTCAGTTCCGTTCAGTCACTCAGTCGTGTCTGACTCTTTGCGACTCCATGAATTGCAGCACACCAGGCCTCCCTGTCCATCTCCAACTCCCGGAGTTCACTCAAATTCCATAGAGCCATCTCATCCTCTGTCGCCCCCTTCTCCTCCTGAATTGCAGCACACCAGGCCTCCCTGTCCATCACCAACTCCTGGAGTTCACTCAAACTCCATCGAGTCGGTGATGCCATCCAGCCATCTCATCCTCTGTCGTCCCGTTCTCCTCCTGCCCCCAGTCCCCCCCAGCATCAGAGCCTTTTCCAATGAGTCAACTCTTTGCATGAGGCGGCCAAAGTACTGGAGTTTCAGCTTTAGCATCATTCCTTCCAAAGAACACCCGGGACTGATCTCCTTTAGAATGGACTGGTTGGATCTCCTTGCAGTCCAAGGGACTCTCAAGAGTCTTCTCCAGCACCACAGTTCAAAAGCATCAATTCTTTGGCGCTCAGCCTTCTTCACAGTCCAACTCTCACATCCATACATGACCACTGGAAAAACCATAGCCTTTACTATACAGACCTTTGGTTAGTCCTCACTTATTCAGCTTCTGACAGAGAAGGCAATAGCACCCCACTCCAGTACTCTTGCCTGGAAAATCCCATGGATGGAGGAGCCTGGTAGGCTGCAGTCCATGGGGTCGCTAAGAGTCAGACGTGACTGAGTGACTTCATTTTCACTTTCATGCATTGGAGAAGGAAATGGCAACCCACTCCAGTGTTCTTGCCTGGAGATTCCCAGGGACAGGGGAGCCTGGTGGGCTGCCATCTATGGGGTCACACAAAGTCAGACACGAGTGAAGTGACTTAGCAGCAGCATTCAGCTTCTGAAATAGGCAGCTTCAGTCTTTTGAGGGAGGATGACTCTCATCTGATTCCAGGTCCACTTAGGAGAGTCCCCTGTGTGAGTTCCCAAGGTTATGCTTCTATTGGGTTGGCCAAAAGTGTGTTTGGATTTTCCCATAAGATCTTACAGAAAAACCTGAACTAACTTTTTTGGCCAACCCAATACTCCAACATCTTCCTGAATACAAGCCTCCATGTGCTGTATTTGTGGCCACTAATTAGGACCAGTATGTGCTCTATTCTGGGCCATACCTATATATAGCTAGCTAGTCTGCTGGTCCCAGGCTCACCTTGCCTCCACCTCTCCACTTTGGCTGTTTACAAAATTCTGTTCACCCTGAGGAGGATGGCTCATCCCAGTGTTGGCCTGTCCCTCTTAGGACTTTATCTGAGATCGTTGTGATGACGCACTTTCCCAGATACACAGTATGAATCTGCTGCTCTCTCGGGAGGACCTCTGAATGTAACTTCCGGAAGTCAGGTGGTGCATACAAAGCATCCAGTGCTTTCTTCTGCTAGCTGCGCTCCTTCCTACCTGGATCTTGACACTCTCACTCTTGCTTCATGGTCATGCGAGTGCATCATCATTGTACTGTCATTTAAAAATATTTTACTTCTTTACTGTCTTTTTATGGCTTTCTATACACTATTAACTATGACTTCTTTGCCTTATTTGTAAAGTTTGAGCAACTTAGGATTTTTGAGCTGTGAGTTCTGAAAATCAGGAGAATGCAAATTTAGATCATTATGTTGGAAGTGAGCCACCCAGATTAGTTAGAAATTTCTGGAGTCCTTGGAATGAGTTGGAGTGTGCCTTCATGGGATGCCAGGAAAGGAGATAAAACCACAAGACAAATACCATGAGCTTGCCTTGTTGTCATCTTTGTTCTCATGACCATGAAAGGATGAACGGATTCTGGAGAACATTCTGGAGGGACTTGGCTAGAACTGTCCACCCCTGCCCCTAGTGGTTAAGTAAAGCTACCGCATCACCATGGTGCTTCAGTCCCTTCTTGTGGTCCTTTATTTACAAATAGAAAGCTCAGCATTGATTGTCTGCTCTTCTATTCTAATGCAGAGGCCAACTTAGAGAATGATAATCTTTCAAGTGTTCTCTCTACCCTGATCACCAACCAAGCTTCTCCTTGTGACTCTAGTTTACACACCACAATCAAATTATATTCCTGAAGCACTACTTTGAATCTGTCAACCTTTTGTTTAAAAACCATCACTAATTCCCTTTTGTTAAATAAAAACTGTGAGTTTTCCTGATCCTGCCATTCAAAGCTGCACTTACCAAACCTCAGCTCACATCGTGCTTACTAATGTTCTGTTACCCAACGTGGTCAACATGGCCAAAGCTAGAATCAATGTGAGGGAACCATATAAAGGTGTGAATTCCAGGAGGTGCTGTTTATTAGGTGTTACCAAAGTCCATCACATATCTCTGCTATTTAAGTAGTATTCCATGATTGCTAGTTCCATATTATAAATTTGAGTTTCTTAAAGCTTCCCTTTTCTCCTGGTGGCTCAGAAGGTAAAGCGTCTGCCTACAATGTGGGAGACATGGGTTTGATCCCTGGGTCGGGAAGATCCCCTGGAGAAGAAAATGGCAACCCACTCCAGTACTCTTGACTGGAAAATCCCATGGCCTGAGAAGCCTGGTAGGCTACAGTCCACAGGGTCGCAAAGAGTCGGACATGACTGAGCAACTTCACTTTCACTTTCAAAGCTTCCCTTTTCTCTTGAGGCTAACAAATAAGATTTCAGTGGTTAGCCTTGAGAGCCCAATTCCTCCATTAACATCTTCTAGTAAACAGAATCTCAGGAAAAAGAGATGCTTCCATTTCCCTTGCTGACACAGATATTTAGACACTATCTTGCTTAATAAAAAAGAATTTGTTCAAAAACAAACTTTCGGTTTCCAAAGGGGAAAGTTGGGGAGGAGGGATAAATTAGGAGTTGGGATTAACATACACACAGTACTACGTATAGAATAGATAATCAACAAGGACCTAATGTATAATGCAGGGAACTCTATGCAGTATTCTTTAACAACCTTTATGGGAAAAGAAGCTACAAAAGAATGGGTATATGCGTATGAATAACTGGGTCACTTGGCTGTACACCTGAAACTAATACAGCATTGTAAATCAATTATACTCCAATATATAGTAAAAATTAAAGTAAAAAAAAAAAGAATTCTGAACTTGAGAACACCCACAAGAGTATTAGTCTTAAACTCTGGCTCACTCCGGAGACTTATGTAACTACACCATTCTTTTCTGATTTCTGCTACTTGAAAACTTGTCTTTGAAAATATTATTTATAAAAATAGTTACTGAGGACACCTGGACTCCAGAGATGGTCACTAGGTCTTGACAATTTTAACTTTTAACTTCTGAAATGCTGAATGTCTAATTGTTTCCTTCTCTATAAAGTGGTTGCTAAATAATGTTTTTTAAGGGGGCTTCCCTGGTGGCTCAGATGGTACAGAATCTGCCTGGAATGCAGGAGACCCAGGTTTGATCCCTGGGTTGGGAAGATTTTCCAGAGAAGGGAATGGAAACCTACTCCAGTATTTTTGCCTAGAGAATTTCATGGACAGAGGAGCCTGGTGAGCTACAGTCCATGAGATCACAAAGAGTCAGACACAACTAAGCAACTAACACACACACACACACACACAATGTTTTTAAAAGACATAAATATTTGTACATTTTTTAGCAACCAAAAGAAGCTTTTTGCATTTTTTGCTTTTCTTACATTTATTAAAGAATAATAAGCCTATGATTCTGACAGATTATGTAATAAAACCAAGAGTTTTGAGAGATTTATCTCATTTAAATCACTAGTATTTAGTTAAATATTTATTTCTCCCTTGACAAATTGGAATCTCTTTTAAAGCAGGACCAATTACATATGTATATCTATATTTATATAAATTATTAAATATATATTCATACTTCAGCATAATTACTTAGTCAGTATCTAACATTATGCTTTTTTCCAACAAGCAAGTGCTGAGTGATATTTTTGGTAGCTGACCCATGATCATGGTCCTTATGAAGACATTTGCCTAATTGTTCCTGTTACAGCAGGAGCTGTTCATACCAAACTTGGAAGTCTGGCCCCTATATGGTCAGATCCTATAATAGCGAAACATTTTCATTGCTATAAAGGCCAGATTACATATGCAGCAAAACATTTTTAGTGTTTTATAAAGCACTTGGAGTATTTATTAAATATTTTGGATGATTCTTCTTTAATTAAAAATGTGGATATATTCATTATTCTGAGACACGTAGGCTTTTGTATGTTTGAGCTATACATGAGTGTGTCTCTTTCAGAATCCAATCTATTCCCAAACTTTAACCACCTCATATTAATTTTATATAAATGACATAAAGGTCAAAAAATTATTATGGTTAATCATAACGAATATTAGTTATAAACCCACGTTTGGGGTAGGCTGTGGAGTAGGATAAAATTTGTGGTAGCTTTTCTAATTTTACTTCTTCCTGCTAAAGGTTTGAAAAGATCCATGGTCTTTGAAGAAGGAAAACTGTAATACTGGTAAGATGCCTTTTACTAAAGACTTCTTATAATAGGTTCGGAGAACTTTATCTTTTAGAAACATTCAAAAATACGAAACATCTGAGGCAAAGAAGTAGGCCACTTTCAAGAAAATCTGAACTGGATTCAGCCTTGCATCAAGCCCTAAAGAAGATTTTTTTTTTCCTCTTTGTATTTTGTCAGTCGTCCAGAACGAACACTATTCCAAGCTGTTCTGCTGATTATTCAGCTTCTTTGCCAATATCATTTCTGGGTTACAGACAGTGACTTTTTTCCACTCTGGTTGAGAAAATGATTTGAATAATCCATTAGCAGGGGAGAACACCTAACAGCCTGTTATAATGCACACATCTTATCAATGAGTCATCTATAAGGTAACAGAGAGGGTGGTTCATTAATTAAACATCCTACTCTCACCCCAGGGTAGAACATATTAAAAATTACCATCTTTATTCTTTAATAATATTATTCTGTGTTGAAGTGAATAATTAAATTACATAGAAACAACCTAGCAGAGATAATTACAATTATCGTTACATAATGAATAGCAGCATTGTTGTCCATATATTATACTTTTCTAAAAGCTAGATGTGCCTATTCTTGTTTTCACAGAATGTGATTTTTAGGTATAAGCACATTTTATGTGTGATTTAGCTACTGTTTTTCATTAACACCCTTCAGAGTTTCTTGTTTTATCAGAAATAATCTGATCAAAATACTTTATATTACTAATATTCCTTAGTGGAGAATATTAACTGTAAATTCATATCTTGAAGAATCATGCAGATGATTAATTTTCCCTCAAAGAAACATGCATAAACTATTTCACCTCTTGGCAGAAGTTATGTATGAGGATCCTCAGCTACATCCTCATGTGACTGAAGTGGAAGTTCATAAAAGCAGAAAGAAATAAAAGGTCCACATCTAATAAAATTATGCACTGGAAGATTAGGTCAGAATTTCAGAAGCTTGGTCAAGTCAAATCGAACTCTGACAATGCCTCTTTTTGGTTGTTGCTGAAGATGTGGCTGTCTGGATTCTCTTTATTCATTTATTATTTTTTAACATTTTAAAAATGTGGACCATTTTTAAAGTCTTCATTACATTTGTTACAAGTTTATGTTCTGGTTTTTTGGCCTGTGAGGCATGTGGGAACTTAGCTCCCCCACCAGGGACTGAACCTGCACTCCCTGTGTTGAAAGGCACAGTCCTAACCCCTGGACCACCATGAAGTCCCTTGGATCCTCTTGATCTTTTAAAGCAGATATAGTTTCCCAATGTCATTTACTCTCCCAGAGAAGAGCATGAGGAAGAGAGCAGCATGTGTTCAGCATCCTTTCTCGAGTCTGTGCTAGGAAGTACCAGTGTGTACACGCTTCAGGGTTTTAATGCTAGTGACCCCTTGCATACATCTCTAACCCTGACCTCTCTCCTAAGCCCCACACTCAAATATCTAACTGCCAATTCAACACTGCTGCTTGGATGTCTGGTGGAAATTGCAAATCCGAGCAATCGAAAATATATCCCATACACTGCTACCTCAACCCTCTTCTGATTCCCACTGCTGCCCAAAGCTGACCTCTTGAAGTCTCCCCTACAACTTACTGCCACCATCATCTGCCCTGGAGCTCAGGATCCAAACTCAGGAGCCACTCATGGTTCCTCTGCTCTATTCTGTCATTGTGATGTTCTGCCTGGCTTCCTTTCAGGATCTGTTCTGAATCTGCTCGCTGTCCCTTCCCCCAAGGCCACTGCTTGGCCCGTGTGGACATCACATCTTAGACAGACTGTGGTCTCAGCCTCTTCGTGGGTCTCTGGGTTTCCTTTCTTGGATTCCCACACTCTAAGCTCTACATGGCAGTGGGAGGGATCTTTTCAAAATGCAAGCATTAGGACACTACCTCAGCTTCTTGTAACAAACGGAAGAGCCACAGCCTAAGGAGCCCCCTGAACCAGATGCTGTGCCTCTAACACTCTTGCCCTTGCCCTCTGGGCCCCAGCCACCCAGGCCTTCTAGTCCCTTCTGGACTCAGCAAGCTCCTGGCTGCAGTTCTCCCACTTGCTGTTCCCTCCTTTGCCTGGAAAGCTCCTCCAGCCCTAGACAGTCTTCACGTGGTCAGCCTCTTCTTGCCATTCACATCTCCCCTCGACTGCTACTTCTCCACCTAGTAGGCACTTACCAATTTTATGTGAAATGAATGACTAGATCCCAATGTATGAAAATGCAGTAAATCCATTCCTAAAATCAGATTCTGACAAAATGGAATTTAAACTCTACTCAGTGGTGCCATCAATGTTACAGGGTAAGAAGTACCCAGATCAAGAATCTTCCTACCTTTTTTTTCTTTTTAGTACCTAGGTAACTGGGCGTGCTGCCTGCTCAGTCCATAGCTCTGCCCCATGTCCTACAGGCCTCAAAGTCATGTGCATGACTGGTCCCTGCCTCCACAATGACCTCTCCCCCTGCCACCATGCCCCTTGCCCCTCCACTCCAGTCACAGCCTCTTCTTGCTGTTCCTACAGGCTTACTGCATACATTCCAGGCTTGGAGGTTTTGCATTAATCCTTCTTTCCATTCAGAGTTCAGCTTCAAAATCAGATCCTCAAAGAGGCATGCCTGATCACTGAGGCTAAAGCAGCCTCTCACATTATTATAACTTAATTCTCTGCATAGCCCTCATCACTGGTATTTTTCTTGTTTATTTTCTTCCCTTACCACCAGGCCATAAATTTTAGTGTCTCTCTTCTTTCTATTGTATCCCCAGGGCCTGGAATAATGCCTGGCAAAGAGTAGGTGATTAATAAATATTTGGTGAATATGAATATGACCCTAACTAATTTGGTGCCTTGAAGCCACGGAGTTCATAAGAAGCACTATTTGAAATATTAGCCGAATGCTTAGCTCTCCTACCCCAGGTCTCCTACTGATTTGTAAAGTGATGCTAGTTTTTTTGTGCATAAAAATATTCCTCTTTCAACTCAAACTTCTCTATAGATTCTCTCTCACAGTTGTAGTATAGTATGATTTCTCTTTTTCTTTGAAATGAGCAAGGGCTATGTTTTATTTATCTGTTTGCAGAACAGAGCAGAGTGTCTTACACACAGCAGGTGCTCAATAAATATTTATTGAAAAAATGAATGAATGAAAAAAGCATCTACAATAAAGCTAAGGATCTGCTGGCTGGGTGCCCACTGGAACTGTAGAACGGGATAAAGCTAGATGGCTTGGCAAAAGCTCAGCCCACCTTTCGTAGCTGAGAATTATCAAGTGAGTTACTTTGGCCTGATTTCTGAGATCTGGCTGCCTGCAGCTCTTCAATTCACTAGAAAACTGCATACCTTCTTTACAAAGTGTTGGTCTGTTGTGAAGACATCACAGATAACCTGGCTTTGTCTTCAACTAGCAGCATCAGCAGTATTTAGCTTTCTCTGAAATCCAGAGCACTTGTTGGATTTCCAGGGCAAGGTTCTGAAAGTTCCTGTCCTGTGTCTCCTCCCAGCTTTTGTGGTCCTATGTTCATGCATCAGATTCAGAAATGCTGTCCTCAGTTCCCTGAAGTCTACTCCCTACCTCTTCCTCACACCCTGTGGAACCTAGGCCCCTCACCTGGATGTTGGGAATCAGCTCCTGCCTGCGTCTCCTGGCTGGATATCAGCTTGTACATCATAGCCTGTACTAGTGTGTATAGCCTAACAGGTATGTCTTTTTGCCTTTGTACCTTTGCACTAAGCCATTATCTAGTTTGAAGGCTCTGACTGTTTCTTTAGCTGAGCTATGTTTACCTCCTAGACTCTGAACCCCACAGATAATTTCTGGCACATAGAGGAGCTCTGGCATCATGTTCATAATGATAACAACCCCTTCTTTTAACACTGCCAGAACATCTGGATATTCCATCTCCTCAGCTGATCATTTGCTGCCTTGAATTTGGCATTGATCTTCTCATAGTTCCACCTGGCACTACTGGATGGCTTTGTCTCTGGACCCTTGCCTTGGACCTACAGTCTTATTTATCCACTTTATCTCAGTTTCATCTTTGGCTGTCATGTTCGTCCATAAGCGGCTGATTAGATCAATGCTAGATGATGGACCACAGAGTGAAACATTGTATGACCACGAAAAGGATGATGTCAGTTATGAAAAAGATGGGCATGGAAAGATCCCCACAGTGTATTTTTGAATGATAATAATATCAGGTTGCAAAATAATATGTTCAGTATCGTTCCATTCACATTAAATTATATACTCTCTAAAAAGAGAAGCATGAAATTTTTTTTAAGAAATACCAGTGGAGGTAAGATTACAAGCATCTGGACTTTCTTCTTTATTCATGATGATGCATTATTTACATTTTCCAAAATGAGTATGTGCTCTCTTTCTAAATAGACAATCCAACTGAAAAGAGGAAAGAAAGACAACCTTATGGTAGGGACCTTTTCCACGACCATTTCTTCTCTGATCTGCAGTAAAGCAAGTGGAAGGAAAATGATAGCTGAGGGAGGTGGAGATGGAAAAGCCAGTGATAGTCTAATAGTCCAGGCCTCGAGAGGCAGTCTGGATCTCTGGGCCTGGTCCCACTGTAGGAGCAGAAGGTGCTGGCTGTGAATGCATTTACTGTGCCTAGAAAGTTAGGGGTCTGTTCACTATTAACTTTACTTCCCCCAAACAGTACATAATCTGTCATTTTTAAAAACAGATTCTCCTTCTTTTTTCACTTTTAAAAGTTGGTTTTCTTGACAGTTTTGAAGAAAGTCAATTGAATTTCTAAATACAGTATTTCAAAAGTATATTTTATCAAAAAAGTTAGTGCTTGAAAATAGTAACTATGATATGCACTGGAAAAAGAAACTCTTAAGGCCAGTGTTCTCCTTAACACTTCCTTCTATTAGGAAAAAGGTCATAACAGATAATAGGAAGTGTTGAAAAGAGAAATAGTTGATAAAACTACTCCATGGAAATGTTCACCCTGAAAGCCCCTAGCATAAGTACACAGCAGCTGCTTTCTAAATGTCATGGCCCGGCTGCACATACCGCCCTGCATTCTGACCTGCAGACCTTGACCATAGCCACACGGGATGTAGGTTAGATCCAGAGACATCTTCAGGAAGCTAGGCCTTTGTAAATTTACAAGGAGGAGAGATTGCTGGTCCTCAGGCTGAAGGAGAAACTGAAGGGGACTTTGCTCTTTTCTGAAGTTTGACACTCCTTTTCTATATCCATAGAGTACACATTCAGGGCTTTCCTAGTGGCTCAGATGATATATATATTAAAAAGAAAAAATCCACCTGCAATGCAGGAGAAGCTGGTTCAATCCCTGGGTTGGGAAGATCCCCTGGAGAAGGAAATGGCAACCAATTCCAGTATTCATGCTTGGAGAATCCCATGGACAGAGGAGCCTGGCGGGCTGCAGTCCATGGGATCGAAGAGTCAGACATGACTGAGCAACTGAGGATGCACCCACTACATCACACATTTATGAGCTGGGTTCTACCAAGGGATCTAAAAGTTTGATGCTTGCCAAAAAAAATGCTGATTTATTTTAATACTTTCCAATGCTATTTTTTCTTACTTTTAAAAGAATTAATTAAAAATAAAAGTTTATCCAATTAGAGGAACATGACCACACCTGGGGTAAGCTTGGCAAGGCTCCCTGAGGATGAGTAAGATTAGCAGAGCTGGGTGCAGCCCCTGCGGCTCTTGACTTCCCATCCTTGTTCTTCTGCTCTGTCACCCTGTCCCACAAGGAATTTCCCAACACTCCCATATGTCCTGTTAGGATGCCACCAGCCATTTCTCCCTGCATTGGCATATTCGTTCTGCTGTATTTCTTTTTCCTCTTGTGAGGCAAAAGAAAATGGCTTTCTTCTCTAAATCATTGTGCTTTCATTTCTAAATCATAGGAACACAAATTTTTATTCAATGTCTATCTTATGAACTTGAGAGGTGGGAACTTCTTCAGTGAAAGCTGAAACAGAGTGATAATCCCACAGAATGTGCAAAAAGCTTGGTCATCTGTTCCTTTGCGACAGCCTGCAAACTCTCATCATATGGGTTGGATGACACCACCAGGAGGGCAGGGAGACTGCTTGGAAAGAGCCAGACCTACTTATCTAGTGCTAGAAGGCTGGTTTCAGCTTGGGGCCAGGTTCTGTTTCCCATTGTTTTAATACCTATGGGGGAGGTGCTTTGGTGAAAATGCACTTTTGGAGATCTTCCTTTCAAAGAATCGTATTGCTGGAGGTGGTTAACAAGCATCTAATATCACTCTATGATTAATCAAAGAGAAAAATGAAGCATAATCTTTCAGACTTGCCTAAGTTTACAATAAAACAGAACTGGGGCTTGATGCCAAGGTAGCCTTAAATGGATTATCAGATTCAAAGGCCTAAGTACAGATACATTTTAGTCATAATATTTATAATGTGGGTTCTCTGGGTCTACCATTTTATCTGTCCTCTCCTTGTTATTCCCCATCCCACCCCCCACCAACTCTTTAGTTTCTTAACACAAGTTGTTCCAAATACGGAGGAAGCCAACCTCGGCTTAGTTAAAATATCAACCTTTTATCAGTCATGATAAAAGGTTTTATAGAAGCAGATGGTAAACCTAGAGACAAGAGGAGATAATGAGCCAATTTAATTTTTAAAAAGTATCTTAGTTTCCATAACTTGTTGCAAAGAGTCTGACAAGACTTAGCCACTGAACAACAAATGGCAAATTAGATGTAGATATACAAACTTTTAATGTGCTTCAAATTTTAAGTAAGAATAATTGAATAAATATAATTTAATGAGAACAGACATAAAATGTAGTTAATGCTGATAGCCTGTTATTAGAGATATATTCTGTATATTCATGATATGTTATAACCACATTTCAGCAACATATAACAAAAGTATTGGGTTGGCCAAAATGTTCATTTCTGTAACATGTTACAGAAAAACCCAGATGAATTTTTTGGCCAACCCAATAATATATCAAGATTTACTAATGTGATTTGTAAAAACCATTTTGGGTTTTAATGGATAACTCTGCATCATCTACAGTATACCCTTTTGGATGATCAGATTCTAGTTCTACTCAATGTTTTTGAGCTAATTTGCAACTCTTTGTAAATGGTAAGTATCTGACTATGAGCTCAGTCCTACCTGGTAGTGATTTAACTGACTTCTTCCCTCTTGTGGGACAAACAGCTATGTTCCCTTTTGAAACTCATCTCACCATTGTTTACCTCCATATAAATTCATGCTTTTCTGACTTTTCCTTTGAAACAGTTATAACACCTGCTTACTTCGCTCATATGAGCAAAATAACTTTTTCAGAATGCATTCACTTTACATCTGTCTAAAAGTAAAGACTATACCTTTTGCTGAAAATCATTTAACAGATACTAAATAAGAAGTATTTATATTGTAGTTTCCTTAGAAGGCTAGTTATTGGTAGGAAAAATCCATCAAAGGGATAAATTAATAGTGATGCAAAGTAAAAATAAAATATTTTCTATTAAGGAAGCAATTTGACACATTTATGAACTAAATTTTAGGAAGGAAAGAAACCTTATGAAATATCTTGAATCTTTAAATCTGCCAAGAATAAAATGATTACAGCAGGTTTAAGAAAGTAACAACCACTGTCTTGATCTCAGCTGTTTGATATGAGAGCCTTCAGCCACAAAAGGCAACTGGAAACCCCAAACTGAGATGTGCTATACATGTACAATGAACACTGGATTTTGAAGATTTCATACAAAAAAAGTGTAAAATATCTCAATCATGATCTTGATATTGTTTACATGTTGAAATGGTAATATCTTACATAACTTGCATTAAATAAAAGACTTTAAAAATTAATTTTACATAGTTCTTTTTGCTATTAAAATGTGACTGATAGGGAGTTAAAAATTAGTTATGTGGATAGTTCTGGTAAAGAGAATTAAACCATAAATTTAATATTTTACTAGATATTATTGCCATATTCTTGGGCTACAATATCTGTGCAGGAGAAAAGCAAGAAGAAAGGTCATAAATGTAAGGACAGTTACCTGGGAATTCATGCAAAATTAATATGGTTCTTCTGTGAACAATTGCATAACACTTGGCTGTCATCGTTTATGATATATAAAGTCAGAAAAGATCATGAAACAGCTGCCTGCAGTAAACAGTTCAAAGATCAATAAGCATATATTTAGTTTTGTTGTACCTTTTGTCCTTGATAGAAAGCAAGTAAAATGTGAAGTTGTGTGTGTGTCTATGTGTGTGTGTGGGTAGGTGGGTCAAAGTTTCAGGTTTCCATGAGGAAACGAAAAGAGCTGGGCATTGAAAATAAAGATGGAGGTACAAGCTTGGCTAATCTTTCTAGAGATATGATTGGTTATCTTGGAAACAGTTTAAATTCTTTATCAAACAAGATCCTGAATTTTTTTTTTTTAGCACAAGTAGTATATGGATTTAAGCTGTTTATCATTCCAAAATGACAAATGGTGTTTGTGAGTATTGCAAACACATGCATTAATGAACTGCATAATTTTCATTTGTAATGGAAGAACAAGTTGTATGACTATCAAGTTAGAATCATGACTCAGAGATAAATTGAACTTTTTCAGGGACTTTGATATATTGTTACTAAAAGAAAATATTACACTGTTTTTCCTGATTAAAAATAATAAACATTTATTATAGAAAGTATTCAATCAACATATAAGAAATCAAAAAAGCAGAATGTAACCTCTGCTTTCAGACTCACTCCCTTTGTCAGAGATGTTCACAATTAGCAGTTTGGTATGTATCCTTCTAAATGTGTTCTTGCCGTGTGTGTGTGCATATGTGTGAAAGAGAGAGAGGGGAGAAGGGGAGAATGGGATCATGTAACTCACATTGTTATATAAACTGCTTTGTAAATGCATACATAATGTCTTTCTTTGGAAGATTAAGATATATAAGTAATACTCATCAAGACTCTTCACTGACAGTCTCCACTGCCTGTAGTACTAAGTACTGGGCCTGTTTTACTGGTGTTGTTAGACATGTGTCCCTTCCATGTCTCCAGTAACTAAACTGCAAGCTCCTTGAGGGCAGAATCAAGCTGTACTTAGATGAACCAAGGCATCTAGCATAGAGTTAGGTCCACGATGGGCTCTCAAGTATATTTTCTCAATAACATTATTTCCTGTGAATATTAACCAATTATAGAATATCCTGAACACCATACAAGAAAGGGAAACAGGCAAATTTCTTGGTTAATAATTGCTCACATCCCAGCAGGAGTGATAAGTCTAGGCTTCTGGCACCCCATTCTTGACACTCAAAATTTCTGAAAGAAGCCTTAGAGAGCATCAGTGGTCGCTGCACTGAGGCGCTTTACATATAGTAACCATTTCATTCTTACAATAACGTTGTAATGTAGGTACTTTTGAAATTCTCATTTTACAATGAGGAATCTGATGCAAAGCATTAAGTAGTGGCACTGGGAATTAAATCCAAGCTTCTAACTTCAGGACTCGCACTTTCAACGCCTATTGTTATACTGAGGAGGTTATATTCCAAAAGTTTCATGACTTTTCCATGGAGTCATGGTGGATGACAAGCTAAATTTTTCATACAAATAAACACCAACATCTTATTGACTCACAAGTCCACCGTGCATTTATCTTGATAACGATGCCCTTTATTTTACTTATAAAGATGCACATTCCCCACAGCAAAGAGAATGGCAAGGAAGCTGAGTGGGCGTGTCCCAAGTAAAGGGAAAGGGGGCTGGGAGTCAGGATGGGATAGGTCTCCAGTCTAGGTCAGGAACCCTCGCCTTGGATTCCCCATGCAGCTTCTATTAGTTCCACTCTAGCAGTGATATTTTTAATAACAAAGAGCAGCACTTGAATGCATTGCTACTCTGTGGCCTAATTTTCATCTTCTAAATTTGCCATCATGTACTTTATGCTCTTTTAAGCTAAATGACTTATCACTAATTAATCAGGACTGTGATGCTAAATTTTGACCACAAAGAACGGACCAAAGCCAAGTCACCCGGCTTTCAGTTAATTGGAAAAATTAAAGGGATGAGTGAAGTCAGTTCTTCCAGGTATAAATAATGTGTTTTACAACCCATCTATTTACAGGCATCAGCAGAAATAGTTTAATAGCAGCAGGCTTTAAAACTGCTCTATCCTCTTCTTCAATATGTAGCTACAGCTACAGTGTCAAGTTGACAGTACAGAAAGAAAGAAAGAAAGAAAGAAAGTGAAGTCACTCAGTCGTGTCCGACTCTATGCGACCCCATGGAATGAAGCCCATCAGGCTTCTCCATCCATGGAATTTTCCAGGCATGAGTACTGGAGTGGAGTAGAATCAAATATGCTAAATATTATAAGGAATTTTATGTTGAATTTTATCAAGGCTATCTTTACTTCTGAGGACAAACTCTCTCTCATGCATGTACCCACTGACTCTTAGTGAAATAGTTCCTGAGTATCCACCACGTGCCAGGCACTGGGCATGTAGTGGGGAACTAGGGAATCAGGGTGTCTGATGTGTTATGGCAATGCTACCCCTGCCACCTGGATGCAGGGAATAGCTGGTGGTCTCCGGCCAACTTGTACCCTTAAATATGGGCTTCAGTTCCTGCCTGCTTGCCCTGCCCCCACCATGTCTGGGCTGGAATTCTCTTGCATAACCTCCCCCAGGGCCCTGTGCTTAGCACTGTGGTCACACCTGTCATAGCACCTTGCCTACTTACTTGTTTGTAGACTTCACTGGACTCTTCAAGCCCCTGAGAAGAGGCACTGTTTTGGCCATCATTGTTTTCTGTGGCCTGGCACAGAGTGCATTCTTGCTAAATGTCTGTTAAATGTTTGCTGTAGGTGGTCTTATTTTGTGTAAACTCTCTTGGTTTGGCTATTTGTTCATTTCCTTTTTATTGGAGTATAATTGCTTACAATGTTGTGTTAGCTTCTGCTGTACAGCAAAGGGAATCAGCTATGCGTGTATCTTTCCATATATTCCCTTCTTCTCGAACCTCCCTTACACCTTCCCCTGCCCCTTCCCGCCCATCTAGGTCATCGCAGAGCACCGAGCTGAGCTCCCTGCCCTCCAGCAGCTTCCCGCTAGCTAGCTATCGTACACATGGTGCTGTATATATGCCAATACTACTCTCCCAGTTGGTCCCACCCCCCGGCCTCCCATTGTATTCACACGTCCATTGTCTACATCTGCATCATAATTCCTGCCTTGCAAGTAGATTCATCTGCACCGCTTTTCTGGATTCCATATATATGTGTTAACAGATGATATTTGTTTTTCTCTTTCTGACTTACTTCACTCTGTATGACAGACTCTAGGTCCATGTGCATCACTACAAATGACCCAGGTTCATTATTTTTTATGGCTGAGTAATACTCTATTGTATATATGTACCACACTACTTGGTTGTTTTTTGTGTTGTGGTATAAAAGTTACTGATACGCAGTCACAGTTGGGAAATTTCTAATCTGAAGGCTGCACCTACAAAGGGTGCTACAGTAGGATTATCCTCCAGTCCTCCTTGGGAGGCTGCTGCAAACAAGCTAGAAGAAGGTCATGGAAAAGCAAAAGAAGAGAAAAAGAGGAGAAAAATGGACTGAAATCCGCCCAGAGAAACGCCACTCAAACATTCATGAGAAACCATTATGAAGCTGTCCTCCTACCATTCTATTTAATCATGGCTAGCCTCTGTATTCAGAGAAGGCAATGGCACCCCACTCCAGTACTCTTGCCTGGAAAACCCCATGGACGGAGGAGCCTGGTAGGCTGAAGTCCATGGGGTCACTAAGAGTCAGACACGACTGAGCGACTTCACTTTCACTTTTCACTTTCATGCACTGGAGACGGAAATGGCAACCCACTCCAGTGTTCTTGCCTGGAGAATCCCAGGGATGGGGGAGCCTGGTGGGCTGCCGTCTATGAGGTCGCACAGAGTCGGACACGACTGAAGTGACTTAGCAGCAGCAGCAGCAGCCTCTGTGTTACCTTGGGAATCATCCTCTATCCTAGCTCCTGTTTTTCTGTTTTATTTTTTCTCTTGCAGCCTTTTTCAGAAGCAGTAACTCTTTTGATACCTTACTTATTATGTACTTATTTGTTGATATCTCCCCTACTTGACTTCCTGAGGGTAGGGACTCAGTACCCTCAAGATCTAGGACAGTTCTCAACATGTCGGTGTTTGATAGACAAGTCATTCTAGACTATGTCTGTCTTCAAACTTCTGGATATACTTACAGGCACAATGTATCTGTAAAAAATGGGGACGTATGGTTGCATTTATGTTTTGCTCCCAGTTGCATCCCCACAATGTATCAGAGTGCCTTGCCTACTATAGACACTCAATAAATAATCACTGAATAAATGAGTAAATAAACCATTCAATTAAAATTCTATTTCCAGTTTATAAACCACTGGGAAAAACTGGAATTCATAGGTCCACACTGATGATAAACAGATACGTAAATAAATAAATGGGAGAATTTTGCTTCAAGTAGAATACCGAGAGCTGGTGGCAGATGGGGAAGAAGTGCTGAAATTGGAAAATCTTAATTTTGTACATATTTTATTAAAGATTGGATCAGGCAAGAGGCATCAGTGGATGCTAAACCTAGAGGGAAATCTTGATGAGGAATTAGCTATTAGCATGGCTTTAAAGTGCCTCCCACCAGACAGCTTATTAGTTATGGGGGAGAAAATTAAACAGTAATTATCTAGTGGAGAAATCAGAAAACACTCAACTGGCTGATTAGAGTCAACATCGCCATGGAGGGACAGATGCCCTCGGTGTCCCTCCAGATGTGATAGCCTGAGAGGGACGCAACATCCCCTGTGCCGTGTTCCAGACAAGAACATATGACCTGAGCGTGATCACGAGGGGCTATCAGGCAAGTGAGGAATGTGCTATTTCAAAATGGGGAGAGGCGGCGATACTCTGGTATCTCCCAAACATCAGTATTAGAAAAGACAAAGAAAAGCTGGAGAACTTTTCCATGTTGAAAGAGATTAAAGACACATGACAAACAAATGTGCTCCCTGCCCCTAGACCGGATCTTCTACCGGAGGGGAGAATGTTATAAAGCAGCGCACCCCAACCTTTTTGGCACCTCCCCTCCTGGTTTCATGGAAGACAGTTTTCCCACAGACCAGGAGTAGCGAGGAGGTCTGGGGATGATTCATGTGCATTGCATTTATTGTGTACTTTATTTCTGTTATTATTACCGCAGCTCCACCTCAGATCATCAGGCATTAGATCCCAGAGCTTGGGGACCCCCGGTTGGATCAACTGATAAAACTAAAATATAAAAGACAGACTAGACGAGAGAATTCTATCCATGTTAAATGTGTTTACAGTTTTAGGAAATATGTGCACTGATGTTTGGGGTAAAGGGCCATGAAATATGTAACATACCTCCAGTTCCTCTAGAATAAAATTATATGTATAATAAAATGTACATAATGCATATGGAGGAAGAGCCAGAGAGACAGCGCATGCAAACCACAGAGCCAACCATGCAAAATGTTAACCAGTGATTCTAGGTTAAGGGTGTATGAGTGTATGGGTGTTCTTTGTACTATTTTTATACTTACAAATTATCCATGATTGAAATTATTTCCAAATAAAAGGCCAAAAAATAAAAGAAGGCAAAAGTATATCAAAATGTATCAATAATTACAAAAAATAGAAGTTATTTCATTAAATACTTGTATAGGTTTTAATATTTCATGGGTTAATGAATACCACATTAATCTGAATGATAAATTCATAAACCTTATTTTGCATGCTAGAAATTGTTTAACTTCAAAAAGGAAAGTATAATAAAATCAGCTAAAATGGGAAAGTTTGCATACTAATGCACACTGCTCAGAAGTCCCCATACTCAGCAGTTCTTTGGGTTCCAAAATGCTTGCCCACTGGGAATTTTCAGTCTGGAAGCTTCCTCTGCCTGACAGAAGCATCACCGAGGAGAAGCAGGAGCCCGGGCAGTAGGCATTCCCCTCCCCAAACACCACATTATCCAGATGCCCCCAGCTCTTCCCGCCCATCCTGCCGGCTCTCAATCCTGACATCCAGTGCCGTCCAGCCTGGCAGCAGCCCAGGAGATACAGCCACTTCAGTGGTCAGACATGCAATTACTAGGAGTGACTTACAGTTCATAACTGCACCCTAAACACGAACATTATTTCACCACGCACAACACACAAAGTGTATCCTGCCCCGAGGAACAGCAATCTATGTTAGAGGAAAACAAATAGCCAGATTAAAGGGAAATGTTAATTGGAAGTAGCCAATTAAGTTTTTATTATGTCAGATTAGTTCAGGCTTACAGCCACATTAAATCAGGACATCAAAAGGCATGGCCCTGGAATAATAAGTTAGAAACCAGCTCTGTCACTCAGTTTCTCTGGAAATTATTCGCCTGTGCTCTTCTGTTATCCTCAGGAATACAGCCCCCTTTGTCACAGCCTTGTGTGGCTGCCATTTGGGGGTGGGGGTTGTGGTATAAGTGATCAGAGAATGATTTCCAGTCAATAACATGTCAGCTGTCTCAGCTCCAATTGTATGTCTTATATTCAGTGTGTTGAAGCCAATCTGAATTTTTTTAATCACTTTTTTTTTCCTTTTTTTGGTTTCCTTGCCCATGTTGCTTGGAATTTAACTTGGGCTGACAAAAAAGGTTTTATTGATTAATGTAGGAGCGAGAGAGAGAGCGTGTGGGGGTAGAGGGGTGGGGAGAGAGAGCAACAGAGAGAAATGCCAGGAAAATACACAAGCAGATTTAGATTCAGCATGCTGGATGATGCTGGGTGACCCAAGATGCAGGTGGCCACAGGCAGTGCTCAGTGTAACAAATATTACGTGGAATGTATGCCATTTCTTATTGTGGATTTTGTGCTTTAGTCGATTGTCTTTCAAGAAGGAATACAGTGTTAATGCATTCAGCATCATATAAACAATAATATTTCTGGTTCCTCTTTGCTGCTGTCTCTCCTTGAGGCTGGCACAGTTGTACGAACATTTGTCCTGTTTATCCTTGGCCTGGGGTAATTACCACCATCAGTGTGTTGGGGAGGGGGTGGTGTATGTTGCCCCCCGCCCCAACTCCAGACAAAGATTCTCTCTGCTTTGTATCTCCTGACTAGATTGGCTGAATGTGACACTGACTCTGACCTCTTTTCACTTCAGCAAGCATTTGTCTAACATATGCCATGTGGAAGGCACCTGAGTTGGGAAAGGCTGAACTAGAAATCATAACAACACAGAAGACTTAGTCCTATAATAAAAAGCTTGCCTCCCTGACAGTGTTATCTAGATCACAATTGTTAAACTGCTTTGCGTACATAAATTATTTAGCATGTTTCTACAGGATCTTTGTTAATAACATGGACAGTATAATAATTGTGTTGTTAAGTCCAAGTCCCAACCAGGGAGAAAGAGAGTATATTGTACATTTCACTCGGCATAGCACAGAGATGAGAATTAACCCTGTAAATGCCAGATTTTATCCCCAATGAATAGCTTGCACATGATTTCCTCTCTCAGATGGAAGAATCTACTTGTCCCAGTTTTACATATTCCCTCCCTCCCTAGACAGCTGGAACCCAGCATCTGACACATTTTGGCCCACTGGTGTTGGCTAGCAAATATTCTTCCCCTCTCTTGAACAAAGAAAATAAAACCTTTCAATGCTGAAACATGTAAAGGGCTACAGTCTGGGGAGGAGGGAAGCTGAGGGGCCCGCTAGTGAAGAGAGTTGTCTGTGCTCCCTTCCCAGGCATCCATCTGCCCATCAGCCCCATGATGACTGGTGCATCCATGACTGACCAATGCCGCTGCTCTTCTTCATTCTGTTTCTTCACTCTTTGCCTCTTATCACTCCCGACCCTGCTTCTGGTCTCGATGCCTTCTCTGTACAAGGTCAGTCAGGGGCCTCGACCTTTTGCTTCTCTGCCCGGGTACACCAGACACTGAACTAACCTCATAGCATCTCTCTGCTCTGCCTCAGTTCTCCCAAATGCTGTCCCTTCCAGATGCTCAGAAGTCCCCTTCCTGCCTTAAAAGCAACTGGAGGTGCGGGGGAGAGTTGGAGGTATAGGATTATTTATGGATCTGAATAATTTCAGGAAAGCTAGAGGTTCTGGAAAGCTAGATAATGGGTAGTAGAGGGTTTACTCTATTTATAAATGGATGAGAACACTATTTTTAAGAAATGGCTGCTTAAAATCCATGATTCAGGAATCAGGAAAAGCATGTGGGAGATCTCTTTCCTTTAAAAAAAAATCTTCCTTCTTTTGGGTCAGAAAAAATTAATTCTATAGTTCAGTTAAAAGATGCCTCTACAGAGATCAAAATGATAGTCCCCACTAGTTTCCTTCACACATTTTAAAATAAATTCAGGCTCCAGACAGGACACCCACCTTAGCAGATAATTATTTTCCTTCAGCAGCAAAACATCAAGCTTCAAATAACTAATTGATTCAATGAATATTTATGAATCTTGGAGGAAGTTTAAGCAGGCTCAAAACATCCTAGTAACCATTTTTCTAATAAGAATGTCATTTTTTTAAAATGATCCCTTTTCTCTCTTTAAGGTTCAAGTTAAACCTGACCCTGCCTGGGATCCTAAAATAATGGCTCTCTCATCTCAACTGACATGAGGCATTTAGCCTCATTCCTTACATGGAGTTAAGTCATCAACAACTATTTTCAGATTGGGAGTGAATTTCCATAATTTAATCTTTTGAGAAGCTGGTATATGATTACATTATTCAAGTAACATACTATATTTTAAATTGATGAATAAATCTGCATTTTAGGTAGTTGAGAATGAATAAAGTTGAGCAAAATCGAGTAAGGGGAATTTCAGTGCTTATACTTTTCCCCAAAGCTGTAATATCTCTTTCTTTTTTGATACTTCACTAAATAGCTGGAGACAGTCCATCAGCAATCAGTTCCCATTTGGAATCAACCAAAAGAGATAACTATTGAGAATTCTCATTGATTGGAATCACTGCTGGTACCTCAGAAAACCTTGAGGATTAAGGGTTTGAGATGAACATATGCAAATGTTCAGCATAGACTACATGTCTCTTCCTTTGCAAGCATCTTTTTTTTTTTTTTCCTGCAGCTGATTCAATGAGTTTCCTCCACTGTGATTCCGAACCCTTTTTATCCAAGACGATCACAGATCTTTTCTTAGATCCCTTATGGATCACTGGGGGCTGATACCTTGGTCTTTTCTCAGAACTGAATTGCAGTTCTACTATTAAGTTGTAGCAGTAGTATTCTGTGAACGGGGTCATTATTTCTTCTGCTAGGGATAGTGCTAAGTTGACAGATTTGTTGCTAAATATTTACAGAATAAGGGAAAAAGAAAGTTATTAAGTAGGCTCAAGAGGTGATTTCAGTATGGAGTTATCCTGAATTTCCCTTTCAAGCCCTAGTCAGAGTTAAAGTGGGTTTGTTTTTTTTCCAAACTTTGAAATAATTTTATTATCAATTTAGGAAAAGTCTAGAGTTCTAAATACACTTAACATTTCCCTGAGTCAGAAATCAAAGTAATTATACTGAGCCTGCAAGCCGATTTCCACATTTACTTTCACAATTTATTATGCTTAATTCTGCTACTTTGTTTTCAAGTATAGCTAAAATGGCAATGTTCAAGAGACTTCGAATTAAGGAAAATCAATAATTACACCTCTGACCTACATTTAAATCATTAGTACACAGTTCTATTTTAAAATATGTAAATAGCATGTTTAATTCAGCATTCTGAGAAACAATTAAATATTTCATAAATACAAGGTCAAGTCAGTCAAATAAGCTCTTCATTCACATACTATATGTAATGCCAGAATGTCTCTCTCCTCTTCCTCATGCTGCTGCTGCTGCTAAGTCACTTCAGTCGTGTCCTACTCTGTGTGACTCCATAGACGGCAGCCCACCAGGCTCCCCCGTCCCTGGGATTGTCCAGGCAAGAACACTGGAGTGGGTTGCCATTTCCTTCTCCAATGCATGAAAGTGAAAAGTGAAAGTGAAGTCGCTCAGTCGTCTCCGACTGTTCGCGACCCCATGGACTGCAGCCTACCAGGCTCCTCTGTCCATGGGATTTTCCAGGCAAGGGTACTGGAGTGGGGTGCCATTGCCTTCTCCCCTCTTCCTCATGAACCCCCATTTATGGCTCCTGTTCAAACCTTTTGCCTTCCTCTGTCTTGTGTTCTGCTCCCTGACCGCCTCTCAGCCTCCCTGACTTAGCTCTATAACTACTCCTTCAGTGAGGTATTTTGCTGGTTGTAACTCATGTTTGCTTTGTCAACAAAGGTCCATCTAGTCAAAACTATGGTTTTGCCAGTAGTCATGTATGGATGTGAGAGTTGGACTATAAAGAAAGCTGAGCGCCGAAGAATTGATGCTTTTGAACTGTGGTGTTGGAGAAGACTCTTGAGAGTCACTTGGACAGCAAGGACATCCAACCAGTCCATTCTAAAGGAAATCAGTCCTGTTCATTGGAAGGACTGATGCTGAAGCTGAAACTCCAGTACTTTGGCCACCTGATGGGAAGAACTGACTCATTGGAAAAGACACTGATGATAGGAAAGATTGAAGGCGGGAGAAGGGGACGACATTGTTGGATGGCATCACTGACTCAATGGACATGAGTCTGAGTAAACTCTGGGAGTTGGTGATGGACAGGGAGGCCTGTCATGCTGCAGTCCATGGGGTCACAGAGTCAGACAGGACTGAGCAACTGAACTGAACTGAACTCATGTTTGATACCAAGAGCCATTCAAAAAATGTTTATCGAGTGCCTACTATGTGTCTTCAGGAACTGTCTGGCAACTGGAGATATGGTGGTGAACATAACAGACACTCCTCAATTATATCTTAGGCTTCTTGTCTCAACTATGACCTTCCAGTGGACCTGCAAACATGATGCTGGTCAAGATCTACATGTGATGGCACCAGTTTTTATTTCCAAATATAACCTAGTTTTAAATTTTGGTTTTAAAAATGAAACCATGAGTTATAATGAGCTGCACAAGATAAAAAGTGAAAGTTTTGCAATCTGATTATTGAGACACTACTGACTGAGGAAATAATTTCCATATATATTAAAAGAACCCAGAATGAAATCTGACACCCAGCTCATTGTTTTCGAGAGTCAGAGACCTAATTTTTCCTTTCTTTTTCAAAGTCTTTATAACCTAAAAGTTTCAATGTTTTCTAAAAAACATTTCTTGAGTTTTCGTATCCACTACAAATAATTGCTGAAGACAACTTTTCACCCACTCACCCTTGAATCAAGTTACTGACATTTAAAGAAAGGACTCAGGGCCAAGCAATGATTCAAATATGTATAATGCATCTATTTTCCAATATTTTAAATAGAGTTACTAATTATAAGGAGATGTCTTTCCTTGAAGCATTCACAGTAGCAAGAAGTGAGAAGCACCAACTGTATAGCTTACTGTTTCCTTTTTTCCCTAAACCTTTCCATTTCTTCTTGTTCACTGTATCAGTTTCCAATCTTCTGGCCTTTGGAAATCAGTCCCTTGCCAGAGTGACAACTGTATAAAGCTGAGAATAAAAACAGAAGGCTGACACTGAGGAGCTTGCTCTATCATACATAAAAATGATTCTAAAGCACCAGGGGATAAAATTGCGTGATACAAGTTAAAAATAGAAGACTAGAGTGATGGAACAGAATACAGATGCTAGGAATGCAGCTAAGCCTACAAGTTTAATAAATTACAATATTGGGACTTCCTTAGTGATCCAGTCACTAAAACTGTACACTACCAATGTAAGAGGCTGGGGTTGATCCCTGGTCAGGGAACTAGATCCCAAACACCATGACTATAGATGCCACTTGCCACAGTGAAGATCAAAGATCCTGTGTGCTGCAACTAAGACCCAAATAAATAAATACTTAAAAAATAAATTATAATACCATGGGAGATAAAATATGGACAAATGATAATTAATGAAACTAGGTTAATAATGAAAAATAAGTTGTTATTGTATACAACCATAAATCCCAGAAGGACTAAGGAATTTGACTTTTAAAAACCCTCAAGCTTAAAA
Source organism: Capra hircus (assembly GCF_001704415.2). NCBI lineage: Eukaryota > Metazoa > Chordata > Mammalia > Artiodactyla > Bovidae > Capra > Capra hircus. Next base: position 20,612,300 of record NC_030827.1, read on the forward strand.
ATTTGTGATTGACATGGTGGTGATTGACACAAAATGATAAGTCACTCATGGTAAAGTTAAGAATGAAACACTCTGTTCAGTAAAAGGCTAAAAGTAAGAAAAAGGGATAGTTAGTCCTGATGAATATGACAAACTTTGATATGATAAACCAATACAGTTTTATAAAAAGCAACATCGTCTTTTCATTGTAAAAATGCTTAAAACATGTAAACAGTGACTCATATCTTTTGATAGAAATCATATTCAACCTCCAACACCTAATTCAATGTCACCTTCTCTGTGAAGCTTCTTTTACTCCATGTAGCTCCACGGGCTCCCAGAGACTACTTATAATGCTGTACATTTTTCTTTAAATTTCATTCCCTTGTAATTTATCTTTTATATGTTTTTTTCTTTAGCTAATTCATCAGTTAATTATTGTCTTTTTACTCCCAAGGCTGAGCAGGATGCATGTTCCATATAATGAGTGCTAGATTAATGTTTGCTAAGTGAAAAGAAAACTCACACAAAACAAATCACTTTGGAATTCTTTAAGAATCCTAATTCTTCAATACTGGGATTTTCTAGGCAGTAGGAAGGAATGATGGGGAAGGGCAAACTATAAGAATACATAGTCTCAACAACTGCCTCTGGAGAAGGCAGAATACAATAAAAAGCATCTGAGTAAGTGTTAAGTAAAATCCTACTGTGCCAAGTCACTGCAGTCGTGTCCAACTCTTTGTGAGCCTATGGACTATAGCCCACCAGGCCCCTTGGTCCATGGGATTTTCCAGGCAAGAATACTGGAGTGGGGTGCCTTTCCTTCTCCAGGGGATCTTCTGACCCAGGGAAATGAATGTGTGTCTCTTAGGTCTCTTGCACTGGCAGGTGGGTTCTTTACTACTAGTGCCCCCTGGGAAGCCTTAATAAATTATGTTGGTTAGTTATGAGGCTATTTTCTGGAGCAAACACACCTATAAATCAAATATAAGGGAAGTTTATTCCTTGTGTACATACATATACATGTTCCTGATTCAGCGGGTGGAGGGGAGCTCTCTTTCCACTGAAAAGAGGTTTCTAGAAACCCACTCTTCTTCTGTCTTCTGGCTCTACTATCTTCACCTCCTGAATTCTAAGATTCTGCATGGAGCCCATTAGAAAGAGGATAACAGGGATGGAGAAACTAAATTCACATCACTGTGGTCTGGTAGTGGCAGACATTACCTTGACTGGCATTCTGTTGGTCAGAACTAATCACATGGCTTACCCAGGGAAGCTGGGAAATGTAGTCTCTGAGTGCACTTTCTTCACAGTAAGTAGTGCTACAGAATATCACCTATAAACCTGATGGAAAGTTAGCCATCTATGCTTATAAAGACTTCCAACACCTTCTTCAAATACTTTCTAAATGGATAGCTACATATAGAATTACACATATATGTGTATGTGTGTGTGTGTGTGTGTGTGTGTGTGTGTGTATCAGTTCAGTTCAGCGACTTCATTTTCACTTTTCACTTTCATGCATTGGAAAAGGAAGTGGCAACCCACTCCAGTGTTCTTGCCTAGAAAATCCCAGGGATGGCAGAGCCTGGTGGGCTGCCGTCTATGGGGTCGCACAGAGTCGGACATGACTGAAGCAACTTAGCAGCAGCAGCAGTTCAGTTCAGTCACTCACTCATGTTTGACTCTTTGCCACCCCATGGACTATAGCATGCCAGGCTTCCCTGTCCATCACCAACTCCCAGAGCTTTCTCAAACTCATGTCCATTGAGTCGGTGATGCCATCCAACCATCTCTTCCTCAAACTCGTGTCCATCGAGTCGCTGAAACCATCCAACCATCTCATCCTCTGTCGTCCCCTTCTCCTCCTGCCTTTCAACTTTCCCATCATCAGTGTCTTTTCCAGTGAGTCAGTTCTTCCCATCAGGTAGCCAAAGTACTGGAGTTTCAGCTTCAGCATCAGTCCTTCCAATGAACACCCAGGACTGATCTCCTTTAGGATGGACTGGTTGGATCTCCTTGCTATCCAAGGGACTCTCGAGAGTCTTCTCCAACACCACAGTTCAAAAGCATCAGTTCTTTGGTGTTCAGCTTTCTTTATAGTCCAACTCTCACATCCATACATGACTACTGGAAAAACCATAGTTTTGACTAGATGGACCTTTGTTGGCAAAGTAATATCTCTGCTTTTTAACATGCTGACCAGGTTGGTCACAGCTTTTCTTCCAAGGAGCATCTTTTAATTTTATGGCTGCACTCACCATCTGCCGTGATTTTAGAGTCCAAGAAAATAAAAGTCTCTCACTGTTTCCATTGTTTCCCCATCTATTTGTCATGAAGTGATGGGACCAGAAGCCATGATCTTCATTTTCTGAATCTTGAGTTTTAAGACAACTTTTCTCTCTCCTCTTTCACTTTCATCAAGAGGCTCTCTAGTTCTTCTTCACTTCTTGCCAAAAGGGTGGTGTCATCTGCATGTCTGAGGTAATTGATATTTCTCACAGAAATCTTGATTCCAGCTTGTGCCTCATCCAGCCTGGCATTTTGCATGATGTACTCTGCATCTAAATAAACAGTTCAGTTCAGTTCAGTCGCTCAGTAGTGTTCGACTCTTTGCAACCCCATGAATCGCAGCATGCCAGGCCTCCCTGTTCATCACTATCTCCTGGAGTTCACTCAGACTCACATCCATCGAATCAGAGATGCCATCCAGCCATCTCATCCTCGGTCATCCCCTTCTCCTCATGCCCCCAATCCCTCCCAGCATCAGAGTCTTTGCCAATGAGTCAACTCTTCGCATGAGGTGGCCAAAGTACTGGAGCTTCAGCTTTAGCATCAGTCCTTCCAAAGAAATCCCAGGGCTGATCTCCTTCAGAATGGATTGGTGGGATCTCTTTGCAGTCCAAGGGACTCTCAAGAGTCTTCTCCAACACCACAGTTCAAAAGCATCAATTCTTCAGCGCTCAGCCTTCTTCACAGTCCAACTCTCACATCCACACATGACAACAGGAAAAACCATAGACTTGACTAGACGGACCTTTGTTGGCAAGGTAATGTCTCTGCTTTTGAATATACTATCTAGGTTGGTCATAATTTTTCTTCCGAGGAATAAGTGTCTTTTAATTTCACGGCTGCAATCACCATCTGCAGTGATTTTGGAGCCCCCCAAAATAAAGTCTGACACTGTTTCCACTGTTTCCCCATCTATTTCTCATGAAGTGATGGGACTGGATGCCATGATCTTCGTTTTCTGAATGTTGAGCTTTAAGCCAGCTTTTTCACTCTCCTCTTTCACTTTCATCAAGAGGCTTTTTAGCTCCTCTTCACTTTCTGCCATAAGGATGGTGTCATCTGCATATCTGAGGTTATTGATATTTCTCCCGGCAATCTTGATTCCAGCTGGTGTTTCTTCTAGTCCAGTGTTTCTCATGATGTACCCTGCATATAAGTTAAATAAGCAGGGTGACAATATTCAGCCTTGACGTCCTCCTTTTCCTATTTGGAACCAGTCTGTTGTTCCATGTCCAGTTCTAACTGTTGCTTCCTGACCTGCATACAGATTTCTCAAGAGGCAGGTCAGGTGGTCTGGTATTCCCATCTCTTTCAGAATTTTCCCCAGTTGATTGTGATCCACACAGTCAAAGGCTTTGGCATAGTCAATAAAGCAGAAATAGATGTTTTTCTGGAACTCTCTTGCTTTTTCCATGATCCAGCGATGTTGCCAATTTGATCTCCGGTTCCTCTGCCTTTTCTAAAACCAGCTTGAACATCAGGAGGTTCACGGTTCACGTATTGCTGAAGCCTGGCTTGGAGAATTTTGAGCATTACTTTACTAGCATGTGAGATGAGTGCAATTGTGTGGTAGTTTGAGCATTCTTTGGAATTGCCTTTCTTTGGGACTGGAAGGAAAACTGACCTTTTCCAGTCCTGTGGCCACTGCTGAGTTTTCCAAATTTGCTGGCATATTGAGTGCAGCACTTTCACAGCATCATCTTTCAGGATTTGAAATAGCTCAACTGGAATTCCATCACCTCCACTAGCTTTGTTCGTAGTGATGCTTTCTAAGGCCACTTGACTTCACTTTCCAAGATGTCTGGCTCTAGATTAGTGATCACATCATCATGATTATCTGGGTCGTGAAGATCTTTTTTGTACAGTTCTTCCGTGTATTCTTGCCACCTCTTCTTAATATCTTCTGCTTCTGTTAGGTCCATACCATTTCTGTCCTTTATCGAGCCCATCCTTGCATGAAATGTTCCCTTGGTATCTCTAATTTTCTTGAAGAGATCTCTAGTCATTCCCATTCTGTTGTTTTCCTCTATTTCTTTGCATTGATCGCTGAGGAAGGCTTTCTTATCTCTTCTTGCTATTCTTTGGAACTCTGCATTCAGACGCTTATATCTTTCTTTTTCTCCTTTGTTTTTCACCTCTCTTCTCTTCATAGCTATTTGTAAGGCCTTCCCAGACAGCCATTTTTCTTTTTTGCATTTCTTTTCCATGGGGATGGTCTTGATCCCTGTCTCCTGTACAATGTCACGAACCTCATTCTGTAGTTCATCAGGCACTCTATCAGATCTAGGCCCTTAAATCTATTTCTCACTTCCACTGTATAATCATAAGGGATTTGATTCAGGTCATACCTGAATGGTCTAGTGGTTTTCCCTACTTTCTTCAATTTAAGTCTGAATTTGGTAATAAGGAGTTCATGATCTGAGCCACAGTCAGCTCCTGGTCTTGTTTTTGTTGACTGTATAGAGCTTCTCCATCTTTGGCTGCAAAGAATATAATCAATCTGATTTCGGTGTTGACCATCTGGTGATGTCCATGTGTAGAGTCTTCTCTTGTGTTGTTGGAAGAGGGTGTTTGCTATGACCAGTGCATTTTCTTGGGAAAACTCTATTAGACTTTGCCCTGCTTCATTCCGCATTCCAAAGCCAAATTTGCCTGTTACTCCAGGTGTTTGTTGACTTCCTACTTTTGCATTCCAGTCCCCTATAATGAAAAGGACATCTTTTTGGGTGTTAGTTCTAAAAGGTCTTGTAGGTCTTCATAGAACTGTTCAACTTCAGCTTCTTCAGTGTTACTGGTTGGGGCATAGACTTGGATAACTGTGATATTGAATGGTTTGCCTTGGAGACAAACAGAGATCATTCTGTCGTTTTTGAGATTGCATCCAAGTACTGCATTTCAGACTCTTTTGTTGACCATGATGGCTACTCCATTTCTTCTGAGGGATTCCTGCCTGCAGTAGTAGATATGATGGTTATCTGAGTTCAATTCACCCATTCCAGTCCATTTTAGTTCGCTGATTCCTAGAATGTTGACATTCACCCTTGCCATCTCTTGTTTGACCACTTCCAATTTGCCATGATTCATGGACCTGACATTCCAGGTCCCTATGCAATATTGCTCTTTACAGCATTGGATCTTGCTTCTATCACCAGTCACATCCACAACTGGGTATTGTTTTTGCTTTGGCTCCATTCCTTCATTCTTTCTGAGTTATTTCTCCACTGATCTCCAGTAGCATATTGGGCACCTAATGACCTGGGGAGTTCCTCTTTCAGTACCCTATTATTTTGCCTTTTCATACTGTTCATGGGGTTCTCAAGGCAAGAATACTGAAGTGTTTTGCCATTCCCTTCTCCAGTGGACCACGCTCTGTCAGACCTCTCCACCATGACCCGCCTGTCTTGGGTTGCTCCACAGGCATGGCTTGGTTTCATTGAGTTAGACAAGGCTGTGGTCCTAGTATGATTAGATTGACTAGTTTTCTGTGAGTATGGTTTCAGTGTATCTGCCCTCTGATGCCCTCTTGCAACACCTACCATCTTACTTGGGTTTCTCTTACCTTGGGCGTGGGGTATCTCTTCATAGCTGCTCCAGCAAAGCACACCCGCTGCTCCTTACCTTGGACATGGGATATCTCCTTACCACCACCGTTCCTGACCTTCAAAGTGGGGTAGCTCCTCTAGGCCCTCCTGCGCCTGCGCAGCCACCACTCCTCGGGATGCTCCTCCCGGCTGCCGGCCCTGGCCTCGGGTGTAGGTGGCTCCTCCCAATAAGCAGGGTGATAATAGACAGCCTTGATGTTCTCCTTTCCCAATTTGGAAGTGGTCTGTTGTTTCATGTCCAGTTCCATGTTGCTTCTTGACCTGCATACAGATTTTTCAGGAGGCAGGTAAGGTGGTCTGGTATTCCCATCTGTTTAAGAATTTTCCACAGTTTAATGTGATCTACACAGTCAAAGGCTTTGGCATAATCAATAAAGCAGAAGTAGATGTTTTTCTGGTATTCTCTTGCTTTTCTGATGATCCAACAGATGTTGGCAATTTGATGTCTGGTTCCTCTGCCTTTTCTAAAACCAGTTTGAACATCTGGAAGGTCATGGTTCACATATTGCTGAAGCCTGGCTTGGAGAATTTTGAGCATTACTATGCTAGCGTGTGGCATAAGTGCAATTGTGTGATAGTTTGAGCATTCTTTGGCATTGCCTTTCTTTGGGATTGGCATGAAAACTGACTTTTTCCAGTCCTGTAGCCACTTCTGAGTTTTCCAATTTTGCTGGCATATTGAGTATAGCACTTTCACAGCATCATCTTTTAGGATTTGAAGTAGCTCAACTGGAATTCCATTACCTCCACTAGCTTTGTTTGTCGTGATGCTTCCTAAGGCCCACTTGACTTCATATTCTAGGATGTCTGGCTCAAGGTGATTGATCACACCATCAGGATTATCTGTGTCGTGAAGATATTTTTTGTATAGTTCTTCTGTGGATCTTGACACCTCTTCTTAATATCTTCTGCTTCTGTTAGGTCCATACCATTTCTGTCTTTTTGAGCCCATCTTTGTTTGAAATGTTCCCATGATATCTCTAATTTTCTTGAAGAGATCTCTAGTCTCTCCCATTTTGTTGTTTTCCTCTATGTCTTTGCATTGATCAGTGAGGAAGGCTTTCTTATCTCTCCTTGCTATTCTTTGGAACTCTGCATTCAAATGGGTATATCTTTCCTTTTCTCCTTTGCCTTTATCTTCTCTTTTCTCAGCTCTGTGTGTGTGTGTGTGTGTGTGTGTGTGTGTGTGTGTGTATCTTTATGTACATTTAACTTCTGAAAGAAACACACACACACAGAAGACTTGTAAATCTTTGAGAAATACAAGATTTGGGCTACAAGAAAGCCAACAGAGTTAGAGGTAGGATTCTTGCCCAGATCAGAATGTTGAAGAGTTTTACTTAACTCTCTCACTGCAAATACATTCTACTTTACAGCAGTGAGTCTCAGATTTTTTTAAATAACCACTGGACACACCAAGAACCAGACACTATGCTAGATAATTTCAGCTTAAAAGGAGGGAAGCTTCTTATCACCTCACAGGAATGATTAGCCTAGGGAAAGAAAGACCTAAAGCAGGTAATTATAATGTCAAGGATAGACAATGACAAAAATCTGTGCAGATTTCAATGCTTAAAGGGGTCAATTATCTTTCTTATTCTTAGTGTTTCCGCAGCATTCTGTCTGAATGCTGAATGAATACTAAGTGGCTTCAGTCGTGTCTGACTCTTTGTGATCCTATGGACTATGGCCCACCAGACTAGATTCTTTTCCCATGAAATTCTTTCTAAATATTGTCAAATAGCCTATGTGCCTGTTAAAGAATTTCCTCATCTCCGCTATAGTAATGAGAGTGAGGGCAGAGATAGCAAAGGTAGGGGAAAGTTCTCTACCTTTTTAATATATGTTTTGTTATTGTTGTTTTTTCTGTTATTCATTCATAAGGTCGTTATCTTTATGGCCATATAGTAACAGTAAAAGCTCTTTTTTTGTTGTTCACAAATATGATTCTAAGTGTATGATTTAAATACATTTAAAGAATGAAAGGGTTTATTTAATAAGGAGGAGGGTTGGTCAAAGGCACTATCAAATCTTATTTGGAGCCATCTAAGCTCTAGAACTTTTTTTTTAAGGGCTTCATTGTAATACTTGGGGCTTCCCAGGTGGCTTAGTGGTAGAGAACCTGCCTGCCAATGCAAGAGATACAGGAGACATGGGTTCAGTCCTGGGTGGGGAAGATCCCCTGGAGAAGGAAATGGCAACCCACTCCAGTACTCTTACCTGGAAAATCCCATGGACAGAGGAGCCTGGTGGGCTTCAGTCCATGGCGGTCACAGAGTGGGACATGACTGAGTGATTGAGCATGCGCGTGCGTTCATGCACACACACACACGCAGACACACACACACACACACACAGAGACACAGTAATATTTGCTGTGATCTAAAATATTTCTTGAGTATCACAGAGTAAATGACTTGGTGTTGAATATTGTTAGACTGAAAGAATTTGACTTTATGTTGTCCCAAGCTAAAGGATTTTATAGCTGTAGTGATGAACAACAAGAATATTTAAACAATGAGATGATACAAATATATATACAAAATAACATGGAAATATGGTTGGTTGGGTGCCATGGAATGGGTACCAATCAACACACATTATGCTGTTTTCTCTGTGAACATTTCTCACCTCAGCCTTTGGAAGCTCAGACATAATAAATATTTTGACTAAATAATAACATGCTTTTGGTTACCAGCTGTGACCTCCAGAAAAATGGGAGAGGCAGATGGCAGGAAGCAGTGAAAGGGAAGTTTAATAGAAAAATGCTAGAATGTGTTTTAAAATTTGTTCTACTCTATAGGGTTGTCTATAAATCCCTAAGAATAGGGTTACCTGATGAAATAGAGGATTTCCAGTTAAGTGTAAATTTCAAATAAATAATAAACATTTTCTTAGTATGTCTCAAATATAGTATGGGAATACTTATATTAAAATTTGTGCATCATTTTTCTGAAATTCGAATTTAAGTAGGCAGCTTATACTTTTATTGCTACATCTGGAAACCCTATTAAAAGTTCTAGTAAGGATACTTCAAATGTTATCATAATATTGACACATGCCTATTGTTGCCTAAAAATATCATTAAAAATAGATTTGATCAGAGATAATATTAGAAAAAGTGTACAGGGTTTCATTGTACACTCTGGATCAACAAAAGCTGTATCTACTTATTGTATGTCCTAATTTCTTAGGGAAATGAGAGGACTTGAAACTTCTGTCAGAATAATTGAGAATGTTAAAGCCCACTGCTTCAGTTTTAGCTTCCATTGTCCTTCTGCTAGCTTTTGTACATGTGTCCAGATGGACAAATTAAGAATCAAGCTCAAAGAACAAATGAAACCATTTCCTGATTTAGAAAAAGAAATCAATGACATAATATCAGCAGCAATTATTAAATAATAAATATGTTTATATTTGCAGAGTACTACAGTTTTAGAATCTTTTCAGAATCTGTAAACACACTTGAAATATTTTTGGGGGGTGTGAAGATCTATATGAGATTCTTGATTTCAGAGAAATTGTGTACATTCCCTCCGCAGCTGTGGAAGGAACATGAAGCAAATATGGCTTTTCATTCCAGCTGTCAAACACTTTATGGATGAGTTCATTATTATGCAAGATGGAGCTGAATCACATTGGTGTGTAGGGGCTGCTAATGAGAAGTCATAAATCAAAGTCCTTAATGTTAAGCTCAAGCTCCAACATGCTATTCCTCTTGAAATATCTAAGGGATGGCGACGTGTGTGTGCACATATGTGCAATGACTCTGACGCTCAAGAAGTTAGCTGCTTCCTGATGCCCACTTTAAATATTCAGTATATAACCCATCCTCTCTCCCCTTTGTGATGTCTTTGTTTCCTTTAAGTCCCACAGATCCAGGAGATTTTTGAAATGGTGGATAGAAGGGGTGGGCAGTGTACTGCCTGCGAATACCAGAGAATGATGCTGACTCCTTGTGTTGATTCCCTGACAAACTAGTTACAGGGAGAATGGTGACTGCTTAGAATGAGAGGTTGTTTTTTATTTGTTTCTCTGTTTTTCCCTAACCTCAGCAAGGAACAAAAAGACCCTCCTATTTATATTCATAACAAACCCTTTACAAGTTGAGGATCAGTTTAGGGATATAAAACTCTCCTTTTAAAGGGCAAATGTTCCTATTTACACTAGCAAATCGATGATCAATTTATACACATTCTGTAAGTTGCTTTAATCATTTTTGTCCCAGGAAAGCATAAAAGCAATCAGCAAATAGAAGTTGTTTAGACAGGGAAAAACCCTGTGGAAGGGGAATTGTGTAGGCAAAGAGTGGGCCTGGGCATTTGTTTTCTCATTCATTCACTCATCAATTGCATATTAACTGAGTATCTGCTAAGGATATGGTTTTTTGAGAGACGCTTGGGTAATGTAATTCATATTCAAATGTCAAGAACTTCATAGCATAGTGGAGCAAACAAACAGGTAAGTGAGGAACATACAAGGCAGGATGAACTAAATGCTAATGAGATCTGTAAGGGACAGGGCAGGGGGAGCCCCTGAGAAACAAGGAGCCCCTGATCCTCCTGATAAGGAGGAAAGGAAGAGAACTAACACCTAATGAATTCCTGCCCTATGGCTGGTGTCGGGTAGGCCTCAGGACAGTACCATAGTATTAGGTTGGTGCAAAAGTAATTGTGGTTTTTGCATTGTTGAACTTTGCCATTTGATATTAGAATATGTTCTTAAATAAGTGTGGTTATGTTATACATCATTTTAATGTACATTTCTCACTTTATTTTTTTTGCTAATGACTTATTACTTGGTGTGTATTTTTATATGTATTTTAGACTATGGAAATGATGCTATGTTTGTGTGCTCAGCCGTGTCCGACTCTTTGTGACCTCACGGACTGTAGTCTACCAGGCTCCTTTGTCCATAGAATTCTCTAGGGAAGAACACTGTGAAAGTGAAAGTCACTCAGTTGTGTATGACTCTTTGCAACCCCATGGACTTAGTCCATGGAATTCTTAGTCCAGGCCAGAATACTGGAGTGTGTAGCCTTATCCCTTCTCCAGGGATCTTCTCAACCCAGGGATTGAACCCAGGTCTCCCACATTGCAGGCGGATTCTTTACCAGCTGAGCCACAAGGGAGGTCCAAGAATAATGGAGTGGGTAGCCAATCCCTTCTCCAGGGGATCTTCTTGACCCAGGAATTGAACCGCGGTCTTTTGCATCACAGGTGGATTCTTTACCAACTGAGCTAGTTGCTGTCTCCTTTTGCAGCGGATCTTCCAGGCCCAGGGATTGAACCCAGGTGTCCTGCAATGCAGCCAAATTCTTTACTGTCAAATTCGAGTGATTTTCTTATTTGAGTTAAAAAGGGGTTTTAAAGCAGCAGACACAACTCTCAATGCCAACAATGCATTTGGCCCAGGAACTGCTAACAAATGTATAGTACAGTGGTGGTTCAAGAAGTTTTGCAAAGGAGATGAGAGCCTTGAAGATGAGGAGTGTAGTGGCTGGTTGTTGGAAGTTGACAATGACCAAATGAGAGCAGTCACCACAGCTAATCCTCTTACAACTACATGAGACATTGCTAAAGAACTCACCGTTGACCATTCTATAGTCATCGGCGCTTGAAGCAAATTGGAAAGGTGAAAAACTCGGTAACTGAGTGCCTCATGAGCTGACTGCAAATAAAAAAACCTGCTGTTTTGAAGTGTCATCTTCTCTTATTCTGCCCAAGAGCAATGACCCATTTCTCCCTTGAATTGTGATGTGTGACAAAAAGTGGATTTTATATGACAACCAGAGATGACCAGCTCAGTGGCTGGACTGAGAAGAAACTTCAAAGCACTAAATTTGCACCAAAAAAAGGTCATTGTCACTGGTGGCCTGCTGCTCATCCTAACCACCACAGCTTTCTGAATCCCGGCAAAACCATTACGTCTGAAAGTATGCTCGGCAAACCAATGAGATGCACTGAAAAATGCAATGCCTGCAGCTGGCACTGGTCAACAGAAAGGGCCCAATTTTTCTCCACAACAATGCCTGACTGCATGTAGCACAACCAGTTCTTCAAAAGTTGGCCAAATTGGGCTATGAAGTTTGCCTCATCCCCCATATTCCCCTGACCTCTCACGAACTGATTTATCACTTCTTCAAGCGTCTTGACAACGTTTTATAGGGAAAATGTTTCCACAACCAGCAGGAGGCAGAAGACACTTTCCATGCATTTGTCTTATCCCAAAGCACAGATTTTTTACACTATACGGAATAAGCAAACATTCTCATTGGCAAAAATGTGTTGATTGTAATTGTTCTTATTTTAATTAAATTAATGACGTGTTTGAGCCTAGTTATAATGATTTAAAATTCATGGTCCGAAACCACAATTACAGCCCAATATCAAGGAGGGGGATATTCAAAGTGGACTTTAGAAGAGGAGGAGTCCAGAGGTCCGCATCAGGACAGGAGCCCCTCGTTCTGTTCTGTGGAACAACAGAGGGAGCAGGCGCACCGCACATGTGAGCGTGGCCTGCGGGCTGGTGTATTCCGTGCAGCAAGGTTCATGCGGTTATGACACCTCATACATCGGAGAACTGGGACTTTGGAAGTCAGAAGGTGGCTGCATAAAAGTCCTGGCCACATGGAAGAGAACAGGGGAGGCCAGAGCAGAGAGACTGCCCAAAAAGGCTACGTTCAAGACAAAAGTGGATTCTGCGGTTGTGGCCTGGTGGATTCATGGCAACTGCCTTGCAAAAACCTCTCAATTGTACAAACAAAAAAGCAAACCAAATAACCCTCCCCCCTCAAAAAAACACATGTTGGTCTGTGTGGCCAACATATGGGGTCTGTGTGGCCCCATAATGTGGGCTTCATGTATGTGTGCAGGCTAGGTCGCTTCAGTCATGCCTGACTCTTTGCGACTCTATGGACTGTAGCCCACCAGGCTCCTCTGTCCATGAGATTCCCTGGGCAGGAACACTGCAGTGGGTTGCCATGCCCTCCTCCAGGGGATCTTCCTGACCCAGGAATGGAACCTGTCTGTTACATCTCCTGCATTGGCAAGTGGTTTCTTTACCACTAGCGCCACCTGGGAAGTCCACTGTGGTCTTCATATCCAGGTTTTTAAATATATATGTGTATAAAATAAATTTATATATATATGTAAATACATGTAAATACACACATATGTAATGTTTGGAAAACCACAAGTGTGATCGTCTTCCTATCCTGCCAGTTCAGGAACCTCTGCAGTTCAGAGACCCAGCCTCACCACTTCTCTATGCAGTCATCTCATCAGAAAGAACAATGAAACCACGAGAAGGCACAACGTGCATTAGTTACTTCATTTCTAATCAATTCCCAGGGTTTGCTGCTGCTCCTGATGCTGAAAGTCCTGTCCCAACCTGAGCCAGATGGACATGCCATCCATGGTTCACAAACCATGGGATGCTGCATGCTTGGTGATCTACGAACCCCAGGATTACAGAAGCCTTTTCCATATCAACCCATCATTAGCCACTTCCATAAATAATATAGTCAATGGCATCCTGGGAACTTTGGCAGAGGCAGCACTGATGGTAAGTCATTGATGGGAATCACTGCTCATCGCTGCATCTGCGATGCCAGGGGAAACCACTTGATTCAACCCATGGGTTCAAACTTATGTTTCTTACCCTGGGAAGAAGTCTACAAGGAGCACCTAAATTGGAGAACAGCTGACTTGGCTGCAGTTTCTGCCCTTGCTGACTGAACCTAGGCTTGTGACATGAATCCTATCTTGAGGTCCAAACACTTTGATTTCAATTCCTGAACTACGCCTAGACTCCATGCTGTGGAGTCTCTATGTGAACCACAGAATTTCAGGAAAAGAAAAAGGCCTCTTGGCAAACAATGTGGCATTAAGTTCCAGTCCCCATGGAAATACATGAGATTGTGTTGTCAATATTAACGAGCTGGGTTGTAGATGTAGAGGCATTAAAAATCATTCTGCAAAATCTATATATAAAAAGGCTAAGAAGCTTATATATATATATATATACACATACACACAGATATAAGATTTATGTATTTCCCTAGAATATTATTAATACATGAGCCTAGTTTCAATAATATGTGATTTAGAATTTCCTTAGGGAAAGCACTCATCTTTTAATGTAACTTTACAATGGGGTGACTTTAAAAATTCTGATGCTGGGGTCACTATGGCAGAGATTCTGATTGAATTAGTACAGAGCACAGTACAGTTGGTCCTCTGTACAGGTGGGTTCTGCATTCTTTGATTCAACCAACCATGGTTTGAGAATATTAGAAAAAGAATTTCCAGAAAGTTCCAAAAAGCAAAACTTGAATTTTCCACATGGTAACTAGTATTTACATTGTATTAGGCATTATAGGTAACCTAGAGATGGTTTAAAGTAAATGAGAGGATGTGCATAGCTTATAGGCAAATACTATACCATTTTATATCTTTTTGCCTTTTCATAGTGTTCATAGGGTTCTCAACAGCAAGAATATTGGAGTGGTTCACCATTCCCTTGCTGGAGAAGAATCTTGAGAGTCCCTTGGACTGCAAGGAGATCCAACCAATCACTCCTAAAGGAAATCAACCTTGAATATTCACTGAAAGGACTGATGCTGAAGCTAAAGTTCCAATACTTTGGCCACCTAATGAGAAGAGCCGATTCACTGGAAAAGACCCTGCTGCTGGGAAAGACTGAGGGCAGGAGGAGAAGGGGGCAGCAGGGGATGACATGGTTAGATAGCATCACTGACTCAATGGACATGAGTCTGAGCAAACTCCGGGAGATAGTGAAGGACAAGGAAGCCTGGTGTGCTGCAGTCCATGGGGTTGCAAAGTGTTGGACAGGACTTAGCAACTGAGCAACAGCAAGCCATTGTGTATAAGAGACTTGAGCATCCATGGATTTTGTTCTGGAATCATTTTCCACCGGATGCTGAAGGACAATTGTGTCTTGGAAAGATGTCCAAGAGATTCTAATACAAAAATCTGGATTGAGATCTACTGTCCGACATAGATCCAGGGCAAGATACAGTCATTCCCTGTCTACAACATGCCGAGTACATTGGGTTTTCTCCTCTGTTATTCATAATTCCCTTGTAAGTTAGGAATTCTTTCTCTTTTTTAAAGATAGTACCTAAGGCTGAAAACGCTTTAGTACTGTCATGTCTCCAAAGTTATACAGTCTTGGTTTGTTGGATTTGTCTAACTTTGATGCAAGGGACTTCAATTAATGGTCTGCAAAGCCTCCACAGCTCCCTTCACCAGCCACAGAATTCTCAGCTTGGTGCCTCCTGCCCTTTTCAAAATGAACCTTTAACCAGTAATTCTGCTCCTTTCTTTCTGCCTTTTCTCATTTCCTCCCAGCTCCCTATTTCTGTTGGTTTTGAACTGAGGGAATTTTTTTTTCAAAGGAAACTTCTCCTCTCAGTTTAAGGAAATTTCTCCTAAAATTAGCTATTCTATCTAGTGATACAACTAAGCCATCCTTGGTATTATTCAATACGTATCATAGGTCATAGGATATAAAATTTTGTGCTCAAGCAATTCAGAAAAGACTCATTTCCAGAATATAAACTATGAAAGCAAAGATTTACATAAATTACCATGCTAATATTCATATTTAAAGTTCACAGCTTATTAAAAACAAAAAGATAAGGAAATAATTTCAACTGTAGCAGAGCAGCCTTTTCCCCCATGTTGTTTAAACATCTGATATGCATTCAGGAAGTGCTGGGTCAGTGGGGCCCCAGCTAGATTTTACTATACTTAACTCCTTGCATGTCAGGTAACAAAGCTTTCAAAAATGCCATGATCAAGATCAAGCCCACTGGGGTTTAGAAAAGGCACAAACTGAAGAAAGGGGTTTGATCAAAAACGGGGTTAGGAATAAAATGGGAGGTAAAGATATTTGTTGTTCCACTTTTTGCTCGTAAGAGGAAGAATGTTTTGACACTTTGACATGGGCATTTTGATGAGCGCTCTATAAACATGACCCTGTCATACTGGCCTTATCATCATGTTTTGCTTCAGTGGCAATGAAACTGATGTGAATAATAAAATTTGGGAAGGCCAACAAGGGCAAGAGTGGGAAGAAATGACATGGGGAAAGTGTGCTATGTCCTTGAGGACAACAGAAGCTTTGCATTTGGAACCCTCCCAGATTTTCCTCTAGCATCTCTCTCTTTGGCTGGTTCTGATTTGCATCCTTTTATAATAATAAAACTATAATTGTAAGTATAGCACTTTCCTGAATTCTGTGTCATTCTAGTGAATTGTCAAACCTAAAAGTAGTGATGGAAAACCCTGAATCTGCAGCCTGTTGGTCAGAAGTGAGGATGGAGTTGCATCAGTTTAGATTGGGAAGACTTGGTCTTCCTACTCACTTCACAGGGCAATGGCTGACTGCATATTTTTGCTAATTGGACAATCAGAAAAGGAAGACCAACAGCATGTATCATGAAGTACAAAATATTCTAAATATTCATTGAGACTGGAAAGCAAATCTGATGGAGGTTATTTACATTCATGACAGACCTGAAAATACTAGTAAATTCAAGTCAACTACTAGAGTTACCATTCATTTCTAAATAGGGTCATCAACAATCCCACAATTTTCTTTTTTCATTAACAATATTACCCAGAACCAAGCTAAACACCCAGAACTAGGAAATGAGCTCTTATCACAGTCTCCTCTCTGAAGAGTTACATGACAGGTCCTTTCAGACAAATCTACTCTCAAAGACAGGCAACTTAACTTCAGAGCAAAGTAGGTAAAATAAAATAGCTAGAAACCAAGGAAATCCTGTGAGGAAATAATGGCATTTGCAGTAAATATTGTGACACACAACCGAACATAAGGAGCTGCCAAGGAGTCTATTTTTAGAGTGTAAATGAAGCAGAACAAATTGCAATCATATTTATATAATACCTTTTATCCAAGAGACCAAGTCTTTTATTTAATCTTTATATTCCCTATATAGGTTGCCTGAGGTAAGGCTGCAGGGACAAGAATTCAGCTTCTAGCCTTGACTTTGGTGTCAATATATATGGAATTATAATTACCACCTCCGAGTACAGGAGAGGTTAGGCGACAAGACACAAAGTCAGACAGGACTGGCATCTCAATTCCCCTAGCTCCTTCTCTGTACATAATCAGCACATTAACCATTAATATGAGCTTCATGCTTCAATCTTCAAGCCTTATGCTATTTCCTGGATCACACACACACGCACAAGATTCTCGGTAACTAGAATATAAGCCCAGGTTTGCCCTCATAGGTCTGGCCAGATATTGAGTAGCCTTAAGTACTTAATTAAGACATCTTTAACTAAAGGCTCATATTTTTTAACATGTCTGCATTCTTTATGCAGCTAATTTTGGGCCAGAACCAAGTCCAGCAAATGAAAAAATAAATGGAAAGAAAGAAATTAAAAAAAAAAATCCAGAGACAGGAAGTTGGTTGATGGACCTTTGAGGCCATAAGAGATGAGCAAATTTTTCTCATTGGGTTAGATGATATTTCTGGTCATTTTAAGGGGCCCCCAAATATGTGTTGTGCATTTATTGGACTAACGGTATTCCTCACATATATGCTCCCCTCCAAAAATAAAAATAAAAGACCATTTTAGGGGTGGAATATGCTATAGGAACCAAGCAGTAACTTCAAGTCATTTTGCCCAATATGAAAGATGGGACACATTTTTATTTCTTTTCATCAGTTCCACCTACAGTCAACTTCATCTTACTGAGAGGTTGGAAGGTCTTACTATATATAGTCAAAATTTTGGTGAGCTAGGCAGTACCTCCCTACAAAAATTGAACTGAGAGCACTGAGTTATTTTCTTCAAAATGTTCTGATACTATTCTAGCCCCTGATTATCAATTTTGTAGGACACATAATTGATATATGCCTGAGACTGCTAGACTATGAAGACACCTGCGTAAGGTCTAGTCTTGTATACCTCTCTTTCTATCATTCATACATTCATTCATTCAACAGATATTTGTTGAACATTTAGTATGTGCCAGGGACTATTCTAGACACTTAGATATAATATTGCATGAAAGGGACAGAGATTAGTTATTCTGTGAGGCATGCTTGTTGGGGAGGACATGCTACATAAGTCAATTAGAAAATACATAGGAGGGTGGTAGATGCTATGGAAATATGAAGCCAAAAAGGGGGATAGGAAGTGCTAAAGAGAGTTACAATATAAAATAGGGTGGGGGTGGCAGGCCTTGCTGAGCAGGTGACATTAGGTGAAGAATGGAAGGTGGTGAGGGGAGAACCACAGGGATATCTGCGGAAGAGACTTCCAGGCAGTGGGAATAACAGGAGCAAATGCCCTGAGGTAGAAGCAGGTCTGGTGTGTTCTAGGAATGGCAAAGAGGCTGGTGCGGCCAGACTGGGCTGTGAGAGAGGGAGAGCAGGAGAAGGGGTGGTCGGAGAGGCAGCGGGTACATTGCGAGGGTCGGCAGGCTCTTGAAAGGGCTCTGGCTTTAATCCAGGGTAGGTGGGATGCTGTGAATATTTGGAGCGGAGGAGTGACAAGATCGCACCTGAGAACAAGGTTTTGCAGATGATCAGATTAAGCTGAGGTTGTTAGGGTCGGCCCTGATCCAGTCTGTGCACAGAGGGACACACATACAAAGAGGAGATGATATGAAAACAGGGAGAATGCCGTCTGCAGGCTAAGGAATGTTCAAGGCTACCAGGAGGGAGAGAAGCATGGAAGAGGTTCTCTCTCGGAGGCCTCAGAAAGAGCCAACCCAGCTGACACCTCAATCTGGGACTTCCAGCCCCAAAACTGAGATAATACACTTCTGTGTTTTAAGCACCCGGTCTGTGGCACATTGTTTCAGCAGCCCTAGCAAACTAATGCACAGTGGAAACAACAGTCGGGGAGGGAAGTGGTAGGATTTTGAATATGTGATTGATTATTATTCATGGATTCCATATGTTTGAATTTACCAGTTTATTTTTAATCTGAAAATAAATACAACACTTTCACAGACATTTGCGATCATGAGCAAGGCGGTGAAAAACCTGAATGGCCTGAAAACATACTCCCAGCTGAGCTGAAGAAGGCAAGGCCATGGTCTGCCTTCTTATTTCATCTATCACTCTCACAATACATTTAGAGCCATACTCTCCACATTTTTTTAATTGATGATTTTGCTATTCAGAATGACCTCAAAGCATAATGGTGAGGTGTTGTCTTGTGTTTCCAAGTGCAAGAAGGCAGTGATGTGCCTTATGGAGGAAATACCTGTGTTGGATGTTTCACGTGTGCATGAGTTATGTTGCTATTGGCCATAAGTTCAATGTCAGGAATCAACAATATATATTAAATATGGTGTCCCGAAGCAGAAACACACCTAACATAAGGTATGTATGATCGGCTGGCAAAAACATTGTGGATAGAAGCTCACAGAAAAGTAACCCCGTACCTCATCAACGGGGCAATGATTCTGTACTCACTAACTCAATACTTTTGATAACTTTACAGAGTATAACTACTTCAAAAAATAAAAGGAGAAATTATTTTGTATAATTTTGAAATTAGAGCCAAGATATAACAGTATTTTTTTAAAGGACTGGATGTGGGGTCTGAGAAAGTGAGACATTAGGATTAAACCCAATGTGTCTGGCCTGATAAACTGGAAAGAAGGAGACAGAAAAGACAATGGAGTTTTTCTGAAAGTAGCTGTGGATTAGGAGCCATACATCTTCTAAATACTAACTTGCACTTAAGTTGGTGATGTGTATAAGAATACTGTTACATGACTGGATCAGAGTTGAAGTAAGAAATGTAGTCATTAAGATCCAGGGAGAGGAGAGACTCTTTGATGCCCAGCATGAGATGGTGGTAAAACTCAGGGGTCAGACGTCTGAGCTCTAGTCCCACCACTGCCCCCTCCAAGCTATCTCAGAATTGACCTTACAGTTGAGACGACCCTTGAACAAGATTAAGAAGCTCCAAAAAAGGCTTAGCAATTGTGTATCATATCTTATTGATTGTTATTATCTGGCTAAAATTATTTCAGATTTACCCTGAGGTCACCTTAATTTAAGACCTGTATATATTTCTGGAGAAGAAGATAGAGAAGGAAAATTGCAGAGGAAGAAAACATGTGAAGGTGAAATTTCACTCATTCTAGCACATCTGCAGGCGGACCTTGAATGTCATGGATATTAATTATTTAAAACTGGTGGGATGATGGTGTCAGACTTGTATCTTTAGTCTGGTGGTTTTTAAAAATTATCAACCTGCTCACCAGATTTCCTGCCTTAAAAATGTATATTTATAGTTTCTTATTGTGTCATAAAAAGCAGAATGTAAATAAGTAGGTGGAGGGAGATAAGCCAAATGACAATCTCTTGCAGGAAATACAGCAGCCTGTGGCCATGCCATATTTAGAACAAAGGTGCATTTAGTTGGGAATGGGGAGGATTTTAAATCAAGCTAAAATGGCCTACAGTGTGTACAGATATTTTAGTCTTGGTGCTAGATATTTAGGAAGAGTCTGGACAACAGATTCAAATTCCATATACCCAGGATCACGTTCCACCTGAGATCCAGGAAATTCTCTTGTCCACAACCCCTCTGAGGAACATTTCAAAGGCAGTAAAAATTTCAACACTGATTTTCTGTTCCTAGAACTATCTAAACCTATTTGGGGCTTGTTTCTCTAATAAATCATTCATTTATTTCTTAAGTCAAAGCCCCCTGAACGATTCAAAGCACAGAATACTCTTTTTCCCAAAAAGAGGTAACCTCTATTTCCTCAAAATTATGGAGCTAAGTTGCTGCTCTTGACTTTAAACTCCACACAGCTGTCTCCTTAACAAACAGCAGGTTGGAACAATGGAGATTTGGCAAGTTAGTCTAGTTACTGACCATGATGACACATTGTTTCGCTACCTGGACAAAGCTGAAGAACACTGTAAGCGTTGTTTCAGCATCCAATCTGACTGTTTACCAGCCGTCTCACTTTCCTGTGTCTTTTTATAAAATATGCCAATCAGTTCAGATAACCTTACTAGATGTACACTTCCTGTGCAGGTTTCACTCACCTTAGATAATTCTTGAGCAGCCAAGCAGCATCTGGGTAGGCACTGGGATATAAAGGTAAAAAAGAGGAAAGGCACAGACCTCGTCTTCCAGGAACTTGGAATCCAGCAGGAAAACATAAAACTAAACAGGGGTTTACAATATGTTATAAGGTATAACAGTGCTGAGATGGTTGGATGGCATTGTCAACTCAATGGACATGAGTTTGAGAAAACTCCAGGAGATGGTGAAGAACCGGGAAGCCTCGAATGCTGCAGTCCATGGGGTCACAAAGAATCAGACACGGCCTAGCGACTAAACAACAACTTAGCAGGGATGATATTTCAAGAGCCTACTACAGGAGCAAGCAAACAAATCCCGCATCAGAAAAAAAAAAAACTTACGAGAAAGATGGTCAAGCTGAGATCTAAAGGATGAAAGGAAATTAGCTTGACCTGTGTGGAGGCTGGAGGGATGTGGTTTCTTGTAGGAGGCAGGGCATATACAAAGGCTCAGAGGAAGAGAAACCCAGAAGTACAAGAAGATCAAGGAACTGAAAGAAGTTCAAAAACCAGCAAGACTTTAACAAGCATAATAATACAAGGTCAGCATCTGGTTTTCCAAGTATTAGCACATAAGCTCAAACTGCCTTCTATCTGAGATACAGTGCAGAAAAAAGGAATTCAGGGAGGAGAGTCTAGGGAGCACAGAATCCAAGCACTCTTTCTAGTGGTTTCCATTCGATTATTGGATCCTTTGAGACCACAAGAAATCTATGTGTGTTTGGATCACATTTTCCCAGCCTCCCACGGGGCCTTCACCAAACATGCTCTAATGTTCGTCTCGTATGTTTTGAAGGCTCTATAAAAAAAGGAGTTTCGTGAGGTCTTTTTAGTACTAGATGTGAAAGTCAGTATTGACATAATGCCAATGTGCCCCCAAAATCAAAGACATTTCTAGCAGAATTTAGTGAAAAATTTTATTTGCCCTCATGGATTCCTATAGTAATTTTTACCCTTTCCTATAATGAGAGCTGTATATTATATCATGTTTAATATATATATATTTTTTTGCAGCCACGGTTTTCACTTTGGTTTAAAAGACTCTCAGAACTAAATTTTCAACACGAGAGCCGTTTTACCCTTTAAATTTCCATAGGCTTTTCAATTCTCTGTCAGATGACTTCAACCTTACGTGCCCTGTCAAATTCTCCTGGACTTACGTGGCCGAAGGGCTACTGGCCAGCCACTCTTTCCATTCCTGCAAAGGCTCTGCTCAGCTATCATCACAGGCGTGACCCAAAGCAGCTACCTCAGGCTAACGCCACACAGGTCTGCCTCCCACACTGAAGTCGCCCTGCTGCCACTGAAATGAGTCATCCTGGGATGTGTAACATAGAAACGTGGAGGCATTAAAGTCCCAGAAACAACCTCTGACCAATACGAGACAAGGGCTCATGGGGAAACTCTTCTTTCATTTACCTGACAGTTTCTGAAGAAGTGCCTCTGAGATCAAGGGCCAGTTGCACGTGACACCAAGTGGTGCCGGGTTCTTGCCAGACGCCCCCTAGTGTTGGTTCCCCCTTTTCCATGCCACACTTACCTTCTCTTTTTTCTCTCTTGCTTCCCTAATATTCTAGTTCCCAATAAAGTCTTAGCATTTATTCCTTTCCCACTCTGTTTCTAGGAAACTAGGCCTAAAACAAACATGCCCCCTGACTCTCGGGAGTCCCTCTCTACTATTTTATTAACCATGCTGGATGCATCTTTTGTGTCTCCTTCGTCACATTCTTTTTGAAAATTTGTAGACTCAAGATAAACTTATAAATAAGATCACAGTGAGCTTCCTTTTGTGTTAACTTTACAGAACTTGGGCATCTGACTAAATTAAAGAGAGTATTTTTAGTTCAATTCAGTTCAATTCATTTCAGTAGCTCAGTTGTGTCCGACTCTCTGCGACCAATGAAGCGCAGCACGCCAGGCCTCCCTGTCCATCACCAACTCCTGGAGTTTACCCAAACTCATGTCCATTGATTGAGTCAGTCATGCCATCCAACCATCTCATCCTCTGTCGTCCCCTTCTCCTCCTGCCCTCAATCTTTCCCAGCATCAGATGCGTCAGCTCTTCACATCAGGTGGTCAACGTATTGGAGTTTCAGCTTTAACATCAGTCCTTCCAAATTCCTCTAACAACATTCCATTCAAAAATTCAATACAGTCTAAAGTGTTTTCAAAAAATGGATAGCTTCTATTGTCTCAAAATGATTTGCTAGTTTTGCTGCCAGTCTCTCTAAATTTTACACTTGTCTTAACTGACTAGAATTTGTGTGTAGTTAAATTTTAAGGAATTTTCCACTTATTCTAAATATTCCTACAGATAGATTGTTTAAGGATTTTACTGAGATCACAGCCAACAAACATTTTCTTTTTTTTCTAATAATAAAAGTGCATTTTGTTTGGAAGCATATTTGAAGCTTTAGTTGCAAATAAAGTGCAACTAATTTTTCATTTAGCCATATATTCTTTTTTTCTGTATTTTTTTGTAGCCTTAAGATTAGCAGTTGGAGAATAGTAATTTAAAGAATCTGTTTCTTTGCACTTGTTTTTCAGGAATACCTTATTTTGTGTTGTAGAAAACCATTGTGGAATATCAGCAAATGTCTCCTTCCCCACTCCTGCTGAATAATACTGTATATGTAAGCAAGTTTGTATTGCTGAGCTGGATGTTTTTTCCCCAACAGATTTTTTTTTTCCCTGAAGTATGAATAGAGTACTCATATTCACAGACATAGAAAGTAAAATAATGGTTCAGGGGTGGGGGATAAAGGAGAATGGGAGGTTATTATTAAATTGACACAGTTTCAGTTTTACAAGATGAAGAGTTGTGGAGATGGACTGTAGCCATGATTGCACATCAACAACAATGTATTTAATACCACTGAACTGTGCACTTAAGAATGATTAAGGTTGTAAATTTTCAGTTCTGTGTATTTCACCACAATAAAAATAAAAATTTAGAAAAAGGTTTTAATAAAATTGTACAGTAGTCAGTATCAGAGGAAAAAGATGAATGAACTTACACTGAAATACAGAAGATAAAATATAATATAAATATTAAGAGTAGGCTAGGGTTTTTATGTGTTCTGCAGAAAGCACTAGGGTAGCATGGATGCAGAGTTATGGGAGTGAAGAGCATTGTCCACTGGGAATGGAAATTGGGGTGGGTGGGAACCAGGGCAGCAATATTTATATAAGCTTCATAGACAAGTTAATGGATAGCTTTGAAAAGAAAATAAGAATTTAGAAAGATAGCAGAGAAGACATTCCAAGCAGAGGAATAGAGTTATTGAAAACATGAAGCATTTGTAAATGAGAAAAGTTCTATCTGGTTGAAATCTAGGAACAATGGAAGAGAGTGGTAGGGGATGATGTGAATGGAATAGATACGGTGGCTACACTGTCTACCATGTTAGAGGCTGTGGATTTCATTTTAAATCAATGCTCTTAATAAGAAATAGGCATCAGAATCACTGATGGAGCTGTCACACATACATATGCCAAAATTTATCACTGCAAATTTGGTTTAGTTTGTATACAGTGGAGCCTGGGCTTCTACATGCTGTCAAATCTTGACAATGATTCAACTGGGCCCCCAGAATCTCCACTATGAGAAATAAGACATTATTTAAGGCTTTATTATTCAGATGAGAGATATGTTACTTAGCTCTGATAACAATATAATGGATGAACTGGAGAGGGTGGGGCTTCCTGGTAAGCACACAAGGTAGAAAACTGCTAAACGCTAAATAGCTCATGACAGTCTGAATTTAGACAGTGGCCGGAGAGACAAAGGCATTCAAAAAGTCAAAACTACTGGATTTGGTAGCCAGTAGGAGAAGGCCACAGCGTCCCACTCCAGTACTATTGCCTGGAAAATCCCATGGATGGAGGAGCCTGGTAGGCTGCAGTCCATGGGGTCACAGAGTCGGATACGACTGAGCGACTTCACTTTCACTTTTCACTTTCATGCCTTGGAGAAGGAAATAGCAACCCACTCCAGTGTTCTTGCCTGGAGAATACCAGGGACGGGGGAGCCTGGTGGGCTGCCATCTCTGGGGTCACACAGAGTCGGACATGACTGAAGCGAGTTAGCAGCAGCAGCAGCAGGATATAACAGGTTCAGTTCAGCTCATTCATGTCTGACTTTTTGTGACCCCATGCAGCACACCAGGCTTCCCTGTCCATCACTAGCTCCCAGAGCTTGCTCAAACTCACGTCCATCGAGTCGGATATGCCAGCCAACATTTTCATCCTCTGTCGTCCCCTTCTCCTCCTGTCTTCAATCTTTCCCAGCATCAGAATCTTTTCCAGTGAATTGGCTCTTTGCATCAGTTGGCCAAAGTATTGGAGTTTCAGCTTTAGCATCAGTCCTTCTAATGAACATTCAGGACTGATTTCCTTTAGGATTGACTGTTTGGATTTCCTTGCAGTTCAAGGGACTCTCAAGAGTCTTCTCCAACACCGCAGTTTGAAAGCATCAATTCTTCCATGCTCAGCCTTATTTATAGTCCAAGTCTCACATCCATACATGACTACTGGAAAAACCATAGCTTTGACTAGATGGACCTTTGCTGGCAAAGTAATGTCTCTGCTTTTTAATATGATGTCCATGGTTGTCATAGCTTTTCTTCCAAGGAGTAAGCGTCTTTTAATTTCATGGCTGCACTCACCATCTGCAGTGATTTTGGAGCCCAAGAAAATACAGTCTCTCACTGTTTCCATTGTTTTCCTATCTATCTGTCATGAAGTGATGGGACTGGATGCCATGATCTTAGTTTTCTGAACGCTGAGTTTTAAGCCAACTTTTTCACTCTTCTCTTTCACTTTCATCAAGAGGTTCTTTATTTCTTCTTCACTTTCTGCCATAAGGGTGGTGTCATCTGCCTTTCTGAGGTTATTGATATTTCTTCCAGAAATGTTGATTCCAGCTTCTGCTTCATCCAGCCTGGCATTTTGCATGATGTACTCTGCCTCTAAGTTAAATAAGCAGGGTGACAATATACAGCCTTGATGTACTCCTTTGCCAATTTGGAACCAGTGTGTTGTTCCATGTCCAGTTTTAACTGTTGCTTCTTGACCTGCATACAGATTTTTCAGGAGGCAGGTAAGGTGATCTGGTATTTCCATCTCTTGAAGAATTTTCCACAGTTTGTTGTGATCCACACAGTCAAAGCCTTTGGCATAGTCAATAAAGCAGAAATAGATGTCTTTCTGGAATTCTCTTGCTTTCTCAATGATCCAATGGATGTTCACAATTTGATGTCTGGTTCCTCTGCCTTTTCTAAATCCAGCTTGTACATCTGGAAGTTCACGGCTCATGTACTGTTGAAGCATGGCTTGGAGAATTTTGAGCATTACTTTGCTAGCATGTGAGATGAGTGTAATTGTGCAGTAGTTTGAACATTCTTTGGCATTGCCTTTCTTTGGGATTGGAATGAAAACTGACCTTTTCCAGTCCTATAGGCACTGCTGAGTTTTCCATATTTGCTGGCATATTGAGTGCAGCACTTTAACAGCATCATCTTTTAGGATTTGAAATAGCTCAACTGGAATTCTATTACCTCCACTAGCTTTGTTCATAGTGATGCTTTCTAAGGCCCACTTGGCTTCACATTCCAGGATGTCTGGCTCTAGGTGATCACACCATTGTGATTATCTGGGTCATGAAGATCTTTTCTGTATAGTTCTTTTGTGTATTCTTACTACCTCTTCTTATTATCTTCTGCTTCTGTTGGGTCCAAACCATTTCTGTCCTTTATTGTGCCCATCTTTGCATGAAATGTTCCTTTGGTATCTAATATTATTGAAGAGATCTCTAGTCTTCCCCATTCTATTGTTTTCCTCTATTTCTTTGCATTGATCACTGAGGAAAGCTTTGTTATCTCTCCTTGCTATTCTTTGAAACTGCATTCAAATGTAGTTTTTCCTTTTCCCCTTTGCCTTTAGCTTCTCTTCTTTTTTCAGCGATTTGTAAGACTTCCTCAGATAATCATTTTGCCTTTTGGAGTTTCTTATTCTTGGCGATGGTCTTGATCACTGCCTCCTGTACAATGTCACAAACCTCCGTCCATAGTTCTTCAGATACTCTGTCTATCAGATCTAATCCCTTGAATCTATTTGTCACTTCCATTGTATAGTCATAAGGGATTTGATTTAGGTATTCCTGAATGGTGTAGTCGTTTTCCCTACTTTCTTCAACTGAAGTCTGAGTTTGACAATAAGGAGTTCATGATCTGAGCCACAGTCAGCTCCCAGTCTTGTTTTTGCTGACTGTATAGAGCTTATCCATCTTTGGCTGTAAAGAATATAATCAATCTGATTTTGGTGTCAACCATTTGGTGATGTCCACGTGTAGAGTCTTCTCTTGTGTTGTTGGAAGAGGGTGTTTGCTATGACCAGTGCATTCTCTTGGGAAAACTCTGTTAGCCTTTGCCCTGCTTCATTTTGCAGTCCAAGGTCAAATTTGCCTGTTACTTCAGGTATTTCTTGACTTCCTACTTTTGCATTCCAGTCCCCTATAATGAAAAGGACATCTTTTTTGGGTGTTAGTTCTAAAAGGTCTTGTAGGTCTTCATAGAACTGTTCAACTTCAGCTTCTTCAGCTTTACTGGTTGGGGCATAGACTCAGATTACTGTGATATTGAATGGTTGGCCTTGGAAACGAACAGAGATCATTCTGTCATTTTTGAGATTGTACCCAAGAGCTTCATTTTGGACTCTTTTGTTGACCATGATGGCTACTCCATTTCTTAAGGGATTCTTGCCCATAGTAGTAGATACAACTGTGATCTGAATTAAACTTGCCCATTCCAGTCCATTTCAATGATTCCTAAAATGTCAATGTTCACTCTTGCCAT
Source organism: Capra hircus (assembly GCF_001704415.2). Taxonomy (NCBI): domain Eukaryota; kingdom Metazoa; phylum Chordata; class Mammalia; order Artiodactyla; family Bovidae; genus Capra; species Capra hircus. The sequence continues at coordinate 20,640,154 of NC_030827.1, forward strand.
CTCCTGTTTGACCACTTCCTATTTACCTCGATTCATGGACCTAACATTCCAGGTTCCTGTGCAATATTGTTCTTCACAGCATGGGACTTCACTTCCATCACCAGTCACTGGATGTGTTGTGGATGTGAACCTGGGGAGTTTGTCTTTCTGTGTCATATCTTTTTGCCTTTTCATACTGCTAATGGGGTTCTCAAGGCAAGAATAATGAAGTGGTTTGCCATTCCCTTCTCCAGTGGACCACATTTTGTCAGAACTCTCCACCATGACCTGTCTATCTTGGGTGGCCCTACATGGCATGGCTCATAGTTTCATTGAGTTAGACAAGGCTATGGTACAATGTAACAGGTAAAGAGAGAATAATCAAACTGAGAACTCAGATTTCAACAGCAGACAACTGGGTTCTGGTGGATCCATTAACTGGGATAGTAAATACTGGCATAGGTACTAACTACAGTCCTAAAAGATGATGCTGTGAAAGTGCTGCATTCAATATATGAGCAAATTTGGAAAACTTAACAGTGGCCACAGGACTGGAAAAGGTCAGTTTTTATTCCAGTCCCCAAGAAAGGCAATGCCAAAGAATGTTTAACTAGTGCACAATTACACTCATCTCATACTCTAGCCAAGTAATGCTCAAAATTCTCCAAGCAAGGCTTCAGAAGTATGTGAACCTAGAACTTCCAGATGTACAAGCTAGATTTAGAAAAGGTAGAAGAACCAGAGATGAAATTGCCAACATCTGTTGGATCATAGGAAAAGCAAGAGAATTCAGAAAAACATCTAATTCTGCTTCATTGTCTACCCTAAAGCCTTTGTATGTAACACAACAAACTGGAAAATTCTTCAAGAGATGGGAATACCAGACCACTTTCCCTGTCTCCTAAAAAATCTGTATGCAGGTCAAGAAGCAACAATTAGAACTGGACATGGAACAATGAACTGGTTCCAAATTGGGAAAGGAGTATGTCAAGCCTATATATTGTCATCCTGCTTCTTTAATGTAAATGAAGAGTATATCATTCGAAATGCCAGGCTGGATGAAGCAGAAGCTGGAATCAAGATTGCTGGGAGAAATATCAATAACCTCAGATATGCAGATTGCACACCCTTACAGCAGAAAGAGGAGAGGAACTAAAGAGCCTCTTGATGAAGGTGAAAGAAGACAGTGAAAAACCTGGGTTAAAATTTAACATTTAAAAAATGAAGATCATGGCATCCAGTCCTATTACTTCACAGCAAATAGATGAGGAAACAATAGAAACAGTACGCGACTTTATTTTCTTGGGCTCCAAAATTACTGAAGATGGTGGCTGCAGGCATGAAATTAAAAGATGCTTGCTCCTTGGAAGAAAAGTTATGATAAGCATAGCATATTAGAAAACAGAGACATTACTTGGCTGATAAAGGTCTGTCTAGTCAAAGCTGTGGTTTTTCCAGTAGTCATGTATGGATGTGAGTGCTGAACCATAAAGAAGGCTGAGCACCAAAGAATTGATGCTTTTGAACTGTGATGTTGGAGAAGACTCTTCAGAGTCCCTTGGGCAGCAAGGAGATCACACCAGTCAATCCTAAAGGAAATCAACCCTGAATATTCATTGGAAGGACTGATGCTGAAGCTCCAATACCTTGGCCACCTGATGTAAACAGCTGACCCATTACAAAAGACCCTGATGCTGGGAAAGATTGAAGGCAGGAGGAGAAGGGGATGACAGAGGATGAGATTCTTATATGGCATCACTGACTCAATGGACATGAACGAGCAATATCCAGCAGATAATGAAGGACGGGGAAGCCTGGCATACTGCAGTCCATGGGGTCACAAAGAGTCAGACACAACTGAGTGGCTGAACAACAACAACAACTAACTACAGCATCTGGCAGATTGACTGTCAAAGAGTAGGTGCTCAATACCTGTTGAATGAATGAAAGCTACCTAATAAACCATGATCATATAATTGTGGATGACAACATGGGAAAGGAGGGCTGATTTATGGATAAGCTTTGTTGAGTTTTGACAGATATGTATATCCAGGGGAGGTAGAGTAGGAGGTTGTGAAAAAGAAATGCATAACAGAGGTACCAGCAAACAAAAACCCACAAAGGTTAGAAAGTTTAGTCTCAGTTCCAGAAACAGGGAAAGGTTCAGTTCAGCTTTCGAATAGTGAGAGATGAGACTGAAAAATATGGGCTCCATGATGTTCTGTGACTGAAAGTCAGTCTGAGGAAGTTTTAATTAATTAAGGTAGCGACAGTGAGTCATGGCTATTGAGCAGGGGTCTTCCATGGTCTTTAGGATCACTTTCTTTTGGGAAACTTTTATAGCAGCCCTGGGATAGGAAACATTGGAATGGGAAGAAATCTAAGGGGCAGAAGATCGGTTAGAAGGATATTATGAAGGAAGAAGCAAAGATCAGAAGTCCTGATGGTCATGTGGTTTGTCAGGCAGGAACAGATTCAAAGGATATTCAGGAAAAAGTTAATATGCAAGATCAGGCCCCAGACTAGGATGGACAGAAGTTAGAGTTGGATTCGAGGTGGAATCTGGGTGGCAAAGCATTGTCGCCTCCATGAACAGCAAAAACTAAAGCCAGGAAGGTGAGCAGTTTCAGGTGAAGACAAGTGATTGTCAGATGCCAGAAGGAGATAGCAGGAAATGGAACGCTGCACTTCAGAAGACAGACTGGGGCCCGGTATTCAAAGTTGGGAATCATCTGATATAAGTAATGATGATGTGTGTGAATGGATAAGATGGCCAAGGAAACAGAATAAGCCCAGGAAAAAAGCCAGGAGAAGATGCTTACCCTTGGCTGGGTGAGGCAGGAAGTGAAAGCTAGGAAGCAGAAAGAGGACCAGTCAGAGAGAGATACGATTAATCTGGGAAATGTGCTTCTAAGAGGACAGGAAACAGAGCTTCCAAGGAAAGGGTGGGTCAACAGAACCAAATAGTTATAGAACTGAAGAAGAAGAAGAATTGACAGGGGAGGGAGCTGGGCAGGGCTGCAGAGGGAAGGCATGGAGGGGGCATGGGGAAGATGCACTTTCCATAGTGTTTCTAATGCAAGAGTCAGGGGTACTGCTGGGAGGGCGCCTACACTGTTACCACGTGGTTTCACAGAACTCAATAGATCCCTCTCTTCTCAGCAGTCATTGGAAAAATGGGCCACAAGTATGGGTACAAATCAATTTAAGAACCCTGATATCTGAAATCTAATTCATAAACACTCCCGGGACTTATCATGTCCTGAGAGCAAACAGTCAAAGTTAGAATGACCATTTTGTACAGCAGTATGCACGCCAGAGCTATGGGTGGCACTGGGTAGCACCACAGCATGAACTGAACCACCCATTCTGTTACTAATTTGAAATGCTGCTTTTATCACAGAGTAAATCCCAACTGGCTTTGTGTCTATACCTGGACTCTCTGTTTCATTCCATTTTGTATCAAACCTCCTGGTATTTGATTGGGATTGCCTTGTGTTCATGAATTTATGTGTGAAAAACTGGCATTTTTTTAATAATATTCAGTCTACTAAAAAGATGAGGGTACTTAAGCCTTCTTCTATGCCCTTTAGTGAAGATAAATACTTTTTCATAGAGGTCCTAAGCTTGTCTTTTGAATTACCATTGTTAGTGGTTATTAGTATTATTTTTTTGTATTTTAAGTGTGTGTGTGTGGAAATAAGAAGGAAGTAGGTGCTTTCTCAGAAAAGCAATATGAATTTTAAAAAGCAATCTAAAGCAAATGTAAATCTTTAATAGCATCTGACCTTCACTGAGGGCTTCGCAAGTGGCTAAGTGGTAAAGAATACACCTGCCAGTGTAGAGATGCAGGAGAGCCGGGTTCGATCCCTGGGTCGGGAAGATCCCCTGGAGGAGGAAATGGCAGCCCACTCCAGTATTCTTGCCAGGAAAAGTCCATGGACAGAGGAACCTGGTGGGCTACAGACCATGAGGTTGCAAAGAGTGGGACATGACTGAGCGACTGAGCATGACCTTCACTGAGCTGATACACAAGTAAATAAATCATTCTGGATAATACTGTCATTAAAATAGAAAAAAAATGTCATTTATTTTCCCTGTACATTGCTAGTTTTTCCTTCAATAAGACCAGCTGTGACTATGTATGTTAGAATGTGGAGTCTGTTGAGCCCTCCCCACCCCCCGCCCTGCAAATCACGTTTATCACAGGCGTTGTCACATGGTTTGATGGGAGTAAAGAAAGGTTTCAGTTTTATCTTTTTCTTCATCCCAGTCCTTTGAAAATTTTCAGTTTGAAGAAAAGCATAAAACTATCTAACAAATCCAGATAAGGAGTCAGCAAACTCCTTCTGTAAACAGCCAGAGAGAAAATGTTTTAGGCTTGTGGGCTATATGGTCGCTGCGGCAGCTACCTAACTCTGTTGTTGTACGTGAAAGCGGCCATAGACAATAAGTAACTGAGCCTGGTTGTGTTTTAATAAAAAATGTTTTAAATATTTATTTATTTATTTGGCTGCACCAGGTCCTACTTGTGGCACAAGATCTTCATCATGGAATCTTTAGTCCTGGCATGCAAACCCTGAGCTGCAGCACATGGGATCTAGTTCCCTGACCAGGGGTAGAACCTGGGGGCCCGGCATTGAGAGTGTAGAGTCCTAGCCACTGCACCACCAGGGGTGATTAATTATTTCCCAAATTATCATAACAGAGAGTTTACATTGTACTTGCAATGTCTAGCTGTATATGTTTTTCAGTCTTGATTTTCTAATCATTTTCATAGGGCAGCTCTGCAATAAGAAAACCTTTCTGGGGGTAAAGGGCTCGCTCAGAGGACCTTCTATATTTGTTCATTCCCATTAGCAAAACTTTACTTATAAAACAAGCAGCGAGCCTGTTGTGCTGCATAGGCCGGATCTGGCCCATGGCTCATGGTTTCCAGATCCCTAGTTTAGACCAGTATACGTCCAAATTTTTCATTATCTGTGCTTCAAAAAATTGAAAGCAATGTACTTGTCCCCATGGAACTAAAGACGACAGGATGCAAAGTGCTGGAGTGAACAAAACAGAGCAAAATCATCAAAATGATTTTTTATCAATACTCCCATAATGAGTCAGCATAGCTAGCCCTTATCGGCGTCCTGAAACACAACTGGATCATAGTACATAAAAAATATTTGAGGAGACAGAAAGAGCTGAATAAAAAAAGAAAATCATCATTATTAGTAATGGGAACATTTGCTGTTACTTACCAGTCCTGTACTGCATTGAAGGATTCTTCATTTGTGATGTCATACATTAAAATGAAGCCCATGGCCCCACGATAATAGGCTGTGGTGATAGTCCTGTATCTTTCCTGGCCTGCTGTGTCCTACAAAATAAAAACAACAATCTCTCAAAAACTGAAGCAACACATCTTTTGGGCAGTGATTAATTATTTCCCAAATTGTCATAAAAGAGAGTTTACATTGTACTTGCAATGTCTAGCTGTATATGTTTTTCAGTCTTGATTTTCCTAATCATTTTCATAGGGCAGCTCTGCAATATTATGAGAAAATCTTTTGGGGGGTAAAGGGCTCGCTCAGAGTACCTTCTATATTTGTTCATTCCCATTAAGCAGCACCTAACTATAGAGAAGAAGAGGATAGTTCATACATATCAAAATCTGTTTAAAACCAGGGGAGTACATTAACTCCATCATTATGTATTTATTGTCTGTCTGCTAAGTGCAAGCCTCTGTGGAGGGAAAAAAGAAATTTATGAAAAAGTGTCTGCATTTAAAAACTTGCAGTGTAGTTTCAGTTTATTCAACGGTAAATGAGAATAAAAATACCTGCTTTGTATGAGTGTTTGAGTTGGACATATGAGGAGTTCCCAGTCTCCCATTAGAAAACCAGGGGGACATGCACAAACCACTGAACCTCTATTAACTTGAACCCCCTGAAGTCTAGCATGCTTGTTAGGGTGACATGATATAATGTATTGGAAGTGCTTCATAGAGCCTGAGACACAAAAGTGGTCAATAAACAGCAGGAACTGGCTGTTATTCCTGAAGTTTGGGAAGGTTAAATCTAACACAGGATGCCACATGGCAGCTTACAAATGCAGGTGTTCAGAACCTGCAAAAGAGCCGCATGCAGCAGGGAAAACTGAGAATTGGAGGCATCCCTGAAATGACCTGTGTATGTCATGGACACTGCACAGTGTAGCTGAAGAAATCATTATTCAGCTGTCTTGCTCTTTGTCTTTCTTAGGATTTGGGGTATCACTTATAACCCAGAGGTCCTTGGTTTCCCTCTTCCCACTCTCCCAGGAGACTGGGCTCTGATTTCTCCATCCTAGTATCCTCAGTGCTTAGCATTTTGGACAGAAATGTTACCTTCTTTCTAACTTCAGTCTGGGTCCTCTTTCCTCCCTTCTCCCAGAGATGCCTCCTTTGTAAACAAAATAAATCCCAGTTCCAAGCCCTGCAGGGAAAGCTAATGTGTTAGATGATACAAGAAGAGGTTCCTTTCACATCAAAATGAAATGTACATCTCCTGGGTCTCAAACAGATTCTCATTGGACATGCTGTTCCTTGCCCACAGCCCCCTCCCACTCAGATGCATACACGACACCTCAAACTAACAGCCGGAAATTCAAGACTGCTCACAATTTTCTCCTAATTTGTGTGATTTATTCTATTTAGCCCCTGAAAATTCAGAGAAGGGTGGCTAAAGAGGCTGAGGAAATCAGCAAATGATTTCAGGAGAATGTGGGGGTGTGAAATAAAGCTTGAAAATTAGCAAAGGGTATGACTGTGCATGGAGTCAGAAATAATTATACTTGATTTGTGGAGCAGGGATAAGACTGGCCTGATTAGAGGTATTTATTAGGTAATGTTATTGAAATAAGTTTCTAAAGGTAAGATAAAAAAGATTACGGTACTCAAAATAGCAAAAATGAAGCAAGACAAGCAAGGAAGGTCTTTCATACTACTAATTGGCAGAAAACAGAAAGTCTAGATTTCACCACATGAAAATCTGACCATTTCTTGAATATAGAAAACTCTTTAAAAATAAAATTGAAATGATGTGAATCAGATAATATTTATTTTTCTGTACTTTGTTTAGCATTTTATAAGTATGAATGTGTAGATGTTAGCGATAACCCTGGATATCAAAAACTGCATGTATCATGTTTGGGAATGCATGTAAGAATTAAAGATTTTAAATTTTAAAAAAATAATTAATTAATTAATTAAAAAAAAACTGCATGTAATTGGGACATACACAAATTTATCAGACAGAAAGTATCCAGTCGTGAGCTTATTTGGATATTCTTGGATATTCATTGGCTCTAATTCCATTAACAGTATATCCAATTGTTAAATAAAAAGGAAAGTTAGAGAATGAAATGAAATGGTGTTTAAAAAGCAAAGTATAATCAAAGATTGTGTAATATATTTTAGCTCTCTGGGAGACACAACCCCTTACATCCTATTTTAAAACTTGGGCACTTTTGACTTGGGTTCATAATTTTTCAGAATGCATTATCTTTAAAATTACTTTTTTTTTTTTCCTACTGTGAAGTAACTTTAAATAGCTTTCGTTATCTCTTGGTAAAATTGACTGAGTAGCCTTCTTATCGGTTGGGGACCCCTTTCTGCTGCTTTTTCTAGACAATAGACAGCTTTCCCCTAATTTCTCACAGGAGAAAATAGCCAATATGCCTGAGCCACAGCTAAAAGGTGACCCAGACCCTTCCTGTCAAGCATGTCTTCAACACAGGCACTGAATAATGTTGTGTTGAAAAACTATGACATTATCTCTTTCTTCTTGACCTCCTTCAGTGATGGCTTCCCTTTTCATAAGATGTTAATTTTATTTTGACAGTAAAGAAACTAGGTCTAGTGTTATAAAACACATCAACTTCCCACTTTGAGTGTATTTCACTCAAGGATTTCAAGGTATTTCAAGGGAGCAGAAATCAAGGTTGTGTTATATTATGATTGAGATGTTATAGGAAACCACAGGGTCAGACAGCCATTATGTATCAAAATTTAAAAATAGAGGGGGACAAAAACAGCTTTCAAGAAAAAAAAAAAAAAACAGGAGCTTTCAGACAGCAGGTAAGTCACAGCAAGGGACAGGATCTTCCACAGGATTCTGACTTGAACCCAGAAACACAATCTAATTTGAGGTATTTGTCACCTAAAAGCTCTCAAGGAGAATAAGAAATTGCACCAAGTAAAGGACATGTTGTAAGAAATACAAAGAGGAAATTTCCTTTCCAGATGCAAAGAAAATAAAGAGTAAAACTAAGCTAATAAACAGACACTAAATTGGCTCTGCATTGGTTTTGAGCATTGAAAACAATTTTAGGATTCCAAACTCATTAGCACTTTCTCTCCCACTATGTTAGGAAGAAAAAGGAGTCAGAAAAAAAACATCTCATTACATCTGACATTTACTAATAATGATAGAAGGTTATACTGGAAAGAAAATAACATTTATAATGTCAAGTGCCACTAATGTAATTAAATGTGAGAATCTTGAAAGGGAACTAAAATGGTACCTCTTCTCAACCTGCTCAGGAAAACGGCTCTAAACCCTGGTTTTGCCTTGTTCTTCTTCCCAGTTGATTCTAATAACTGGAGGCACCTGCTGGCTTTCTACAAATGTAGGCTTCTGGTGATTGAAAAATCACAACTGGAAATCTTTCGCACAAAAAAATGAGGGATAAAAATATGACTGAAAAATCAAAACTTTCTTCCAAGATAGTTAGCTTTCATTTTTCTCTCTTTTAAGGCAAAATAAAATCATTTTAGCTGGCTTAAATATTTTGATTTCTCAATCATGCTCTTAGCAATTGTTGGCTTTAATGACAAGTTTGATTAGCAAATACTTGAATACCTGTCAAGAAAAGAGCTTTAAAATGGAAAACATTAACAGTTTGATCAGTAGTAGCTAGGAACATACTTAAGTTTTGAATTTTGGCATTTTTGTCTGTTTTTGCCTTATGTTTTCTTTCTCTGGTGAAACATTTTATTTTTCTCACTGTACGCAGTATATTCTCAATCATTTTTGAAGTCACACAGAGATAATGTGCAGTTTTAGACTGAGGAAATAGCTTTCATTTGTAAGATCTGTGTTATATTGTAATTCGCTTTCTTGTTTTGGTGGTTATTTCTCTCTGTATTGAATTAAACAGAAAATGGAAGTAACCATTAGTAAAGAAACATAACTCAAATAATATCACTACCGTCAAAATACATTTTATTGAGTGTCTAGACAAAGAAAAATGGATTGAAGGACAGATAATCCTGATACATAGTAAAGTAGGTCATTTTATAGGTGGAGAAATCAAATCAGAACATACTGGTGTTAACCAAAGGAAATAGTATGTAATAAGCCAAAGAGGAAATCAATAGCAATGTACAGTAGGATGAGAACATTGAAACATAAGACATAAAACACATTTTATCTAGTGAACTTCCAAATAGATACAAATAATGTGAAATAGAATAAACATTCAGTCATTTAGCATTCAAGCAAGCTGTGATCCTTTAACTTGGACCTTGCTACCTTTTTACCTGCAGGAATTATTTTGAATTATCAAAGGAAGATGAAATTATTCTCAATATAATTTAATATTAATGATGATTGATTGATTGATTGATTCAATAAACAATAAGTGAATACCTACTACCAGTTACAAACTATGATAATACTTATTAAATTTATCTATTCTAGACATATTTTTATATATTTAACAATTCTATACTTTAAAAGCACTTCATTAATCAGGATATCCTATTCCTTACATGTCTATAAAATATTAGAATATATATCATTTCTAAAGTACCAGACAGCATAGCAATTTAAAATTGTAATTGAGACCATCTCCAATTCAGAGTCATAGTTGTGGGTTGTATTGTGTTCCTCCCAGAAGATATGTGAATTCCTACCCCTAGAACCTGTGAATGGGATCTTATTTAGAAGTAGGGTCTTGGCAGATGTAATCTAGTTATAATGAGTTCATAGTGGATTATGGTGGATTCTAATCCTGTGACTGGTGAAAAGAAAACAGAGACACAGAAGGCCATTTGAAGCCAGTAGCAGAGACTGGAGTGATGTAGCAACAAACCAAGAAATATCAAAGATTGCTGGGAAGCACTAGAAGCTAAGAGAGAGGCATGAAATGAATTCTCCCTCTGGAGCCTGAGAGAGAGCATAGCCTTGTGACACCTTAATTTAGGACTTCTAGCCTCCAGAACTGTGAGGCAATAAATTCCTGTTGTTTTAAGCCACCCAGTTTGTGCTACTTCATTATGGCAGCCCTAGGAAACTAATGCAGTCACTGACCCCAGTTTGCAATCTGCATGATCAGGGCAAAAGCAATATAAATTTCACAGCTATCCACATACCCCTTTACTACTTTACAGGAGAGAAAATACAGAAGGTTAACAGTGGTCTATTGGAGAACCCTAAAATAGTCTCATGAAGACGTTATGCCAAAATGCATAACTATCTTCCACTTATGAAAATTAATTCTACTTAAAAGCTGAGTTGATATGTCTTATTGCTTTAAAAAAGTAGATCTTACTATATATGAATACATGCATACATATATTGTTATTAGAAGGACAGAACACCATTCGTTGAAGTGATACATATTATATACTGCTTCATGCTGGAATTTTATCCCCACATGATTGAAGTGCTGTTACAGAAAAACCTAAAGTCATAACATATACTGAGACACTACCTTCCAAAACAACAGAAACAACAAAATGTTGATTATCATATATTTCTTTTATGTGCTATTACTTCCCTCCCAGTTGTATTTATTTTTTTTCATTTCCATAAATAGGCAGGTATAAAGCAACACGGAACACACTGATGAAAATAGTAAGCAAAACAGAGAGCTTAAATATTTTATGCTCTCTTGCTGCACGTTTATTTTTGGAATAAGAACTTTTTTCCTTACCGCAGGTAATCTTCCAGAAAGATGAAATTTACAAACCATTTTTCCCTACTGATCTTTTACAAACAGTCACTATGAATTCATTTTCACACAGTTATATAAGCATCTGTAAATCAAGCCCACATTTTAGGAGAGGGTTCTAATAAGCTGGCCTCTAAATAATTCTTTGATCAATTTAGAGGTTCTTCCTAGCTATTGTCCTTTATCCATCCTCTTCACACCAGCCAATTTTATCGATCAGATTTTCTTGGCATGATGCTTAACTTTGAAACACCCAATCCTTCATTTTACAATGGCATCCACTTCCAAGTAAAACCTAATAAAACAAGCCTGAGGCACAAGGATGAAACTTGACCTATTATTTCTTGGCAGTGTTGCCATGGCAATCCATCTTTTCTGGAAGAGAGGAACAGTTGTATATAGCTCTTTTATAGGGGGCCTTAGACTCTATTGTCAGTGAGACCAAAACACATCTACCAATTGTGTGTTTCTGCTCATGCAAAGTTGGAGATACTTTTCAGAAAATGCCATTTCAATGCTCAGATGAACTCTTTTCAAGACCTTTATAAAATTTATAATCAAAACCATGTAAAGACATCTTCATTCATTTTAAGATCTTGTTATCTAAGGATGAGTAACACAAAGGCAGAGAAAGGCGCCATTTTTGCTTTCTTTCTAATTAATCTTTCTGACAATCTTCTTCCCAGTAGGATTTTGATTATGTTCAACTATGTCAAAACCTAGGGCATAAACATTTAAATGCAGGCAGCTCAGAGCTCTTCATCAAAATTATTGTTTTTCTTCACAGAACGCAATTCAAATGCTTCCCATCAGATCAAGTGGTCTATGTTTTAAAGGATAATAGGCTTTTCAGTGGGATTCTTAGTGTTGGCCTAAAATTAGGAAGTAAAGGTGTGTGTGTGTGTGTACACACATACATATATGTGTATATATATATATATATATATATGACTGATTTGAGTTGTTGTAAGGCAGAAACTAACACAATATTGTAAAGCCATTTTCCCCCAATTAAAAAATACATAAACAAACTAAAATTCATTAAATTTTTTTTAAAAGCCTCCAACCATATTCCTTACAAAGGGATGGAAGTTTCACCCACACATGTGCCAGCTGGATGGATGGATGGATGTCTGCTCAGACAATGGAACTGCTGACCTTAGGCATCTGAGAACTGAAGAGAGAGGAGGGTGGTAGAGGGGAGGCAGTAGAGAAGTCTGACTTCCCACAGGTTAGCATGGCTAGGTTAGGTGAGTTCCCCATGGATCAGTAAACACCAGAGCAGGCAGCTGCTCTTGAGACATCTTGCCATGAACCCACTTCTGAGAAGGCTGTCTCCTGGATGAGGCGCCGGAGGCGACGAGGATTACTACCAGAGGCAGGAGGGGCTGAATGAATGTTAAAAGGGAAAGAACCTGAACCAACCTTTCTTGTCATGGCGCTGAGCAGTGGGAGAGCCCTGCAAGGCTCCCTGAACCTCCCACATGAGGGAGCCACCATTCAGACACGTGCCACACGGAAGTTACATGGGCTCAGCTGGAGAAGCCGAGAAAGAAAGTGCAGTCTCTCAGTCGTGTCCGACTCTTTGCGACCTGATACAGGCTCCTCTGTCCATGGGATTTTCTAGGCAAGAGTACTGGAGTGGGTTGCCATTTCCTCCTGACCCAGGGATTGAACCCAGGTCTCCCGCATTGTAGACAGACGCTTTATCATCTGAGCCACCAGGTAAGTCCCGAGAGGGAACTGTAACTCACAACTAGTTCCGGCAGAATCATCTGCCTAACGTTTCCCAGCCCTTCGCTGGTCCCTCAAGAGTAAGAACTAGGAAAAAAGGAGAACAGAAGAGGTGAAAGGGTGACTCAAATCTCTCTTCCTATTACACTATCAATCTGTGGGACTATAGCTAGATTTGAGGGAAGAATATGAGTGTTAAATTGGATATGACAAGAGGATTTTAAACTAGGATCAAAAATGCTGAGGTTTTAAAATAGACTATGTATTTTTCAGAATAGATTTAGAGTCACAGCAAAACTGAACAAAAAGCACAGAGATTTCCCATATACCCTCTGCCCCACAACTGCATAGCCTGCTTTCCCTTATCCACAGCCCCATCCTCACCAGAGCAGCACATGTGTTATAGTTGCTGATGTTATACCTACATTGACGCACCATCACCACTCACAGTCCATAGTTTACACGGGGGTTCGCTCTCCCTGGTGTACATTCCATGGTTTGGACTATTTTATGATGACATTTATCCACCATTATAGAAACACACGGAGTAGTTCCACTGCCCTAAAAATCTTATCTGTGCCCTGCCTAAGCTTTTTTTTTTTTAAATAAAAGGAGAAAGACTAGAAATGGGATCTGTTCAGACTGTGGTTTGGGGATAGGCACAGGACATTGGACAGAGTATCACTGAAAACAGAGTTTTGATAAAAATAATACCAGTGCATGGTATTTAACACCAGTAGGTTTAGACTCTTCACCAAACTACGTACCAATGAAATATAACAACAACATGAAGAATATGGACTTAAGAAAAGTTTTACACACTTCAAAGCACATTCCCAAATATCATCCCAGTTAATTTTTTCTCAGAAGAGACTATTTTATAGATGATGGAACTGAGAAATAAAGAGGTTAGACACAGGTTCTATGGTTTTTCTATCAATCATACAAAAATGCTGCTTTCAAATTGTTTTATTGCCCACCAAATTGTAAATGTTTGTTCAAGAATCTTGATCAGATAATTATGAGAAGTTATAAAACATGTAGGAGGTCATTATAGTTCATAATTTTACTTATCAATAACATCTGAACTTTAAGGGAGAGCTAGTTTTTTGAATAAAACTCAGTTTTATGTTGAAATGTTTAGGAATGAAGTATAATGAGGTCTGCAACTAACTATGAAATACATTAATGAAAATAAGATGGATAAATGAATGGATAGAGGGATGGATCAACATGTGATAAAGTAAAATGTTAGAATCTAGGCTACTTGTACAGTGTAAGTGATGAACATGTGTTTACCATAAAATTCTTTCAACTACTCCTGCCCCCTTCCCTGGCCAAAAGAGGTTAGGCACTAGTTCCAAGTCAAAGCAGTAGAAAATGACATGTTACATGAAAGTCCAGCTCTTCTCACACAAATCTAGTCCTCTTTCTGAATATCAGGCTGGAGATTGAAGAATTTACATTATATTTTTTCACTCTAGGTCTATGTTTGATATTATCACTTGGTTATTTAACACTTGTTCCATGTATGTGCTTTCAATCTTTGTCAGTTTCATATTTTCCATTCATTCTTCAAGCAATTGTGCTGTGTCTAGTCCCAATCCACTCTTTCAGGGCATGTGTTTCTCCTTTTCCTTTAGTCTGTGAATTTTCTTCTATCTTTGCAGGCTCCTTTTTCTGTCCACCTCTTGAAGGTTTTACACAGGCTTCTGATCTTCATTCTCTCTCATCATCCTGTACCGTACTATCTTCACAGTTTCAAAGGTAGTCTATAAATAGCCCTACCTCTCCTGGAAACCTTGACTCTTGCTCCCCAGAATGACATTTCCATCATTGTAACAGAGATAGCTCAAATTTATCTTGCTCAAATAAGTCAGTGCAATTCTCTTAAATTTATTATGTCACTAGCATTTTAAATCTTTTAATCACAACATCAAACTCACAGATATTCTCCTCAGAATTTGGTCTATAAACACTAAATACATTTTTGTTGAAAAAAAAACAACAACAACTATAGTTTAGCAGAGTATCCTATTGGGAGTCAGGTTTTGGCTGAATATTTGGCACTTATGTGAACTTGATTATCTCACTTGCCTCTCTGGGCTCTGATATCCTCATTTGTAAATGAGAAAGTAAATTTTCTAAGTCTTGTTTCAGCTCTCAAGTCACAGAATGTCTTTAAATACATTTTCCCCTCTAACAGGATTTTGGGTCTAGTGCATCAGTATCATTTTACGGGTGAAATCTGTCCATTAATATTCACGCTGGTTACCAACATCTTTGCATGGTGGTGGTGGCTTAGTTGCTATGTCATGTCTGACTCCTGTGACCCCATAGACTGTAGTCTGCCAGGCTCCTCTGTCCCTGGGATTCTCCAGGCAAGAATACTGGACTGGGTTGTCATTTCCTTCTCCAGGATATCTTCCCGACCCAGGAATTGAACCTGGTCTCCTGCATCGCAGGCAGATTCTTTATTGACTGAGCTATGAAGAAAGCCCCAAATATTTGCATAGATGTTTCCTATCTTATTTTATGATATTTGTGTTGATTTTCCTATATTTCTTTCTGTTCATTTCCTGCTTTTTCTTGGTTGAATGCTTTTCATTTTTTCCCTAATTTTATTCTTTATTAGTTTGGAGGTTATACCTGTTATATGAAGTGATTTTCTCAAATTTCAAAATATATGTTCAAAAAACTTAATTACATATTTATTTCCCTAAATTCAAGTATTTAGAATAATGTCATTCATTCTTTCCCATTGTACATAATAATATGTACAGTGGTCCATATTCTAATTATATCTCCACTTTTTACTCCCTATATTAGACATTATTATGTTTTACATAGACATTATTCACTTATATTTATCCTTACTTTCCAGTTTCTCTGCTCACAGTTTTTTTCTTACTGAAACTATCCTTTCATATTTCTGAAATGCACTCTTCAGAAATCTCACTAAAGGTCTTTTGGTAGTAAACACTCTCTTCTGCATGTCTGAATATGTATTTATTGAAATTATTCATGAATAATGTTCAAAAAATATACATTACTGGGTATAAATTCTAGTTATACTTTATTTGTTCTTTATAGCATTATGCTAAGGTTTATTGACTTCAGTTGACATTTAAAAATATGCTATCACTCTAATCATTGTTCTGTTTTAGGTAAACTCTCGTCTCTGAAGCTGTAAGAATTTCCTTCATCTTTGGAGGTTTTCAGTTTCCATGATGTGGCTACACTTACAATTCTTTTATCTATGTTGCTTCAGGTTCACTGTGATCCTCTATTTTGAGAATTCTTGTCTTTCAAATTTTTAGAAAAAAATCCAGTCACTATCTATTCAAACTACTGTTCTCCCATTCTTCCCCCCCCGCCCCGCCTTTACTTTGGACTTACAATTAGATAAACAATTAGACATCAGATAAATAGGGTGACCCCAACAGCCTGGGCTGGCCAGGAATATCCCAGGGTATGCCCTGTGGTAGATCAGTGAACACTTAAATAATGAATTTATTGACCCAAAAGTCTTCTAGAACTTTTTCAATTTAATTCATATTTGAAACCATGTCTGGATCAATAAAACATGTTCATAGTTTCTAACATGGTTTCTGTCAGTTCTTAGGAGTTTGAAGAAAGGTCTGAAACAGTTCTAAAGGTCATACGCTGTAAAACTTGTTAGTTTTAAAATGAAAGCAGAACTGAGGATGAAATATACAGCTGTTGCACGAGTCTGCCTCTGGAAGAGGAGTGTTTCTGTGCCTCCTGAGGCCTCTGTTCTCTTAAATCTTCACATTAGCCATTCTGCTCATTTTTTCTCTAATCAGCTTTCTTCTGTTACCTGTGCTGAGGAAGGGATGTGTCACTCATTGCAGGTCAAGACCATAGCCTGGCATCTGACCCACTGAAGTGTTTCATTTCATTAACACAGTCATTAAAAACTTTCAAGCCAACATTTAAAAATGTGGAGGTTATGACACAAAAGCCTACACTTCCAATTTCTTTTGAAAAATGCAAAAAGCTGGTAACAAATTGCTGTATGGCCGCTGAGGCTGAAGCTGGTAGCAGCTGCCTCTCGTACATGCTCATCTGCCCTTCTCTCCTTCCTGATGTTGCTCATTCCCTAAGGAACTCATGGATGAGCTCACTCCCCACCTACCACCTTAAGTACTTCTGGTTATTCTCTGCACTAAACCATCCTATGTCTTCCTTTAAGCCTAAGGATGAAGCCCAAATTCCTTAGGCTCTTCTTCATGTGACCCCATCATCCCTTTCCAATTTTGTCTTTACACTATCCTATGTGTTTATTCTTCTTTTTGTTCCCTTTGTGTCAGAATTTGACCAAGTTCTCACCTTCTCCCTATCGTTTTCTGACTTCTGTGTCTTCTTGTGTGTTCATGCCTCCACATGCTTGTCCTCTTGATCTTGTGTTTATCTTCAGTGGAATTCAGGTATATCTTTTTTTTAAAGTCTTATCAAATAGCTGTTCTTATTCTTCTAGACTGTCTTAACAAAGACTAAAACTTGTTCTTAACTTAGCCTAGGCAATTTAGTGCCTAGGTGAAATTTACATTTGGTGGTCAAGATTTATACCAGGAAAAAGTCAGGTTGTCGTAACAAATCAATATTCTGTCTGGATTAACTTTTTACTAAAAACTATTCAAACAGTATAAATCTATATTCCTAACATTGCGCTGAGAACTGAGAAAAATATAAAATATGCATGCATGTGATATAATCTCTAAATCAACAAAATTACATTTCCCACAAACTGGCAAAATAAAGCACATAAAGTGATCTGAGCCCTGGCCGTATTAGCAGTGTTTACTGTATGATGTGTACAGTAGGTGCTAGAGGAATCAAAGAAGGGATCGACTGAAATGTGCTGGAAATGACTCCAGGAAAAGGTAAGGCAGGTCCTCAAGGATGGGTAGGTTTTGAAGGGCAGAGGGAAGGTGGTTAGCAGACTCAACCACCGCGGGAATCATGGAAAGACCACAGCAGTGGCAGGGAGGGAAGAGACTGGCATTGCTGTTTATTCTTTATTTGTACCTACCTCAGTCTCCCTGAAGGGATCGAAACAATGTCTGTTGTTACGTATTGCACAAGGCTTTTGTTTGGCATCTGAAAATTCACCAGGCACTGCAAATGGAGAATATGATTCCCTACTCCCCTTTAAACTATAGTATCTGGTTTGGGAGACTGAGAACAGATCTATTGCTTCTAGAGCATGGAAGAAAGAAAATGTAACCTATGACTCAGTAACAGGTGGACTAAGTAATTAAACCTCTTTGAATTTTCACTTTCTAGCAAAAATGTGGATAATATTATTTACCTATATACCTTTTCATGGTTGTTGTAAGGATTGAATAAATAAACACATTGTAAGCTTTCTTGAACATACTGGGAGCTCAATAATTGGGAACATTTTTCTTTTCTTTTCTTTGTTTCAAGAAGCAGCAATATGTAGAGGAAAGAATAAGGTCTTGGTGTTAGAACAACTGGGTTCCTACCCTGGCTCTGAGACTCACTTGCTGAGAGACTTGAGAAATATCACTTAATCATGGATGTCCCTAGAGAATATCATACTGAGTAAAGTAAGTCAGACAGAGAAGGGGATATACTGTAAAACATCTCTTATATGTGGAATCTAAAAAGAAATGATACAAATGAATTTTCTAACAAATTAGAAACAGACTCAGAGAATGAACTTATAGTTGCCATAAACTGCTGAGATGGGGAAGGATGGAGGAAAGGGATAGTTAGGGAGTTTGTATGAAGTGAAGTGAAGTCACTCAGTCGTGGTCGACTCTGTGACCCCATGGACTGCAGCCCACCAGGCTCCTCCATCCATGGGATTTTCCAGGCAAGAGTACTGGAGTGGGTTGCCATTTCCTTCTCCAGGGGATCTTCCCGACCCAGGGATCGAACCCGGGTCTCCTGCATTGCAGGCAGACGCTTTTACCGTCTGAGCCACCAGTTTGTATATACTGCTATATTTAAAATGGATAACCAACAAGGATCTGCTACAGCACACGGAACTGAGCTCAGTGTTATATGACAGCCTGGATGGGAAGGGAGTTTGGGGGCAAATGGACACTTATACATGTATGGCTGAGTTCCTTTGCTGTTCACCTAAAACTGTCACAATGCTGTTAATCGGGTATATTCCAATACAAAATAAAAAAGTTTTTTTTTTTTTAAAAGAAAAGAAATATCACCTAATCTCTCTGAGAATCAGCTTCCTGATTTCCAAAATGAAATCAGTAACTAATATTGAGTTGAGTTGCAAGCTGCAACTGACAAACATTCTCTGTAAGCTGTATAATGCTATAGGTAACATCATTATTATTGAACCTGTTAAAGACAGTAAAGAGTTGAAGCATGTTAAATTCCATTAGAAAGTGTTTGTTTAAATGCAACTGGATTTCTCAGTAGAATATTGTTCCTGATTTCTCCCATCTCCCAGAGCAGAGAGAAAATAAAAGTAGTTGCCCTTCACATTCACCCAGAATGTACATACCCTCATTTTCTCTTTCTATACTTCTTTACATTAAAAAGGAATGGAATCCAAAGGTGAAATACACAATTAAATTATCATAACAATTACTTGATTATGCTTACTGATCTCTTTAAGATCTTCTGCACAGTCCTACTTTTTATGATTGTTTTGACCTGCTTTGAGACAAAAGGTCTAATGAATAACAATGGTGGTTCAAGGTTAGAAGAGTGACTCCCACATTTCAAACTACTACTCACTGTAGTTGATAAGACTCATTGAATGATAAATACTACGTACAACAAATAAGTCTCAAAAAATACATAGGAGACACGGGGAAATGAAAATGCAGAAACCAGATGCTAGAGAAACGGGAGTTGCTGGAGCATCTTACTATGTGCTCGGAGTCCAGAGAGAGAAAGCTCACAGCAGGCACCTGGCTGTGCATCAGGCCTGGGCAATCAGAGGATAAAGTGACTGTCTGGCTCTGGAAGGTGCACTGGAAGGCCAGGGAGATGCATACTTTGTTTGGAAAGGCTTCCTGACTTGACCAGAAGCAGTTCTACTATCAATAATAGCAAGTATTTCTCCTTCTGAAGTGGGTCTAATATATTTTTTCTTTATATATAACCTTCATCTTAAATAATTTAAAATATATAATGAAATGATATTATATCCAAATGAAACATCTAAACATCAAGGCAATCTTGTATGGTTGAGTGTTATTTTACCAGTTGTTAAATCAGTAGAAAATATTAAGCTTATTGCCTGGCATGGGGCATTTTCGTGTGTGGCCTTGTGACCTCACCTTTCTGTATGAGATTACATAGTATCAAATTTTATAAGGCATAAAGCCATCAGATTTTATAAGGGTCTCCTAAGATAAATGGTAACTGCAAATAAGCCTTGCAGGTCACATAGCTAAGTAGATGACAAACCCTGGCTTTTTGCCTACATTTTTGGTTATGATGAAACCATCAAAAAGTAGCTTCATTGCTATTTAAGCAATTTTCTCCTTTCTGTTCAGTTCTGAACAGACACCCACATACAGCTGAGTCTGGGGCTTGGCTTCATAATTATAGGAAATAAAATCAGAGGCAGAGGTCACAGGCTGGCTACAAAGACGATTACAGGGTTAAAGAGAGATGTGCCCATGGGGAGCAACTGAAGGAGCTTTATTAAGCCTCAGGAGTCTGATGTGTGACTTCCTATGAACTGAGTGTTTAAAAGTCCTTATGATAGAGCATGGGAACTGGTTCTTCTTTTATAAATCTTCATTCAAGACAGAACTGGACTTATTGGGGCGGGGGTAGGGGGTGGGAAATGAGGCCTGGACACTGACTACAGGGATTGGGGAAGCTGGAAGGGCAGACATCCTGTCTTAAGGGCTGGGCTGTGAGTTGTACAGTGTCCAGTGGGGAGTTAGAGGGGCCAGTCAGGAGAGGAGAGAGCTCCGGGGGCACTCCAAGCCTCTTTAACACTGTTATTAAGGATGCTGCTTTTGAAAGGGATGAAACCTGACCACAGAGCTAAAAGAAAAATCTAAAAGAGAGGCCAAATTTGTATTAAAACACGATACAATCTAAACCTAGAATAAGATCTATAGAGTTTATTCAACCTGAGTGCTATTTAGGGGTGAAATCTTCTACTAAGTCAGAAAAAGCACATTTCTAGGTCTGTACAAATAAATCAACCACATTATTTTCAGAGCAAATAAAATAGGACCTGTACTGAACTGTATGAATGAGGACACAGATAGGCAGATTTATACTGCATAGTACAGAAAACACTCAAACATTAGCACTTTACAGTTAAGAAGCAAAATGAGCTAGGATGAAGAAAATCATTACTGACAAGAAATAAAACCCATGCATAAAGCAACATTTAGTTTTTTCTTAATAAAAAGTTACCAAAATCACTGTTACAAATAGATCAAATAGACCTAAATCATTTGCCAAACAATCTGGCAGCCCATAACAGCATTTTCCCCAGATTTAAATTTTACTAACAACATGGCTGCTGGCATGAGAAGCCTGAAAGAGCATTCGTATTCCAACTATAATTCAAATTTCTACTTTTGATGCAAAAAGTTCTTTTACGACTTGTGTGCCTGACAAACATATTTTTCTTCCCATGTCAACAGACTCTACTGCTCGAATAACTTGATAGCAGAGTCAGAGAGCAGATGCACTGGCATCCACTGATCCTTCTCCTACAGGAAAGACAGAAACTTCTCCAGCTGGGTACCACCCAACCGGAGGATGCCAGGCCTGAGGATCATGCTGTGCTAATAAGGTCAAGGTCTGATCTCTGTGTGTCTTCATTCTGCCCGATTACATGCTCAACCTGGCGCGTTATTTCACAAAGATGAGAGGCAGGCGGATGGGCAAGGGTGTAAGGCTGAATTTGCACAGGTCCATCACCCTTCATAAAAAGACAAACGAATGATTCTTAGTACCCAGAGACAACTCTAAGCTACTGCTAAGGAACTTGACCACATGGGACTGAGTATCTCCCCTTTTGGAACCGACAGCAATAAATTCTGATGCTGAGTGTTGGCTTGAGGGACAAATACGATGGAGAATTACCTCTCACATTCAGGGAAGTTTTAGAAGACCTATTGCTTCTCATTGGCCTATTTATTTAAAAACTGGCATTTGGTCATTTAACACAGTGCCACACTCCAGTTCTCCTTTGGTCAATTTGATGGTGGAGTCTGGGCAGGGACGCTACTCCCAAGGCACCCTTTGTCATTCTGATGCTGGTGGTTTGACTAATACTGAACCTTGTGACTCTGGGGTTAGGTGACCGGGGCTGACATTGTGGCTCCATCACATACTTGTTGTGTGACTTTAGAAAAATCAGCTCATCTCATCTCTCATCTCTTGTCAGTTGCCAGAACTGTAAAATGGGATCATGATAGATTACCTCTCAAGTCTGTTGTGAAGATTAAATGAGCTAACTCAGGCAATTTGTTTAGCATAGGAGATCAGACTAGGAAGCGAACAATACATGGTAGTTATTGTAACTTCCAAATACTCTTTCAAATGGCATTGAAACATGTATACTATCATGTAAGAAATGAATTGCCAGTCTATGTTTGATACAGGATACAGGATGCTTGGGGCTGGTGCACGGGGATGATCCAGACAGATGATATGGGGTGGGAGGTGGGAGGGGGATTCAGGATTAGGAACTCATGTACACCCGTGGTGGATTCATGTCAATATATGGCAAAACCAATATACTATTGTAAAGCAAAATAAAGTAAAAATAAAAATTAAAAAAAAAGAGGACTTAGAAAAAAATAAAAATAAAAATTTTTCTTTCTTATGTGAAATGTTTTAAATATCAATATGTTACATGCTTACAGTTTCAGTTTAAGTCATTGTAGAATATATAAATAATGCATATGCCATATACTGTATGTATAAAATATTATATATATGTGATTATTGGTATGATAGATCTAATTTGGATATCAATGTTTTTAAAAGATCTGGCTACAAACCACTGTTAATTCTTCTTATTTAAATAAAGTGGTGAGTTACCAAGAAGTAAAAATGTCTAACACATTGTCATTCTTTGCTAAAATATGTTAAAATTTTTTTCTCAAGTGGAAACAAAATAAATAACTGCTATAGTCTTCCAATTTGTTTGAGGTGGACAGGCAAAAATTTCTGAGCTTTAAAATTTCTTTCTGTCGAAATACCTACTTCAATATAAAGTGTCCAAGGCAATTTAAAAAGCAGATAGAGACAAGCCAATAAAAATTGGAAACTGCCATAGAGAAAAAAGCAAACAAATAATGACTGAAATGCTGCTTGGACCTTTATCCAAGCTGGTTTTTGAAAAAATATGAATACTCTTTGCCTCAATGTTCCAAATGATTGGAGATGTACAGATTTTGGTCAAAATAGAGAAACTTACTAACAAAGAAAGGGGTTGCCTCATGAACTGGCAAGCATTTCATCACGGGACGTGTTTGAGCATAGGCTGGGTGAGCAAAGTTAAGGATGCTGAAGAAGAGAGTCATGCACTCTATAAGGCGTTAGACTACAGAATAAGATTGATTCTAAAGGAGGGTGACAGATGGTGCCCAAGTTGTGGAAACTGGGTATTGGAAGGTACATGATTTTGATAGCGGCAAATAAGTAAAGATGTTATTAAACATCTGTGGAAAGACAGGGGGCTCAGATTCTGGATGTATCTTATTTTAGCCATAGGTGGAAACTCCTTAGCAGAGAAGTTCTAAAACCCAATAAATAGTTATGTCCTCATTATATTACAAATCTATTTTTTCACCTAATAAATCTTTTTGTTTACTGATTTTCTGCTTTTCCTATCATACAAGTTTCAGTGATTCAATATGGAAGATTGGTCATCTATCTATAAATAAAGATATAAATTTAGGATGGTAAAAGCATCCTAAAGGTAAAAACTATGTTTATCTGGAAGATATCCAAACTCTCTCCTTCCAAGATCATCGTCGCACAAACTGTAGCTGAAACTGACTGATTTATCCTCTTAATTAGTGACAGAGTAAAGTTTACCATATAATGCGGCCATAATAAGCTACTCCTTAGGCAAAAAAAAAAAAAAGAGTTTCCAGTTTTGGTATTTCCTTTATACTTAATACTAGATCACTCAGTGGCTACTGGCACTAGATTACTTTCGCATGTATTTTTAATTTATGTTTTTTTTAAATTTTTTTTTATTTTTTATTTTTTTTTAAATTTTAAAATCTTTAATTCTTACATGCGTTCCCAAACATGAACCCCCCTCCCACCTCCCTCCCCATAACATCTCTCTGGGTCATCCCCATGCACCAGCTCCAAGCATGCTGTATCCTGCATCAGACATAGACTGGCGATTCAATTCTTACATGATAGTATACATCGCATGTATTTTTAAAAAATTGACCTCAACTATCCCCTAAATCATCACAGAAACATCATGAGTTCTAAAATGACAATTTTACATTGGAGGCACCAACAATGTAATATCCAGTCTCTCCAATGATTAAATGAACTACAAAGCCACTGGGCAACATGAACATAAGAGGAGTTGGGCTGGTCAACATAAAATCAAATGCAGCCCTAATCTCCCAATCATATAAAGATGGATACTTCAGGCATAAGCACATTAACCTGTAAAATTTAATTTGCTCCACTTCCAGAAACAGGTTAAATTAGGTTAGGAACCAGAGGGCCTCTTTTCAGAGAGGAAGAGAGAGAGGATAGATAGAGGGAATCAGAGCAAGTAGAGAGAGGGGAACAGAAATGCATAGGAACAAGTCATTTTACTCAGAGTCCTTTTAAAAGCAAGCTTGGGTGTCATCCTGTAGTTCTATGCCAGAAACCCAGTTCCAGGAGACTTACACTCCCTCCAAAGAAGGTTTCTCTTTAACTATATAATATTCATCGAAACACACATTGGTTTTATCTTGGTTTTGAATTTGAGTGCCTCTTGCCTCCTTTCCTAATAAATAAAATATCCGAATGCCACAAGATCAAGCACATCATCAGAAACTAAGAATTTATAAAAGAAAGCAAATTCCTTGTAGATTACCAGTAATTCCCTCTAACAGTGATATTGCAAGACTTCTGACCATTAGACTGAAGACTAGTTCACATTTGGACCAATCACTTGTCTGTATCTTTTTGTTGTTGTTTAGTCACTAAGTTGTGTCCGACTCGTTTGGGACCCCATGGACTGTAGTCCACCAGGTTCCTCTGTCCATGGGATTTTCCAGGCAAGGATACTAGAGTGGGTTGCCACTTCCTTCTCCACAGGATCTTCCCAAACCTGGGATGGAACCTGCATCTCCTGTACCGACAGGCTGATTCTTTACCACTGAATCACTGAGGAATACTAGCCCCTTATCTCTATCTGCTGAAATAAAATTCACTTGTAAGAAGCTATTTTATTCCTTAAGGCCAAGGTTGCTTTGCTTACTTACAAAACGAGAACTTAAAAATACTCTATGTGATGTACATTATTTCATTAGTCTGTTGTTTATTTAAAAGTACTTTAAAAGCAGAGATTTCCTTAAGAAATATCTAACATATAATATGATGTCATAAATAACCAGACGTTTAGAAAATCATTATTGAAGGCTGAGGGAAAAAGCAAAGGATTATAGTGATGGTCAGAAACAATAAATTATGTTCTCATTTGCTTAGATGAACTTAGTTCTGAATATAACAGTGTATCGTCACTCACTTTGAACCTACCATCCATGAAAGGAAGCAAAGGGAAATGCATACAGTTGGCTAATTGTTTGAAATCCTCTCTGATTTGGTAGGGCAAAATAGGATAATTCAGATTTGGCTGGCACATGAAATTTCTGAATTATCCCTTTCTTCTTTTATTAAGACAGTGTTGATTAATGGTGAGCACAGCACTGTCCAACAAATCAGCTGTCCCTGTGCTGAGCAAGGGGACCACCTCCCCTAATCCCAACTGGTGCTAAATATCCAGTTGGAGAGTGACTGAAGGTATAGCAATGAAAAAGACAAACAGCTAGCTCCCCTTTTGACTTCTGAAAAGCTGGCAACCAAAATAATTCTGAGAAAATAAAAGTCATTTTATCCGTTCATCCCACTTCCCCATGTTTGCAGTTCTGAAATGGAAGAGAATTTCAGCACCAGGAACATTCAGCACAGACCATTTGGGTGGCACTTTTGGTTTTAGTTTTTGGTTTTTCATCTAGTCTCTTGGCAAGTTTTATGTTTACCACAAATACTGTTGTCTAGCATCGTGATACAGTGACTTAGATCTCCGGGACCTAATTATCCACCAGCTGCCCGTTTATACCCTTAGACAACATCATTCTCCCACCTCCCAGTCCCTGGTAGCTACCATTTAATTCCCTGTTTCTGTGAATTTGGCTTTTTTAGACTCCATATTTAACTGATACCATAACAATATTTATATAGCATTGTTTCTGTGTACCTTATAAGGTTCTCAGTGTTATCAAGAATTCTGTGCTTGAGCTTATTTTCAGCTATTTAGATTACTTTTCACCTCACTAAACAAGGAACATTTTTTCGTGTTCTGGAAATAGAGATATCTATACAGTTTATTTTATCAGAATTCTTTAATTTAGAGTCTCTCTGCTTCCTCTTATCTGAGTACACCAGCAGGCAAACTTAAGAATCATGGACCACAGATTACATGCGTTATGCGGTTAACAAAGGGGATTTCATGGCTCTGCAGTTTTCATAATTACATTAAAGCCAGGCATGTTTCTCTTTAAACACCAAAATGTGTCTTTATAAAGAAATTGGGTTTCAGGATTTGTCATTAGAAAAGTAAATAAGCAAGGATTAAAATGGCATTTACCATGAGGAAATAGTGGCCCAGCAGCTACAGTAAAGTACACTCCAGTCTGCATAAAGAGCTTCAGAGCAGGAGTCAGAGGTTCTTTCTGGGTAACAGGCTTGGCTCTCCCACAAACCAGTGCTGAGACTTCAGGAAGGTCACTTCATCTTTTAGCTTCCTCATTTGTATAGGAATATGACTGAATTACTGAACACATACTTTTTAAGGTCTCTCAATCCTAAAGACTCCTAAGATTAAATCCTTTTAAAGGAATTTATTTATTCACTTGTGGCCCAGCTGGTAAAGAATCTGCCTGCAACACAGGAGACCTGGGTTTGATCCCTGGGTTGAGAAGATCCCCTGAATAAGGGAAAGGCTACCCACTCCAGTGTTCTGGCCTGGAGAATTCCATGGATTGTATAGTCCATGGAGTTGCAAAGAGTTGGACACGACTGATTGACTTTTGCTTTACACACTTCCGTTTCATAGGAAAATGAAATGCAGGGCCCCTAAAAAGCTGCTTAGGACATTGATTTTTTTTTTAGAGTTTTATGAATTGCAGTACAGTGATTTCAAACTTTGGTATTTGACAAAACTTGTTGAAGTAGCAATTCCTGGGCCCTATCACTAAAGATTGATTCGGGAGGACAGGCATGTGTATGGACATCTGTACTATGAATGACTCTCCAGGAAATTCTGATGCAGATGCTCTGTGGACCCCACTTTGAGATTAAACTAGTAGCTTGAAAGAAATAAAGAAATTTGTTCAAATCCTGGCTTAACGCCTGGAAAAAACTGCTTCAACAGGATACTAAGACACAATCATTCCAAATAAAACCTTCTTTTGCCCTCAGAAGTAGGATTATAAAAAATAAATTTGATGTTATTCACCAGGGTAATTCAGATTTGGCTGGCACGTGCAATTTCCGAATTATCCCTTTCTTCTTTTATTAAAAGTTCTTTGCAGTTTTCCTCCTCATGGAAGTCACCTTTAATTACCATATATGCTGAGTATTAGCTAACCCAACACAGAGCTGTCCTGGATTTTTTTGTCAAAAAGTTCTGGTTCTAACCATACTTACTATCCAGGTCAAAGTCAAATCTATTCTTAGCAGGGTTACAAAATTCTATAGTAGAATTTTAGTTTTGTTTAATACGACATATAGGTCTAGATACCAAAAAAGATTAATTAAAAATGTGTAAGTATTAGCAGTTATCTATTTTCTGTTTATTCCTCTGTATTTTAAAATTTTCTACAAAAGGTATTTTATCTTTTACAATCTTTACTTTAGAAAGAAAAAGAGAAAGAAGGAAGGAGGAAGACAGACGAAGGGAGAAGAAAGAGGAGCAAGACGAGAGGAGATGGAATGTGTGTGCTATTCATTTCCAAGGATGAGATCAGACTAGTCTTTATCCCTGCATATTACTTTCTTATGAGCAAATATATATTTGTATTTCTGGTAAATGGTACATAATTCATTTTTTGTGACAAATTTATTATCTAAAATATTTAAACACACATTGAATATTCTACTCACTAAACTTTGAGTTTATAAAACACTGCAATAAAAAGGCAAATGTCTCTATTTGGGGCTATATCTAAATTACATACACAGTATTACTCTCTCACTTCTTTCTGTACTACACACACTTTAGTCTCAAAGCATCAGCAACTGGGAACTATTTTCATGTCAGCTATGATACAGGAGTCTAAATAAATGATAATCGTCTTCTCCAGGTCTGCTCGTCCTTGAGTGTTCTGACCTTGAAGAAAAAGCATCACTTTATTGCTTTAGCTGAAGTCTAGACTGTGATTCCCCCAGTCCAAAATGTGCCTGGATCCATCAATCTTCAGAACACAATCACATTTGGTGAAAAGAAGGGGAGAATGATTCATTTATGATTAAAGACAATAAGACCAGTTTCACACACTAATCAAATCATGGTATAAATGGAATTCATCTGATGTACTTTTTCAGTGACATGATAGGTGAGCAGAAAACAGATAAAATCTAGTCTAAAACTATACTATGGAATATATATAATATACATATATATACACACACATTTTGAGATCAAACATGATTGTTTGCTGAGTGTCTGTGTTCCAGGCACAGTGCACAATGAATGAAGCATAAACCATAATCCCTGCACATTAGAAGCTTTCCGTTCCCTGAGAAGACATTCTGTACCAAGACAGCTCCTCCAGAATGCCAGTCAAAGCTTCTCAGTCCATTACGTGTGGTGATTATCCATATTTCCCCTTTCCAGCTAGACCTTTTAATCAGTGTCTTGAAAGACTATGAAAGTGTTTTGGCTAGTTTCCCTCTGACATCTACATTAATACTGAGCTTCTGGAGACAACAAACACAGACAAACATCTCTTTCTTTCTTCTTCATTTTTTTCCCTTGGCTTTTTATTTCCTGTGCTTTATCAATACTCACCAAGCAGATGCCCCATCTATGTGCCCCTAATACTCTCTGGTTGTTAAAACTCTTCTCTGTTTGGAGGAAGAAACCTTAGTCAACTTATTAAAAAAACAGTAGAGCCTATCACATTTAAACATTCACCCACAGCAGACAATCTTCTAGAATGTAAAGTCCTTCACTGCCTTCCCATTAAACTTGAAATACAATCTACACTCGTTAGATGATCAGTAAGAACCTATGTAATCTGTTTCTTAACTACCCCTTCCACCTTCTTTCCTTCCCCTCTCTCCTTCATTCCTTCCACATAAACCAGAATCCTCACAAGAAAGCTTAAGCAAGGAGTACATGAATATTCTATACAGGAGCTGCTTCATCACATAGACGGATCAGTCCAGGAACCACAAGAGGCATCTCACTACAGAGATTGTTATATTTCTGCTTCTCTGTCCATTCAGGCCATGATATCCAAGTGTTGCCCACTTTATTTCTTTCCACAGACACTATAAAGGGGATTAGTACAAGTCTGATGACCTGTAATTCTAGTATAAAGATAGTTTAGGAAAAGAATCAAAGCAAATATAAAAATAATATTAGAAAATATAAGTTCATTTTTGTTCTTTAAGCTCTGGTTCTATTTTCATAATTTTTAAATTGTATTGTAAAATATATGTACATATATATGACATATATATAAAATACTAAAGAAGAATAGCCATGTATTGAAAGATTTATGAATCAAAAATATACTAAATCTACTCAGAAAAATACACTATAATTTGACTCATGGAGCAGACATATACATGCCATTTATGAAAAGACTTCACTTAGTCTCATGCTTATATTAACCACCACCACAAGTTTCCCAGAGCAAGGACTGGGTTTTTCAAATCTAAAAATCCAGTGTTTAGTACATAATAGATTCTCAACATATATACCATTTGTATGGGAGAAATCAGTTGATTGTACAAGGTCAAGAATTACTAGATCTGTATCTCAAGATAACTTATAAAATATTAAAATTTGATAATCTCTTAAAAAATAGAATGGCCGAGCATCACAGTATGCTTTAGACATCTGAGGTATTTTCCTGCCTGGGACACAGCTGATTTCCTAGGTGCTGGATCAGTCACTCCGTGCTAGCCTTCCATCATGACCCCCTTATATTAACTCCACTGATGGGGATCAACATAGTGCAGGAGGGAAATGCAGATGCCTGAGACCATAACTTTTTACTGTTTTTCCTATTCCTGAAAATACATGGGGTCTTTATGGAATATGGAGGAGGAAGAACAAAATAGTTTAGTACGTTGAGAGCTACAACATCCTGGATGTGACTTTAATCAATAACAGCTTTCCTCTAGAATTTTGTCCATGCTCCAAAGTTCAGTGTGCATGATAAGTCTCTGACACTGTCCATCCTTGCAATCCCAGCAATGGGGAATTCACGACCTTGCTCTTTCATCAACAAAGTAGGCTTCCCTGGTGGCTCAGACGATACTCTGCTTGCAATGCAGGAGATCCAGGTTTGATCCCTGGGTTTGGGAAGATCCCTTGGAGAAGGCAATGGCTACTCACTCCAGTATTCTTGCCTGGAGAATTCCATGGATAGAGGAGCCTGGCAGGCTACAGTCCATGGGGTCGCAAAGAGTTGGACATGACTGAGCGACTAACAATTTCACTTTTTCACTTTCATCAATAAAGTGAGTTGTGTAGGTTTACTTTTGCTTGCTGAGTAGACTCACACTATTTCTTCCAAAGTGTCCCTAGAAATGACAAAGTAAGTGGACCTCTATGGCTGTCAAAGAATTGTGGCCACTTGTATGAAGTAAATTACACCAGACAACTAATATTCAAAAGTGGGAATTACATGTAATAATACTTTATCTCTAATGATTCCTCTGGTTTCATTGTCTCTATCTGGACCATACACTGGATTTTTCATTAGGTTCATAACTACTTCATACACTATGAGTTCTCTCTTTTCTCTAATATTCTTTAAAATAATCATACTAATAATAAACTTTATTATCTGCCAGAGTGGTTATCAGTCTCTACCTTAATCCTCCAAGATAACATGACTTATAATCAGAAACTCTGGTTTTAAAATCCCACACAAACTGACATTTAACAAAACTTACTATACAAGTTAAGCACGCCACAGCACAAAGCATTTTGTCTCCTTAGAAGACGTTTGGTTCTTGGCAGGAAATCTATGACAAACCTTAACAATATGCTGGAAAGCAGAGACACTACTCTGCTGACAAGGGTCGGTATGGCCAAGGCTATGATTTTCCCAGTGGTCATGCACAGTTGTGAAAGCTGGACCATAGAGAAGGCGGAGCGCCGAAGAATTGATGCCTTCAAACTACGGTGCTGGAGAAAACTCCTGAGAGTCCCTTGGATAGTAAAGAGATCAAACCAGTCAATCTTAAGGGAAATCAACCCTGAATACTCTGGAAGGACTGATGCTGGTGCTGAAACTCCAGTATTTTGGTCATCTGATGTGAATAGGCTGACTCATTGGAAAAGTCCCTAATGCTGGGAAAGACTGAGGGCAGGAGGAGAAGGGGGCGTCAGAGGATGAGATGACTGGATGGCATCACTGATGCAATGGACATGAACTTGGGCAAACTTCGGGAGATTGAGGGACAGAGAGTCCTGGCGTGCTGCAATCCATGGAGTCGCAAAGATTCAGACATGACTGGGTGACTGAACGACAAGAGCAACAACTAACTTATAGACCTTCCAAGAGAATATCTTGACAGCTTTCAAAAGATTTTCAGGTTAAGCTTTTTTAGTCAAAATTATATGAACCATCATAATTTGTGAGTTCTTCATGAATTAAATATAGGTCTATTATTAATAAGCTAGATACAAAAATGGGTTAAGAACAACTTGTTTCACATGGACATCTACTTCTGCAAATTATTTTTAATAATGGCCTCTTATCTCATGATCAGTTGCTAGAATTCTTAAATGTAACTGAGTTTATTAGTTATTGCAAAGCTTATCCACCCCCTCCCATTACTGTTTTATAACCTAGGAATTGCAGCAGTTAGTCAGTCAGTATATCGCCTGTGTGCGTGTTAACTCACCTCAGTCATGGCCGACTCTTTGAGACCATATGGACTGCAACCCAACAGGTTCCTCTGTCCATGGGATTTTCCAGGCAAGAATACTGGGGTGGGTTGCCATGACCTCCTCCAAGGATCTTTCCAACCCAGGGACCTTATGTTTCCTGCATTGGCAGGTGGGTTCTTTACCACTAGCGCCACCTGGAAAGCCTCGTCAGTAACACTGGTATTCATGCCTTTCTGTATAGTCCATTACACATGCCTGGTCCTATGACTTGCTTTAATGAGAAGTGCAGCAAGATAGCCTTGTGCCATTTCTGAGCCTAAGCAGTAAGCAGATCTAGCGGCTTCAACTTTGATGCGTTGGGTAGCCCTAAGCTGCCATGTATGATGCGGAGCTGCCCTGTCAGAGAGACCACGTGGAAAGAACTCAGAGAGAAGAAAAGACCCAAAGGCTTCATGGAGAAAACCTAAGGAACCAGCCAGCAGAGAAAACTGCATCTCCAAACTAGGGCCCCAGGGGAATCACTCCTGCCAACCCCAGGAGTCCTTACCCACTTAGCTGAGGAATCAGGGATGTGAGCACAGAAGTCATTTGGGACAGTCCAGTTCGGCAGACATCATGTGGAAAAATGAGCCAACCATCCTGTGTACTGCCTGGATGTCTGACCCATGAAATCATGAGAAATAATAAGATATTTTAACTAGTTAGTTTCAGTCTTCTTTGCTACATAGCAACAGAGAACTGAGGGCTTCCCTGGTGGCTCAAACAGTAAAGAATCTGCCTGCGAATGTGGGAGACCCAGGTTCAGTCCCTGGGTTGGGAAGATCCCTTGGAGAAGGGAATAGCAATCCACTCTACTATTGTTACCTGGAGAATCCCATGGGCAGAGGAGCTTGGTGAGCTACAAAGAAAGGGACACAACTAAGCAACTAACACACACATACAACAGAGAACTGAAACAGGAATTTATTCAGTTGCTATTGTTTCAGTCCTTAAGAAACAATTCTTTAAAAAAAAAAAAAAACGTTCAGACCAACGCAAATGAGTATAGAATTACTTAACTAGAAGTATATATTTTCATGCAGAGGAGTGGGTCATACATAGAGCTATAGTGTTTTCTCTGTTACTTCTGAGTAATCTTTCTTCCTCTTCTCGAAAAATATGTAAATTTAGGAAAATCATTCAAAGAGGAAGAGGTAGTTTGGATGAATGCACAAACACCCTTTTTTTCTAGTACGCATAACTCAAGGAATAGATTGCAAAGCATTATAGAGGAATAGGTAGGCTATATAATCTTTACAATATCCTCCCTAAATGTTGCTCTATACAACTGAGCTTTAGATTTATACTGAGTGACCGAGAATTAGATAAGAATCTGGAGTGCAGCTAGTCTACAATATCATTTAAACACTAAGCAATACACTTTAATAGTCATGTGAAAGAAACAGAAGAAATACATCCTGAAGCTGAAGAGGCCGCTAAGAGTAACAGTTTTAATAGAGGCCATTTCTATTCCACTTAGGGTATGCCAAAGGAAGAATATGATTTTTCTTAAGAAATAATTTTGCATCTGCTGCATCACACAGATAAATGGGTGATCAAAGCCTTTTCTTCATCATGAGGTTTCATGGTTATATTGATTTTAACTGCTTACACAACACAAATTGTAAAGCAGATATAACCACATAACCAGAAATTCACCTAGGCCATTTTTTTCCTTTAACAAAACATCTCTGAAAATATCTTGAGCAGCACTACTTCATGGAGTGCTCTTTAAATTAATGGATTATAAAACAGATATCTATATAATTGAAAGATTTAAATTGCTACTGGATCTCAACACAAAGCTGGTTAAATTATAGGAACTGACTGCCAAAATTGCATTTAGTTTTAGATGTCTGTTATGAAACGTTATATTGGCACTAGAGAGCAGGGTAAGTTGTTCACAGCAAATTTATGTTAAGAAAATAATATCTTCATATGAGAGGTAGTACATAATAATGGCTGGAGATTCATGTTTTGGAGTGAGACCCGCTAAACTTGAATTCCATTCTAATTGCATAGCAGCCATGTTACCTTGGATACATTACTCCAATTTTTCTGGGCTTCTGTTTTCTCATTTGTAAAAAATGAGAATAAAAATAGCATCAGTGTCATAGAGCTTCTGTGGGGATTAAATGAGAAGAAACTACATAGAGTACTTAGCAGAATGCCTGGCACACAGAAAAAGGTCACCAAATGTCAGCTGTCTCTATTCCCTATTGTAGAGGTTATATATCCAACTCCACAAGGCGTACTAACAAATTATTAATGTACGAATCACAAAGGAGGTAAAGCCAAATCAAATTCATGCTTGACTTCACTGAAATCATTATTGGATCCATCAAGAGATCATTTCCACTGATTTTCTGAATACTATTATCATCCTTAATAACCAAAGATGCACATTTTGTTTAGAGAGCTGAAGCTATAACAAATTCATATGTACAGAATCAAAGACCACAGAAATATCAATAAAACATCCAAAGAAATTCAAATGGACTGCAAAATGTTAGAATACCTAAAGGTTTCTTGATTTCTTTACTGAATCTGTAGCTTAAGAAAACTAGCATCAGCATGTTCTTATGGTAGTTGCAGAGCTACAACCTTTTGTAAAGAGCAGCACGTTAGTTAAGGGCTTTGTAATTTAGTGGCATAAAAGGTTGCCTTTAAAAATGGAATAGAGTCCATTCTGAATATAATCAAATAAGACCATTCCTGTAGACCTGACAGAGGTAAAACCATTGCCAAATACTGAAGCCTGCAATTTAAAGTTGTTCTTGACTTATTCTGGGTCTTGGAAATCCTTCCATGTGCCTTAAAGAGAAAAGCAGCAGAAATAGTGTTGTTTCATGGTACACATGGCTGCCATAAAGAATATGCAGTTGGATAAAAACTCTTCAGCCAGCCAGTCTCAGATGTGTGTGTGTTAGTCGCTGAGTCGTGTCCACTCCTTGAGGCCCCATGGACTGTAGTCTGCCAGGCTCCTCTGTCTATGGGATTCTCCAGGCAAGAATGCTGGAGTGGGTTGCCATTTCCTTCTGCAGGGGATCTTCCCAACCCAGGAATCAAGTCCAGGTCTCCTGCGTTGTAGGCAGATTCTTTATCATCTGAGCTACCAGGGAAGCCCCTCAGAGCTATGAGGGGCATCTTATGTTAAAAAGAAGGAAAAGTAAATGAGGAAAAGTCAACAAAATTGATAACATTTTTTATGAGCTTCCTTTCTTATAAGAACCCTGCAGAAACTATGAGAATGCTCGGCAAGTCATGGCTAGAAATTCTAGTTTCTCAGAGAGCAAACAGGTTATTAAAAAATCTATAGCTCTTGGCACCAAGAAAAAGGACTTGAGGCATTTCTATAGAAACAAGCATTCTGGCCTTTACAAAACATTTGCGAGAATTAATCAAATCAGTTGATGTGTTGGGAATATTGTATTCCATCAAAGTGTCAAAGATGAGGAAAGGTGAGGAAAGGTGAAATAAACACAGATTATCATCCAAACAGAACCTTAGCAATTCTATTCAGGGACTTAGATCAGAAATGTTTTCAATAGTAAAAGCCTAAGACTTCATAAACTGAAGAATGCAAAACAATACAGTAGTGATTAGAAAGGATACCAGTATATCTAAATGCCCAGCCAATATTCCTTAAGCATACTTTGAATTTATCTTATATGAAGAATCAGTTACACTAATATTTGGATTAGGCTCATTATACTAAATGTAATATGTGCCTTATTGTCTCTAGCTAGATTGGGATTTCTTATTTTTTTGCTCCATATCTCAATTTATGGCACATTTACATAAACCACAATTTATTAGGTAGAGCTTCCTAACATTCATACAATTAATATTTCCTAAAGGCAGGAAAAAATGTTAACCGCTGCCCCAA
This sequence comes from Capra hircus, assembly GCF_001704415.2. NCBI lineage: Eukaryota > Metazoa > Chordata > Mammalia > Artiodactyla > Bovidae > Capra > Capra hircus. The sequence continues at coordinate 20,676,117 of NC_030827.1, forward strand.
GCATATTATTACTGAAATGTTTACTGAGTTGTATTTATTTGCAATTACTATTGGTGTTGTTTTAGTATAGAATTAGTTAAGTTCATTTTAGCATGGTTCTAGCTAATTCATACCCACTCCAGTACTCTTGCCTGGAAAATCCCATGGATGGAGGAGCCTGGTGGGCTGCAGTCCATGGGGTTGCGAAGAGTCGGACACAACTGAGCAACTTCACTTTAACTTTTCACTTTCATGCACTGGAAAAGGATATGGCAACCCACTCCAGTGTTCTTGCCTGGAGAATCCCAGGGACGGGGGAGCCTGGTGGGCTGCCGTCTATAGGGTCGCAAAGAGTCAGACACAACTGAAGTGACTTAGCAGCAGCAGCAGCTAATTCATATCTGAAAAGAAAGAGTGTCAAGGAAGAAACCAACTTAAACGAAAGTACCCTCCAGCTGTCTACCATGCACCAGCACTAGAAATAGAAAACAGAACTTGATTTTAAAATGAATTCTGGCATGGTTCCCTCTCTCCTAAAACTTGGCATAAGATATGATTTGAGGAGTGACTACACATTTTGCAAAGACAGCAGGTTATTCTGGTATCTAGTGGGTGGATAAAAAACTGCAATCATTTCCAGAGGGACTTCAACTCATGAAGGCTGACAGAATGATCCTGTTCTCAATAAACTATGAAAGAAAACAAAGATGACTATATTGGCACTATTATTCACCAGGGAGTTGGGTGGTTGAAGTTGTTAGCAAAGGAAAGGAGTTGTAGAGCTGTAGGTCCTTGGTTGAAATAACTTGGATATTTAAAACTAATTCTTTAAACCCTATTTTTAGAGTTATTGGGCATAAGTTAAAATCAGTAGTGTTGTTGGGGAGATACTGCTAAATAAGTTAAAGCTTCTACTCTTTTACAATTGAGTGTTTTAGGAGTCACTGGACTGGATAACTGGATGGGTCAAGAGTTGACCTCATTATGCATAAATTTATTTCAAAATTAAAAGCAGTGATAACAATCTTTCCTCTCCTCCATATATGATAAGAGAGCTGGTCCTAAGAATTAAACTACAAATTTAATTTGTGCGCATGCTTACATGTGTGTGTGTGAAAGAGAGAGGAAGTGAACAAGAATCAGAGAGATGCAGAACAAAGGAAAGATGGATACAGATTATGATGGAAATCCCAGGTCATAACAGGAATAACTGTTGATATTCTTGTTAACTGGATCTAGAAAGGAAGACAGGTAGGAGCAACTGTAGGTGATTATTACATTGATTGAATGTTTGTCTTCGACACTGTGTACACAATTACATCTGCCTGCAATGCAGGAGACCGAGGTTCTATCCCTGGGTCAGGAAGATCCTCTGGAGATGGAAACGGCAACCCACTCCAGTTCCCCCTGGAGAATCCTATGGACAGAGGAACCTGGCAGGCTGCAGTCCAAGGGGTTGCAAGAGTCAGACACGACCTAGCATCTAAAGCACCACACAATTACATGGGCTTCCCTGGGGGCTCAGCTGGTAAAGAATCTTTCTGAAATGTGAGAGACCTGGGTTCGATCCCTGGGTTGGGAAGAGCCCCTGGAGAAGGGAGTGGCTACCCACTCCAGTATTCTGGCCTGGAGAATTCCATGGACTGTGTAGTCCATGGGGTCACAGAGAGTCAGACACAACTGAGCAACTTTCACTTTCACACAATTATATATGTAATTTACATAGACTAGATAAATAACTTTGGAGGACCTGGGCACCATCATTTTTTTCAGTTCAATTATACAAAAAATTGGTTCAGTTTCCCTTGCATATATCATGTTCAGATAAAAATCCTAGTGAATAAGGGGTTAGGAATAATTCAGTTCAGTTCAGTTGCTCAGTCATGTCCGACCCTTTGCGACCCCATGAATTGCAGCATGCCAGGCCTCCCTGTCCATCACCAACTCCTGGAGTTCACTCAAACTCCATCGAGTCGGTGATGCCATCCAGCCATCTCATCCTCTGTCATCCCCTTCTCCTCCTACCCCCAATCCCTTCCAGCATCAGAGTCTTTTCCAATGAGTCAACTCTTCGCATGAGGTGGTCAAAGTACTGGAGTCTCAGCTTTAGCATCAGTCCTTCCAATAAACACCCAGGACTGATCTCCTTCAGAATGGACTGGTTGAATCTCCTTGCAGTCCAAGGGACTCTCAAGAGTCTTCTCCAGCACCACAGTTCAAAAGCATCAATTCTTCAGCGCTCAGCTTTCTTCACAGTCCAACTCTCACATCCATACATGACCACTGGAAAAACCATAGCCTTGACTAGACGGACCTTTGTTGGTAAAGTAATGTCTCTGCTTTTCAATATGCTATCTAGGTTGGTCATAATAACTTAAGCAGAAATAAGCTCTATCTTTTCCTTGCACCTGAAATTCAGCTCTCACCACTTGGTAAGTCAATTCCCCTTTCTAGTGGCTTATCTTATTCCAAAATGGTGAGCAATATTTATGCTCTCCTTTCCTTTTTTTTTTTTCCAAGTTTTACAATGTTGTGTTGGCTTTTGCCATACAACAACACAAATCAGCTATAATCTCCTGCTCTCTTTAACTCTGTCATTTTATTGTGGATTTAGAAAGCAGAGTGAAATAATTGTGTTCAAACTTTTCTGTCTAACCAGAAGTCTCCTTTCCTATGCTCCTCTGTATTCTCTACTGTTTAACAAACTATCCTAAAACCCCAGCTTCTTTATTATCTATACAGTGGAACTCCTATGTGAGAAAACTGAGTGAATAAGTGGTTTTAGTCAGAGAGGAAGGTCAGACTTCAAGAATTCAAAAGAGATGCCCAGGATGTGGATCCTAAGAGTAGTCAAATGACCTAATGACCTAGAATGAAAGGTGAAGGTGATATAGAGGTCAAGGAAATGAGAGGCGAGCAAGTTAGATAAATCATCTCTCCAGGCAAGGAGAAGCATAACACTGTGGAAGTTTGTTAGAGCAGCAATAGGAAACTAATACAGGGAATAATTCTGATTTTTATTTCCTAATTAGTTGCACTGCATGTGTGCGTGTTGGGGAGGTGGTGATGCACAATATACAAGCATCCAGGTTAATTTCTTTTCACAATTCACTTCAATAATGCTTCATTTAAAAAGTGTGATCTTTCTGAATCATTACTGATCTGGTTTCCGGGCATTATAACTTTTTCTCTTTGGTTAGACAGCCTGGAAAAATTACTGATTTTTTTCAGGTTCTATGACACTGAGGGAAGTTTCAGTGGTCCACTTCAGTTCAGTTCAGTCTCAGTCATGTCCGACTCTTTGTGACCCCATGAGTCGCAGCACACCAGGCCTCCCTGTCCATCACCAACTCCCGGAGTTCACTCAGACTCACATCCATCGAGTCAGTGATGCCATCCAGCCATCTCATCCTCGGTCGTCCCCTTCTCCTCCTGCCCCCAATCCCTCCCAGCATCAGTCTTTTCCAATGAGTCAACTTTTCGCATGAGGTGGCCAAAGTACTGGAGCTTCAGCTTTAGCATCATTCCTACCAAAGAAATCCCAGGGCTGATCTCCTTTGGATCTCCTTGCAGTCCAAGGGACTCTCAAGAGTCTTCTCCAACACCACAGTTCAAAAGCATCAATTCTTCGGCGTAACATGGAGCTAAATTGCTAGTTTGTTCTGATGTGCTTAATTTTCTCTAAATGGGCAATTTCTGAACCCCTCATTCATAAACTATAGAACTCCTTTGCTTTTTTATTCTTTTATTTGCTATAAATTAGTGCCACATTTCCCTATGCCTTATAAAGAAAGTTAATTCCCCTGTTTATTTCAGTATATAAGATTATGGCCATCAGGCATTTAAAATATTCAGATGAAGGAATTTTAAATTTCAAAAAAATAAGCAAAAATGGCACAAAATATACCGACAAACTCAATCTCTAAAAGCCTGAGCTCAGCACACATTTCTTACTGAAAATCAAACACTCTGTTTCTAAAGGATGTGTTTGCTATCCATGGCCTCAGAAGAAAACATTACCTCTGCTTATTTCACTGAGCAAAGAAAAAGCTGTGTGAGTTTGCTGACTAATTCACATTTGGATTTGCTGGTCCTCATTCTGGTTTTTAAGCCAAGAAACAGCAGTGCAGAGCTTAATTTGAAGTTAAAAGCTTTCAAATACAGTAAAGATCCCTGAAGGCATTCTTTTTAAGAAGACAGATAGTGAAAATTTTAACTGGAAAAGCTGCCCTTGGTCAAAGGAAAGAAGGCTATGAGACTATCAGGAATAGCGTGTGTCATTCCATGTGGAAACACTATTAGGTGAGAGGCCTTGACAGGGTAACTAGCCTGGTCTACATGAGAACTCAGGTTGAACATGTAACAGAGAGGTCTGCCCTAAATATTGAGATGTCAATGCTCCAAATATTGCGTAGTCAATCAAGACAAAGATTCTCCTTTCATGGGGGATCTTGTTAAGAGTAAGAGACATCTAGTATCTGAGGGATAAAGGGGGCTACACGGAGTGTCTATTTTAAACTGTTGAGATGAGACTCGCAGCAACCAATGAATGGATAAAAGCCATACAGAAAGCAAGCCGCAGCCCACCACCACACTCTCAGCACCCCTACTGTTGGTGGGGTGCTTTACTCGGTTGTACTACCCGTCCTACACTGTGTTTCCTCCTTCATTCACCCCACATCATCCCTCCTTACACGCAGCAGCCAACACGTCTGCTTGTTCTGGCTTGGATGACTGCGGACTGCGGTGGAGGAGTATGGCAGACACTACACGTAACCACCATGGAGTCCATCAGGTCGGGAAGCACCTATTAGTCAGAATATAAAATGATAACTTTCCCTAAGCAGACAAAAAAAGTCTTCTTTGAATACAAAATAGCCTCTCCCTGGTTATATGGGGGTTTTCCCATGTATACCCACATCTAGCACAGATAGCAAAAGGAGATGTTTTGGTTTTTATCAGAATAATCCGTTTAAGTCGATGATAAAGGGGCTTAGCATTATTCATATGGTTCTGAGCTTTTTTTGAAAAATCATGATCCTGTTGGAATTGGAATGACTTCAGTTTCATTACTGTTAAAATAGAAGATTGCTGCACTTAGATTTTTACTCAGTTTAAAATATGTCTCTTAGGCAAAGTTAGGGAAATTTGTTTGCTAGGCATATAATAAGTTTTCTTTTGAAAAGTTAATACATTAATGTTCTTTTCTAAGACATGCAAGGAAGACTTAAAATACAAACAAGCAAAAAAAAAATTGTTTTACTGAGAGATGATCTATTGACAATAATTTTTTTTCCCCCTAATCACTTCCTAAAAGTCCATGACTTATCACCTTATACCAGGAAGCACCTTTACTTAAATAAGCTAATTAATAGTCTGGTTGACTCCATATACTTCTTCAAATTACAAATTAGTAACTGTCCCAGGTGACGCTAATGGTAAAGAAACCACTTGCCAATGCAGGAGACCTAAGAGGTGTGGGTTCCTGGGTTGGGAAGATCCCCTGGAGGAGGGCATGGCAACCTACTCAGTATTCCTGCCTGGAGAATCCCATGGACAGAGGAGCCTGGTGGGCTACAGTCCATGGGGTTGCAAAGAGTTGGACACAACTGAGGCAACTTAGCACGCACACATGCACAATCACTTTGAACATGAATACACACTAAACTGTATGAATTTCAGCTATTTCCAGTATAACATTCCAAGTATGTCTTTCTGTTATCAAATATCAAATATGATCCATGTAAGTTTCATTACTAGCTATCAAAACTTAGTTTTCAATAGTTTCTATAACTATTATGTCTAATATGAAAAATACTTATGAACTGAGCACCATATATTAGGATTAGTTGACAAAGTTCTGTCTAGTAAAAGCTATGGTTTTTCCAGTAGTCATGTATGGATGTGCGAGTTGGACTATAAAGAAAGAGGAACACCAAAGAATTGATGTTTTTGAACTGTGGTGTTGGAGAAGACTCTTGAGAGTCCCATGGACTGCAAGGAGATCCAGTCAGTCAATCCTAAAGGAAATCAGTCCTGAATAGTCACTGGAAGAACTGATGCTGAAGCTGAAGCTCCAATACTCTGGCTACCTGATGTGAAGAACTGACTCACTGGAAAAGATCCTGATGCTGGGAGGGATTAGGGGAAGGAGGAGAAGGGGACAACAGAGGATGAGATGGTTGGATGGCATCACTGACTCGATGGACATGGGTTTGAGTAAACTCCGGGAGTTGGTGATGGACAGGGAGGCCTGCTGTGCTGCAGTCCATGGAGTTGCAAAGAGTAGGACATAACTGAGCAACTGAACTGATTAGGATTATCTAAGCTTTAAAATTTAGAATGGATTAACGATCATTTTTATCATTACTCTAAAATGTTGTTTATAAGTATTTTCAAGAGCTTACACGGCTGCTTCTTAGCCTATTTCCTTATTGCCCATGCCCCCACATACATACATTGAATACACACACACATACACACACACCTCGAATCATCTACCTGCCACCTTCATGTAAACCAGTAAAAGCAGAGGACATCTGTTTTATAGATCAGTCTTTAATTCTAGCTCATCACCCTGTCCTCTAGTCTACTGAAAAGATATGTCACAGAAACACCGTTTATTTCCTTAAATTAGTAGAAAATGTTAGTGCTTCCTTTAACCCAATATCCTTTGGATCAGCACTATAAGCCTTGTCTCTAGACCCTGTCATTTCTTTAGGAGTTCTTCACAATCTGAAATCAAACCGTTAGATATGCTATCATCTAGTCAGGAAGTTAACAATTCATTTCTCTGGTTGGTGATTTGATTTTATTTAAAAGACATTTATTGAGAATCTGGTTATGATTCAAACACTTTGCCAGGTTATGAAGAGGATAATATAATGGATAAAACACTTTAACTTGCACTAACTCTTCAGTAAAATACCAAGGCATATCTTTACCTTTATCTTACTCTTTATACCAAAATAAATTCAAGGTAGACCACAGACGGGGAAAACAAAAACAAACAACAGACAAACAAAACTATCCGTCTGGTTTGCTGGCCATCTAAAAGCTCTACAGGAAAGTCAGGAGAGCTTTAATAAATATTAGAGCATACTACGGGTAGAATTATGTCCCCCTTCAAAGTCATATGCTGAAGTTCTAACCCCCAGTACCTCACAATGTGACCTTATTTGGAAATAAAGTCTTCACACATATAATCAGTTAAGCTAGGATGAGGTCATACTAGAGTAGGACTGGCCCCTAATCCAGTATGACTGGTATCCCTACAAAAGAATTTTGGAAATAAAAGGCACACAGGGAGAATGCCACATGAAGATTGGAGGTGTGCCGCCATAATCCAACGAACTCCCAGAAGCTAGGACAGAGGCATGGAAGAGATTCTTCCCTAGCACCTTCAGAGAGGGCACAGCCCTGCTGATGCCTGGATTTCGGACTTCTGGGCTCCAGAAGTGTCAGACTACGTTTCTGCTGTTCAAACCACTCAGTTTGTGGACATTTGTTATGGTACTGCTAGTAAACTACTGCAACCGAGTAAAACCCTGCACCTCCTCCTCACCCAGTACAAAGGCCCTTCCATGTCTTCTCCCTCTTGTTTATAGAAAAGCTAAAGCCTCCCAGGCCTTCCTGAGTCACAAAAGAGCTGAAGCAAGCAATTAATGATTAGGACAACAGAGTCATAAACTTAGTGTCTGACGCACATTCTGAGTCATTTTACTGATACCATACCTGCCACCAGTGGAAAAGGCTATCTGCATAATGACCAGACTGCAGCCATGACATGAACCGCTTCATCTTGAGCAGTCTGAATCTACGGCTAACACGACTCCAAAAGCTGGTCATAAGAGAAGGGGATTAACACTACTGCTTATAACATGTAATATCTTTGTGGACATCAAAATAATTGTAGCTTACTCTGCCTGTATACATAAACAGACAACTGTAACTATCAACAAAGAGATGGCTACAGATCCATGTTGACATCTTCCACTCGAAGAATATAGTGCCCTGTGTCAGCAAAAAGAAGTTACAGAAGATGAACTTTCATCAAAATGGAATGATATCCAGACAAGAAGGGATTTGTAAGCAGCTTTTGGCAGGAAGGAGCTCCCTGAAGGAGGCCCCTTTTGTCTTGTCACTAACCTAAAACCAAGCACCCCACGCTCTACTCATATCCGTCCCAGCACACCTTTCAAATCTTTTGATCATATGACATCTGCATAATGTGTTGGTTTCTCCCATAAATCAAATAAGTAAACATGAATATATGATTAACAGATGACCAGCTCTTTCCTCACTTCCCCTTCAGTAATCTTTCAAACAAAACAGTGTGAACAAGATAGCACCTAAAGAAAACTCACAGGAAGTCAACAAGCCTGCACACAAGCCCACACACCAGGGACTGGAGATGACTCTTCCCCAACCTCCATGTCAATGATTAACTGAGATTACTTTCCTTTTTCCCTTTAAAAACTTTATTGGCTAACTTTTGGAGGTGGTTTTTGGAGGACACTGAGTCTACCGTCTCCTAAGATGGCCAACATTTTGATTAAATGTGACTTTCTTTTCTACCAACATTCAGTTCAGTTCAGTCGCTCAGTCGTGTCCAACTCTTTGTGACCCCATGAATCGCAGCATGCCAGGCCTCCCTGTCCATCATCAACTCCCGGAGTTCACTCAGACTCATGTCCATCTACCAACATTACCTCTCTTGAATATTGATTTTTAAATGGAAAGCAGCTGAACCTGATTCAGTAACACTAATACAGAATGCGGAAAGTCACTCTAAGGAAATATAAAAACAGTTTCATCCATCTCATTAGAACTGGTTCAAATGTGTTCTTTTTAATGGCTGAGTAATACTCCATTGTGTATATGTACCACTGCTTTCTTATCCATTCATCTGCTGATGGACATCTAGGTTGTTTCCATGTCCTGGCTATTATAAACAGTGCTGCAATGAACATTGGGGTACATGTGTCTCTTTCTATTCTGGTTTCCTCAGTGGGATTGCTGGGTCATAAGGCAGTTCTATTTGCAATTTTTTAAGGAATCTCCACACTGTTCTCCATAGTGGCTGTACTAGTTTGCATTCCCACCAACAGTGCAAGAGGGTTCCCTTTTCTCCACACCCTCTCCAACATTTATTGCTTGCAGACTTTTGGATCACAGCCATTCTGACTGGTGTGAAGCGGTAGGTACCTCATTGTGGTCTTATTTGCATTTCTCTGATAATGAGTGATGTTGAGAGATGATATGGGGTGGGAGGTGGGAGGGGGGTTCATGTTTGGGAACTCATGTACACCCATGGTGGATTCATGTCAATGTATGGCAAAACCAATACATATTGTAAAGTAAAATAAAGTAAAAATAAAAATAAAAAAATTAAATTAAATTAAAAAAAACAACAAAGAGCCATAAAAGTCATTGATAATATTAAGTGGATAGTTTTTTTTTTAATTGTATGGCAAAGAAAAACAAAACAAACCGGTGTTGTGTTAATCACACAGTCATGTCCGACTCTTTGCAATCCCATGGACTATAGCCCTCCAGGCTCCTCTGTCCATGGACTTCTCCAGGCAAAAATACTGGATTGGTTTGCCATTTTCTTCTCCAGGGGATCTTCCCAACCCAGGGATTGAACTCGGGTCTCCTGCATTGCAGGCAAATTCTTTATCATCTAGGCCACTAGGGAGGCCACCAAAACCCAAACCAGAAAATATAGGAAAAAACTTCCCCTTCTGGAATTTCAACTAAGGGCCCAAAGCTGAGGAAAATAATCAGTCAATGCAGGACCTAAAAAGGGGCTGCCAAGATTAGTCTATCCTCCCCAACAGTCTATATAAGCAAGGGCTGAGAGAGAATATAGGGTTCTTTAGAAGTCAAAGAAAAGGTTGTCAGAGCTATGGCATTTCCTTGGTCCCTGACATAGCTGGAATGAGAGAGGCTTCAGAAAATACCTAAGCAAGAGCAACCTGGGTCTCCTAGGGCTTGGGGAACACAGGGAATTCTTTGAAATGACCCCAAAGGCAAGTGACTGATGGACCAAGGTGCCTGGCAGAGCATAGCGCCAAGCTATGCCAGGGAAAGGTGCGGATATAGGGCCAATCCCTTGGGGCAAATGGGAACTGGTAAAAGAGCAATGTTTAAGCTGAATGAAAAGAAATCTAGTCCAAGAAAAACCACCTGGAGGAGAAAGTGAATCCCAGGAGAGGGGCCACCAAAGTAGGAAACTAGAAGGCTGAATAAGGATGACTGAGAGCTTAGAAGATACCTTCATCTCAGATCACCATGAGGAATTTTTAAAATAGGAATCCTAAACTTTATATGAGCAAATCCAGTGATCTATGTAACACTGGTGGTAAGTGCTACTGATTTGGGTTTTGATATTTTCTTTTGGTAGTCATTTGCTTAAAGGCTGAGAAAAAATAGGCAGATAAGACAAATGGCCTCTAGGAGAAGATGCTGATGGATGCTGGAAAGCACATTTCTTTTCCATTTCAGGGTAACTGTGACTCCTATTTGCTGAGCTTGAATGCCTGCCATGTGTGGAAACGCAGCACTTGCAAGGCTTTCTGCAGAAGAGAAAATTTAAACAGCAGATGGGAGAAAAAAACAGAAAACTTAAATTGCAGGATATGGAGAGTTTAAAATGTATCTGACAAAAGGAAGCTTAAAAGTGTTTAATGAAAATTGTGATTACAGAGATGGTAGTTAAGTAAGGGTATAGCCAAGGTAGTATTGACAAGGTGAAGAAAGTTAGATTTTGAGGAAAAAAAAATGTTTCTCTTTTTAAGAGATATTTAATGTCATCTGAACTTTAGTCTCAAAGAGCCTAAATGAATGGGATATGTTTAGTTATACTAGTCTAGTTAGACTCTTCGAGAACGGGGTATAAGATATACACAAAGACATTTTCATGGAGAAGTCTGTAGAAAAAACATACTGAGTTTAAGATAGCTTTGGGTTGAAGGAAACTTTGGCTGGGGTGCACATGAGAAAGCTACTCCAAATGATAGACACACACAAGAAATGGTTGTTAGAGTCTGGGGCTGTTGTTGTTGTTGTTAGTCACTAAGTTGTGTCTGACTCTTTGTGAGTCCATGGACTGTAGCCCACCAGGCTCCTCTGTCCATGGGATTTACCAAGCAAGAATACTGGAGTAGGCTGCTGGTTCCTTCTCCAGGGATCGAACCCACATCTCCTGTTTGGCAGGTGGATTCTTTACCACTGAGCCACCCGGGAGGCCTGAGGGCTGGGAACTCAACTTGAAAACCTCAATATCATCCCAAAGGTGTTAGATTCACCATTAGGTCTGAGGAATGCACTCAGAGAAATCTTCTGAGCCCCTGAAAAATAAAGGGAAGTTCAGAAAGTCACGGTGCCTTGGTTGTTTACCATGTGATCCAAGAGAGTTAGACTTCAGGTTGGTAAAGGTTTATATTTTTATTCAGATATTTCATCTCAGTACTTTAACTTTAAAGAGAGTTCAAGTTTCCAAAGACAAAAAAAAAAAAGTCATAGCAACTTTAACATCTTAGGGAAAACCAGAGTGAATTTTGGGTCAAATCAATACTTCATATCTTTACCTCTTTTGGCGTCTTAGGTTTTTAACATACTTTCATATTTTCTAACACTTTGTAACCTATAGAAAAGATTTCTATGCATTTAAAATATAATACATTATTCAGTGTAAAGCATCAAAACACGTGTGTTGAACTTCCCACTATGGGACACTGAATTATAGTATTAAATATTGCATTACATTGACCATACAAGCTCCTGTACCATCTCCATTTATAGTCTGGTAGATCTTTTTGACTGCCATCCATATACTTTTCACATAGATTGAGGAGAAAACATGATTTCTTGGCATTAGGTACCATTTCCCACTGCTTTCTCTTGTACAAGAAAAAGAACCAGCAGATAGATTCCTTATAGAACACTCAAAAATCTAGGACTCACCATATTTACTGAAAAACACATTAATATATATTTTAAAGAGACAAAGCAAGAGACCAAGTCCTAAAGTTGCTTCCTGGAGAATGAGAAAAATGATGTCCTGAGGTCTAAACTTAATATTCACAGGAGTGATTCACACAGAATCATTGTTCTCTCTGATAATACATCACCTCCATGGAATAAACTCAGTTCTGATCCTAAGATACTGTTTCAAAATTCTCTGTCTAGATTCTTTCAAATATTTATTATGAGTGAGGCTTTATTCTGGAAAAATACCAACACTCTGCATCTTTTCAAAATTACTAATTTATTGCCTGTTCTGCAATTTGCCTGTACTGTCACTGACCTGTTCTTTAATCCACTAAATACATGTTAATAATTCATTGATCTATGTCATTTGTATCTAGAAAATAATTTTTTTTAATTTTTATTTTTACTTTATTTTACTTTATAATACTGTATTGGTTTTGCCATACATTGACATGAATCCACCACGGGTGTACATGCGTTCCCAAACATGAACCCCCCTCCCACCTCCCTCCCCATAACATCTCTCTGGGTCATCACCGTGCACCAGCCCCAAGCATGCTGTATCCTGCATTGGACATAGACTGGCAATTCGATTCTTACATGATAGTATACATGTTACAATGCCATTCTCCCAAATCATCCCACCCTCTCCCTCTCCCTCTGAGTCCAAAAGTCTGTTATACACATCTGTGTCTTTTTTGCTGTCTTGCATGCAGGGTCATCATTGCCATCTTTCTAAATTCCATATATATGTGTTAGTATACTGTTTTGGTGTTTTTCTTTCTGGCTTACTTCACTCTGTATAATCGGCTCCAGTACAGTATATATTTCTTTGATTATATATTTATTATGTATATAATCAATTATTATGTGTATTTGCCAGTGCTGGAGAGAGTATCTACGTTTTATGGTAGGAGTTATGACCACTTGTTGCATTAACAGTGAATGCTTCTGAGTTATAGACACAATCAGCTTATACTATGCCTTGGATATCACCAAAACAAATAAACAAAAAGTATCTGAACATAATTAAAAATCATTGATCATCTTGGTTTGGAAATATAAGAAATATAAGAAATTTCAATCCAAATTCCTCTTCCCACCACACACTCCAACCATGTATGTATAAGAGGCAACATAGTACAGTGAAAGGAATCTGCTTTAAAATAAGACATCCCCAGGCCAATTCCTCTGAAATGTACATTTTTTTGAGTTTTAATCTATATAAAATGAAAATAGAACTATTTTAGGGGATTAATACATAGGTATTAATGGGAGATAATACACACATAACCAGTTTGTTGAGAAGAAAGGAACCAAATGCACTTCCCTGGTACCAACTTCCAAACTGGACGAGGCTTGATGGAGGCAGAAACTCTAACCTGGATGAACGTTTTGTTCAAGATCAGGTTGGACTTTCCAATACCTGAAAGTGATAGTACTCTAATACCTAACACTAATGGGAGAATTTATGGAATATTCCATAAATAATTCCATACAAAATATTCCACAGGACAGGGAAAGGCTCAGAACATGTCTTAAGGGGATTGTAGGTTCTACCAAGTTCAATCTATTCACTAAATGGCTTTCTCAGTGTAAAGCAGTTTGTTGTTTAGTGGCTCAGTTATGTCTGACTCTGCGACCCCATGGACTGCAGCACACCAGGCTTCCCTGTCCTTCACCAACTCCTGGAGCTTGCTCAAACTCATGCCCATTGAGTCAGTGATGACATCCAACCATTTCATCCTCTGCCATCCCTTTCTCCTCTTGCCCTCAATCTTTCCCAATATGAGAGTCTTTTTCAATGAGTCGGCTCCTTGCATCAGGTGGCCAGAGCTTCAATTTCATCACCAGTCCTTCCAATGAATATTCAGGGTTGATTTTCTTTAGGATTTACTGGATCGATCTCCTTGCTGTCCAATGGACCCTCAAGCGTCTTCTCCAACGCCACAGTTCAAAAGCATCAATTCTTTGGCGTTCAGCCTTCTTTACGGTTCAACTCTCACAACCACACATGACCACTGAAAAAACCATACCTTTGACTATATGGACCTTTGTTGGCAGAGTAATGTCTCTGCTCTTTAATAAGCCATCTAGGCTTGTTTATTCAAGAAAATACTCTTAAATTTTTCTATTATAATATATAGTAATCTTGCTGACTCCAAACTTCTACTCACCTCAAATAACCCAACTCCAAGAACCTAACATGTTTACTAAAATTAAGTACTAACACATACTGGGGCTTCCCAGGTGGGGTTAGTGTTAAAGAACCTGCTGCCAATGCAGGAGGCTCGAGGGAAGGTGTGGCAACTCACTCCAGTATTCTTGCCTGGAGAATCCCATGAATAGAAAAGCCTGGCGGTCCATAGAGTCTAGTCCATAGGGTCACACAGAGTCAGACATGACTGAAGCAACTTATCACATACACACTGACACATTATACATTCTTGAAAAATTCTTAGTGACATCATTTATAATAAAAAAGTTTAGAACTGAATAACTGAATGGGAGTGGAATCCAACATAAAACAATCATTATAGATATATTTTCTTCTTTTACTATCATATAAATGTGTCCAGTGAGGGATAAGAGAACAATAGGGCTTTTCCAGAAACTAAGTGAGTTGTATATTCTCAGAGCATACATCAACTAATAAGAAAGCTACAGGATAAAACAGAAGTTCTACAAGAAGAAAATAGAATGATATACAACAGGATCATGTTTCCCAGAGTTTGATTCCTTACACGTTTTCAGTCTCAAGACCATGGAATCTTGGAGATGGACGTGACCTTTGAGAACCACCCATTCCAATATCCCGTTTGACAGGCGAGGAAACTGAGACTCAAGAAGTAACTTGGCAAATTAAAGGTACAACTTAGAGAACACAGGACTCCTGACTCCTCGTCCAAATGCTGTTTTCACTCTGTCCCATTATCCTGAAAACAACAGCACATTGTCCTATTAATACGTTTCATTTTAATTTGCAGCCTCATCTGAAAGCTCTACAGCAACACCTATTAAAAGTATCTTCACTGTGAAGTTCTGGTATTATGGGACCTAATCATATACCAAGCTGAAAAGATGAGTAATGATCCACTGGTGAGCATGTAAACAATTCCTAGTTAACATAAACATTATTTCCACAATGTTTTATTTGTATCATGCCATGCTTTAATGTATTATAATTTCACTTAATTTCTCAGCCTTTCTCCTGGTGAAAATAGTATGTTCTCAGGATTTCCGAAAATAGTTGTATTTCACTAAGAAGCCCACTTTCCAGGCAGCACTAGTGGTAAAGAATCCATATGCCAATGAAGGAGACACAAGATGCAGGTTCAGTCCCTGGGTTGGAAAGATCCTCCGGAGTAGGAAATGGCAACCTGCTCTAGTATTCTTGTCTGGAAAATTCCATGAACAGAGGAGCCTGGTGGGCTACAGTCCATGGGGCCACAGAGAGTTGGACATGACTGAACTACGAAGCAGCAGCAGCAGCCTATTTCTTATGGAAATAAACTTACAAAGATTTTGGAGATCAGCACACATAATAGCAGATGAAAAGTGAAACCTCAATTAAATTTGAGCCACACAGACTACAAACAAAACTCTTCAGGGTAAATCACATTTTATTTTGAAACTGTATCCAGTTAGTGATCTCATGTTCACAGTCAAAGTGCTGACATGAAGGAAGGTGAAGAGGTTCATGAAAAGTGAATGTGCTTGAGAAGAGAATAAATTACGTCAGCTGTTTTAGGGGTGCAGTACCAATGTATGCAAATTTTGGTTAAATGTCAAAAGTCCAGGAAAATATGCTGGGAAATAACCAAGTTACTCTAGAAAGTCTAACTAGAAACACTCTATTGCTTTACTCCAACAGTAAGGTTACCACATGGGCTTCCCGTAAAGAGTCTGCCTGCAATGCAGAAGACTCTGGTTCAATTATTGGGTTGAGAAGGTCCCCTGGAGAAGAGATAGGCTACCCACTCCAGTATTGAGGGGCTTCCCTGGTGGCTGAAATGGTAAAGAGTCTGCCTGCAATGTGGGAGACCTGGGTTTGATCCCTGTGTTTGATCCCTATGTTGGGAAGATCCTCTGGAGAAGGGCAAGGAACCCACTCCAGTGTTCTTGCTTGGAGAATCCCCATGGACAGGGGAACCTGGCGGGCTACAGTCCATGGATTGCCAAGAGTCAGAAATGACTGAATGATTAAGCACACATGTGCACAAGGGTATCCAGCACGCTGGTTCATGCTGCTGCTTGTTAACTGTGACCTTGACCAAGTTATTTAACTTTCCTGCTCTATAGTATATTCATCTTTCAATGGGGGATGATAAGGGTACCTAAAATATAAGGCTGTTGTAAGAGTTAAATTTTTAAGCATTAAGAATAGTGCCTGGCATGAGTCAGTGTCAAGCGTTTGGTAATTATTATTATTATCTTCAGGAAAGGAAACAGCAGTCAGTCAGTCAGCAGCAGCCCACTGTCGATCAATCAGGAGGAACAGAAGAAGGAGCACTGAAAAGGACCTGAGTGATAAGTGATTCAGTCACTTGGTAGAGGAAACACTTGGTTGCGACTTGCTGAAACAGAAACAAGAGTTGAGCTCTCCTCTGTTCAGAAGTCCTCCTGCAAAATGTATGGTGGCCAAAGTATATGCATGAGTTTGTCAGATGTCATTCCATATTGATTGTGTAGATATGGCAGCCGGAATTCACTGTGAATCATTGAGGGCGAAGCTGGACTGAGTCAGTAATGGAAATGAGACAAGACCTGATTTTGACCATGATGTTGGCTAGGTTGTACATGTAACCAACAAAATTAAAATGCCCCAGCTGTCACACAAAGCAGGCATAAGGCTTCCTCTTAACTTACTTTCACATAGTTACACATCAGGCATAGAATTTAAACAAACAATTGCATTTCTACAGTATATAGATTTTTAAGGTGACAAATATATAATGTGTCTTTGATAACATTTCCAGATTTTTAGGCATATTTTTATGGGCTCCTTAACTTTTCTGATGTTGGAAATGAATAATTATATAACTCTGCTTTGAAATTTGGCAGATCTTTAAGAGCTATTTGGCTAACTTAGAACATTATCACATTCAGCACAGCCCAGGAAATCCAAAATCACCAAAAAGGGAAAGGCAGTGGAATAGAAATGTGTCTTTTCCATAGATGCTGAGAACAAATCACTTCTGTTGTTTAGCAATTTTTTTCCCTCAAATTATATCTGAGCCAAGGCTTTAGAAAATGTTTTTAATCCATCCTTTGGGAACATTTTTATTTTAAAGACTGTATGTAGGCCTAGAATAGGGGGCATTATCACAGGCCTTCCCAAAGGATCATGAGTAGGTACCAGGGGGTGTCCTGGCCTCTGAAATTGTATGTTGTTTGGATATGTCTGTGACAGTAAAGCTGCTGGGAGAGGAGACGATAGTAACTGCCATCAGAGTCTCAAAAGATTTTATAATTCCCCCATTATCCTCCTCAAAATAAATAAACAAATAAACAAACCAGTCTGGAGAATACTGAGAGAGGTATAAAATGATTAGTGGTTGTGTGCATTAATGAGGAACATTCATGCAGATGGTATAAATGGCTGCGTGTCACCACTTCTCCAAATTCTCAAAACAGAAGAGGGCAAAGGCCAAAAGAGATAATACTCTTCAGAAATCTCCTAATCGTCACACGGAAAAAGCATTGGTTAAGTGGAAAAATATGAAGAGTTGATATTTATGAGAACTGAAGGATGCGGTTCTGGTTGATTTGACCTTGGTCTTGCCCATATGACCACTATTTAGGATCATGACATCCTCTAGGGCAGGATCAAACAGAGATCACACTTACATAATTCATTCATCTGATCTTTTTAACACTGTGGAGTTAATTTTGTTAGGTCTATTTTGTAAATGAGCAAACCAAAGCACAGCAAGGACAAGTGACTTGCTCAAGATCAATTTAAGGACCAATTATCAATTGAGCTGGCATGTGACCCAGACATTCTGATTCCTGAGCCAGTGCACCTAACACAGAGGTCCTCCTGCCTCCAGGGAGGGCAGAGCTGACCAGGAACCTGAATTTATTACCATCACTATTACTTGTGCCACAAATTGGGGGCTGAGGAAGCTTATTAGGAAGCAGACTAGATGTGAGCTGAGCCTATTCCCCTATTCAGATTTTACCGACACCCACGTTCTAGCAGTCTCTAGGTGTAGTGTGCTGTGATCTGGGGAGCAAGCTCTTAGAACACAGTGTTGTGTCTCAGGAGTGGGATTTTCTCTAATTCTGTCAAGGGGAATTGGTACCATATGTTACCATGCTGGGGATGGAGATTTGATTTCAACAACAAAGGTCACATTTGAAAGTCATCAGTTGTTTGAGCCTATAGCTAAAAACATACACACATCTACTGGGACTTAGAATGTGAAAAACTATTAGGGGAATCTTTCACAGGAGGCCATGGGAGACTAGAAAGAACCTTAAACTAAGAATTAGGAGCCTCTAATTCTAGTTCTGGGTTAGATACTAGCAGGAATGATTCCTCATTCTCAGTTACAGTGTTTTCATTTATGAAAGGGTATATTAAACTAGATACCCTGAGGTCTTTACTGAAGGACTGATGCTGAAGCTGAAACTCCAATACTTTGCCCACCTGATGCAAAGAACTGACTCATTTGAAAAGACCCTGATGCTTGGAAAGATTGAAGGTGGGGGAGAAGGGAACGACAGAGGATGAGATGGTTGGATGGCATCACCGACTCAATGGACATGAGTTTGAGTCAGCTCTTGGAGTTGGTGGTGGACAGGGAAGCCTGGTGTGCTGCAGTCCGTGGGGGTCACAAAGAGTTGGACACAACTGAGCAACTGAACTGAACTGAGTTGATGATTTGACCCTGCTTGTGTGTCATAACTGTGTACTTCATGCGGATTTAGAAGATATGATTTTTAAATTTGTGTCATCCTCTCCATATAGGGGACAAGGTTGTGGGATTCATTAGAACCAATAGCTGAGTTAAATAATGATTTTGTGGAATACTCAAGTGCCAAAGAAATTTCAGTCATTTTGAGGTTAAGTAGAATTCCAAATTGATATCAAAAGTTAATTTAAAACTAGATTCTCAATTTGTCTCCCAGGCTCCTAACCTCCCACCCCTATATCCAAGCTACAAAATAAATTATAGACAGTGTGAACCATTTCTTTACAAGCTAATTTTTCCATTTATCTCTGAGGTTCAGGTCAATTTGTTCCACTTAGTTTTCTAATCACTTTCCTCTAAAGAGGAAAGGAAGAAACACAACTTAGCACGACAGGCTTTTAAGGTAGGCAACTCAATAAAAAAATTAATAAAATGTCAGTGCCACTGGGATATAATATTAATTTCAGGATGTGCATGGATAATTTATATTATATACTGGCAGTATCTACAGTGGGGCCATTTCTACTCAAGCCAAAGGCTCTCCATAGTCTATGTCCACGGTACGAGAGTCAAAACTGTTTCACCCAAGAGATGTTTCACCTGGTTTGAGCCCAATGGGAGGTAGAGATTGATTATCACAGGTCACAAATATATCATACTTGTGATTACCACATGTCACAAATATAATATACATAGGATAATACCACAATAAAGCAGGTATCAGGAGACTATCATAGGAGTTAAGCCAGGTTAAAATAAATAAGACTCACATTTACCCAAGTAGATTGCTCTGGTGTTATTAAGTGTGCATTTTTTTTTCCTTAATGCTATTGATTCCCCTTAGAAACTTTTGGTAAAATGCATCAATATACCTCATGGGGCTGCCATGAAGATTAAATTATATAATACATACACAATTCTTAGAAAGTATCTGGCATACGCATGTAGTAAATTCTCAAAAAATGATTCTCTTTTTAATGGCTGAGTAATACTCCATTGTGTATATGTACCACAGCTTTCTTACCAATACAATATATTAATGCATATATATGGAATTTAGAAAGATGGTAATGATAACCCTGTATATGAGACAGCAAAAGAGACACAGATGTATAGAACAGTCTTTTGGACTCTGTGGGAGAGGGAGAGGGTGGGATGATTTGGGAGAATGGCATTGAAACATGTATAATATCATACATGAAACGAATCGCCAGTCCAGGTTCGATGCAGGATACTGGATGCTTGAGGCTGGTGCACTGGGACGACCTAGAGGGATGGTGCGGGAGGGAGGGGGGTTCAGGATGGGGAGATTCATGTTGATGTATGGCAAAACCAATATAATATTATAAAGTAATTAACCTCCAATTAAAATAAATAAATTTGTATTAAAAAATGATTCTCATTTCATCTGTTAGGAGTGTTGTCTCTATATAACAGATATGGCAAAGCAGCTGCTTAAGGAAATCCTCTCCTAACACAGTAAAAGTCAGGGATAGACAGCCCAGTGCTTATAAGGAAGCTTTAGGACTCCATCAAGGTCACAGATCCTTCCATCTTAAAAGAGATTGACCCAGACTTGCCTGAGTGTCCAGGAGCCTCCAGCAGAGGCGTGGGTCGGTGGCGGCCTGCTGCAGGGCTGGGGGCACTGAGAGCAGCAGTGCACAGCATGGGATCGTTTGAGGGAGGTCACTATCTTCATTACCTCCACCATAGTTTGGCCCCAGGTAGATAGCAGGGAGGGAACAGAGCTCCACCCATCAACAGAAAATTGGATTAAAGATTTACTGAGCATGGTCTCACCCATTAGAACAAGACCCAGTTTCCCCCTTAACCAGTCTCTCCCATCAGGAAGCTTCCATAAGCATCTTATCCTTCTACATCAGAGGGCAAACAGACTGAAAACCACAATCACAGAAAACTAACCAATCTAATTGCATGGACCACAGCCTTGTCTAACTCAGTGAAACTATGAGCCATCCCATGTAGGGCCACCCAAGATGGACGGGTCATGGTGGAAAGTTCTGACAAAATGTGGTCCATTGGAGAAGGGAATGGCAAAATTCAGGATTCTTGCCTTGAGAACCCCATGAATAGTATGAAAAGGCTAAAAGACAGCACACTGAAAGATGAACTCTCCAGGGCGCTAGGTGCCCGATATGCTACTGGAGATCAGTGGAGAGAAAACTCCAGAAAGAATGGAGAGTTGGAGCCAAAGAAAAATCAACACACAGTTGTGGATGTGACTGGTGATGGAAGCAAGGTCCTATGCTGTAATGAGCAATACTGCATAGGAACTTGGAATGTTTGGTTCATGAATCAAGGCAAATTGGAAGTGGTCAAACAAGAGATGGCAAGAGTGAATGTCGACATTCTAGGTATCAGTGAACTAAAATGGACTGGAATGGGTGAATTTAACTCAGATGACCACTTTATCTACTACTGTGGGCAAGAATCACTTAGAAGCAATGGAGTAGCCATCATAGTCAACAAAAAGAGTCCGAAATGCAGTACTTGGATGCAATCTCAAAAATGACAGAATGATCTCTGTTCATTTCCAAGGCAAACAATTCAATATCATGGTAATCCAAGTCTGTGCCCAGACCAGTAATGCTGAAGAAGCTGAAGTTGAGCGGTTCTGTGAAGACCTACAAGACCTTCTAGAAATAACACCAAAAAAAAAAAAAAAGATGTCCTTTTCATTATAGGGGAATGGAATGCAAAAGTAAGAAGTCAAGAAACACCTGGAGTAACAGGCAAATTTGGACTTGGAGTACAAAATGAAGCAGGGCAAAGGCTAACAGAGTTTTGCCAAGAGAATGTACTGGTCATAGCAAACACCCTCTTCCAACAATATAAGAGAAGATTCTACACATGGACATCACCAGACGGTCAACACCAAAATCAGATTGATTGTATTCTTTGCAGCCAAAGATGGAGAAGCTCAATACAGACAGCAAAAACAAGACCGGGAACTGACTGTGGCTCAGATCATGAACTCCTTATTGCCAAATTCAGACTTAAATTGAAGAAAAGTAGGGAAAACCACTAGACCATTCAGGTATGACCTAAATCAAATACCTTATGATTATACAGTGGAAGTGAGAAATAGATTTAAGGGACTAGATCTGATAAACAGAGTGCCTGGTGAACTATGAACAGAGGTTCGTGACATTATACAGAAGACAGGGATCAAGACCATCCCCATGGAAAAGAAATTCAAAAAAGCAAAATGGCTGTTTGAGAAGGCCTCACAAATAACTGTGAAAAGAAGAGAAGTGAAAGCAAAGAAGAAAAGGAAAGATATTTGAATGCAGAGTTCCAAAGAACAGCAGGGAGAGATAAGATCACCCTCCTCAGTGATCCCTGCAAAGAAACAGAGGAAAACAATAGAATGGGAAAGACTAGAGATCTCTTCAAGAAAATCAGAGATACCAAGGGAACATTTCATACAAAGATGGGCTCAATAAAGGATAGAAACAGTATGGACCTAAGGGAAGCAGAAGATATTAAGAAGAGGTGGAAAGAATACAAAGAAGAATTGTATAAAACAGATCTTCATGACCCAGATAATCACGATGGTGTGATCACTCACCTAGAACCAGACATTCTGGAATGTGAAGTCAAGTGGGCCTTAGGAAGCATCACTACAAACAAAGTGAGTGGAGGTGATGAAATTCCAGTTAAGCTGTTTCAAATCCTAAAAGATGGTGCTCTGAAAGTGCTGCACTCAATATGCCAGCAAATTTGGAAAACTCAGCAGTGGCCACAGGACTGGAAAAGGTCAGTTTTCATTCCAATCCCAAAGAAAGGCAATGCCAAAGAATGCTCAAACTATCCTACAACTGCACTCATCTCACATGCTAGTTAAGTAATGCTCAATATTCTCCAAGGCAGACTTCAACAATATGTGAACCATGAACTTCCAGATGATCAAGCTGGATTTAGAAAAGGCAGAGGAACCAGACATCAAAGTGCCAACATCCACTGGATCATCAAAAAAACAAGAGAGTTCCAGAAAAACATCTATTTCTCCTTTATTGACTATGCCAAAGCCTTTGACTGTGTGGATCACAATAAACTATGGAAAATTCTGAGAGAGATGGGAATACCAGACCACCTGACCTGCCTCTTGAGAAATCTGTATGCAGGTCAGGAAGCAGCAGTTAGAACTGAACATGGAACAATAGACTGGTTCCAAATAGGGAAAGCATTACGTCAGGGCTGTGTATTGTCACCCTGCTTATTTAACTTGTATGCAGAGTACATCATGAGAAATGCTGGGCTGGAAGAAGCACAAGATGGAATCAAGATTTCCGGGGGAAATATCAATAACCTCAGATATGCAGATGACACCACCCTTATGGCAGAAAGTGAAGAAGAACTAAAGAGCCTCTTGATGAAAACGGAGGAGAGTGAAAAAGTTGGCTTAAAGCTCAACATTCAGAAAACTAAGATCATGGCATCTGGTCCCATCACTTCATGGGAAATAGATGGGGAAACAGTGGAAACAGTGTCAGACTTTATTTTTTGGGGCTCCAAAATTACTGCAGATGGTGACTTCAGTTGTGAAATTAAAAGACACGTACTCCTGGGAAGGAAAGTTATGAGCAACCTAGACAGCATATTAAAAAGCAGAGACATTACTTCACCAACAAAGGTCCGTCTAGTCGAGGCTATGGTTTTTCCAGTAGTCATGTATGGATGTGAGAATTGGACTATAAACAACGCTAAGAGCTGAAGAATTGATGCTTTTGAACTATGGTATTGGAGAAGACTCTTGAGAGTCCAATGGACTGCAAGGAGATCCAACCAGTCCATCCTAAAGGAAATCAGTCCTGAACATTCATTGGAAGGAAACTCCAATACTTTGGCCACTTTACGCGAAGAGCTGACTTATTTGAAAATACCCTGATGCTGGGAAAGACTGAAGGCAGAGGGAGAAGGGGACGACAGAAGATGAGATGCTTGGATGGCATCACAAACTGAATGGACATGAGTTTGTGTAAACTCCGGGAGTTGGTGATGGACAGGGAGGCCTGGCGTGCTGCAGTCCATGGGGTCGCAGAGAGTCGGATACGACTTAGCGAGTGAACTGAACTGAGCTGACACAGCTATTACTACAATGCATTGACACACCATATAGTGTGTCTAAAGGCATCA
Source organism: Capra hircus (assembly GCF_001704415.2). Lineage (NCBI taxonomy): Eukaryota > Metazoa > Chordata > Mammalia > Artiodactyla > Bovidae > Capra > Capra hircus. The sequence continues at coordinate 20,700,173 of NC_030827.1, forward strand.
TACTAAATAGTATGATGATTTTGTTTTCCAATTCTATGGCAATGGGTTGTCTCCTTAGGACTAAATGCCCAAAGTTTCAGAAGCGACAGAAGAAATCTTTGGCTTTGGTCACCCACACGTCACCACTTGTCTTCATGTCTCTCTTCACTTTTGCAGCAGCACTTTCCGTGAATCACCTCCATTATCCTGTGAGTCAGTTCCTACGTAATTAGCTTCCCATTCATCATTTGTCTTCAGAGGTGGTGCAGTTTCTTCCTGCGGAAGGTGCAGGCTTTTCTGCTCCTACCTCGCTGAGGCCTCTAGCTGATTTGCACCTAACGTGCAGCCCAGTGGATTACAGACAGCTCCCACCTCTAGTTCTGGTTGCACAGCCAACTCTGGCTGGCCTGGTGGGGTGCTGCAAAGTGTGTGGTGTACAGACTGTATCACCCGGGAGCTTGTTAGCATTGCAATTTCTGGCATCAGAATCTCTGGGCGTAGGGCCTAAGAATCTTTTTTTTTTTTTTTTCCAGCTTTATTGCAGTATAATTGGCCCAGGAACCTCATGCTTTTAACACTCTTCATATAATTCTTATTCATGCTCAAGTTTGAGAAAAATTGTCTCCATCCTCTCAGTGGTTTTCAGCATATCTCTAACCTAAACACTTAGCAGAAATAGAGATGTTCACACTTCAGGTTATCCACTCAGACAGAAGAATAGCTTATTTGCCTTCTCTGTCAACTACCATTTACAAGCAGGAAATGCTTTGAATATTTTTGGTTTAATTATAGTCAGCTACAGCAGAGCTGGCTGGGGGAAACAGGAACATTCCAAACATAATAAAATGCGGTCAATTATACTGGGCTGTGCTGATTTCCTGAGGGACAGTGAATGTTGCCCTATCAGGCAGTCCCTACCCGAATAAACATAGCTGCCTAGTTAGTGATTCACTCTCTCACACCTGTGTGTTGGAACCTGCCAGAAGCATTGAAATAAAATAGAGTACAGCCATCATCTCTTCATAAAAATCTACTGCAGCAAACCCAAAGGAGTTTGCAGTGCAGGCAATAAGAAGGGTTTTTTGTGTCACTGAAGAGTTTAGTGAGGGGCATTGACCTCCATGGTCCTCAGTGGACATGTGGATTTCTCATTATCTCCTTCACTTAAGAATTTCCAGGAGGGAAGCATGCCATGGCTTCTCAGGTGGCTCAGTGGTCAAGAATTCACCTGGCAATGTAGAAGACACAGGAGATGCAAGTTCAGTACCTGGGTTGGGAAGATCACCTGGAGAAGCAAATGGCAGCCACTCCAGTATTCTTACCTAGAAAATTCCATGGACAGAGGAGCCTGCGGGCTACAGTCCATGGGGCTGTGAACAGTCAGATACAACTTAGCAACTAAAGCACAAGCATAGCATGCCATGACTTCATGGAGTTTCAGAGGAAACAGGCTTATGAAACGTTCCTATTTCTAAACACTTGAAATAGAATCAAATGCTCTTTGTTTCTTCATTTCTCTATTCTAAAATACATTTCTGGAAAGTCTATATGATGTAAGGCACTTTGACGATAGCAGGAAGATATAAAATGAATAATAAAGAGTTTGAATAACCTCAAGGTGAGGCAGTCTCAGGACTTGCATACAGAAGATGATTTTTCCACAATGATGGTCCATTAAAGTGAAAGTGAAGTCGCTCAGTTGCGTCCAACTCTTTGCGACCCCGTGCACTGCAGCCCACCAGGCTCCTCTGTCCATGGGATTCTCCAGGCAAGAATACTGGAGTGGGTTGCCATTTCCTTCTCCAGGGGATCTTCCTGACCCAGGAATCGAACCCAGGTTTCCCGCATTGTGGGCAGACTCAGGTCCATTAAGGAATTAATCAAATACCGACAATGAAATGAGTGCTCATAGATTGAAGAGCGTTGTATTGACCAATTATTATACTGCTTCAACATGACAACACTGGTATTATACTTCAGCAGTCATAAAGAGGCTCTTGTTTCCTAGCAAGGCCCAAGCTTTGGTGTGTTCTAACAGAGAGGCCCATAGTATCTAATCCCTCAAGAGGACACAGTAAAAGAAATAAGTAGAAAGATGACTGCAACTGAAAAACTTTTTCTTAGATCATATTCTGATATCTTCTGTAGAATAGGAGTTCTCTCGGGTATTATTTATCTCTGCTTCTCATTCATGATGTAGTCCTTACCCTCATAACATTAATACTCATTACCAGCCTAGCAGGACTAAATAATATATTATAATTTTGTGTGAAGTTTTACCCTTAGATACTCTCATAGAGATATGGATGCTTTCCCAACTTGGTTGTGTACACTCAGTCACTAATTTAATAACTATTTACTTAACAAATAATTATTCTAGGTCCAGGGGATTTCATCTCTCTTCCCAGAAGAAGAAAAGATGTGGGCTTCCATCCAAGTACTAACCAGGCCTGACCCTGCTTAGCTTCTGAGATCAGACGAGATCAGGCATGTTCAGGGTGGTGTGGCTGTAGATAAGATATGGGCTCTACTCTAATGGAACTTAATTATTATTTATTGTGGTAAATAAGTAAAAATAATATTGTAATGGTAAAGTTTATGTTATGCATATGTTACACCAAAAAAAGTGAAAAAAAATGACACTTTAGTATCAGGCAAGAATAAATACTGGAAAGGGAAGTTAAGCAGCATCAGAGAATAGAGGTGATATGGGAATGGGTTGTGTGTCCTTTTAGACAGAGTGGTCAGAGAAGTCCTCTTGCAGGAGATGACATCTGACCAAATGGCATTAAGTGAGCAAGTGAGATTAAGCACATGACTTATGAGCAACTGTACTAAAAGAGGGAGGAAGTCATACTAACATCCGGGAGAAGAGCGTTCCAGGACTGGAGTGCAAAGGGCCTGAAGTGGGGAGGGTCATGGAGTATTTGAGAAATGGAAGGACATCGAGTGTTGGGGTACAAGGTCAGCGAGAAGAACAATGGTAAGAAATGAACTGGAAGGGGCTGCCAGGGGCCAGATCCTATAAATCATATGAGGGGATTTTGAGGCATTTGGGGGTTTTCAGTGTGATGGGAAGCTAATGAATGATTTTGAAGAAAGTATGAGATTTAATGCACTTTTCAAAAATTAAAATTTTACTTGGAAATAATTACAGATTCGCATGCACCTGTAAGAAACAATATACTCTTTACTTAGTATTCCTCAATGATAACATCTTACAAAAACTATAGGACAACATCACAACCAAGATGCTGACATTGATACAGTCAAGCCCAGAACATTTCCAGCACCACAAGGATGCCTCCTATTGCCCTTTTTTAGTCACGTCCACTTCCCACACCTTCCCATGTCCCTGCCCCTAGTGTTATTAGTCGCTCTGTTGTGTCCAACTCTTTACAACAGGACTTCAGCCTGCCAGGGTCCTCTGTCCATGGAATTCTCCAGACAAGAAGCAACCATTAATCTGTTCTCCATTTCTATAATTTTGTCGTTTCAAGAAAGTTGAATAAATGGAATCACACAGTATATGACCTTTGGGGATTGACTTTTTCACTTAGCATAAATCCTTGGAGATTCATCCACGTTAGTGTGTGTATCAATACTTCACTCCTTTTTATTGCTGAGTAGTGTCCTTGGTATGAAATGAACCACAATTTGTTTAGCCATTACCTGTTAAAGGGCATCTGGGTTGTTTACAGTTTGAGGTTATTAAGAATAATGCTGTTTTGAACATGTATGTACAGTTTCCTGTGTGAATATGTTTTTGCTCCTTTATGATAAGCTCAGGAATGCTATCACTGGGCCATATGTTTAGTTTTATAAGAGATTTGCAAACTGTTTTCCAGAGGAGTTGTACCATTCACATCCCACCATCATGACATGAAAGGTTCAGTTGCTCAGCAACCTTGCCAGCACCTGGCATTGTCAGCTTCTTCTCATTATGTTTATCTATTATTTTTTACTTTAGCCTTCTAATAATAATTCTAATATGTCATGGTATGACATTGTGGTTATAGTTTGAACTGCCTTAATAATTAATGATACTAAGTAGTTTTTCACATTCCTATTAGCTATTTAAACATATTCTTGGTGAAATATCTGTTCAGATCTTTTGTACAAGCAACATTTACTTTTAGTTTATAATTATATCTGGGTTAATCTTTCCCTTTCTATTTCACCTAGGTAAATTAAGTTACATTTTAATATTTTAAACTTAAGTTCTTAGGAGAAAGGTGACTAATTTCCTTGAAAAATTAAGTGTTACTTGCTGAATCATGTCTAACTCTTTGAGACCCCATGGACTGTAGCCTGCCAGGTTCCTCTGTCCATGGAATTCTCCAGGCAAGAATACTGGAGTAGGTTGCCATTTTCTTCTCCAGGGGATCTTCCCAACCCAAGGACTAAACTCAGGTCTCCCATATTGCAGGCAGATTCTTCTGTCTGAGCCACCAGGGAAACCCAAAATTAATTTTCCAACAAATAAGAATGAGATTTTATTCAAACTTCTTAGTTTTGTGAAATGTGTTTACAAGACTGAATATTTGGGCCAAGGGTAAGCCTTTTGATTGGAACCAATATTAATTTTGTAACCCATATTTCCTACTGAGGTCAACCAAGGCATTAGTCAACAATGCCTCATCTTTACCTAACAATGTCTACAGATATAAGGACAAATGAAAGCAATCATCTAAACATCTTAATTCCCCCAAATGTGTTTCATTTTAACTTGAAGAAGAAGAAGAATTAAGTAAAAGAATGTGTGCTTCAGCCAAACTTTCGGTAAGTGTCATCAAATACAGTGGAATACTCTAGTTGTTAACTAGAAAAATGCAGAAGTACTATTTGAAGTAATAAAGAAACATAAGCAGCTGTTTCTGTAAGAGCCAGTGATTATACTCTTATATTCTCTTTCCCATCCTCCCTTCTGTGAAAAGTGTAAGTCTTTGCGACCCCATGGACTATTCAGCCCATGGAATTCTCTAGGCCAGAATACCGGGATGGGTAGCCTTTCCCTTCTCCAGGGGATCTTTCCAACTCAGGCATCGAACCTAGATCTCCCGCATTGCAGAAGCATTCCTTACCAGCTGAGCCACCTGTAGACACATAAAATTCTTTCTTTGTGGCAGTGTCTCCTTGAGGAAAGAGTGTGCTACACTGATAGGGTCATTCTCCCCTCCCCTTTTTAAAGTCAATTTTATTAGGTTAGAATTTACATACAGTAAAATACACCCTTTTTGAGTAGAGTTCATTAAATTTTTTTTTTTTTGGTCATGTTTAGTTTCCAGACCAGGGATCAAACCCACACCCCCTTAACCACTGGACCACCAGAGAAGTCCCTAGTTCAACAAGTTTTGACAAACATATTATTGCTTAACTATGGCCATGGTCAAGAAATAGAGCATCTTCAAAAGGGAGGACGGAAGGAAGAAATAGAGGTTCTTCATCATCCCAAGAATATCCTAACACCACTTTGAAGCAGGGCCCTCCCACCTCTCACCCAGGCAAACCCTCATCTGATTTCTATCACTGTAGCTTTGTGTTCATGTTCTGGGATTTCATACAAATGGATCTATACAGCATGTTCCCTTTTGTATTTGGCTTTGTGCCCTCTTCACAATGTTTTTGAGATTCATCTAGTTTATTGGATTTGAATCCCAACTTACTTATGAGGTGTATGGAACTGGACCAATTACTTAACTTCTGCTTTCTCAGCTGAGAAATGGTCTTATTCATACCTTTCTGATAGGCTTGTTATGCTAATTATAATCAAGGTCTCTGGCTTGGTGCTCTATAATCAGTATGGATATAAACTATATACATATATATATATGATTGTATATTTTTCCTTCACCCCCTCAACCAAAGGAAGAAAAGGATAATTCTGAAGCTGCCACAAGTCTAATTCAAGTTCAACACATTCTGTGAGCGGAATCAGCACAAAGAGAACTCTGCAACCATTGACTTTATTACTGAACAAAGACACTCTCCTAAATTTCTTGCTCCTTCCCTGTCTCCTTTGGCCTTGGGCAAATTGGCAGCAGACAGCACTGCCTTCCCTGCCCTAGGTTCTACTCTGCCTCGTCCAGACTCAAATGACTTCCAAGAAGAGGGCAAAATGTCCTTTTCCTTCCCCACCCAGAAAAAGAGAATGAGAGTGCAGGCCCCAAGGACTCCAGAGGCCTTCTTATAGACCTCCAATGTAAAAGATAAAACACTAGAGGCCTTCCCTGCTCCTAACAAAGACTTCACCGCCCTGATGCGATTTCATCAAACAGGGACTTTGGACCTGGGAGAGGAAGAGCGGCAGAGATTCAATATTTGCTCCTTGATGGCTCTTTCCCACCAAATCTCTTCCTGCTCACACTAGAAAATGACTGATATTGTGGCTTCTGGTTGCTGTTACCACTGTTATCCCATTTCTTCTTTTACTTTTTTGTCCCTCTCTTCCTCTGTGGTGAATTCATGCTACTAGAATATGAACGTCCATTCAGAGGGGGCTGAGGTCACAAGAGGTATGACACAAGGCCCATAGTTTTGGCAATTAGCAGCTTAAAAGAGCAGGGTTAATGGATTTAACTAGCCTTCCTTTAACCTTCTGAAAGACTTCTCTTCGTCACCGCCCCTGGGTGTTCAAACATTGGCACCCACTGGGTACAATCAGGTCACCAACTGAAAGACAGCTCTCACATGCTTGATTAAACTTAGATCTGTCTCTATACACTACTTTATATTAAATAGAGGAACAACAAAGACCTACCGTATAACATAATATCTTGCAAGAACCTATAATAGAAAATAATTTGAAAAAGAAAAATTATATATATATATTCACTCAACATTTGTTGAGAGCTTACTATGAGACATAGTCAAACCTCACTCAACACTTGACATTAAGTTTAACCTCCACCGAGGGAAGTAAGTTTTTAAAATCTTCTGAATCATCACTTTTCACACGTCTTTTTATAGGAACCATAGCCTAAGAGGTTTCACTGGGTGCACTTGCAGTTGGAAAATATCTATTATTTTTCACTGCTTAGCTGGGGTTTTTGGAACATAACTCCTTCTTGTAAATATATTAAGATACTTGAAATTTTAAGACTTTTCTTCTCTTGGCTAAACAGAACCAGACCTAGAAAAACAGACTGGTTTGAAATTGGGAAAGGAGTACGTCAAGGCTGTATATTGTCACCCTGCTTATTTAACTTATATGCAGAGTATATCATGTGAGATGCCAGGCTGGTTGAAGCACAAGATGGAATCAACATTGCTGGGAGAAATATCAATAACCTCAGACAGGCAGATGACACCACGCTTATGGCAGAAAGCGAAGAGGAATTAAAGAGCCTCTTGATGAAGGTGAGAGAGGAATGAAAAAGCCAGTTTAAATTCAACATTCCAAAAACTAAGATCATGGCATCTGGTCCCATCACTTCATGGCAAACAGATGGGGAAACAAAGGAAACAGTGAGAGACTTTATTTTCTTGGGCTCCAAAATCACTGCAGATGGTGACTGAAGCCATGAAATTAAAAGACGCTTGCTCCTTGGAAGAAAACATATGACAAACCCAGACAGCATATTAAAAAGCAGAGACATTACTTTGCTGACAAAAGTTCATATAGTCAAGGCTATGGTTTTTCCAGTAGTCATGTATGGATGTGAGAGTTGGACCATAAAGAAGACTGAGTGCCAAAGAATTGATGCTTTTGAACTGTGGTGTTGGAGAAGACTTGAGAGTCCCTTGGACAGCAAGGAGATCCAACCAGTCCATCCTAAAAGAAATCAACCTTGAATATTCATTGGAAGACTGATGCTAAAGCTGAAGCTCTAATATTTTGGCCACCTGATGCAAAGAGCCAACTTATTGGAAAAGATCCTGATGCTGGGAAAGATTGAAGGCAGGAGGAGAGGATGACAGAGGATGAGATGGTTGGATGGTATCACTGACTCGATGGACGTGAGGTTGAGCAAACTCTGGGAGATGGTGAAGGACAGGGAAGCCTGGCATGCTGCAGTCCATGGGGTCACAAAGAATCAGACATGACTGAACAACAACAACAAAATGTATGTATATGTGTGTAAGTATAACTGAATTACTCTCTCATAAACTGACAATATTATAAATCAACTATACCTCAATAAAAAAGTATTCTAAATATATCCAAATGAAACTTCTTTAATAAAACTTAAATCTGTCTCATCTAGGGCTTCTCCAGTTGCAGCCCTACTTGCTCAGATGGTTACCTAAAACTTGAATTATTGCAGTGGCTTAGACAAGCATACAATGGTAAATATTAAAAATAAAAAATACACAAAGATAGTTTTAAGCAGCCATATTTTGCTCAAACAAATTAACAATTCCTTGGAGTTGTTACAAACTGTTTTTGCTCTGGATGGAAAGTTTACATGCTTAATCAACACAGGCATGTGTATTAGAAATAACATGGCAAGGAAAAAAAGATATGGACACAGGATTCCAAGTGATATTCACCTGCATTCATTTACAGTCATTTAATTTGCTTATTTCTCTGAATATAATGATATTTGCTGCAGGTAGCAAAATTCTAATGAAAAACCCATGAGACACAACTGTCTTTTAAAGTATGTTTTAGCTTCTATTCTTTCACATGATAACAAATATCCTATTGCTTATTTCAAGAGAGAAATAAAATACTCAAAATTAAGACTTTAATGGGACCTTGAAATAAAAGATGAATTTTAGGGGGGCATGAGTATTATCATATTTTAACATTGCTGCTGCTGCTGCCGCTAAATTGCTTCAGTTGTGTCTGACTCCGTGCAACCCCATAGACGGCAGCCCACCAGGCTCCCCGTCCCTGGGATTCTCCAGGCAAGAACACTAGAGTGGGTTGCCATTTCCGTCTCCAGTGCATGAAAGTGAAAATTAAAACTGAAGTCACTCAGTCGTGTCCAACTCACAGCAACCCCATGGACTGCAGCCCACCAGGCTCCATGGGATTTTCCAGGCAAGAGTATTGGAGTGGGGTGCCATTGCCTTCTCCTTAATGTTGCTAGTGCATGGTAATCAAGTTTCTCTGAGTACCTCTCTGCGTCAGAGGCTGTTGGTATTCCTCTACACTCCCCAACTCCAAGCATCCATTCTAGATGATTCCGTCTTATCAGTGGAATGTGAGGGAAGTGAGCCCTATCCATGACAGGTAAGAGTGTATGGCCTTCCAGCCAGCTCTATAACCACTATCACTGTCAGCTCCCAATCTACACCATCAACCTGCTCCTTCACCTGAAATATACTTTCCTTGTCCTGTCTTTGGGTTTGTGTTTTCTGTAATTTTATCTTTTTTTCCCACATTTTTCATAGCATACCCTATGTTTTAAGTGTAAAGTAATAAAATTTAAATATTTTCTATTAAAAAAAAGTATATGCCTTCTCTTCTTTCCTTGTTGTTCAGTCACTCAGTTGTGTCTGACTCTCTACAACTCCATGGACTATAGCACATCAAGCTTCCCTGTCTTCACCATCTCCCAGAGTTTGCTCAAATTCATGTCCATTGTGTCAATGATGTCATCCAACCATCTCTTCCTCTGTTTCTCCTTTCTTCTCCTGCCTTCAATCTTTCAAAAAATCAGGGTCTTTTTCAATGAATTGGTTCTTCGCATCAGGTGGCCAAAGTATTGGACCTTCAGCTTCAGTATCAGTCCTTCCAATGAATATTTAGGATTGATTTCCTTTAGGATTGACTGGTTTGATCTCCCTGAAGTCCAAGGGACTCTCAAGAGTCTTTTCCAACATTCTTTCCTTAAACAACAACAACAACAAAAATCCCAAGATGGCAGCCTTAAAAGATGGAAGAAGCCTAGGCTTTGCACTTCACAGATAGCCACAGATTAGAGCTACCCAACCTGTTTCAGATCAAGATGTAAGAAATAAAAAAAATACAAGAAAAAAAATTATATTACATCATCATTATGCTATTAGGGTTGGTCTATAATAGCATAGCTATCCTGGCTAACGTAGTCTCCTTCCTATATCTGATTGGCGTGGTATAATGAGGTTTGAATTCACCAATCCAACTCCAGGAAAACACAGGCAGGTATATTTGCAGACTCATTTACATCCTTATTTTATTGTTGTTTCTGTATAGGATGGGGTGGGGTGGGAAGTGAGTGGGAGGAGGGATAAATGTACCCTTAGTAAGAGTCAGGCTCAGGGACTAGATCATCTCTTACTTTTCAAATCCCAGGCAAAGGAGGCAAGGCATAACAATTAGAATTTCCATAATGGACTACTGAAATCTTATGGGTTAAAGGCAACCTTATAATATGTTTCACACTTGTCTACCTGGCAGAGATAGGAACCGAATGTTATATTTTTGTTTCATTTTTATTTTTTGTATCCCAAAGCCTTGGGATTACAAATTTAAGGAAAGAGATGATTGTCATGAAATCAGTGGCCAGTGAATTTGAACCAATTTTCAGCTCCTTGAGAAAGTATTAACTCTATTCTTTGTTTGAAAGTCTATTATAGGCAAGTTTTAAAAGTCTTTTGTGTTATTTTTTTTCCCCTATAAAAAAGCCAGCTGGGGAAATGAGGCTTGATTCTGCCATCTCAAATAGTAGACTGACTGTTCTCCACTATGAGCACCCATGGGACAACTAAATGCTCCAGCTCACATAGACTCTGAAGGCGTAAACTAGCAGCTTTCTAGGAAAAAAGTCCTGTCATCTCCCTCCCTGGCAAACCTGACTGATATAAGAACAGATGATTGCTTCCTTCTGAGACTAAAGGAAGAAGAAATTTACATAAAGCCTGAAGAAGATTATTTACCCAATATTTGTTGAAAGTCTACCATGGGACAGGCATAAATTCATAAAAGGGACCAAAGAAAATACAAGCAGACATTATCCCTTTCAAAAGAAGATACATAATTTCAATTCAGTATACTTACTCATTTGAAATAAAAAGTACATTATTGGGAAACATATCTTACATACCTATGTATATGAATACATTCAAATAAATACATACATGTATATGGACTTCAAAAAACAATATTGAGAATTACTCTCCAATGGGATTAACTCACATTTTTGTTTAATGCGGTAGATTGCAAAGTAGCCACAATTTTTTAAACCTACCTGTCTGAATGCTCTCTTGATGATGTAACTTTGCAGCTTCTCCCGTCAAAATATGCCAGCTATTTTCCCTCTCCATTGAATTTGGGCTATTCTTTAATTTTAAGAGAAAGCATCTTTTAAATAATTTTTTGATGTGGACCATTTTTAAAGTCTTTATTGAATTTTGTTACAATATTCCTTCTGTTTCATGTTTTTGGTATTTTGAGCACCAGGCTTGTGGGATCTTAACCCCCCAACCAGGGATCAAAGCCACACCCCCTGCATTGGAAGATGAAGTCTTAACCACTGGACCACCAGGGAAGCCCCCTGAGCTGTTCTGACTTCCTTTGGCCAACGGATATGACTGAAGAAATGACAAGCCAGTTCTGAGTCTAGAGTCAAGAGGTCTTGCATACTTCCTCCCTCTCTTGAAACAAGAGAGGGAGGCAAGATAACATGTAAACAAACCCAAGCTAGCCTACAGGATGAGGAGATACAAGTGACCCAACAGCCCCATTGCCCCACTGACCAGCAAACAGCCAGTCAGTTCTAAGAAGCAGAGCCACTCTGCTGCTGACCACAGATCCTGATCGAGACTCAACCCGCAGAACAGCCACCCAGCTGAGTCAAACTGTTGACCCAGAGAACAGTAGGCTATATACATTGCTGTTGTTTTAAGTCACTAAGCTTTAGCCATGGTTTGTTAGGCAGCAAGAGATAAGTGACGCCACCAATATGGGCGAGTTTAATCTATGCATTAACCACAGAAGAATTTTTAGTAGGCTGCTAAATAATCTATTTATCTTTAAAATAAGGTTCTCATTCCTAAACTACAATCCTCCTTTACTCCAGCGCTCACTGTGGTGAACACAGAAGCAAATGGGAGTTTAAATCTCAAATTCACATTTATTTACTACTTCCTTGGTAGCCCTTGGGGAAGTCACTTGGCCTCTCAGGTTTTAGTTTGTCCTTCATTAAGATGGAGATTGTACTATTTCACAGAGTTTTGTTGGGAGGATTAAATAAACCGACACAGGTATATTGCCCATTACTATACCTGCAACATAATGGACACACACAAAGCAGATCTTATTCTTCCCAAACTTTCTTTTTCTTTCTCTCTACTTTTAAGTGTTCAGCGATACCCCAGTGACCTGCTCTGTCACTAGTTAGTTCTAGAACTATCACTCTGGAATAGGGTTAACTAACTTTCATTCTAGTGGCTTCTCCCTTTGCTTAAAAAGTTTTTTCCCATGGGTGTTTTCACAAACTAACTTTACTACACATATAACATCTACCTTTTAAGAAATTATAAAAATATTTAATTGTATATGGTTATAAATTATATATTATATATACTATATATACATATATATGTAATTTGTTTATCACTACCTGAAATTATATATGTATATTGCTATAAATTGGAGAAGGCAATGGCACCCCACTCCAGTACTCTTGCCTGGAAAATCCCATGGATGGAGGAGCCTGATAGGCTGCAGTCCATGGGGTCGCTAAGAGTCAGACACGACTGAACGACTTCACTTTGACTTTTCACTTTCATGCATTGGAGAAGGAAATGGCAACCCACTCCAGTGTTCTTGCCTGGAGAAACCCAGGGACAAGGGAGCCTGATGGGCTGCTGTCCATTGGGTCGCAGAGTCGGACACGACTGAAGTGACTTAGCAGCAGCAGCAGCATTGCTATAAATACATATTTGATTACTTATTATTATTTGTCTCACCCACAAGAACATCAGTTCTCTGAGGTCTTTGTGTTTGTATCCCTACACCCAGGGATAGCATGTGGGACATAGTAGACACTCAAGGAGTATTTGTGGAATGAAAGTACAAGTGAACAAATGCATCTCAATCATTACTATGAAAAAAACTTACACATTCTTGGAAAGACACTTAATTCAAAGATTTTTTTCAAATACAATTTTGAAAGACACTAGAAGAGATAGAAGTAATATGACATGAAGGGATTCCACTGTTGTTTCCTTTATGCATTTGCCTTTTAATGGTCTTTTTTATTACAATGAGAATCTCCTAAAACATTCTCTCATCTAAGGTTGAAGATTTCATTTCAAATTTGGAATGCATGTGAAAGTTGCTCAATCGTGTCTGCCTCTTTGCGACCACATGGACTGTAGCCTGCCAGGCTCTTCTGTCCAAGGGATTTTCCAGGCAAGAATACTGGAGTGGGTTGCCATTTCCTTCTCCAGGAGATCTTCCTGACCCAGGGATCAAACCCAGGTCTCCAGCATGGCAGGAAAACTCTTTACTGTCTGAGCCATCAGGAAACCCTGAAATTTGGACTACTACTTAATTAAATAAGTACTCTCTGTAGTAGGAACTGTTCCTATGACTGAAAACAGTTAAATTATAACTATGAACAGCATAATCAGACATATATAACTGTCATAAAACAAATTCGAAAAGTTGGATTTGAATCTCATCACATAAAATTAATCTCTTTGGGAAACTCTTATTTCTCAGTTTAAAATAGATTCCAACTTGCTGTGTTCCCTGGAAAGAATCCATAAATCTTTGACCATGAAAAGTCCTTTTATTACCTGTTGTTAAAAACTATTTCCTTCGGGTAAATTGCACTCTCCAAGCAATCCTTCATTACCTACATGATATATTATGGTCCAGCAATGGATCTAAGAATGCTTTGGAAACCTTAAATTGCTCCAAGCTTTAAAATCAAACACTTTGAGTAAGCCAGATCATCTAACAAAAAGAGCAAGTAGATAATCAGGGTGAAAAAAGAGAAAGAAGCAAATGCAGAACACGTAGCAAGTCAGAAAATATGAATTTTTATACTTTGGGGTTTCATTCCCAAGTCATTTCATCTGAAATGCTTTGTCTGTTCTTCAGGTTGCTGGTATGGCATGAATAATGGGCACCCTAAAAAGATTAGGGCTTCCCTGGTGGCTCAGATGGTAAAGCGTCTGCCTGCAACGTGGGAGACCCAGATTTGATCCCTGGTTCGGGAAGATCCTCTGGAGAAGGAAATGGCAGTCCACTCCAGCACTCTTGCCTGGAAAATCCCATGGACAGAGGAACCTGATGGGCCCCAGTCCATGGGGTCACAAAGAGTCGGACATGACTGAGCGACTTCATTTTCATTTCATTTAAAAAGATTACGTGGAAACTTGCCAGGAGACAGCACAGGAGATCCCACCCATGACAAGGTCATGCGAAGGAGGCCTGATAAGCAAGGCTTCAGGACTCGAGGGACTCGCTGGTCCATCCCACCCATGAAGCAAGGCTTCAGGACTCGAAAGACCCCTGGACCTGCTCGAGCATCTACCCCAAAACCAGAATCTGTCTGTCTTACTATTATATGTCTTTTCTCCTGGACATGATAGGAGTGTTTCAATTCAAATCCCTCTGATGGGTTTCTAGCGTGCCTGACAGGTTTATCCAGACTCTTGCAGCTACGCATATGATTATTCACAGCCTCCCAACTGTGAGAGGCACAGGATGCCTAAAAATATAGAGTCTTTCCAAGAGTTAAAAACTATTAGAGTAGTGCTGGTGTAGGATTTCACTGTTGAGCCAATGCTTGCTGCCAAATTCCCATATCCCTTATCCATTGTACACCTGAGACTGCATTAGTTAACATAGTTGGAATATAAGAAAAACAAATAGTAGCCTTGAATTTAACCACATCAGACCTTTGAGCTAATTGGTTCTTTCTTTGTTGTAACTCACTGCACCTTTGCTCTGTGAGAATGTAACTCTGTTTGATACTTTCTGAGGCTGACACAGATTAGAAATATAAAGAGAAAAAACATTTCAAGGGAAAATAAGTTTTCTGGTTGAGCAGCCTTTATCAATAGAGGGCCATAAAATGTTTACAGGCCTCCAAGGCCAGAAGATAATGTACAAAACATTGTTTATGGGAAAAGTATGCAGAAAAAATCCTGGTTTCGATAAGGGCAAAACTGCTGGAGTGTTTGGGCTGATTCTGCATGACCTTGCATCTTTCATTTCCCTTTTTGGCAGAAAGTGAAGAGGAACTAAAAAGCCTCTTGATGAAAGTGAAAAAGGAGAGTGAAAAAGTTAGCTTAAAGGTTAACATTCAGAAAACAAAGATCATAGCATTCAGTTCCATCACTTCATGGGAAATAGATGGGAAACAGTGGAAACAGTGTCAAATTTTATTTTGGGGGGCTCCAAAATCACTGCAGATGGTGACTGCAGCCATAAAATTAAAAGACACTTACTCCTTGGAAGAAAAGTTATGCCCAACCTAGGTAGTATATTCAAACACAGAGACATTACTTTGCCGACTAAGGTCCATCTAGTCAAGGCTATGGTTTTTCCAGTAGTCATGTATGGATGTGAGAGTTGGACTGTGAAGAAGGCTGAGCGCTGAAGAATTGATGCTTTTGAACTGTGGTGTTGGAGAAGACTCTTGAGAGTCCCTTGGACTGCAAGGAGATCCAACCAGTCCTTTCTGAAGGAGAGCAACCCTGGGATTTCTTTGGAAGGAATGATGCTAAAGCTGAAACTCCAATACTTTGGCCACCTCATGCGAAGAGTTGACTCGCTGGAAAAGACCCTGATGCTGGGAGGGATTGGGGGCAGGAGGAGAAGGGGACGACTGAGGATGAGATGGATGGGTGGCATCACTGACTCAATGGACGTGAATCTGAATGAGCTCTGGGAGTTGGTGATGGACAGGGAGGCCTGGCGTGCTGCAATTCATGGGGTTGCAAAGAGTCGGACATGACTGAGCGACTAAACTGAACTGAACAGATGTACAAGTCAAGGTATAAAAGCCCCTTTTGAAAATAAAGTTATGGGCCTCACTCACCAAAGCTTGGTCACCCCGTGTCATTCATTCTTTCGCCAACGTCATCCATCCTGAGGGATCCCTGGACTCTGCTGAGGCTGGACCCCGGCATAAATTGAAGACTATGGGACTTAATATGCACAAAACTCTATCGTAATTTTTCTTTCAATTAGGATAAAGTTTGTCTTTCTGTGACTTCAACTTCCACTTAAAGGCAAATGATGTCCAAATCTCTGTCACCAGTTCCCATCTCTGTCAAGGGTGTCAACAGTCCTCACCAAGTAAACATCTTATCACCACGTCATCACCAATCATCACGTTAACATGGCCCATGAAAACTCAGTTATCTCCTGTATTATTTATTTATCTCATCCCATGACATGGTCACCTACCAGGCTCCCCAAGCAAAGTCTTAACAGTTACTCTTTCTCATTCTCATTCTCTCTTATTCAGTCAGCAGGAGCTATTGTTTCTACCCTCAGATACTGAACTGACCATCTTTCACAGTCTGGTCTCATGCCAACTCCCCACATCATTGCCCTTCATTATCCCTTCATTCCTTCAGGCTGCTGAAGATTATGCTTCATGGGAGGTGTTGATTTGTTAACAAGAAATTTTCCCCAAATTCAATATTCCTCCTTATACCAGTAAAACTGTAAATGCATATACTGTTACTCTTTCATTTTGGTGTTTCATAATTTTATGCATATTTAAAACTTAATTTACTTTTTAGAGAAATTAGTTTTTTCATAAGTACTTAAGTACACTTATTGTAAAAATATGTTAGAAACACCTAATGATTGCAATTTTTCTTCCAGATTTACATAAAAGCTCACCCATATCAATTTCAAGTAACAGTAGCAAAAAAAAGAAGAACCTTAGAAGAGATTATGATACCAAGTGAAATAAATCAGAGAAAGACAAATATCATATAATACCACTTTATGTGGAATCTAAAAAGTGATACACATGATATTTACAAAACGGAAATAGACTGACAGACATAAACCCCCCTTATGATCATCAAAGGGGAAAAGGAGGAGGAGGGATAAATTAGGAGTTTGGGATTAAGAGATACACATTATTATATATAAAACAAATAAACAACAAGGACCTACTATATGGAACAGGGAACTACATTCAATAACTTGTATAATGTATAACGTAAACAAATCTGAAAAAGAATATATATGTACATATACACATGTGCTTAGTTGCTCAGTCGTGTCGGACTCTTTGCAGCCCGATGGACTGTAGCCTGCCAGGATCCTCTGCCCATGGAATTCTCCAGGCAAGAACACTGGAGTGGGATGCCATTTTCTACTCCAGGGAATCTTCTCAACTGGAATCGAACCTATGTCTCTTGCATCTCTGGCTTGGCAGGCAAATTCTTTACTACTAGCGCCATATATCAGAGAAGGCAATGGCACTCCACTCCAGTACTCTTGCCTGGAAAATCCATGGACGGAGGAGCCTGGTGGGCTACAGTCCATGCGGTTGCTGAGAGTCAGACACGACTGAGCGACTTCACTTTCACTTCTCACTTTCATGCACTGGAGAAGGAAATGGCAACCCACTCCAGTGTTCTTGCCTGGAGAATCCCAGGGATGGCGGAGCCTGGTGGGCTGCCGTCTATGGGGTCGCACAGAGTCAGACACGACTGAAGTGACTTAGCAGCAGCAGTAGCAGTGCCACATATATGTATCTAACTGAATCACTTTGCTGTACACTTTAACATAACATTGTAAATCAACTGTACTTCAATGAAAAGTTGTTTTGAAACAATAAAAGATCCTTAGATACACCAATAAAAATCAATACCTTTTCTAAAGAAACAGAAATTAAAAAAATAAAAAGTAAAGTTCCAACTCACTCTAACAATAAAAATCTTGAAATATCTAGGAATAAATTTGAAGACAAGTAGGAAGATATTATTTAGGGAATATCATGTAACACTACTGAAGAGTGAAATGTGAAAACTTGATAAATGAAGAATCCACACTTTCTTTGCTGTAAGAATGCAATAACATGAAACTGTCAATTCCCCCCAAATCCATACAGAATTTAATATGACCAAAATAAGAGCCAATACTATTTTATAAGTTATCAGAATTTTTCCAAAGCGTATCTGGAAGAATAATAAAGGAAAATTTCTAACAAGAGTACAGAGCAAGAAAGTATGCTTTCAGATATTAAAATGTATCATAAAGCCAGAGTAATTAAAACCCATGTACTGGCACAGGATTAAACAGAACAACAGAAGCTTTGTGTAGAAACCTCATCAAATAAGATAATGGAAAAACAAAGATGGCATTCCAAAACAACTGGGGAGAAATGATTATTCACTCAGTGGACTTGGACAAGCTAGTGTCTTTGAAAAAAAATAAAACTGGATCCCTATATCCTTTCCCAGAATAGTTTTTATATGGATCAAAGATTTAAATGTAAAAAGCAAAAATAAAATTACCAAAAGGAAACGGAAGTTTAGTACTTTCTAAACATATTAATTTTTTATGGAAAACTAAACGATAAAGGAGCTATTGGGAAAAATAGCAAAGCATGTCACACAATTAAAATCTTTTATATATGAATTGGTTTATGCACATGAAATATTTAAAACTATGATGGCAGACTAAAGAGTAATATATAATATGATGCCATTTATAGAAGGTTGTTTACCTATCTCTTCAAATCTATAAGTGTGCAGAGAGAGGTTCAGAAGAATATGCTATAAAGTAGTAGTAATTATGTTCTCATAGGCAAGGGATATGACTATTTGTATTGTTTTTTTGACTATTTGTATTGATTCAACTGTTTATAATAAACATTTATAATAATTATAAAATAATATAGCCATTTAAGGCAAAATTAAGCTTGTATGGAATAATAAACACAGGAAACAGTAGAGAAAGTACTGTGAAAGAAAAATAAACAGAAACTATTATTCCAATTTTTTAAAAAGAGGATATAATTTACACGTACATAAGAAGGAATGTATGTGAACTGGTGTTCAGAGAATGGTTGAAGATTTATTTATCATTTATTATATTTCATTCTCAAGTCATCATCTGGCTTGCCATACAAATGAAATAACTCATTTAAGATAATTATGACTCAATTTATCTGTTTATGACTGATACAAAGAAATATAAGGAACCATATTTTAGGCACAAGGTAATGCTTAATAACTCTTTTATTAGAGTAGTTTTAAACTAAAAGGTTACCTGATTTTTGAAGGACCTGTGTTTTATTGAAAGTTGCTTTCATTTAAAATTTTAGTTTTTTTATCTTAGATCTTAATATTTCAAAAGTTTAAATAAATTTTAACAAATTTGTCTCACATTTTCTCTTTGTTTTTCTTCTTTATCAAGGGAAAAAACCCTCACTATTCCTTTTACAGCTCTGCGCGCGTGTGTGCGTGTGTGTGTGTGTGTGCACACCGGTGTGCACAGGCCAGTACCAGAGGTTTGGAAATGCAAATCATTGGCTGCATCTCTCCTGTTATTTCCCAATGGAATATGTACTTCTTCCCAATGGAATAGGTTAATATGTATATTAACCTTAGATATGATACTGCTTCCAACTCAACAGCTCAATAATAGTGATTCCACCTGTATAGTAAGCAATGTAGAAAATATATATATATATAAATATATTAAAAATTAAGTTTTATGAGAAAAAAATCACTTTCCCTTGTTTTAGGGAATATAAACTGATTGTGGAAACTACTTTATGGGGCGATTCATTAGAGAATATTATAAAATATATTTTGATTTCCAAGGAAAACTATAAAAGAGTAAATGTGAAGGCTTTCTTGATGACACCCACCGCTAGACTAAGCCAAGTTCCTCTGCTGTAAGCTTATATTCATCACCCTGAGAGTTACTATTCCAAGTAGACTGTAAATGTTGAAGGGAGGATTTGTGTTCACTTGTTTACAATTGTATCCTCAGTGCCAAGGGTAGTGCAGAGCACAAAATAAATGCTAAAAATTGTTTACAGAATACATGAATGATTTTAAAATTGCCCTGGGATTAAAACAAAAATTCTATAGTTTTGTTGTTTTACACATATACAAACACATATAGTAACATGTATAACATAGTATATAACATGTACTATTATACCAATGTCATATTAAATATATGGAAACACAAACATAAATTAAATTTTAAAGGCAAAAATATATTTTCTAATATTTACTGCTAATGTATAATCTTGTACACCTCCTGGTATGAATACCACCTCTACCATCTCCCACCACCCCTGTCACTTTGGAGATAACTGATCTAAAGAATTACTGATCTACTGATTCAAGAATTACTTATCTAAGAATTACTCATCTATTGAATAATTTAATGGTGACAGAAAACATGCAGAATAAACAGGAATCTAGAAAAGCAGTCAGTGTTAGTCATAATTGAGAAAGTGGTCAGTGGTAGAAGAACAGAAGTAAAGGCCAACATTTGAAATTCAAAACTCTACGATGTGACATAGTCTATGTCAGAGTTTTGAGGCTGCTGCCACTACGGCTGATCCTAAAGATTACACAGGGACAGGGAATCATCTGGTTTAAAGTAAGGTCTGATTTGCCTAAGGTTAACATCCCCATGTCAGTGACATATTATAGACTCAATTTTGATGCAAGCTACAAAGCAAAGACATTACCCAGTTCCTGTGGAACCAAATGCCCAATTTAATTTAGGCTCAGAAAATGTGATCCCTCCAGATCATGGGTAATCCTGCTTAATCCAAACAGTCAAAGCTGTTCTCTATTTCAGTTCTGAATTTTCCCTTTTTCTCTGTCTTCGATATTAGTCTTTTCCAGACCAGAAGATAAAAGAATGCTGTGGAAGTGATATTCAAAATGGGTCTCAGGGATTTCCTAGCCATTCTCAGTAATTCATAAGGGAATCACAGTCTTAAAGGCCTGTCCTGAAAACCACCTGGAGAAAGTGAAAGCGTTAGTTACCCAGACATATCTCACTGTTTGCAACCCCCATAGACTGTAGCCCGCCAGGCTCCTCTGTCCATGGAATTCTCCAGGCAAGAATACTGGAGTGGGTAGCCATTCCCTTCTTTAGGATATCTTCCTGACCCAGGGATTGAAGCTGGGTCTCCTGCATTGCAGGCAGATTCTTTTAACATCTGAGCCACCTGGGAAGCCATGCCCGCAGAAACACAGCTACACGAAACTCAGAGATGATAACACATGGAGGCTGAACAGATGTGACCATATTTCTTTCTCCAGTAGCATCCCTAGCTACAATTTACAATCATAATTATGAAAGCTGATAATAGGGATTCCCAGGTGGTGCAGTGATAAAGAATTCGCCTGCCAATGCAGGAGATGCAAGAGACGTGGATTTGATCCCTGGGTTTGGAAGATCTCCTGGAGAATAAAATGGCAACCCGTTCATTCCACTATACTTGCCTGGAAAGTGCCATGGACAGAGGAGCCTGGTAGGCTACAGCCCACTGAATTGCAAAGAGTTGGACATGATTGAGCTCGCATGTAGTTACGTGAATGCAGATCATGTTCAGCACATATATGCCAATGATCACATGTATCAGAAACCCCCAGGGTTTCTCCTAACTCAACTAGACTTGCTATATTCTATTACTTGTTAAATCCATCCTTCATTATCCTTCCATTCTTCATTCAAAACCCAGAGCTTACAATCTGGTTCTCTTAACTTTTACTGACTGCTCTTCTGCTGTCTAGCTGTACCAGACTTTTCTCCTCATTCACTCTCTTTTCTCCCACCATGTTTCTCTGTTTTGCTTCCTCTCAATTCTTCCCAGACTCTGATCTCTGTTCTGTTAGCTAATATTACTAAGAATTTAGCAAGAATCATCCTTTTTAAATCACTAGCACAAGATGGATCTTGCATCTTAAATCTGAAACAGAGATCAGAGTTAGAAATCCTCATGTCACATTTAAGAAAATGTGAACTGGTGCAAAGCCAGTACTTTATATTTGTTCATTTAAAATGTGCTGGCTACATGAGTTGAATGTTTTAAATGCATGTAATTAGGGTTCCACGAAGGAGATTATGCAATTTTTTTCAGTTTATAATGGTCAGATACTGAAAATTATTTGCATATAAATTGTCAGTTATGAACAGAAAGGCAGGGAATCGGGAATGCAGGAAAGAAATCAGGGGCTGTCAGAGACAGGGGAGGAAGAGTGTCGTTTGATGTCATTGTAGTGTCTGAGAGAACCAGAGTGTGCTGCTTTTTGAGCTAAGGTTTTATCTTCAGCTGTCTCCAGCTGTCAGGGAAATGCACTGTCTGGGATGGGCAGACCATTAAAATACTTCAGCAGAGATGTTCATTAGTTTGGCTAATGGAGTTCAAAGTTCCCTGAAAAAAGAAATACTGGCCAGGCAGATTTTGATGAGGAAGGTTTGGAAATACTTCTTCACTGAAGGGAGGCTAAGGGAGAGACATTTAGGAAGCAGAGGCCCGTAGCCTATATCAGGCATGGTGGAGAGTGACAGTGACGGGTCCAGAAAGCCCAGGAGATTATAAAGACTGAGTGCCTTGGAACGTCAGACTCCCCACTTGGGTGGTTAGGACACTCAGGAGGGGAATGGCATGAATAAGGTGGGTCTGGACTGTGGCTGTGAAGTCAGGATGGAAGGGAAGATGGGGAATTCAAGGACGGTACCAATCATCAAATCCAGAGACGCTCCCAAAGAGAGGATGAAATCTGAAACTGGAGGCCAGTGACAACAAAAATTAAGTTAGAGGCAGTGAGTGTGGAAAACAGGGCATGGAAAGATACTTCAATTGCAAGTATGACTTGAAAATTAGTTAATAACCAATATGGAATGGGTACCATCAATCAGAGCTGGGTTTCCCTGGTGGCTCAGATGGTAAAGAATCTGATTGCAGTATGGAAAACCCGGGTTTGATCCCAGGGTATGGAAGATACCCTGGAGAAGGGAATGGCAACCCACTCCAGTATTCTTGCTCTGGAGAATTCCACGGACAGATGAGCCTGGTGGGCTATGGTCCATGGGATTGCAAAGAGTTGGACACAGCTGAGTGACTTTCACTTTCACCACCAATCAGAAGAGATGTCAGAAAAAGCAGTGGAACAGTGTCCTGGAGCCCACCTCCTCTGGGGCTCCTAGTTAACCAGCTAGTGGTGGGGCACTTGGGAACTTGAGACAGGAGCTATGTATTTACTAGAGAGATATGACTGAACAACCCAGATGTACGCTATAAAGTGGCTGTCTAGACAGCCCATTTCTGGGCTCCCTTTTCTATAAGGAGGGAACATATGACCAGTTCTTGCCCCAGGATATGAAGAAGTGATGTTTGGCTCACAGCTGAGGTAACTAAGCACTGGGAATAAGATTATTTTCCCAGTGATGACAGGGAAATCTTGAAGGTACAGGATGATGGAGCCATAAGATGGAAACCCTCTGGATTCTTGAGTTTCTACTTAAAGGAGACCTTCTCAGGAGAACTGCCCAATAGGAAAACCAGAACTGGACTCTGCACGACTGAGAAATTAAACTTTATTGTCTAAACCTACTCAGGTTTTAGGACTTTTACAGTAATTAGCCAATCTTGAACAAAACATGGCATTAAAATATTTTAGCATTTTTATGCATCAGTTTCACACTGATAAATATGAACAAATTTCTTAGTTTACTGGTTTTCTTTGAGAGGCTGTAGAGCATTCTACAAAGACTTTGGGGGTAATAACTTAAAAAGCTAAGTTTCACTGGTTACCAAAGGGGAAGGAGGGAGGGATAAATTAGGAGGAGTAACATATACACACTACAATATATAAAATAGATAAGCAACAAGGGCCTACTGCATAGCACAGTGAGCTATACTCATTATTTTATAATAATCTATATAGGAAAAGAACCCCAAAAATTTTCTTTTATATATATATAAACACACACATATATTAATATATACATATACATACATATATTAATATTTACACACACACATATATATTAATATATACATATATATTAATATTTACACACACACACATATATATACAACTTCTGCTTAAGTTAACATGACACTGTAATCAACTAGAGTTCAATAACAATAAATAAATTTCTGTCTCTTATGATAATATCTTTCCAAGAAATAAGAAAGGTTTTTGTTCAGTTTTCTGTTTTTCTTACATTTTGAAGCATGAATTTTTATGTTTCTTTTACATAAAAAACCTATAAAAAAGATGATGGTGAATATCGAAGTGAAGGTCACTCAGTCATGTCCAACTCCTTGCAACGCCACAACTGTAGCCTGCCAGGCTCCTCTGTCCATGGAATTCTCCCGGCAAGAATACTGGAATGAGTAGCTGTTCCCTTCTCTAAGGGATCTTCCCAACCAGGGATCGAACCCAAGTCTCCTGCATTGCAGGTGGAATTTTTACCATTTGAGCCCCCAGGGAAGTGCCCCCCCCCACCAAAAAAACCTATAGAGATTCCCATTTTACATTGAAAAGCCCATTTTGTAAACCCCAAACCTACACAATCACATTGTAAACTGATCTCTCTAAGGGGAGATGTTCAGGGGAGAGTCTCATTCAACTCTGGATCCACAGAAGGGGCCAAGAGGATTCATCCATCCAGTGCTTTTGGAATAAATGTATCAAATCATCGCTACTAGAAAGGCGATGTGCTGAGGAAAAGCAAATTAGAAGGCAATTATGGAGATCAACCTGGGGTCTTCTGCTAATTAACTTTATGATGTAGAATTCTCCATGAACCTTCAGTCCTTATTTATTTGAAGGACTTTGGTGACTTTTCAGTTTTGGCTTCTCATTTTCCAGTGAGAGAGCTGTGAGTCCCTGAGAAGAGGTGATCAGCTCATATCCAGATAACTATTTTATATCCAAACTTAAATGAAAACTCTGACTTTCATAATTGAAGATTTGTGGTGTTCTCCCTTACTGCGGCCGGAGAAGGTGATGGCACCCCACTCCAGTACTCTTGCCTGGAAAATCCCATGGACGGAGGAGCCTGGTGGGCTGCAGTCCATGGGGTCACAAAGAGTCGGACATGACTGAGCGACCTCACTTTCACTTTTCACTTTCATGCATTGGAGAAGGAAATGGCAACCCACTCCAGTGTTCTTGCCTGGAGAATCCCAGGGATGAGGGAGCCTGGTGGGCTGCCGTCCATGGGGTCGCACAGAGTCGGAGACGACTGAAGTGACTTAGCAGCAGTAGCAGCAGCCCTTACTGTGGCACCTATTAATTTTGACTCTCCAGTTGTTTCTCATCTGCAAAACTTAGATAACATTTATTGAGCCTCATACAGTGACCATAAAGAGAGCACGAGGCAACATTGACATGCTGAACTGCACTCAATATCAAAGGAATGTGACCTTTTTAGTCAGCTCAGGGGCCTGTGAGGCTGTGAGCATCATTACACCTAAAGGGTTAGAATGATCTTTAATTTCAGTGTGTCATTAAAAAATCCTATAGTACTTGCTTCTCCTGGACTCAACACACTACCATCCACTCTCAGATACTCTTGTGAGTCATAAATTGTCAGCTAAAGCAATAACTCAAAGTTTTGGATAATGAAGTTATTATTCTGTTAATCAGAAAATAACTGAAGTATCATATTGGCTAAAAAGCTGGTTTTAGAGGTTTTTCTCATCTGAGCCCTGACTTCCCTTTTAACTGTCTTCAGTGCCTTATCCAACAGCTCTTCCAAATAGAAGATCTGAATTTGACTTGAGATCTAGCGTCTAAGGTGGCACCAGTGGTGAAAAACTCAATTGCCAACACACAAGACCTAAGAGATGTAGGTTCAATTCCTGGGTCAGGAAATGGCAACCCACTCCAGTATTCTTGCTTGGAGAATTCCATGGACAGAGGAGCCTGGAGGGCTACAGTCCATGGGGTCACAAAGAGTAGAACACAACTGAAGCTACTTTGCATTCATTCATTCCAGCTTCTAAAGAGGAACACTGAATCAAGTATAGCATGCTCCTCCTTTATATCTCGATACTTCTGGGTGGATCTAGAGAGACAATAATCACAGCCTGCAATAGGAGGTGAGCAATACAGAGTGTGATCATCCTTTTCTGAAGCTGACTCTCTGACACTTTGAAATGATACAGCAGAGAGTGCCAAGGGGGGCAGCTTGAGGAAAATTATTTGTGTGACTCCTAATTGAATATGTCACCCATGAGTGATCACCGGGCTCACCATTTAATGAACCCACTAAAATTAGGCTGGTGATACATGGAGCCGACCTTCCCTGTCCCCACGAGTGCTGGGGGGACAGCCTCTGAAGGCTGGAGGCAAAACTGAGAAGCAGGCAAAATTGATCGCGCTGCCTTCTCTTTTCACAGCGTGCCCTGTGCTCCACTTACAGAGCTCCCACCCAGTGCAACAGGCTGGTGTCCACCTGTGAAAGGTCCGCTCTTGCCTCACCCTTTCAGCTCGAGGCAGACCTGGAAATCTGCCAGTCACCCTGAAGAGAACATCACCTCTGCTTTGCTAGCTGGGTGACTGCTGTGAAGCCTGCCCTATTGACAGGGTCTTCCCAAGGAAACCTCATATCTAACAGCTTTCCTTAAAACTCATCAGAAGAGCTAACACATATATAGCCATAGGTTCATTCTTTTAAAGAGCCTTTATGGAGAGCTAACCTGTGTCAGGCTCAGCCAGGTATTAAGGGTGAAAAGGTATCTAACAAATTGCCCACTGACCTTAAGAAATGGAGGCAGGGGCTGTTTCTAAGTGCCAGTGACAACATAACATGATGGATACAATGAGAGAAGGTGCTAGAACAGAGGAGGTCCCAACCCTGCCCTGGGATGAGCATGAGTGGTACCCCCAGAGGCTATCCATAACTAAGTAAACAGCCCCAAAGAATCAAGCTTACCACCAAGAGAAAAATCATCAGGCCTCATCTTTCTCATAAAGCCAATAATAAAGGGTCCTTCGTGAGATTCTGTGCCCCTTAGGCTTCGGACACTAGCTCCTGACCCACCCACATCACAATAGGCAAAGTGGAGATAGATGAAGTTCCTTTCTGGAATCACCCTCCTCTCCTGGAGCAGAGAAGACTGAGATCCTCACCCCAGGCCCTGCCTGACCAGGGGTGCCCACAGTATTTGCTACCTGAGGCCCCCAACCCACTTTGACCTTATTGTGTTCCCTCTTCCCCAAATGTCCTCCTTCCCAACCCCTGGACTCACAGATTAACTCCTCCCTGATTTCAAGGCTCAGAGAAATGGCCAATTCTTATTCCAGAAAACATTCCTGAGGTTCTCATTTTCTCTGCTCCCACCATACCTGCTGTTTAATACTTGTCACAAATCACACTAATAACCCTGACCTGTATTTTCACTCTTGTCTGCTTGAAGAAGACAGATCTATGTCTTCCTCTCTGTGCACAGCACCTCGCAAATAGTGAGCGGGTGCTCGTAACATGTTTATAGACTAGATAGATGGGTGGGTGGGTGAATGGAAGAATGGCGTGTCTTTATTTTTCTGTTGCCTTTAAAGGACTCAGTTATCCTACTCAAAGAGAAATGGGTACTGTTTCTTCCTCCTTATTTCCAGGTAGCTGTGTTTCATGCATCTGTAAATCTGAAGCATATTTTCTCTATTAGATGCGAGACATGATTGGTCATGAGATTATATGCTCTGCATATTCATTTAGGAGAGATGAAAGAGAAAATTAGAATCTAGTGATCTCTCAATTTGTATTCCACGGCATTACAGTCAGCCTGTGGCACTTGCTGACACGCTGCAGGTTAGTGAGCTTCGCAGAGGGAGACCTGCTACATCTCACTCGGGCCCAAGTGGTTCTATGTGTCTGCTGACAGCCTTGCAGCCAGATGCAAGAGGCTTCCTCCAAGTCATGCGTCTTTTCCCTTCCCTAATGCCTCTCCTGCCTTTAATACTGTCTTGGAAATAATGTTCCCAAAATGAGACGGCTTTTGATCACAAATCACTTTCTTATCACTATTAATTGATTCTCGAACCACTCAGTGTGATTGTTAACTAACAAAGAGCCAAATCAGCCATTCATTTGTGCTCTGTAAATACCATGTTTAAGGATCAGGCTTTCATCATTGTGCCCTCCTGAACAGCCTTTCCCATCTTCCCCAGGCCCATTTGCAAGACACAGAGAACAGAAGCCTGCAATGATGGCAGCCCAGATAGTGCTGGTTATGACAATTTCTTTCCATTCTGATCAAACCCCTTAAACAATTGTAACACCAGAAATAGCATGAAAATGAGAAGCTAAATTATAAACTAAGAACCAGGAGAAATGGTTAGGACAGAAACATTTCTTCTCCCTTTCTCATTTTTCCTTTCAACTGCGGGAAGGTCAGTGAGTGGAACACCCTTGGCCTCTCACTTTCCTTCACTCAACTCTGCTCAGGGTGACTCATCCAATTAGTGGGTCTGGGGAAAACAATAGCAAATGAGTGAAAAACCTTCCTACAGAAGGCTGATCACTCTCTGCTTGCTCCTCAGGGAAAGGTCAAGGTGGACCATTACCTTCTGTGAGTGTCTAACTCTGGGGCTGTCAAATCTAAGCCACTTTCTCCAGTATCTGCCTTATAATTAATAAAGGTGAGTTTTAAATTTCTTCCATCTGTTAACTATTTTGTCTTTTTTCCTCCATTTTTCCAAAACTCAGACAGGAAAGAGGATTGCTTATGTTATTTATGTTGCAGAATTTCTGGCATGTACCTCACCAATGGTTTATTTGCAGGAAAAGTGGTAATTAAAAGTACAGGCTTCCTAGGTTCATATCCTGGCTTTGTCACTTATCAGCTGGGAACTGTCCACCCCTGTGCCGATAACATATAACTCCTCTGTACCTTAGCTTCCCCTTTACAAAATGGGGGCAAAAATATGCCTACTCATAGGGTTCCTGGGAGTACCCTGTGCCTGGTCTAGCCTAACACATGCTTCCATGAGCTACTTCTGTTATCATTAAACCATGCCATATGCTCAGTGGGGTGCCTTGGATGGCAACCTAATATTGATTCCAAACACAGTGAACTGTTTGGCTTGTGCCATTACTAAACCAGCAAATGTGTGTGTGCGTGTGTGTGTGTGTGTGTGTGTGTGTGTGTGTGTGTGTGCCCGTGTGCACTTAGCTGTGTCTGACTGTGACTCCATGGACTGTACCCCACCAGGCTCCTCTGTCCATGGAATTCTAGAGGCAAGGATACTGGAGTGGGTTGTCACTTCCTCCTCCGAGGAATATCCCTAATCCAGGGATTGAACCTGTGTCTCCTGCGTCTCCTGCATTGGCAGGAGGGTTCTTTACCACTAGCAGTATCTGGGAAGCCCACAGAATACTAGAACCAAATGGACCTGAGAAATTTTAGCTTCAGGTCCTAGTTCAATGAAAGATGAGACAAAGGCCCAGAGAATTGAAGTAATTCACCCAAGGTTGCACTTGGCAGGTCCAAGGCTGGGCATCCCATCTGTCTGGACACCGGGCCCACTGATTGTGTCTCCACGTTAGCTGCTGCTCTCCCAATTGTGATTTCTGTTCACTGCACTTCTCACACCCAGTCTACTTGCCCATTTAATGCAGTTATTAAGTCTAGTCACCAACCACACTGTGCCTCCGAGGGCACAATACCAGGCCTCAGTAAAATTTTGAGCACTACAACAACCATAAAAACAGCTATTTCTCCCTGAGCCTCTCAGTATATTTCTCCGATTAGAGGAAGCTGAAATCTGACTTGCCCAAGATGATTCATGTGAGAAAAAGCCCGTTAGAAAAGCAGCGCTGCTGATTCACTAGCATCCTTCTACTGCTTTGTTCTTTACAACACAGACCATTTTGAAAGCCAGATATTTACTTCTTGATCGTTCTTCTAACCCCCGCTGCTTTCCCCCCAGGGAACTCACTCTTCTGTTTGCAACCTCCCAGGCAGTGCAGACTAAATATAGTATTGAAGAAAAATCCCTGAGAAGCTAATGAACTATTTTATGGAGATTGAGGCAGGAACTCTTTTCAGGAGTAGTACTGCAATTAATTGGACGTGGCCACCCAAAGGCGCAGTTTCAGAAACAGGCAATTTATGATAGGGAATTTAGAAGGTCACTAATGATGGCCTGAAAGGTAGAAAATGATTACTTTCAATCATGTATCAGCATGGATGCCAAATCAGACATCTTAATGTATGTTTTCAATAGAGGGCAATTTGCTTAAATTTCCAAAATGAAAATGTGGCACATTTGCCAATAATCGGTCTGAATAGCTAATTACCAATTACATTCCACTGAGAATCTGCTACCTTTCATGCTGTAACCTTAGAGTTCTCAAATATGGGAGAGGTGGTCAAGTATATTAGCAGATAATTAAAGTTGCAACAGCTCAAAGAGCATTGTTCTTTAAGACCCTCAATATTAGTTCAGTTCAGTTCAGTTCAGTCGCTCAGTCATGTCCGACTCTTTGCGACCCCATGAATTGCAGCACGCCAGGCCTCCCTGTCCATCACCAACTCCCAGAGTTCACTCAGACTCACGTCCATCAAGTCAGTGATGTCATCCAGCCATCTCATCCTGGGTCGTCCCCTTCTCCTCCTGCCCCCAATCCCTCCCAGCATCAGAGTCTTTTCCAATGAGTCAACTCTTCCCATGAGGTGGCCGAAGTACTGGAGTTTCAGCTTCAGCATCATTCCTTCCAAAGAAATCCCAGGGCTGATCTCCTTCAGAATGGACTGGTTGGATCTCCTTGCAGTTCAAGGGACTCTCAAGAGTCTTCTCCAACACCACAGTTCAAAAGCATCAATTCTTCAGCACTGAGCCTTCTTCACAGTCCAACTCTCACATCCATACATGACCACAGGAAAAACCATAGCCTTGACTAGACGGACCTTAGTCGGCAAAGTAATGTCTCTGCTTCTGAATGTGCTATCTAGGTTGGTCATATTAGCTCAGTGCGGAAATAATCCTTTTCAGTTAACTTTGGGTAAGTGACACAATGGATCAGTAACACTTAGCCAGATTATTTTTAGGCATGTCCAGCTATTCTGCTACCAATGACACTTACAGCTAATTTTTTTGGAACCCAAATAAAGAATAACTCCTTTTTTCTCTTTCTACATATCTTCAAGAATTGTTGCTGTGTTTAACTATTTATAAAAATTGGAATCCAAGTGAAGTTGACCACAATGTTACCAAGTTATAGAGCTAACTGGATTCAGATTATAAAATTGAGACAATTAGCATCAATTTTCATCTCTATCAAAAATGTTTAAATTGACAAAGTACACTGTTTTTCGTTTCCACAAATTATTGACCTTTATGAAGCAATATATAGATAAAAAGATCTTATTAATCATTTTATGAGAAACTGAGTCAGATAGTAGTCTAATAGATAACAGTGTGAGATCTATGAATTAGATTCAAATCCTAGCTTTGCCACTACCTTGTTGGATGATGGTAAGGGAATTACTTGACTTCTCTGAGCTTCAGCTGTCCCTTATGGGAACAGTGACATATGAGTGTCAGATGCCTCACCCAGAGCTGGTATGATAGGTTTAAGATAGTCACTCCACATTAGTCATCATTATGACATCTGAGGACCCCAAGAAGCAGGGAGAAGCAGTTTTTAAGGAACCTGAGTTCTGTTTTAGATTATCATGCTTGACTGTTTGAGAAGTGGAACTGTCTCATGCATGGTATAGAGGTCAAGAGCAGATATTTGGAGATATGTGAAAGTGAAAGTATTAGTCAGTCATGTTGGAATCTTTGCAACCCTATGGACTGAAGCCTTCCAGGCTCCTCTGTCCATGGGATTTCCCAGGCAAGAATACTGGAGTGGGTTGCCATTTCCTTCTCCAGGGGATCTTCCCGACCCAGGGATTGAATCTGGGTCTCCTGCATTGTAGGCAGACTATCGTTTGAACCATCAGAGAAGCCCTGTAAACAGGTTAAATGGATCATATAGGGTGACTGAACAGAGCTGAAAAATGTCAAAGAAAAATTCTGGGAATAAGTGGAGTTGAAAAAAATTTAAAAATCTAGGAAGTGTCAACACTTATGGGAAGAGCAAAGAGGAACAACAAACAAAGAAAACCAGAATAAGTGGTCACAGAAATGAAAGGAGAACCAAGAGGGGATGATACCACAGACTCCAGGGAAGATCCAGAGAAAGAGTGGCTGAGTATTGACAGGATGAGGCCTAGAAATAGGTCTTTGTATTTGATACTTAGGATGTAATTTCCACCTGTAATGTGAACAATTGCACCTGCCTGTGGGGATAGAAGCCAAGCTGAATGGACATGAAGAGTGACTGCAACTCAGGAAGAGGGGGCTTTCAAGAGGGCTGGCTGTGGAAGGGAGAAGGCAGCAAGGGCAGTGAGTTCAGGAGGAAAGTGAGTGGAGAGGATGAAGCATGGCTGTGGTCATTCTAGCAACAGTTCACTAAAATCTGTGTTGTTTCCTTCTAAATGCACAGCTAGTCTCCATCCCGTAGCCTCTTGCAGTTACATGTGGCCACTCAGCTAACTTTTGCCAAGGAAATGTAGATTGAAAATATTGGGTTGGACAAAAAGTTCATTGGAATTTTTGTAACATCTTACTGAGAAACCTGAACAAACTTTTTGGCCAATCCAATCTATACCAATTTGAAGGCAGTATTTGTACTAAGTAGGTGTGTCTCCTGCCAAGTCTCTGGAAGTAACATCTTCCTCACTGTTCCCTTCGGGTCCTGACTCCACACTCTGGGACCCTCTGTTTCCTTGCTCCTCCACGGTCTCATCTGATGTTGGCAGCGGACAGGATGCCTTCCTTGGGAAACACGTAGTTTTTGTAACCCACTTTCTATTAGTATCAAGCATTGTTAAAAAGAAAGTCACAGGCTTATTTCTGCCAGAGCCCTGGTTTCTATGGCAATATAATTTCCTCAAAAGCTAAACAGGCTTCTAATCTTCTCAGACCCAAGTCTAAAGTTCTTCCTTTGACACAGTTCTAAAGGCCACTTTATTACAACTATGTTTTTTGTTTTCGCCACCTTAGGAATCATATACAGTGTTGTACCTCTACCAGGAAATGAACCATTTCTGTAACATTTTTAAATAGGAGACTGTATCCTAAATTCCAAATGATGATGTGAAAATTAACATGTGGAAGTATGAACACCACATGTTAAAGACAGATTGTATAGAAGGTAAATGTATGGGACTAGTTTTGTAACTGTTGAGATAAAATATGATAAGGTTATCGGTGTGTTTAGTCTACCTGGGGGTCTGAGAATAACAGATGCTGACGTTGAGGTGGAGATCAATTAGGACACCATCCCACAATCTCTTCTTTTTTAATATCCAGATGGGTTTCTGTCTGTCTTCATGACATTTTCTTGCCTTGGGCTTGCTTGCACTATGACTGGCAGGGCTCATTCATCTATAACCTCAGATAAGAGAGTGAGGACATGGGAAGGTTTGAGAGATACAGCAGTATGAAAGCAGCGCTCCAGTTCTCTGTCCCATTGACCACTGAGCACAGCTCCAGCAGCATCCACTGCCTCTATGAGCTCAAGGGTCAACTCATGTCCTGCTCACCCAATTAACCTTGCTCTGACAAAAATCTGACAAAGCAGGCTTCATTCCCTTATATGAAGTTGATTACGGGTATCGACAGCCAGCCTTCAGGGGAGATCAAAAGCAGCAAAAGCAATTTATTCACTCACATGACTCTAGGATGTTTGATCCGACGGGATCAACCACAATCCAAGGAAAGATCTGATGAAAAGATTTACTTCCTTAGTCTTAAAACCTTAATGAAGAATATGAACAATGTAACTCAACTAAACCTATTTGTTGGAAGCTTCCCTGTTACACACTTGGAAAGTTAGTAACTTACAACAATCACACCTGATTCCTAGTTTTATAGCTGAAGACTTGCTGTTCTCATTTTATAATGGTAAGTGCAGCTAGCATTCTACAGAAGAGCACATCTGCTCTGACAACAGGCTTCCCTCGTAGCTTAGTAAGGAATCTGCCTGCAATGCAGGAGGCCGGGGTTCGATCCCTGGGTTGGGAAGATCCCCTGGAGAAGGGCATGACAACTCACTCAAGTATTCTTGCCTGGAGGATCCCATGGACAGTGGAGCCTGGTGGGCTACAGTCGATGGGGTCACAAGAGTCAGACCCGATTTAGTGTTTAAACCACCACTCTGACAACACCATCCCGGAAAGCCATCTGGTATTTTATTCTGTTCTTCGATTTCAGGAATTCTTAGACCACGCTAATGAGGGTATTTTTAGAGTCATATATTTCAGCTGCATCTTCTATCCCACCTGAAGCAGGGTAGCTCCGAATAATAACAGAACTGAGCATCACAGTAATTATTATTTATAATTACTTCCTCACGGTAGGTTGGCTCATAAATTTTAATGGAGCTCTTTCCACAGTGTTGATTGCCAACCTTCCTGGCATTTGTGGGATAAATGTTTATCCAAATAGAAATAATGTGGACAAGTAATTTCATAGTCAGCCTGAATCCTCCCTTCTTCACTCCCCCTAGAGGTTATTTTAAATGCATAGTATTGGAGGGGAGAGGGGTGATGATTATCCTACTTTGGAAATTCTGATGCCGGCACATTGACTCCTGATATTCATCTTCCTGGCAGAGATGTACATTGGTATAAAATAGCTCCTGGGCAGGCAGACAAATTTACTGCCAGCAACTAGAAGCTCAATTCATTCTAAGAGACAGGCAAGAGTTTGAATCCAGGAAAGAAATCAGAAGCTTCTCCCCTTTCCCTCCTCTGGATTCATTCTTAGCTAGAAAGGGGGTAAGAGAAATCAACCACACTTCACAAAGACACTAGAAATAGAAGGTGTCCTTGCAAAAAGCATGC
Organism: Capra hircus; assembly: GCF_001704415.2. Classification (NCBI taxonomy): domain Eukaryota; kingdom Metazoa; phylum Chordata; class Mammalia; order Artiodactyla; family Bovidae; genus Capra; species Capra hircus. The sequence goes on from NC_030827.1 coordinate 20,734,915, forward strand.
ACAACAGGAGGGGATTTTTACACTCCACCTATACATACAGTTAGATCTATACCATTTCTGTCCTTTATTGAGCCCATCTTTGCATGAAATGTTCCCTTGGTATCTCTAATTTTCTTGAAGAGATCTCTAGTCTTTCTCATTCTGTTGTTTTCCTCTATTTCTTTGTATTGATTGCTGAGGAAGGCTTTCTTATCTCTCCGAGCTATTCTTTGGAACTCTGCATTCAAATGTTTCAAATCTTTCCTTCTCTCCTTTGCTTTTTGCTTCTCTTCTTTTCATAGCTATTTGTAAGGCCTCCTCAGACAGCCATTTTGCTTTTTTTGCATTTCTTTTTCTTAGGTATGGTCTTGATCCCTGTCTCTTGTACAATGTCACGAACCTCCATCCACAGTTCATCAGGCACCCGTCTATCAGATCTAGTCCCTTAAATCTATTTCTCACTTCCACTGTATAGTCATAAGAGATTTGATTAAGGTCATACCTGAATGGTCTAGTGGCTTTCCCCACTTTCTTCAATTTAAGTCTGAATCTGGCAATAAGGAGCTGGTGATCTGAGCCACAGTCCTCTCCCAGTCTTGTTTTTGCGGACTGTATAGAGCTTCTCCAACTTTGGCTTTAAAATACTAATCAAGACTAATTTTCAAAAATCTAATTTCAGTGTTAAAATTAATTATGACTAAGCCTTGTGTGGGTGACTCCAACTACTTTTTCTGTCTTCCTTCCTTTTCTTTTAGAAATTTTTATCTTCAAAAGAAATATATTAATAGTATATCCAAAATTTAAAGTTACTCTAAAGTATATAACTCTAAAGAAATAACTCTAAGTTATTTCTTCAGTTAAATCCTTTTGTAGGAAAATTCCAGAAAGAATTTGGAGGCATCAGGGAGAGAGAGCTTAGATTTTTTTATAATTCTAGCACCATAATATAAAAAAAATAACTAATTGTCTAGTCATTTAGAGAGAGAGTGACAGCAAGGGAAAAAAGAAAGAGGAAGAGAGAAGTACAAACGAAGAGACAGAAAAGCAGATACAGAATTACAGAAGGTAGCTTGGATATTTTAAATTGGTTTTGTTTGCTTTCCTTGTTGAGTCATAAAAAATCAGAAAGACTTTTAAAAGATCATTAAATGTTTTGGTTTTCCAAATATGATACTTCTATATACAAGGAAACATTGATTCATGTTGAGGTTTGACAGAAAACAGCAAAATTCTATAAAGCAATTATCCTTCAATAAAAATAAATTAATTAAAAAAAACAGTGGGGAACTAGAAGCAAAAATTTTAAATCCATTCAAGCTAGAAAGTAAAAATGGAAAAAAATATTCTTTGGAATAAGAAAAATTAAATGAGAACACTTTCTCTACCTGTTCAAGTCTCTTCCATGGGTACTTCCCAATAATTGTAAATTTGACAAAGAAAAGTAACCTGATGTAACCTAACCCTAACCCCAAATTTCTTTTTAAATCAGATTTATGATTTCCATATGCCCCTTATTAATTTTTCAAACATTTTAAGATTGTGTATTAAATAACAAAAGTTATACAAAGGCACAAAATTAAGAAAAGCATGTACAATATGTTGATATATTGAAAATGTTTGGTCACTGAGTCATATTCAACTCTTTGTGACCCCATGGACTGCAGCACACCAGACTTCCCTGTCCTTCAGTATCTTCTGGCCAAGGCTGAAATTCTCATATGCCTTTTTTATATTTTAATGGCAACAATGTTCCCCTGGGACTTGCAAAGGAGAGGACACTGAAGATTAGATTCACCACTTGTAGGGGAATAATTTCTCATCCTGGTCTGGCACATTTTTTCCCTCTTTATTTGATCTTGCCTCAGTAGAAGTGACTGACAAAACAATCTTAATTGAAAATAGGCTGAAGGAAGCATTTTCTGAACGTGGAGTCCAAACTGTGGACAGGAACATGGGAGTCAACTCATAAAACTGAAGAACATGAGTGCAGACAGACGAATAAGGTGAGGCAAAAGGAAAAAAACGGACAAGAGTGCAAGAGCAAAGTGATGGTTAAAAGTTCACCTGTGCAGAAATCAAACTATATACAGGCAGGAGTGCGGTTTCTAAAAGGATTATGGCATTAAGGAAGGAGATCTAGGTAGGAACCATCTATAAGAGAACTGAAATGGAGGATAAAAGAATCCAGAAATTTTCTGTTTCTAGGAAATCAGGATGCCAGGAAGACCAGGTAGATGATTTATTTGAAACTGAGCAGGTAAACGGGTATGTTTGGATTTTATATATTCCCTTTATCCAAGAAGGACTGGTCTCAAAGTAGGGGTAGAGCCAAAATAATAAGTAATTATTTCAGCTGTCCCGAGTCTGCAGGTTTGAGAGGTACAGGAGCAACAAGTCTAACAGATTAATTAATATAATGCTATATTCTCCACTTTTTCTTTTTTACATTTTTTTCCATATACTCAGAGACTCCCAGTGTCTTATTTTAATCTATTCTCCAAATGAACTATAAATTAGATAACCAGAATTAAATAACATGTTAACACAAATGCAACACATGTCCTCTCCTATGATTTCCTGTTATTTCCATTACCAAACCCCATGAGCTGTCCACCATCTAGCGACGTGCATGCTCCCGAGTCCCCTGGTAGCTGAGCTGTTGTGGCCATGCATCTTCTAAACTGTAACAGAAGAGTTATTTCTGTGTTAGGAAAAGAAGAGTTACAGTATGTTCTAGAGTGCAGCCTCAGGGGCTCGGGGAGGAAGTCAGGGAGAATCTGAGGATGTGCAAACCCTGGTCCTGACAGTACCAGTCAAGATACGGAGGATGACAGGTTCAGATGCAATTAGTCTGATTTTGATTCCTAGGATGACAATTCAGTGCCTGGCTAAGAAAATAGCCAATTCTCTAGACACCATCCCCATCAAACACAGAGATCTATTTTGCATGCTAGATGATGTAGCTTTTTTTTTTTTTTAAGTATTTTTTTGGAGGCAGGAGCAGCCTTTAAAAGGCTTTCCTTGAACTGTTGCACCTAGATTAAGAAGTATTCATTTGGAAAGCTTCTGTTAAGGACAGATTGCAAGCACCCCATGTAACTGATCCCATGTTTGACAAACAAGATGTTCTTTCTTATGTGTTTGACCATAAGCTGGTCATCTGGTCATTTTCATACCACATTTCCTCCTCTGTCCTTAGGAAAACTAGAGAAAAATTGATCACCTTCACACACATACCAGTATTCCAGGGTTGTATCTCCAGGACAGATGGCTCAGACGGCTCCTCCCTTCAACTCATAAACATAGAGACAACAAATTTCCTTGTCACCTCTCAGAGCACTCATATAAGCTGCCCCCTTACTGTGGGCACCCAAATAGAACTGAATTCATCAATGTACTTTTACCAAAAAGTGTTACTCTTTTGTATAAACGCTGTCCTTTCCTATCTTTATCCCTGATACTTCAGTTTAGCTACAAGTCTTGGTCTTAAATGACTTTTCCGTCTGCAGTGACGATCAGCAACCTCTAATATATTGTTATGAAGCTCGAGTTTCTACCCACTGCCATGGGAAGGAAGCCTAAAAATGGGTAAACCCAAGTTTTGTGAGACCTGGGGTTCACACAATTTGTGGGTGCCCTGGCATCTTAGAGAATGTGCAGTGCTCCTCAAGGGGTCAGGGAGACACGTTCCTCAGAGGTAAATGTGGGGCAGTCTCACTTCTTTATCTTATATCAACAGGGGAAAGTCTCAGAATGACAATGCACACCTTTCTGAGACTGGATGTTGACCTTTTTACTGGGTCCAAGTAATGAAGAGTGATAAGAACTAACCTTTACTGAGTTACTATCTATAAGGTGCTATGTTAAGTGATACAGTACACACTTCTTATTATTGATAAGCATATTATGAGATAGATATCCTAATTGTGCCCATTTTACAGATGCAGTAACTGGGCCTGAGAGAGGCTAGGAAGCCATGACTCAGGACAGTTTGCCATCGGGGCCTGTTCCCTTAACCAGACTGCTGCCCTGGCTCCTGAGAAGCAGAGGCTCTTGCAGCAGATCTGCTTTCTCTGTGTAATACTGAAACAATGGAGGGAAGAATGGTGATGATTATGAGAACTGGAAATAGGTGGATAAAATTAGGAGTACAACCAAAGAGACTTGACAATCAAATATCCATACAGTAAATGAGCATGATCAGGACTCTGATAGACATAACCACACTCATTCATGTACTCAACATGCGTGATGTCTCCCGTGTGCCAGCCATCACGGGCACTGAGACTCTTGAGTTGAATAATGCATGGTCTATTTTGCCCACAGAAGCTCATAATTTAGGGAAAGAAAGTAAAACAAACTAAATGCCAGATTGTTCGGGTAAGTATCAGTTACTAATATGACTTTTAATGGCAAGTTTTATCTCTTGCTCTTATCTTGACTTGTTCTGCATTTCTACATGGAAAAAGTATCCACCAAATACTTTCCCTTGCACTGCTGAGTCTTCATCACTCAAATACACAGATGAAAAGATTAGGGTCCTGGCAGAACACCCTGGGGGTGAGATGGCCTATGCCAATGCTTTCTCTTCCACTTTCCTTCCCATCACTTAGTTTACAGAGCCCCTGGACTCTTTTCATAACAGCTGCCACATCCCAGGGGGCATACCTCATTGCCAGAGTCAGTGAGGGATGTATCTTTGTCTTCCCCAGACCCCCATTCTAAAAGATACATGGAGTAGTGGTTTTTCAGGTTTCATTCTCCCTGCCTTCATCTCAGTAAAGGGTTAAGAAGTTGAAGAAATGGACTCTGGGTGCCCCACTTGCTTAAAACAGGTCAGTTTCCTCCAGTCTCTAGGATTCTGCACGCTTCAGCCTTTAGCAGATGACTCTATATCCTAAAAAATATTTAACAATCACTGCGGCAAATGATAGAGTTTGAGGAAACAAACCTCTCTTTAAGATCAAGAGAATGGGATCTCAATGGGAACCTTTCCATTTTAATTCACAGTATATTCAGAAACACAGAATAAAACAAACCAAAAAAATGAGCTAATGGAGAATAGAGAAAGAGTACGTGTAACCCTCAGTCTCTAGGGATGCATCAAATAGCAGGGAAAGACAGGAATGAGGAGCAAAGTGAGCAACCAGTGGGGAGTGGGACTATATTTAATTCTGAACTGAAGAAAGGATGATAGGCAGACAGGGAAAGAAAAGAGGACGAAGAAGCAGGTAAACCCATTGTCAGGTAGAGTATATTGGAGACCCTGAAGCTTTGATGATATTCTTCCAGGCACCAGCATCCCCTGTTTCTAGCCACTCCAAAGGACAGACATCCAGCAGAAAGCCACATCTGAGTCAACCTAAGGCTGTTCTGCTCCAGAAATCAGAAGATCAGATCTGAGTAAGTTTACCCCTCCCTGGATCTATCCTTGATCTCAGCAGACTAACACAGACCTACCTCCAATTCTGCATGAGCAGACACAATGTGACAGGAGTTAGTCCACTTGAGTGGAATCTGTTCCTTAGAGAAGCAGTTATCAAACTTTATTGCATCATACTCATCTGAGAAGCTTGTTAGAAATCTAGATTCCCTGGCTCTCTCTCAGAGTGATTCTGATTCAGTGGGCTCAGAACCTACATTTTCAAAAAATTCTCCAAAGAATTCTGACAAGGATAAACCTTTGAGGACTATGTCTCTGGAGAGACCATGGTTCCTGGGCTAAAATCAATGACTAGACACTCCTCTGGGTAATAATGGTGCTCAAAAACACCAGGCCCCTGCTTTATACAGCCTTCTGTGCTTACTTTCATATGTGTTCTTCTATAATATTCTGAGATTAACCCATCTGCAAATTTGAAAGCCTCTCAACTATAGAAGCCTTTAGGTTGTCAAAGCAGAGACATTACTTTGCCAACAAAGGTCCATCTAGTCAAGGCTATGGTTTTTCCAATGGTCATGTATGGATGTGAGAGTTGGACTGTGAAGAAAGCTGAGTGCCGAAGAATTGATGCTTTTGAACTGTGGTGTTGGAGAAGACTCTTGAGAGTCCCTTGGACTGCAAGGACATCCAAACAGTCCATCCTAAAGGAGATCAGTCCTAGGTGTTCTTTGGAAGGACTGATGATAAAGCTGAAACTCCAATACTTCGGCCACCTCATGCAAAGAGTTGACTCATTGGAAAAGACTCTGATGCTGGGAGGGATTGGGGACAAGAGGAGAGGGGGATGACAGAGGATGAAATGGCTGGATGGCATCACTGACTCGATGGACATGAGTTTGGGTAAAATCCAGGAGTTGGTGATGGACAGGGAGGTCTGGCATGCTGCAATTCACGGGGTCGCAAAGAGTTGGACATGACTGAGCAACTGAACTGAACTGAACTGAACTGAGTAGGTACTATCAACAATGCTAGGCAAAAATGTATAAGAAGGTCTTGATTTTCACCAATCCCTGAGTAAGAGACCTCGGTTCTTCCATCCAGTTTCAGCCCTTGACATCTATTAATATGTTACTACAAAACTTAATTTAGAATTTTACTCTCAGAACCAGACCTACAGACTTTGCTACAACATTCACAGAAGCATGCCATCGAGCAAAATAGAAAAACACTTTCAATTTTCACTTTCTTGTTTCCAACTGACTATAAATTTGTGGAGAATTAAAGAGTAGAGATGAAATCTGAGCTAATTTTGACCCAGAGGTTAATTGCTTTGCAAAATCTGAAGGGAAAAAGAAGTCACTTCTTAAAAGAGGAGGATGGATCTACTGGCTAAAATAAAATGAAATGATTTATATCTGCACATTATTTTCCACAACTACCATATAAAGGCAATGATGTACCTTAAGAGTTTGGGTCAGCCTTTCACACAGGTGGTACAAGCTGAGGAGGCCAGGGAAGGTGGCCCTAGAGTGACACCCACTGCTGTAAGTTTCTTTGGTTAATAAGTTAATACCCTTAGGATATTTCAGATATGAGTCTTACCAGTTATGCATAATTTAGTGTAAATTAATATTTAGCCTCTGATAACTTTGAAAAGATTAGGATTCCAAAATCCAGGAGGCTTCTTTCACCAGCAATGCTCCTTCTGAGAATTATGCCTCTCAGAAAAATGGCCTCTCTATTTAGTAGTACAGTTAGTAAATTAAGTAGGAGTTGGGAGAGAATTTGCCACACTTGTCACCTGCCTCCCTTCCCAGCATGGGGGGGGATGTTCTTTACTCCAGTGAGTTTGATCTGAGCGGGACTTACTTTCCAGTATTTTGCTCTTGATATTGCCATAACAGCTAGGTATGAAAGACGTAGGTTTGTGCTTTCATTTACTCCTTCTGTCATTCAGATATCACTGAAAAATAACTTCCTTCTAGTTCAGCCTCTGTCTGCAAAGGCTTGTACTCTTTGCTTTGAGCTTCAAACTTGTCTTCTGCAAAAGAAGATCTCTTTATTTTATCTAACAGCAAATGGGAGTAGAAGGCAGTGCCATGTGCTAAGTTGTGTTAGTTGTGTCCAATTTCTTTGCAACCCTATGGACTGTAGCCCACCAGGCTCCTCTGTCCATGGCGATTCTCCAGACAAGAATACTGGAGTGGGTTGCCATGCCCTCCTCCAGGGGATCTTCCTGACCCAGGGTTCAAATCCTCATCTTTTATGTCTCATGCATTGGCAGGTGGGTTCTTTATCACTAGCACCACCTGGGAAGCCCAGTACCTCTCTATAAAGGTGTGCCCTTTAAAATATGTGTCAACAATGCCATAGTTTTTGAATGATATTAATAATTTATTTCAGAACTAAAGCAGCTGTACTCAAATTATGGCCTGGGGGCACCCAAGTCCCTTCAGAAGATCTCTGAGTTAAAAATTACTTTAAAATATTACTGAACTATTATATGTCTTTTTCATTCTTTCTTTCATAAGTGTTCAGTGGAGGTTTCCAGAGGTAACAGGTTACATGACATGTGATATAGCAAAAGACTGAATGAGGAAGCAGATATCAGAATCCAGCTGTCCTCTATGAAGTCAGACATTAAAGAGATTTGCAAAAATACAAAACAATATTACTCTTCTCACTATTTTTTTGTTTTTCAAAATGTAGTTCTTTTCATCAAAAGTATATAATTTATTTTTGCATGCAATGTGTTTATTATTGTTATTTTAAATAAATTAGTAAATTTTTTCAGTTTTCACTTCTGGTATAGTAAATTATCAACAGATAAAACCCACATATACACAAGTTCTTTGGGGTCTTCAATAATTTTCAAAGATACAAATGGGCCCTCAAATTAAGAGAACACTATATAAGACACATTATACATACTACATTATTCTTCAAAACTACCCTATAATGCAAATATTTTTATCCTTATTTTATAGAAAATGAAACCAAGACATAAGAGAATAAATAATTTGCCTAATCAAATCATCGGACACCAAAGCTCATTATTTCTCCCCATGCTCTCTTGTTCCTCTTATTAAAGCTGGCTTTATGTTTGGTCTACTTGTGAGACTGAGTATAGAAATGGACAATGGGCAGACCACATATAAAAATAAAACTGACCCACAACCTGTAGCAACCTGCCAGGAAACCACCCCACTTATCTCCAATAAACAACCCAGGATGCCAGCCTGCTATGAGACTTGCAGGAAACTAGATTGCTATCTCTAGTGATGATCCAAGAAGCTATTAATAAATAAAAAGTTTTGTAAACAACTGATTCAAAAGAGTCAGGACTTATTAATAACTGAACGCTTCTCCTAAATTTAGTCCCCACTTCCAACTTAGGGCCAATCAGAAAAAGCTAACTATGCATGCCTAACCAATCAGAAAGAAGCTGTTCTCTTTCTAGTTATCCCACCTACAACTCCCCCTGCCAAGAACTTTCACTCAGGACATCACCTGATGCCTTCCTTTTTCTCTCCTGGAAGGCTTTTCCACTCCTCTTTCAGCCTTTCAGCCTCTGCCAGAATACAAGTTAATAGTGGCTGGCTCCTTAGCTCTATCAAGTTCAGCATAAAGAGCCTTTGCTTTTCTCATTTAGTTGTTCTTCATTTACTTCCACGCTTGTTTCTGTGCCATTATCCTGTAAGTCATCAGAAGACAGGAAGCTTAAAAACCCTTGGTCCCCTCACCTCCAGAGTCTAGCACTTCATACAGTACAGAGTGATCATTCATAAACATCTGGTCATTTAAGACAAAGCCTTCCTGGGCTTGTTTGACTGAAACAGGGTGACTACCTGGTTATCTGGCTGTTTACTCCACACCATCCAGCCTAGTGGGGTTATGCCACACAAACCCCCCTATCACTGATTTCCAGACATTTGCCCTTCCGAGACCTAAATAATATTAATAATTGTGAAAAATGAAAATTTTCAATCTAAAATAAAACCAAAAGGTATAAAATGAAAAATTTTATGCATGTGTCCTCAGGAAAACAAAACTTGAGGACTGAGAGGCTGATTTCTGGTAAATGATAATATTGAAATTTTCTTAAATGATAATGAATTGGTTAAGGGTTGCCGCATATCAGCCCTGGAAAGTTTTGTTCATAGTTTCCAGACACATGAATAAGATATGGGTTGGTCTCACAAAATAAGCTGAATTGAGTTTTGACTGTATGACTGGATTCATTTTGACTGCTAGGGGAATTTTCAAAGTTGATCTTCATTTGTTTTTTATTTCAACAGGCTCTAACTGAACCCCTCCTTCTTGACCTTCTCTGCCCATAAAGAAACTCACCCAGTGCCTCAAAGGAGGCTGTGATGTGCTAGAGTTTACATGTCCCAAAGTGTAATTCCTCTGTTATTCCCTCATAAACTCACTTTTGAACAACAGAGTTTGCATCAGTTTACCTCTTCATTTAGGTGAGCATAATAAATAAATACAAATGGACAGAGAACTGCCATATTTTCCCCTCATCTTTTCAGAGATTAGATAAAAGTTTCACTGGTATTTTTATTTTCTATGCAGACATTCACTCATATTTGAGTGAAAGTTAATTTATCTTTTAAAGAAGCAGACCTTAATGGCCATATATGTACTCATAGTGCTAACTCATTAGCAGTATCTTGAGTGTTTGATAGAATTATTTAGAAACTGCCCATTGATACAGTTAGGGAGGACCATGTGGTCAGTCAAGGCAAAACAAAAGTTGTGAAATGTTCCATATTATTCAAATTCTCATGGGTATGAATATAAGAAGCGCATGCCATATAATATCTATGATTCAAGTTCTCTAAAATGTTTATTTGGGCTGTCCGCCTTTTTGTTCGATAACTGAAAGGTTTTATATAGAAAATATAAAACACTACCTTCTTCATTGTGCAGGATATATGCCTTCGCCTTTCCAGATCCCCTCTTTATCCAATTCCATCCTGCTCTGTGGTCCAGGGAGCTGATTTCTATGAATCGCTAAAACAGAGTTCCCCTGATGGTAGGCTAAGCCAATAAGCAGCACAGGTGAAAGGTCAGGGGTCAATAGGACTGAGACATCTGGACATTTCTTCCCTTGGCCCCTTCTCTGCAGAGTCATTGACAAGCAGAAGCCTTGGTCTTTTAGAAGAACACAGCCCCTCCTCCACCCACGCCTAGAGTTTCAGTTACAGCTCTCTCCTGGTCCCCATTCCCTTCACTCCAAGGGTGGCAATAATTCTGAGTCTACACCTCCCCCTTCGAGCTTCCCCAAACTCTGTACATACCTTTGTAAAAATCTTTTAAATCTCCTAAATCATCCAGTGCATTTCTCTCTCAAACCCTGTTGATACTTTCACTCCTTCAATTTTAAAAAATTTTATGTCTCCCTTTTACTTTTAGTTTATACTCCACGGTTTTGCACCTGATACTTTACAGACGTTCTAGGATTTAGTTGTTTTCAAAGATTGGAGACTTCTTGAACGTGGAAACCTTGCCTTTCACTTCTCTGTATCCATCAATGGGTTGAGTAAAGTCATTTCTGTCAGCTGATGCTCACACTTGCTATTTCTTTTATCTTGCTGGTTGAGGTGTCATAGTGGCTATGCTCAAGACTAGCAAAATTCATGTTTTTAGAGCAAAAGCAGGAGGAAAAAAATTAGTAATGCTGAAAATAACTATCTAGCTGTGGAAATGCTGTACTTTTCTCTTAAATCTTACTTGAGAAAAAATGCAAAGCAATTAAATGCTTCATTTGTACTCAGATTTAAGCTGTGTTTATATAATACCAGAACAACTGGTCAGTTCAGTATCATTGAAATAAATCAACAGGAAAAATGAGTGACTTGGTGACACAGACACAGTCCGCATCTTAGATCAGAGGCTGCCGGTATCACTGGTATAATTTCCTAAGGAAATTATATCACAGTATTTTAATAACAGCTCTCCAAGGATCTAATGATTTACAATTGTTTTGTTATAGGGCAGGACATCAATTTTATGAGCATTTAATAAACAGGCTTGTGGGTTTGGCTTTCCTGTACAGTTGATGGCTCAGTCTAAATGCACAGATGGCTCCAAAACACCAAGAACCATCTCAACAACACAGCTGACTACACTTCGGCAGATTAACATTTACCAGTGGCTACAGAGAGAAACCCAGGTGTCCAGAAGACGTTTCATCTTTTCAGTGTGCCGGTATATTTCATTACCATGTCAAGATACCAAAATAAAGCTCTTCATATAAATATCTGCCTACATTAGAAATGGTGACTTATGGCCCCCCACAAAGTTCATGGAGAAGGCAATGGCACCCCACTCCAGTACTCTTGCCTGGAAAATCCCATGGATAGAGGAGCCTGGTAGGCTGCAGTCCATGGCGTCGCGAAGAGTCGGACACGACTGAGCGACTTCACTTTCGCTTTTCACTTTCATTGGAGAAGGAAATGGCAACCCACTCCAGTGTTCTTGCCTGGAGAGTCCCAGAGACGGCAGAGCCTGGCGGGCTGCCATCTATGGGGTCGCACAGAGTTGGACACAACTGAAGCGACTTAGCAGCAACACAGTTCTAGAAAGTGTGGAGTTAGGTAGGTAGGTAACGTCAACATCGGTAAAATGCAGGAGACAGAGAAAGAAAAACGACATGCTATGTGTTGGCGCTATGCTAAGAACTTCATAAATATTTTATGAAATCTTTACAAAGAATTGTAAGCAACACACTCAGATCTGCTAACCACTTGTTCGCTATGTGATCTTGGGCGAGTTATCCACTCTCCTGCTTCAGTTTCCCTATCTGTGAACTGAAGCTAAGAACAGAAAATATTCCATCCTTCTTCTGATACTGTTTTGCATTTATCAGATTGTTCTGATTATTTCTCCATAGCACTATCATTATCTATAACTTTTTAATTTTACTTTCAACCTCAAATTCCTTCACTGTTTCTGGTACATAGTGAAAACTCCATAAATGTCAATCAAGTGAATTAATGAATTAAAAAATTGCTTTTCATTTCTCAGTTCTTAGCTTAGATATATAGATGTTCTCAGGAAGCCTTCCCAGAGTCCTCAACACCAAGTTAGGCATCTTTCCTGGCAGTCCTGAGAATTTATCACAGCAGATGAATTCTGTTCTTCCATCTACCATCTCATCAGACGGTTGCCTCCTAATGGCCAACTCTGTGCATCCTTCACTATTGTACCCCCACCAACAAGCACAGTGCTTGGCACACAGTAGGCATCAACAAATATTTGCTTTGATTAAATTACTAGACTGGGTACAAAAGTCTGAAGGTTGGTACACTATTTACAAAAGAAAACTAACGTTTATTGTCAGTTTTGTACCTAGTATTGAACTGGGTATAAGTATTTATTATAGCAAATATTAGCAACTAAGAGGCAGGGGTTATTTTCTCTCATTTCACAAACAAGTAAATGTTGGCACAGGGAAGTTAGTGCTTGAGGTCACATAGCTAGTGAGAGCAGGGTCAGTATTTGAACCACAAACTCCCTGCCCCTTGGTGGCACACACTTAGTGATCCATGGGGTGATCTTTTCTTCCATATTTGTTTTCCTGTCTTCCTACATGGGTGGTAAGCTCTGATAGGCCAGGAACAAAGTCTGTACCATCCTTTGTATTTTGTCAGTGCTGAGAAGAGAGGTTTAAACACAGCAGGATGGGGGAGTCACTGCTTCTGGCTGTCTGAAAGAGTGAATGTTTTCATGCATCTTGACATTTCACACACAGTATCAGCTTCTTCTCAGGGGTGAAACTAAATCTTGCCTTTCTCAATATCCCAGGAAAAGCAGATGCTAAGTTAGAAGAAACGTGACAGGGGGAAAAGAGCATACAAGTGACAGCACCAGGAGTGGTCTTGGCAGCTGTCACTGGCTTCTGCAGTTCTCTTAAGGAATTCACCCGGGGAAAAAGTGTTGCTTCCTTAGCCACAGATTAGAGGGTTGAACACCATCCTGAAATCAATGGTCAGGGTGACTAGGCTAGGTGAGCATCAAATGCAAAGACTGTAGTCAGGTATTTATTCCATTAACTCAGATGCTTCCTTCCAAATACTCTACTTTTTATGCACACTCCCCAGCAGTGGACACAGGCATTCCAGAAATGTGTGAGAAGTGAATGGAATGTGTTCCAGTCCCTCCTACTATGCAGATCTATGTGTTTTAAGCACAAAACAGATAAAGCACAACCTGCTCATGCTGGAAGATAGTAAGTTTCAAATAAATAACTGATTCCTTTCTCTAACTATAAATAATTTATTGGAAGAAGGGAAGAAGGGAATATAGAAAGATATAGAGAAATTACTTATTGTGGAAAAGGTGCATGCTAGAGATTAATATATGTAGGAAAAGAGGGAGTTGGATAGAAGATGGTGAAGTAGGAGGACTTGAGCTTACCTCCTCTCACAAAACCACCAAGATCAGGACTAACTGCTTGCTGAATTGTGTCAACAAAAAAGACTGAAACCTACCAGAAGAAATATTCTTCACCCAAAAGCAAAGCAGTAGCCACAACAGGATGAAAAAAGGAGCACAATAAAATCAAATCCCATACCCGCTAGATGGGTGACCTACAAACTGGAAAACAGCTAATCATACAGCTTCTCCCAGAGAAGTGAGAGTTCTGAGCCCCACACGTGGCTCTTCAGCCTGGAGGCGGGGGAGGCGTGGCATCAGAAGGAATAGTCCCCAGAGGATCTGGCTGTGCAGGCCAATCAGGATTGATCGCATGAACCCCACAGGACTGGGTGAAACAGAAACTTCACGCCTGGAGCGTGCACATGAAGTATCGTGTGCACTGGAACCCAGAAACAGAGCAGTGATTTCATAGGATCCTGGGCCAGACTGACCTGTAGGTCTTGGAGGCCTTGCTGGGGAGGCAGGTGCAGGTGTGACTCACTACAGGGACAAGAACACTGGTGGTGGAGGTACCCTGGAGTACTCACTGGCATACTGGAGGCTGCCATTTTGACACAAACACCTGGCACTACCCAACAGCCTGTAAGCACCAGTGCCAGGACCCTCCAGGGCAAATAACCAACAAGGAAGGAACAAAGCCCTACTCATAAGCAGACAAGCTGCCTAAAACCTTCCTGAGCACAACTAAACACACTTCTTGACATGGCTCTGTTAGGGGATGCACACTGATTGAAACCGCCCACCCTGGCCAGGCACCACAGTAACCATTTGCATGAGTTGTTTTATGACAGGAGATCCTGATAAGGAATATGGAACTAATAAGCCACCACCAACCGGAAGAGTTCAGGAAAGGTCGAAAGGAGACACCGAGTGTCCACCCACTTCCCAGAATCCCTCTCGCTAGCATCTGTCTTGGCTGAGCGATGTGTGCGCCGCCAGGAAAGACTCTGAATTAGAATGATTGGCGAAAGACCACCCAGAAACTAATACCATCACCATAAAACCCAAGACTGCGAGCCACGGGCAGAGCAGTTCTCCTGGGTTCCCTTCCCCTACTGTTCTCCACCCGGGTGCCCTTTCCCAATAAAATCTCTTGCTTTGTCAGCCATGTCTCCTCTGACAATTCTTTTCTGAGTGTTAGACAACAGCCCAGTTTTGGGCCCTGGAAGGGGTCCCCTTTCCTGCAACAGCTCTGCCCACCAGAGAGACAAGACCCAGTTCCACACAGCAGTGGGCAGGATCAACTTCACCCACCAGGGTCAAGAGTCAGACACAAGAAGCAAGAGGAGCTACGATTCTGCAGTCTGTGGAAGGAGACCACAAGTGCAGAAAGTTAGACAAAATGAGACAACAGAGAAATGTGTTCCAGATGAAGGAACAAGATAAAAACCCAGAATAACAACTAAGTGAAGTGGAGACAAGCAATATATCCAGTAAAGTATTTAGTATAAAGATAGTAAAGATGATCCATGATCCTGGAAAAAGAGGGGAGACAGAGACCAAGAAGATACAAGAAAAATTTAACAAAGAGCTAGACGAGGGGTTTTCCTAGTGGCTCAGTGGGAAAGAATCTGCCTGACAGTGCAGAACACAAGTTCGATCTCTGCTCTCACGTGCCGCAGAGATACTAAGCCCATGTGCCGCAACTATTGAGCCTGTGCTCTAGAGCTGGGAGCTGCAACCAATAAGCCCATGTGAGGGCACTTACTGGAGTCCACACGCCTTAGAGTCCATGCTCCACAACAAGAGAAGCCAGCAATAAGCCTATGCACTACAATGAAGAGCAGCCCTGCCCTCCACAACTAGGGAAAGGCCCACTTAGGAATAAAGATCCAGCACAGCCAAAAATAGATGCACAAACAAAATCATATTAAAGAAGAGCTAGATGATATAAAGAATGAACAGAGGAACAATGACTGAAATGAAAAGTAGACTAAGCTAAGCTAAGCTAAGTCGCTTCAGTCGTGTCCGACTCTGTGCGACCCCATAGACGGCGGCCCACCAGGCTCCCCCGTCCATGGGATTCTCCAGGCAAGAACACTGGAATGGGTTGCCATTTCCTTCTCCATGAAAATATTCCATAAATGAATTTCAGTAACTCTTAAACATTCCACAAAACTTCCTAAGAACCTGTGAGAGTATAATACCTGGCAATCCTCTCTCAAACAGAAATTCACCTATCTGCTACATTACTGCTGATGATCTGAAAGGAATCAACAGAGTAAATGAAGCAAAAGGGCGGGGGGTGAAAGTGGACACCCTTGTCTTGTTCCTGACTTTAGGGGAAATGCTTTCAATTTTTCACCATTGAGGATAATGTTTGCTGTGGGTTTGTCATATACAGCTTTTATTATGTTGAGGTATGTTCCTTCTATTCCTGCTTTCTGGAGAGTTTTTATCATAAATGGATGTTGAATTTTGTCAAAGGCCTTCTCTGCATCTATTGAGATAATCATATGGTTTTTATTTTTCAATTTGTTAATGTGGTGAATTACATTGATTGATTTGCGGATATTGAAGAATCCTTGCATCCCTGGGATAAAGCCCACTTGGTCATGGTGTATGATCTTTTTCATGTGTTGTTGGATTCTGATTGCTAGAATTTTGTTGAGGATTTTTGCATCTATGTTCATCAGTGATATTGGCCTGTAGTTTTCTTTTTTTGTGACATCTTTGTCAGGTTTTGGTATTAGGGTAATGGTGGCCTCATAGAATGAGTTTGGAAGTTTACCTTCCTCTGCAATTTTCTGGAAGAGTTTGGGTAGGATAGGTGTTAGCTCTTCTCAAAACTTTTGGTAGAATTCAGCTGTGAAACCGTCTGGACCTGGGCTTTTGTTTGCTGGAAGATTTCTGATTACAGTTTCAATTTCCGTGCTTGTGATGGGTCTGTTAAGATTTTCTATTTCTTCCTGGTTCAGTTTTGGAAAATTGTACTTTTCTAAGAATTTGTCCATTTCTTCCACGTTGTCCATTTTATTGGCATACAACTGCTGATAGTAGTCTCTTATGATCCTTTGTATTTCTGTGTTGTCTGTTGTGATCTCTCCATTTTCATTTCTAATTTTATTGATTTGATTTTTCTCTCTTTGCTTCTTGATGAGTCTGGCTAATGGTTTGTCAATTTTTTTTATCCTTTCAAAGAACCAGCTTTTGGCTTTGTTGATTTTTGCTATGGTCTCTTTTGTTTCTTTTGCATTTATTTCTGCCCTAATTTTTAAGATTTCTTTCCTTATACTAACTCTGGGGTTCTCCAGTTCTTCCTTTTCTAGTTGCTTTAGTTGTAGAGTTAGGTTATTTATTTGGCTTTTTTCTTGTTTCTTGAGGTATGCCTGTATTGCTATGAACTTTCCTCTTAGCACTGCTTTTATAGTGTCCCACAGGTTTTGGGTTGTTGTGTTTTCATTTTCATTCGTTTCTATGCACATTTTGATTTCTTTTTTGATTTCTTCTGTGATTTGTTGGTTATTCAGAAGTGTGTTGTTCAACCTCCATATGTTGGCATTTTTAATAGTTTTTCTCCTGTAATTGAGATCTAATCTTAAAGATTCTGGAAGTTTTGGCCACAGCAATCAGAGCAGAAAAAGAAATAAAAGGAATCCAAATTGGAAAAGAAGAAGTAAAACTCTCACTGTTTGCAGATGACATGATCCTCTACATGGAAAACCCTAAAGACTCCACCAGAAAATTACTAGAGCTAATCAATGAATATAGTAAAGTTGCAGGATATAAAATCAACACACAGAAATCCCTTGCATTCCTATACACTAATAATGAGAAAGTAGAAAAAGAAATTAAGGAAACAATTCCATTCACCATTGCAACAAAAAGAATAAAATACTTAGGAATATATCTACCTAAAGAAACTAAAGACCTATATATAGAAAACTATAAAACACTGATGAAAGAAATCAAAGAGGACACTAATAGATGGAAAAAGATACCATGTTCATGGATCGGAAGAATCAATATAGTGAAAATGAGTATACTACCCAAAGCAATTTACAAATTCAATGCAATCCCTATCAAGCTACCAACCATATTTTTCACAGAACTAGAACAAATAATTTCAAGATTTGTATGGAAATACAAAAAACCTCGAACTGCCAAAGCAATCTTGAGAAAGAAGAATGGAACTGGAGGAATCAACTTGCCTGACTTCAGGCTCTACTACAAAGCCACAGTCATCAAAACAGTATGGTACTGGCACAAAGACAGACATATAGATCAATGGAACAAAATAGAAAGCCCAGAGATAAATCCACACACCTAGGGACACCTTATCTTTGACAAAGGAGGCAAGAATATACAATGGAGTAAAGACAATCTCTTTAACAAGTGGTGCTGGGAAAACTGGTCAACCACTTGTAAAAGAATGAAACTAGATCACTTTCTAACACCCCACACAAAAATAAACTCAAAATGGATTAAAGATCTAAATGTAAGACCAGAAACTATAAAACTCCTAGAGGAGAACATAGGCAAAACACTCTCCGACATAAATCACAGCAGGATCCTCTATGATCCACCTCCCAGAATTCTGGGAATTAAAGCAAAAATAAACAAATGGGATCTAATTAAAATTAAAAGCTTCTGCACAACAAAGGAAAATATAAGCAAGGTGAAAAGACAGCCTTCTGAATGGGAGAAAATAATAGCAAATGAAGCAACTGACAAACAACTAATCTCAAAAATATACAAGCAACTTATGCAGCTCAATTCCAGAAAAATAAACGACCCAATCAAAAAATGGGCCAAAGAACTAAATAGACATTTCTCCAAAGAAGACATACGGATGGCTAACAAACACATGAAAAGATGCTCAACACTCATTATTAGAGAAATGCAAATCAAAACCACAATGAGGTACCACTTCACACCAGTCAGAATGTCTGCGATCCAAAAATCTGCAAGCAATAAATGCTGGAGAGGGTGTGGAGAAAAGGGAACCCTCTTACACTGTTGTTAGGAATGCAAACTAGTTCAGCCACTATGGAGAACAGTGTGGAGATTCCTTAAAAAATTGCAAATAGAACTACCGTATGACCCAGCAATCCCACTGCTGGGCATACACACCGAAGAAACCAGAATTGAAAGAGACACATGTACTCTAATGTTCATCGCAGCACTGTTTATAATAGCCAGGACATGGAAACAACCTAGATGTCCATCAGCAGATGAATGGATAAGAAAGCTGTGGTACATATACACAATGGAGTATTACTCAGCCGTTAAAAAGAATTCATTTGAATCAGTTCTGATGAGATGGATGAAACTGGAGCCGATTATACAGAGTGAAGTAAGCCAGAAAGAAAAACACCAATACAGTATACTAACACATATATATGGAATTTAGAAAGATGGCAATGACGACCCTGTATGCAAGACAGGAAAAAAGACACAGCTGTGTATAACGGACTTTTGAACTCAGAGGGAGAGGGAGAGGATGGGATGATTTGGGAGAATGGCATTCTAACATGTATACTATCATGTAAGAATTGAATCGCCAGTCTATGTCTGACGCAGGATACAGCATGCTTGGGGCTGGTGCATGGGGATGACCCAGAGAGATGTTATGGGGAGGGAGGTGGGAGGGGGGTTCATGTTTGGGAATGCATGTAAGAATTAAAGATTTTAAAATTTAAAAAAATAATAATAATAAAAATTAAAAAAAAAACTGTAAAAAAAAAAGGGTGGGGGGAAGTAAGCTGGAAGACAGAATGGTAAAACTCAATGACACAGAACAGAATAAAGGAAAAAGAATGTAAAGAAATAAGGACAGTGTAAGAGACCTCTGCTGCTGCTGCTGCTAAGTCGCTTCAGTCGTGTCCGACTCTGTGTGACCCCATAGACGGCAGTCCACCAGGCTCCCCTGTCCCCGGGATTCTCCAGGCAAGAACACTGGAGTGGGTTGCCATTTCCTTCTACAGGACAACATTAAACATGCAAACATTCTCAATAGGGGTCGCAAAAGAAGAAAAGAATGGGCTTGATAAAATATTTGAAAAGATAATGGTGCAAAAACTTCCCTCACATGGGAAAGGAAACGTTCACTCAAGTCCAGGATGTTCACAGAGTCCCATATAGGATAAACCCAAGGAGGAACATGCTGAGACATGTATTAATCAAATGGTGAAAAGATAAAAACAAAGAGAAAATATGAAAAGCAACAAGGGAAAAAACAACAAATCCCCATAAGGTGATCAGTTAATTTTTCAGCAAAAACTCTACAGGTCAGAAGGAAGTGGCATGATATATATAAAGTGATGAAAGGGAAAAACCTACAATGAAGGATACTCTACCTAGCAAAGCTCTCATTCAGACTTGATGGAGAAATCAAAAGCCTTACAGACAAAGAAAAGCTAAGAGATTTCAGCACTACCAAAACAGCTTTACAAAAAATGCTAAAGGAACTTCTCTAGGCAGAAAAGAAACAGACACAAGTAGAAAACAAAAAAATTACAAAGGGGAAGGCTGCCCAGTCAAGGCAAACATACAGTAAAGGTAGGAAGTCATCAACACAGAAATACGGTACCAAAACCAATGATCATAAGAAGACCAGCATACAAATGCAGACTGTAGCAAATGCTTTGGAAATTAAAAGACCAGTAATTTAAAATGATCTTATACAGATACAGTCTGCTATATCAAATCCTCATGGTTACCACAAACTGAAAGTCTATAATAGACACAAAAAAGCAAAGCAATCTAGTCATCTACTCACAAGAGAAGAGAACGAAAGAGGAAGGGAAGAAAAAAGACCTACAAAACAAATCCCAAACAGCAATAAGAATATACATATCATTAATTACCTTAAAGGTAAATGGATTAAATGCCCCAACCAAAAGACACAACTAAAATGAATACACAAATAAGATCCATACATTAACACATGCTGTTTATAAGAGACCCACTTCAGATCTAGGGATGCATTTAGACTGAAAGTGTGAAGATGAAAAGGTATTCCATGCAAACGGAAATCAAAAGAAAGCTGAAGAAGTGACACTCATATCAGACAAAATAGGCTTTAAAATAAAGGTTGTTAAAAGAGACAAGAAGGACACTACATAATGATCAAGGGATCAATCAAGGAAGATACAACAATTGTAAATATATATGCACCCATCATAAGAGCAGCTCAATACATATGGCAAATACTAAGAGTCATGAAAAGAAAAATTGACAGTAACAATGTGGGGGATTCTAACACTCCACTTACATCAGTGGACAAGCCATCAAGACAGAAAATCATTAAGAAATTAGATGGACCTATCTGTTATTTGTAGAGCAGTAGATCAGATTGATCTAAAGCTCTATAAATATTAAGTCAGATGGACTTAATTGATAGTAATAGAGCATTCAATCCAAAAGCAGCAGAATACACACACATTCTCAGATCCATTTGGAACATTCTCTAGGATCAGGTCAGTTCAGTGGCTAAGTCGTGTCCAGCTCTTTGCAACCCCATGGACTGCAGCACGCCAGGCTTCCCAGTTCTTCACCAACTCCCAGAGTTTCCTCAAACTCATGTCCATTGAGTCAGTGATGCCATCCAACCATCTCAACCAACCTCTATCATCTTCTTCTTCTCCTGCCCTCAATCTTTCCCAGCATCAGGATCTTTTCCAATGAGTCTGCTCATCGCATCACGTGGCCAAAATAGTATAGCTTTGGCTTCAGCATCAGTCCTTTATATTCAAGGTTGATTTCCTTTAGGATTGACTGGTTTTGTCTCCTTGCTGTTCAAGGGACTCTCAAGAGTCTTCTAGAGCATCAATTCTTCGGCACTCAGCCTTCATTATGGTCCAACTCTCACATCCATACATAATTACTGGAAAAATCATAGCTTTGACAAGACAGACCTTTATCGGCAAAGTAGTGCCTCTGCTTTTTAATATGTTGTCTAGACTTGTCATAGCGTTTCTTCCAAGGAGCAAGCATCTTTTAATTTCATGGCTGTAGTCACTGTCTGCAATGATTTTGGAGCCCAAGGAAATAAAATCTGTCATTGTTTCCATTTTTCCCCCCTCTATTTTCTTCATCTGTTAAACAGGGCTAATAGGAATAACCACATTCTTTCATGGGGTTTGGCAAAAAATACATTCTAAAATGCACATAAAGTGCTTACTTTGTGGGTCAACACTGGGTTCATTAAAGTGAAGCTCTTATCAAATTTTCAGGAAAATCTTAAAGATCTTTTCCTGATCCCAACAGTTGAAGTCTCTAAATATTAAGAACCAAAAATGCACTGAGGCTGTAGTGAGAATGGTTGAAATCATAAGCATTTTTCAGAGTGGAATTAATGACATAAGCCACCCCTGGGGCTCTAAGAACCTGCCTGCTATATTAGGTATGTCTTTTACTTCCCTTGTGGCTCAGCTGGTAAAGAATCCACCTGCAAAGTCAAACCCTGGGTTCAATCCCTGGGTTGGGACGATCCCCTGGAGAAGGTAAAGGCTACTCATTCCAGTATTCTGGCCTAGAGAATTCCATGGACTGTATAATCCATGGGGTCGCAAAGAGTCAGACACGACTGAGCAACTTTCACTTTCACTCTCACTTTCCTTTCTGTATTCAGATGCTTTGACAGCTGGGGCTTGCGAATCCTGGAGGGACTGCCCTGCTCAGTTAGTTAACTCTGAGAGGCAGTAAACAACTCACTGGAACTCATGCAAACCATCAATACAGAGCTCACAGGGCAAACATCCCAGTCTTGGGTTCTCACACTGGGCTACTATCCCCCTGGCCTAATCACTCCAGAGCCAAACAGGCATCTGATGACTTAGGAAAGCCACTAGGCCCCAGAGCCTGCTGCTGGAATTCAAACTAGCCAGTCCTCAGCCTGCTTACATGCCTTATACAGAAACCACAATAGAGGCTGCCATCACATTCTTCTTTCTGCCTCCTGACCCATTCAGGGACTCCCCCTTGCTCCCAAGGGCCTTCCTCCCCACGCCCATGTGTCCTTCTCTTAAAATCTTGGAGCATAACAAACTACTATTTCAAGGGCAGTTGTTTCCTGATTTGTGGGCCTCAACACATCTAACTAACAATAAAATCTGTCTTATTTAAAATACTGTCTTCCTCCAGGACTGAGCTGGGGAAGCAGGGTTTATATCTTCTCAGTTTACTCATCCATCTCCTGCATTAGATTTTGATAGAGACACTACCTTCATATACGGCTGCTGGATGGAAATCAGAATTCCCTTTCGTTGCATATGGACCAGCAGCACATGCTTGAGGGGCAGATTCCATTTTTGTGAAAAGGAAAAGGCACCCCTCCCTGGAGCTGAGCACAGCTCAGCGTGTGGCACTCTGGCTGGAGCGCAGTCACACTTGAACCCTGGTTTGTGCCCTTGTCCAGGGCACAACGGGTACATCTGCATGTGGCAGGCCTCCGATCACCAGGAGGATGACTTTCTTACTAATTCAGGCCGGCCAGAGCTCAGAAATGAAGGAGGGAAGAAGATGGGGGACGGGGAAAGAGGGACAGAAAGGATAAGGAGCGGTGAGGTTGAGGTTAGGAAAAAGAGAATGCAAAAATGATAAAATGCCAGTTCTAATTAATAAGGAAACAGCTATCCCCTTTGTCTGCCTGCCCCCTGCCCACTTTAAACCTACATCCTCCAATTTTTCAAGTCAAGTCTTTTACTTGTGAGAATCAACCTTGATTTCTGGACTTGAGCAATGCAGGTCTAACTTAGAAAGGAAAAGTGCTTTTTTTCAGTAAAGGAACTTGCCTTTTATTCAGGGGGGCCACAAATTTAAACCCAGTTCTCTACATAGTTTAGTTTCAAGAATTATCAGTATTCTTTATTTTTTAGATTGCTATAGACTTCGAAGTTCATACACTAGTAATACAGACACTGAAAATAAATACAATACTAAGATATTCTTAACAATGGGTGTTGTATTATTTTTCCATCTTCTCACTGGGAGGAAATCCACTCTACAAAGCCTTTCCTGAAGCTAAACTACTTAAAAATTAAAAGCAAAACATTATAGACTCCAGCGGTGAAATATTTTACTATATTTAAAGAAAAAAACTGATACACAATTGTTCTCCAATATATTCTTCATAGAATCAAATAGATACACAAAATAAAAGAATAAGCTCTAATACTTGAAGTCTCAAAAATTTTGAAAAATTTTGACTTGAGAATCACAGAAATGATAATAAACAAAAATGCAACAGGAAATGTTAATATAGTGAAGGACAGAGGGATGTGTAAGGATACTAAAGGAATGTAACCTAGCACAAATGAACCATGGTACGTCTCTAAACAAATTTATTCCAAGGCAGTAATCAGCTTCCACAAACAGGAGGTGTAACACATCCAGAAAGAAATGTCAATGTTTTTAGTAGCTGTTAAAATGTGTTCTTTAAATGTGGATCATTACAAATCCAATAATCCAGTCTGTGGTTTCAGAATCCCTGCCACCCCCCAACCCCACTGCACATGCAAAAAACCTACTCATGAAATTGAAAGACTCTTGCTTCTTGGAAGAAAAGCTATGACTAACCTAGACAATATATTAAAAAGCAGAGACTTCACTTTGCCAACAAAGGTCTGTATAGTCAATGCTATGGTTTTTCCAGTAGTCACATATGGATGGATGTGAGAGTTGGACCACAAAGAAGGCTGAGCATCAAAGAATTGATGCTTTCGAACTGTGGTGCTGGAGAAGACTCTTGAGAGTCCGTTGAACAGCAAGGAGATAAAACCACTCAATCCTAAAGGAAATCAATGCTGAATATTCATTGGAATGACTGATGTTGAAGCTGAAGCTCCAATACTTTGCCACCTGATGTGAAGAGCCAACTCATTGGAAAAGACCCTGATGCTGGGAAAGATTGAAGGGAGGAGGAAAAGGGGGCGACAGAGGATGAAATGGTTGGAATACATTGCTGGCTCTATGGACATGAGTCTGAGCAAACTCCGGGAGATAATGGAGGACAGGGAAGCCTGGCGTGCTGCAGTCCATGGGGTCACAAAGAGCTGGACACAACTTAGTGACTGAACAGCAACAAATAAAAAACTGGGCAGTCTTACCACCCAGGTTCTCTCCTGCTGACACTGCGGAACTACTCTAGCCTCAAGTTTGATGTTCCTTTGCCTAATGGCAACACTGGAAACAAGCTGTGAGATGTATCACCATTGTGATACTTACTTTGAGCGTGAAGTAGCAACCAGATTGGCTTAGCTAGAAGAAGACCTGGATTTTAGACTCTGCTCAGGCGCTAACTGTAAGGTGAAGTCAAATCACTTCACCTCTCCTTATATCTTCATTTCCTAACCTGGAAACAGTTCTATTTGTGGACAGTTTAAAATACAGTGATCAGAGTTACATGAATATCTACAGCTTTTCTTGGTAGATAATAATGAACTGGACTAATCTGTGATGATTTTTATCGCTATGAAACAATTTTGCTTCTCTTCCTTTGAAATATATAATAGGCTATGATAGTGTGATAGAATAAAAAACACATATTTGGTCTTCCTCCTGGTTCCTGACACAGAGCTTCCATAATCTTTAGAATTTTCTAAGTGATGGGAGTGAAAGGAGCATCTTTTATTATTCATAATAAGCCCCTTCCTGCCACCTAAGAGTTCATGCTAATGAGGTGACTCCTGGTTTACACCCACATAGCTTCAAAATGGGGGCTTATTACAACATTGAAAATCAGTTATATTCTAATATAAAATAAAATAAAAAATAAAAAGAATAGGGGCTGACTGTCAGAATAAACTATGTGACCAAAAAGTTGAAACTTTCAGCCCCATCCCTGACCTCTGGGAGGGGAGACAGGCTGAAGACTGAATTAATCACCAATGACCAAGGATTGCATCCGTCATGCCAATGTAAAAAAAGGGAGCTCCATAAAAATCCCAAAGGATGAGGTTTAGAGAGCTTTGGGGTCGGTGCATGTATTAGGGTGCTGGGAGGGTGACACACCAGAGACTGCAGGACGCTGCACCCCGCCCCCCACAAAAATTTGCCCTATGCTTCTCTTCTCTCTGGTTGTTCCTGAGCTGTGTCCTTTATAATAAATTGGTAACAGTAAGTAAACTTTTCCTAAATTCTGTGAGCTATTCTAGCAACTTATCAACCATGAGGGGTGGGGTTGTGGACCTGTCAATTTATATCCTGTAGGTCAAAAGCACAGGGGCCCAGATTTGTGATGGGTGCCTGAAGTGGGGGATGGGAGGAGAAGGGATAAGGTTTGTGGAACTGATTCCTTTATTTGTGGGATCTGTGCTAACTCTGGGTAATTAGTGTCAACGTTGTATTAAATTACAGGACATCTCGTTAGTATCTGCATAGAAATAAAGAATTCTTTGGTTTGGAAAACTCCCACATTTGGTTCCAGAAATGCTGCAAGTAGAAACAGATTATACATAGTACAGGCTAAGATATTTGTGGACACCTTAATGAATCTTGTGAGTCCCTTGGACTGCAAGGAGATCCAACCAGTCCATCCTAAAGGATACCAGTCCTGGGTGTCCATTGGAAGGACTGATGCTGAGGCTGAAACTCCAATACTTTGGCCACTTCATGTGAAGAGTTGACTCATTGGAAAAGACCCTGATGCTGGGAGGGATTGGGGGCAGGAGGAGAAGGGGACGACAGAGGATGAGATGGCTGGATGGCATCACCGACTTGATGGACATGAGTTTGGGTGAACTCTGGGAGTTGGTGATGGACAGGGAGGCCTGGCGTGCTGCGATTCATGGGGTCGCAAAGAGTCAGACACAACTGAATGACTGAACTAACTAACTAACTCACTAATGAATTTGTTACACATTAATACAAGTGCATAAAAATACTATTAGCTGGGGAAAACAGTTCATGTTTGACTGCTGCTGCTCCTAAGTCGCTTCAGTCGTGTCCGACTCTGTGCGACCCTATAGACGGCAGCCCACCAGACTCCCCCGTCCCTGGGATTCTTCAGGCAAGAACACTGTAGTGGGTTGCTATTTCCTTCTCCAATGCGTGAAAGTGAAAAGTGAAAGTGAAGTTGCTCAGTCACGTCTGACCCTCAGCGACCCCATGGACTGCAGGCTTCCAGGCTCCTCCATCCATGGGAGAGTACTTCCCAGGCAAGAGTACTGGAGTGGGGTGCCATTGCCTTCTACTAGCAATATAAAATGGCAAACCATCAATGCCAGATACAGTCACAAATAAATAAAGTAAAAAAAAAACTGTACACAACTAATTATTTCCCACTATAGTTATAACAAAGCAAGAACCCCTAGAATTACTATAGGAATGTTTAGATTTAAGCAAGCTAGCCTATTACTCTTTATCCTTTCTTCCTCTGCATGACTGAAGTCATTGAGATGGTCAAACTCTTTCAAAAACATGTTTTTCAGCATCCCAGGATACATTGTCTAAGATTCTATGACCTGTTCATGAGAACACGTCTTAATTAGGGCAACATGGTGAATGGGAACAAACCAAAGCATTAGAATTTGATAGACCTCGCCTGGAATCAACCCCTTGACATCTATGATCTTGGACATGCTATTTAATTTGTCAGACATGACTTAGCAAGTAAACAATAACAAAAACCTTTAGGTTTCTTGTATAAAACAGGAGTAATAATAAAGAGTTTGGTTGTTGTGGGAATTAGATATAAGGCATAGGTATATGTTCAATAAATGCTAGCTGCATATAATATTTACACAGCTTGATATTTGCTTATAGACATACAATTACTCCATGAGTATTCATTTCTTTTCCCAACTATACTATAGGTTCAATGAGCCAAAATCTTTGCTTTTGAGTGGTTCACAATCTAGTAGACCAGTTGGAATAACGTAGTGTCAAATCTATTTTCACACCCCCAGAATCATGGGCACATTAAGAGTTCCCAATGTTAAGAAAAAGAAATAAGATTGTTTTGATCACAAAGAAAATAGACTACCATTGTGACTGAGGTGAGGAGAGAGCTGGGTGAAGGGTTCCTGGGTGGCTTATCCCTGAAGGGAGTGTGAGTGTCCACAGAATGGAGAATGAGCTCCCAGGCTGGACTGGGCTATGAAGAGAATTAGAGGTTTTGGGGAAATGGTAGATTACGGATGCATGCGTGCATGGAAGTTGCTTCAGTCGTGTCTGACTCTGTAACCCCCTGAAGTGTAGCCCGCCAGGCCTCTCTGTCCATGGGGATTCTTCAGGCAACAATACTGGAGTAGATTGCCACGCCCTTCTCCCGGGGATCTTCCCAACCCAGCGATCGAACCTGCGTTTCCTATGTCTCCTGCATTGCAGGCAGATTCTTTACTGCTGAGCCACTGGGGAAGCCTGGATTATGGATGAGTAGAGACAAATTTGAACAGATTTATATGTCAGGGGCTTTTTATTGAAGTTAATGGTAACTGAGAAGCACAAGGAGGTATCAGAGTAGAAGCAGTTCAGGGAGCCAAATTGGGCTTTGCAAGGCTCAGAAAAGAGCAACTTTCACGCAGAAGACCTGAACAGATGCAACCAAACTTCAGTATACACGAGTGAACTCTGGCCTGGTACTATCACTGAGGGTTTTGAAATGTTTTTGTAAGTATGAGATTATAATTCTCAAAAATGTATATTATTTGAAGTATATCTGTTTTGTATTAAGGACAGATGACTTTACATCTCTACAGAGCAATTCTTTCAAGAACCTAAATTAAGAAACTGCTAGAAATTATAGGATTGCATTTATACACCATGTTGGTGTTTTACCTAAACAATCACAACAACCACCTTTAAACATTCCTAAGATTAATGGCAGGAGCTGTCAGCCAGAGAAATAACAGTTCTTCCGTATTAGCAGAAAGAACATGGTCACAAAGGTAAGAGATGTGTAGTTACCAAATCAATTTTCAATTCATCAAAGTCCATAAAAACAAAGAGACCTTTCTTAGGCCTGGATCTGAAAGTTATCTCCACATAATAATCAGTTGCTTAAAGCTCAAAGGAAGAGAATGTGAAGCAATAAACACAGCTCTTTCTGTCTCCATATACAGGGCTGCATGCTTCTAAAGAGGGATCCACCCAACAAAAATATCTTTGGGAACCAGTAGAGCAGCAATGGGAACTGGGTCTATTTTTCCAAGTTCTTTTCTGAGTTCTAATTAGACTTTGAAAACTCCATAATGAGAATAACTAAAATCTAATAATCTACTGTAAGCTGCCTAAGAGGATATCTACCTGTATGTATACCTGCATCTTTGAATTTTATTCCTAAGAGCTTTAAGATATGAAAGGACATCTGCTATATTTATTATATACAGATATCTTAAGGGATCTTTCCTTTAAAAAAAAATATAAGTGTTTTACTCCAAGATTTGTCTTTCTTTCAGCTTTCCATATTTGAGGAGGCAAGCTTATCATCAGTCCTACAAATCAACCCTGGCACCAGCAACAAATGTTAGTAGGTGTTGGAATTGTATCAGAAGAAGACAGAAAGCTAAATTCTTGGGAAACATCCATTTATAGCTCAAATCCATCTGAGTGGCAGATGTACAAAAGAACAGAGAAAGGGGACCAAAACTCACTATAAAAGCATTCTACCATGGTGCCCATACATTACATGCTGTACAAAAAATACTATATAACTCTCTATTGGTATAGTCAATTTTTTTTGTTACTTCATCTCTTATTTATTTCAAACCTGCTACCCATATGTACTTTCTCTTCTGTTTGTCACTTGCTATTCTCCTCAGTTATCACAACCGTTTAGTTAAGGAATCTCTGATCTTCTACAAGGGGTGAGGAAGAGGCAGAAAGCCAGGTACACAGTCTCAAAACTTATTGAAGAACCTTCTCCTTAGGGAAAAACCCTGTTTAAAATAAATACTTTATTTCATGTGTCTTGCTGTGTTGGACTGTGTGGTAAACATAACTCTTATTGCTGAAAGCACAAAGTCTGAGGAGATTAAATAGACACTTTACAAAATTTAGCTAGGGCATTATGAAGGGAATAAACCTAAGCTTTCTCTATAATATGCTTTAAAATGACCAGGGCAGGCTGCTTCCTGTGACTTGAAAAGGCTAGTTTCAGTTTGCCTATTTTGTCAATTAGAAAAGTGTCAGAGAAGGACTCAGAGACTTGCTCCAGGTCACACAGACCGTATAAGACAGAGCCAGACTTTCTATTGAGTGTTCCTCACCACAACAGACAGACATTTGGATTTTCTTTCTTCTGAAGAGTCTTGAGAAGCATCAAATGACAACAAGGTCTAATTCAGTCTCCACACCTTAGAGAGGCATCACTCTCTTGGCCTTTGAACTAGAATGTGCTGTGGCAAAGAACCTGGCAATGGGGGCTGATGGACCCCCATGGGATCAGAACAAGGCAGAAAGCGTTTGCCTCACACACATACAGTCAATGTCCTAGGCTGAAGGATGCTGTCGGTTCAAAGTCACTTACCCAAATCTGGAGCTTAATTCTCTTTTCATTTTTGAATACAGTTTTGACTTTGAAATCGATCCCAACTGTGCTGACGAACGCAGATGTAAAGGAGTCATCCGCGTAACGGAAGAGAAAAGATGTCTTCCCCACGCTGCTATTGCCAATGATGAGCAGCTTGAACATGTAGTCAAAGTTCTGATCAGAGGAGTCTTTCTGGCCATACCTGGCATCTTGGGCAGAGGCCATCTGTGGGGAAAAAACAAAAGAGGTGTGGATGAGTCTTCCGTTTGCTATGAAGCTAGCAGCACATTCATTATTGGCCTTGCCAGAGACAGATGTCAGACCACTTAGGAAAGAAGTTGAGAGAGCTCCCCAGCCTTCCTCTGATGCTGGTATCCATGGCAATAATTCCCTGCTGGAAGACAGAAAAGCAAATCTTATGGCTCTTTCCAGCTGTGTTAGTGTTTGTCACTGCTCAGCATTCAGAGCGAATCAAAGACACCAAAGGAGATGTAACATGAAAAGCGAAGATATGAGGGCATGCAGATCCTGGAACTTTGTAATTCCAGTGACAGCGACACCAAAGTGGCTGAACAGCAGGGTGCTTTTTCCTGAGTCATCTGAATTATTAGGGTCTCTCTTATTGTCTAGGGAAGCATGCCCAAAGCCTATCTCTATTTCATCTATTGATACCACTTTACATCACCATCCTTACATACATGATCAATCTCTTTCAAATAAAAAATAATGATAATGACAAATACACATGGTTCAAACAATGTGCCAGGAACTGTTAACCCTCATCACAACCCTATAAGTGGGTGCCTTTATTATTTCTGTATTAAAAGGAGACAGTTGAGGCTCAGAGATACTAAGTAATTTGCTCAATTTCACAAACTTTGTAAGTAGTAAAGGGAGGATTCAAATCAACCAGTGTGGTGCCAGGGCTCACGTTCTTAACACCTCCCAGCCCAGTTCCCAAAGAGAACTAAGGCAATGTGCACATATGCTCTGAAGACAATGTGGGAAAGATTCATTGCAGGTGCGTTCATGAAGAACTCTACCTGGGTTCAAACCTGGGTTCCACCACTTACTGGCTCTGGAATACTGAGGTTTTTTTAAAATCAGTGTACCTCAGTTTCCTCTCTTCTACGAAATGGGAAAAAAAGTACTATCCAGCCTGAAACACTTGTGAAAGTAACCGATGGTAAATCTGTATGACAGATGTATAAAGAAACCAGCACAGAATAGAGAATAATCTCTATAACAATTAAAAATCCTCTGGGTGGATTTTCCCTCACCTTTTTTCGATGACCATTTTAACATCTACCAAAAATCCTGCTGCATTACTGTAAGTGACATCTGGCTCCATATAGAAACGAGGCAGTTAGAGGGTGAATCCCACTGATCAGTACATTTACCCGATTATCTTCGCTGATGCTATGAATTCTTTGTTTGCTGTGTTCGTTAATACAGTAGCTACTAGTCACATATGTCTGTTTATATTTAAACTGAATAAAATTAAAAATTCAGTTCCTCATCCACACTAGCCACATTTCAAATGCACAAGAGCTACTTGAGGTCAGTGGCTACAACACGGGATAGTGCAGGTCCAGGGCACTGTCATAACTGCAGAAAGTTCTATTGTCTGGCTAAAGTCTTTGGCTAGACAGTCTTTTTTCATTCCTTATAAAATATGATTAATAAGTACTCCTCCTATTGGTGGTGGTTTAGTTGCTAAGTTGTGTCTGACTCTTGTGACAGCATGAACTGCAGCCCACCAGGCTCCTGGGTCCATAGCATTTTAAAAGCAAGAATATTGGAGTGGGTTGCCATTTTCTTCCCCAGCAGATCTTCCTAACCTGGGGATCGAACCTGGGTCTCCTGCGCTGCAGGCAGATTCTCTACCAACTGAGCTACCAGGGAAATCCCATCTCTCTATTAGGGGGATGGCAAAGAGGTGGCAAAAGTACACAGAAGAACTGTACAAAAAAGATCTTCATGACCCAGATAACCATGTTGGTGTGATCACTACCTAGAACCAGATATCCTGGAATGCAAAGTCAAGTGAGCCTTAGGAAGCCTCACTATGAACAAAGCTAGGAGAGGTGACGGAATTTCAGTTGAGATATTTCAAATCCTGAAAGATGATGCTGTCAAAGTGCTGCACTCAATATGCCAGCAAATTTGGAAAACTCAGCAGTGGCCACAGGACTGGAAAAAGGTCAGTTTTCATTCCAATCCCAAAGAAAGGCAATGCCAAAGAATGCTCAAACTACTGCACAAGTGCATTCATCTCACACCCTAGCACAATAATGCTCAAAATTCTCCAAGCCAGGCTTCAACAGTACATGAATCGTGAACTTCCAGATGTACAAGCTGGATTTAGAAAAGGCAGAGGAACCAGAGATCAAATTGCCAACATCCATTGGATCATCAAAAAAGTGTGAGAGTTCAAGAAAAACATCTACTTCGGCTTTATTGACTATGCCAAAGACTTTGACTGTGTGGATCACAATAAACTGTGGAAAATTCTGAAAGAGACGGGAATACCAGACCACCTGACCTGCCTTTTGAGAAATTTGTATGCAGGTCAGGAAGTAACAGTTAGAACTGGACATGGAACAATAGACTAGTTGCAAATAGGTAAAGGAGTACGTCAAGGCTGTATATTGTCACCCTGCTTATTTAATTTCTATGCAGAGTACCTCATGAGAAATACTGGGCTGGAGGAAGCACAAGCTGTAATCAAGACTGTCAAGAGAAATACCAATAACCTCAAATATGCAGATGACACCAACCTTATGGCAGAAAGCGAAGGAGAACTAAAGAGCCTCCTGATGAAAGTGAAAGAGGAGAGTGAAAAAATTGACTTAAAACTCAACATTCAGAAAATGAAGATCATGGCATCTGGTCCCATCACTTCATGGCAAATAGATGGGGAAGCATTGGAAACAGTGACAGACTTTATTTTGGGGGGTTCCAAAATCACTGCAGATGGTGACTGCAGCCATGAAATTAAAAGACGCTTGCTCCTTGGAAGAAAAGTTATGACCAATCTAGACAGCATATTAGAAAGCAGAGACATTACTTTGCCAACAAAGGTCCATCTAGTCAAAGCTATGGTTTTTCCAGTAGTCATATATGGATGTGAGAATTGGACTATAAAGAAAGCTGAGCACTGAAGAAATGATCCTTTTGAACTGTGGTGTTACAGAAGACTTTTGAGAGCCCCTTGTACTGCAAGGAGATCCAACCAGTCCATCCTGAAGGAAATCAGTCCTGAATATTCATTGGAAGGACTGACGCTGAAGTTGAAACTCCAATACTTTGGCCACCTGATGCAAAGAACTGACTCATTTGAAAAGACTCTGATGCTGGGTAAGATTGAAGGTGGGAGGATAAGGGGACAACAGAGGATGAAATGGTTGGATGGCATCATTACTCAATGGACATGAGTCTGAGTAATCTCTGGGAATTGGTGATGGACAGGGAAGCCTGGCATGCTGCAGTCCATGGGGTCGCAAAGAGTTAGACATGACTAAGTGACTGAACTGTACTGAAAGAGAAAAGCCCTAGAAGACAGTTGAACACTAGAAACAATATACAGTGCTCAGTCTCATCTAAGACCACACTGGCTGCTGAAATCAGAGCTGTGTATGTGTTAAAGAACTGAGGGAAAAAGAAAACAAGAGACGGTGCAATAATGTATTTCCTTTTTATAAATACTGCCAGTAGGAGAACACAACCATATGAACAAGAATAAAAGCAAAAAGAAAATCTGTATATATTATGAAACTTAAGGACAGTAAACATTCTGATTGCATTTCACACTTTCTTAATAAATATAAGCTTAAGCATTTCTCTATTTTATGTCCACAGAACCACACAGATGTCTTCAGTAAATACAACTGTTATGATTATCAGTGGGAAAAACTGGGCCAGTAAAACAGGCATGTATCATCATTTTCCTTTCTGACCCAGGAACCTACATGCTAAGGTAAACTTCCCCCAACACAAGCAGTCTGCCAAGAACAAAAATAGGATTATAATTCTTGACTATTGGTTTGAACAATGATGTCTTGCTCTGACAAATTTTGACACCCCAGAAAGCCAGGTAACTGTTTCGTTTGACACTCCTATTCCTACAGACATAAGCCTTTCACCAATCAAGGTTCTCCCCTTATGGAGGTGCTAAGCTTCACCAGGCCTGCAATTGGTCGTTAAGAAGATCTTTTTACCATCTTTTATGTGAACTAGCCCAGATACTAGGTTCTGAATTAAGCGTGTTCAGTTAAGCCATAGTCAGAAAACAACTCTGAGTATTCTAGATCTGCTCATTTTCTCAGCCTGATTACCTACCTACCATCACCCTGAGGTGGGATTCTAACTGAGTCCTGTGGATTTCTAGGATGCCTTGAAAGAAAATGTGATAAAGAAAGCTGATCAATCCCAAGTTCTAGTCCAAAATTAGACCAACTCCAAAATCTGCAGAAATATAGGCGTCATCATTATGTATACATTTTAAATGTAACTGCAGAGATTTACACAGAGAAAACCATACTGGAATTTTCTCCAGCATAAGAAATAGAAGATGTTCAATTTTAAAGGCTGATTATATCAGTTGCAGTGGCCGCAAATAAGGTGGCAGGAGTACAGAGGATGAGCGGGGATGAGGCTGGTGGATATGTGGGTCTAGATCCTCCAAAGGATTAATTAGAAGACCAAAGGATTAATTAGAAGAGTCTGTCAACCTGCTAACCTTGAAGATGGTATGTGGTTTCTTTAAACTATTTCCTGATTTATATCCCCAATAGGATTCATCCAACTCTTTGAGACCCCATGGACTGTAGCTCACCAGGCTACTCTGGCCATAGAATTCTCCAGGCAAGAATACTGGAGGGGGTTGCCATTCCCTTTTCCAGGGAATCTTCTCTTCTTTGGGGATCAAACCCTGGTCTCCTGCATTGCAGGCAGATTCTTTATCATCTGCATCACCATGGAAGCCCCATAAGATTCACAGTGAGTCCCAAAGATGTGCCTTCAGAATGCATATGTGTTTCATTAAACTTTAGAATAATGAAATAAATCCTGGCATATAGAATGGAGTAGACTGCCCTAATCTTGCCGAGGATAAAAATGAAGCAATTTTTATTTACAAAACAGAAACAGTCACAAATGTAGAAAACAATCTTAGAGTTACCAGGGAGGAAAGGGGGAGAGGGATAAATTGGATGATTGGGATTGACACATACACACTAGTATAAAACACGTAACTAATAAAGACCTACTGTATAGCACAGGGAACTCAACTCAATACTGTGTAATGACCTGTATGGGGAAAAAAGCCTAAGAGAGTGGATATATGTATATGTATAACTGACTCATTGTGCTGTACACCTGAAAGCAACGTAACATTGTAAATTGACAATACCCCAATAAAAAATGAAGAAATCTGGCAGCATATGAATGTCAAAGGGACATACAGTCACTGTGTAAGTTTGCCTACCCTTTTAAATACGCTCATGTGAACGTTTCTGAAATGTTCATGGGAAAATATGAAAACATGAGTGGGCATGAAGGAAGTCCCAGAGAGCAAACTGGATTTTATAAAAGATAGATATGAGAAAAGCCTTTTAATTGTATTAATCTTAAATTAATTAAAAGAATCATAAAGTGGGAAAGACTCTTGAGGGTTGTCCTTCTTCCACTTAGCGCAGTGTCCCTCTTGCTGGCATGACGCTGGTATTCTAGCCTAGCCCTCCCCATCAAATGACAGAAAGTTCGCTAGGCTGTGAACCAGCCTACTTCACTGATGAACAACTACAATTGTTAAAATTTTCTTCCATAAATTTGAGTTAAAATCAACTTCCTTATAGCTTCTGTTCATGTGTTCTGCCTTAAGAATCAAAGAGAGTTGACTCATTTACCCTCTGAAAAAACTTCAGGTGTCAGAATCACAGCTCCGTAAGCATCCTCTCCTCCTGACTGGATAACCTCAGCTTCATTAGCCCCTCGGTTCCACATGCTGCTGCTGCTGCTGCTAAGTTGCTTCAGTCATGTCCGACTCTGTGGGACCCCAGAGATGGCAGCCCACCAGGCTCCCCCGTCCTGGGATTATCCAGGCAAGAACACTGGAGTGGGTTGCCATTTCCTTCTCCAATGCATGAAAGTGAAAAGTGAAAGTGAAGCCGCTCAGTCATGTCCGACTCTTAGCGACCCCATGGACTGCAGCCTACCAGGCTCCTCTGTCCATGGGATTTTCCAGGCAAGAGTACTGGAGTGGGGTGCCATTGCCTTATCCCTGTTCCACATGGGACATGCTCAAAACAGCCCACACATCCGGGTTAAAGCTGACATCTCTGCAGATGTCAAAATCCCATGCATGGCTCCTACAATTGGTCACAATATTCCAGATATTTATCTGGTCAGTGCAGAGTATAACAATATTCTTATGTCCTATCACACTTGACTTAACAATAAAGTAATTCTCAAAGGTTCAGCACCTTTTTTCACATTCACTGTTAAAAACGTGGGTCTCCCCTATCCTGATCCTATGCCTTGGCAAGGTACTTGTTAATGAAAGTGTCAACCTTTCTATGTTTTCTATTACACTTCCTTTTGCTTGTTTTGATTTCCAATTCTGTTCTGTTCTGATAACTTTATGTCCTTTCATCAAAAATATTAGTTATCCCTTCCAGATCTCATTCCTAAGTTTAATCACTATGCATTTTATATATACTCACTTAAGATGCTAATCAAAATGCTAATAAGTTGGTAGACAAATAACAATTTTTTTACCCTGCTGAATATATAAATCTATGAATGAGACCTCTACAATATGTCCTTAAGGACCTTGGAAAGTTTGAAGCAAATTTTTAACCTCTGGGAGTTAGCGACTTGAAAAGGCACTGTGCTGGCCCTCTGGGTGTGCCTTGGTTCAAGAGCAAGTGAACAGATCATATACTTAATTGACGTGTCATTTTCAATTTCAATTACAGTTTCCCCAGAAGTCCTACTGACCAGGGACCAAGCAGATTACCTTTGACGAGCACAGGCAACCACAGTCTACTTCAGAATTTTTGAACATTCAGTTCAGTTCAGTTCAGTCGCTCAGTCGTGTCCGACTCTTTGTGACCCCATGAATCGCAGCACGCCAGGCCTCCCTGTCCATCACCATCTCCCGGAGTTCACTCAGACTCGCGTCCATCAAGTCTGTGATGCCATCCAGCCATCTCATCCTCTGTCGTCCCCTTCTCCTCCTGCCCCCAATCCCTCCCAGCATCAGAGTCTTTTCCAATGAGTCAACTCTTCTCATGAGGTGGCCAAAGTACTGGAGTTTCAGCTTCAGCATCATTCCTTCCAAAGAAATCCCAGGGTTGATCTCCTTCAGAATGGACTGGTTGGATCTCCTTGCAGTCCAAGGGACTCTCAAGAGTCTTCTCCAATACCACAGTTCAAAAGCATCATTAGCTTTTCCAAATAAATAAGAAAGCCAAATTATCTGCAGGAATTCCCTTTGGTGCTTAAGAAACTAAACTACACTAAGCCATTTTGTGCATCTGATGAGAAGAACAGAAAGAAGTCATTTTAAATGTACTATGTTCCATCTACTACTATTAGTAACAGCCTGAAGGTCAATGGGAAGAAGAATGAGGGCAAATTATCCAGAAAATGAAATGCAATTCTTTGAAACGGAAGAGTGAAAGTAAGGATGGGCCTTATATATGAGAAGTATGGAAATACATAAATTAGTTTCAAATCTCTGTTGTTACCTGAGGGAAAAGAAAAGGGTAATAAAAGGAATTATTTCTGAGATTTCCAAAGGAGAGACTAAATTTTAAAAACCAAGAAGGAAATATTAAAATACAGGATTTTCAAACACCTGTCACCTGGCCCCTGGGGGTTTTTCCTGGCGAAGGGCTCCTCTCTGCTTGGTTTGCCTGCCTCTGTGTTTGTCTCTTTAGAATGGATTGTAACTGTGATGTTCTTTGCAGTCTCCAGCCAACAATTTCTCTGTGTGTCTGCTACTGTTTGCTCTGGCGAGAAACACTATCCGTGTCACTGCAGACCCATCACCACTAAGCTGAAAAGATGCTGTCCAGGGAACTGGAAGTTGCCAGGACACTCGAGGGTAAATAGTGGCTTTTCTAACCCTGGTTTCTGAAGTAAAGGACCTAGGAAGTAAAGTAGCATTGGGAAATTGTCTCTTTTCTTTGTGTTGGAAGGGAATGAATTACTATTTCATGGGACTCCTGGGGAATGTATATGATGGTACACCAAATTATAGTTACACTTCCAAGATGCAAGTTGCTCTAAGTTTTAAGGATATGCCTCAAGCTCAGTTTCACAGAAATTCTTGCAGACTAGATCTGGATCTCTATTGACGCATAGCTTCTTTAGTACATGTGGATAACACACAGCGGATGCCCAGGAAAATGGTGAAAATAACTGTAACAGCAGCTCTTACAGACACTGTACTACGTGCTTTACACATATTATCACATCTCATCCTTTCACTGCCCCCCAGACATCAATATCTAACTGTTAGCACCCCCGTGTTAGAGGAACAGAATGTCCTGAGTGTATTTCAGAAAGGCTACCTTTCCTCAGCCCCCGATAGAAGCACAAGGGAATTTTTTTTCCAACCGTAACTATGAGAGTTTAGCAGAGCTCTTGGAGGTAAAATTCAAAACTGTGTGAGGCCCCCTGGAGTTTTTATCTCTTAGACTTGTCCACGTGGCACCTCTAGCAATTCATCAACTACAGGCTATGTTTTCTTCATCAATTACATTTAGGTTTTCCTCCCATAGTACTGATCCCCGTGGAGGTTTCTATTCCAGTAAATTGTGATTCTCCCCAGTCTGGTGGCAGCATTTTCCCCTGTGACCTCAATTCTCTGATGTATCTAAGAAGAGTTGTTAATTTTCAGTTTGTTCAGCTTTTCTCTTATGTGAGGACAGGAGTGACCACTTCCAAGGTCCCTCTACACTGAACAGGAAACTTGAAGCCATTATCCCCATTATCCCCATTTTAAAGACAAAATCAAGAGTATCCGAAAAGAGCTGAAGTAGAAGTGGGTCCCTGTTTTTCAACAGGATATCCTGATTTCTCCGTGTACTGACTGAACCTTCATGACCTGGAGCAAATGGGTTATAATGTACTGTATAGCACAGAGAACTCTACTGAATATTCTACAAAACCTAAATGGAAAAAGAATCTGAAAAAGAATGAATATACGTATAACTGAATCACTATGCTGTATACCTGAAACTAACATAACATTGTAAATCAACTTACGCCAACAAAATTAAAAAAAAAAAAAGAATTACAGACATGCAGGCTCAGCTATTTCACTCTTCTCTTCATCAAACCAACAAGTTTCAATCACAGAGAATATTGAAAAACGTATGGGTCCTTCTTTTTCCCACTTCTAGAAAAAAAAAAAATCCATTCCTCTGTTGAAAAGAGGCAAGAGCTAAACTTGATATATTTTAAAATTCATTGTAACACTTTTCGTACCTCCTTTGAAATCTATAGATGTTTGTTACCACAGTGTCAAGAAAAAGGAAAAGAAGTTTATCAAAGCCTTTAAAAATGGTTCCTATTAGTATCAAACACAGAGAACCAGTGTTCTCAGCCCAAGCTGTAGTTCACTCCTGATTCCTGGTGTGTTACAGGGGGTTCCTGGTGGGGGAGAGCCTGTACAGGGTTGTGAAGCAGAGGGAGAAGGGGATGCTCAGATCACAGAGAGAAGACTGTGAGCATGATCTCCTGTGAAGGGAACAGTGGTGGCTGGGAGAGCTCTCCCTACTCCAGCGATTCAGTGCTGACAGCTGCAATGAAGCAGAGCTCAGCCCAGTAACTCCTGCACATCCTCATGGATGCTGAAGCCAGAGGGTCTTTAGTGCAGTCCTAGTGAGCTGGGGAGCACCTAGCTGCTGGTAACCCAAACTTTATAATCAAAATATGAAAAGAGAAACACCATTGTACTTCTTTACTACCAGCTCTGAAATTATGTGCAGCAGACACATCTGTGAAAAAGAGCATTCCACATTCTTGGCGTGATGTGGCTATAGGTAAAGAGCACATGCTGTTGGGTCAGATTGCCTGAGAAGGAATCCTAGGTCTTCTACTTGTACAAACTTGGGCAAGGTTTTTGTTTTAACAATCATAAGCTACAATTTCCTCATCTAGAAAATAGGAATGATAAAAATTCCTTAATTTTTTATTCCTGGCACCACTACCACAATTTACAGGGCAATATACCTGATGTAATGAAAAGAAAAAGAAAAGGACAAAGCTACAACAGATAAAAGACCTCAGGAATGTACATCTAATTGCCTCTACATTGCATTAATCAATAGCTGCACTTTTTGCAAACTGTGGCTATGACAGTCCTGAACAAGAAGAGTTTCCTGTTTAAGCTGCAGTAACTTTTCTGACTATGGATCATCGTTCCTCTGTGGCAGATTTTTACAGTTCCTCTAACGCATTTGGGACGACTGTCTCAAAGTAACCTGCAGCTTTCCTGACAAGTCCTCGCTCTCTCTCCTGCTAAGAACTGTAGCCCTTTTCCTCTGAGTTTTTAGAACCTT
Source organism: Capra hircus (assembly GCF_001704415.2). Lineage (NCBI taxonomy): Eukaryota > Metazoa > Chordata > Mammalia > Artiodactyla > Bovidae > Capra > Capra hircus. Next base: position 20,775,719 of record NC_030827.1, read on the forward strand.
CTGCTACCATATCCACCACTTCCACCACCAGATCCATAACCACCACCATAGGGACTGCCCGAGCTTCTTCCACCAAAACTACCCCCTTTCATGGGTCCATAATTTGACTGCTGTTGTCCACTATAATTTCCAAAATCATTATAGTTTCCACCACCACCATAGTTACCTTTGTGTAGTTCAGTTTTTCTACATTTTAGTACAGAAATATTAACAAAATGCAGTTTTGAAGGTGTTTCCTTGTGAGTTAACAAGTAAAGAAGATCATTGTTAATTACTATTTTGTATGAATTTTGCTAAAGTTAACTGTAAAGAAACACCTGCTGACTTGCAGTTTAAGGGGAATCTATTCTCCGCATCTCCAAACCATGACATGATGGCTCTGACATGTGGAGAGAATAGATATTTGTATGTTTGCAATGTGTGTTTTAGATAATAGAATTGGGTATTTAAATTAGCATATTTGTGAATTTAATAGCATTAAGATTTACCTTCAAATGAAAAAATCTCAAAATTTCTATTTGGTTTTTGTGCATTTTCTTTCAAAATGTAATCATGATTTTAGTGTATTAGTTTTGCTGAGAGTCCTAGCTGTGTTTAGAACATCTCCATTCTACATTCACCTTGGTCACAAGTGAACTGCTGCCATAGTTTTATTTGGGTGTAAAGAATGTCTACTGCCCTCTGTTTAAATTCTGGGAAGGGGTAGTGAATGTTTCCCTTTTCCTCCTACCTTAGGAAACATTCTGAAAATGTTGAAAATACAAGACCACTAAGCCTGCTGTATCTGAGCAAATTAGTGGCTATCTTTTTTTCCTTTTTAAAGCACAAGAGGCCCGTAAATCTTCAGTTATTTTCCTTGGTTTAATATATATTTTTTTGATACAAGCTCTCAGAGCAAGGGAATAAAAATCATGCATTGTTGAACCATTAAAAAAAGAAAGAAAGAAAATTGGAATGATAGTGAAATCATCAAAGTAAAATTGTTGGCATGTGTAAAGTCCTTGAATAGAACATCCATCGTGATCTTTCTTATTCCTCTTATGTTGAAATGATATAGAAGCCACTCACCTTCTCCCAATTCTTACTCTTGCTGCTCTCTGAAATGAAATGCTTGATTTTATAACATAATCCCTCTCATTTCCTAACTTTAGAGTGCAAGAGACTTTGATACCCAACACCCCAACTCTGTATAGCTTAATAGTTAGCAAAATAAACACCTTATGTTTATTCTCTCATTTTACTATTATGGCATGGAACAAAGAGCAGTCATCAAAACACATTTTGTGATGGAAGCTGACACTCTGCATACCTGTATGCAGACAGAAGTGTCTTGTAGTCTGGAGAGACTGTGGGGAGGGGAATGTGGCCAGTGGTCATGTGACCTGGTCATAGACCTGTGACCTATGACACTGCCTGCCACCCAATAATTTTGGAGATTTTTTTCTTTTTAACTAAATTCACGAAACCCTTGGGTGTGGCCAGACTTTGGTGGAAATTGAAAGTGAGCTAATAAGCGGGCAGGATCCAAATAAAGTGAAAATGATAGTTGCCCAGTCATGTCCAACTCTTTTTGACTCCATGGACTATGTAGCCCTCTGGGCTCCTCTGTCCATAGAATTCTCCAGGCAAAAATACTGGAGTGGGTAGCTATTCCCTTCTTCAGGGGATCCTCCTGACCCACGGATCAAATCTGGGTCTCCTGTACTGCAGGCAGATTCTTTACCATCTGAGCCACCAGGGAAGCCCAGAATCCAAGTAGCAAATGGTAAAAAAAAGAAAAAAAAAAAGCATGGGAAAGGGAGCTCCAGCATATAGGTGGCCAACAAGCATGTGAAAAGATGCCCAACATCACTAATTATTAGAGAAATGAAAATCAACACTTCCAATGAGGAGAGGGTGTGGGAAAAAAGGGAACACCATTGGTGGGAATGTAAACTGATGCAGTATGGAGGTTTTTCAAGAAACTAAAAATAGAGTTGCCATATGATCCAGTAATCCCACTCCCAAGCATATATACAGACAAAGTGATAATTCAAAAAGATACTTGTACCCCTATGTTCATAGCAGCACTATTCAAAATAACCAAGACATGGAAACAACTTAAGGGTCCATTAACAGATGAATAAGGAAGATGTGATACATACACACAGTGGAATATTACTCAGCTATAAAAAAGGATGAAATGCCATTTGCAGCAATATGGATGGACCTAGAGATTATCAATGTAAATGAAGTAAATGCGAAAGATAAATACCCTATGATACTACTTACATGTAGAATCTAAAATATGACACAAATAAATTTACCTATGAAACAGACTCACAGAAAGAGAACAAGGTCCTATGTATAGCACCAGGAACTATACTCAATATCCTATGATAAGCCAAAGCTGAAAAGAATATGGAAAAGAATGTGAGCATTATATATATATAATAGAATCACTTTGCTGTTCAACAGAAATTAACATAATATTGTAAATCAACTATAGTTTAACAGATTTTAAAAAGAAAGGGGGCTCTAGGAACTAACTCCTAGTAGTTAGGGGGAAGCTCTCTTCTTTTGGGGCCTTGGAATAGGTTTTAGGTAAAGTTTCACCTAATCTCTGCTGTGCAATTTGATAAGCCATCAAAGTCCACAATAACATTATAGACAACAATACTGCATTATAAACATTAAAGTCTCTATGAGACTAGAACTTATTGTTCCCGCCATGTACAAGAAATGATAATTATACAAGATGTAGAGGTATTAACTAACACGATCGTGGTGACTGTACTGCAATACACAAGCATATCAAGTCAAATTGTTGTACACCTTAAAGCTATACAATGTTATCAATATATTTCAATTCTATCTCAACAGAAACAAAAATTTTAAAGCCCACAATAAATAAACAGTATCTTGCATACAGGATGGTTATTTCCATTATTTGATAACACCTCTCTAAAATAATGCAAAAGGTATCCACAAAAGTAAAATTCCAGATAGACAAAGAGAAGTAGCACAGAAAGGTCAACAGAAGTTTGGGATCTGGAAGTGCATGACAGGAGAAAGGGGAATCCTAGGCCTGCTAGGGAAGTCGACCAGAGCCCAGGTGAGTCTGGAATGGCCTTAGGATTGAAGACATCAAGTGTCTTGCTCCTAGGGTGTGGCTAGAGTCACCAACTTTCTTGTTTGCCCAAAACAGGTGTTTCATGGTACACAGCAGAACTTTCAGTGTTAAAATCTGCAAGCTGAGATGGTAGATCACACTAGATGTTTCTAGGTGGTGCAATCAGGAGGACTGGTTGAAAATCCAAGACCTTGCAGAGCCAACCAATATCTTCTCCATATACAGCTCTTTTAAAACAAAATTAAGTCTAAAATATAAAAAATCTTCAAACATTCTTGACATTCACACTTCCTAAATGTAGATGTCAATTTATAAAAATGAAAGAGCCTTTCTCTTAGCAACAAAATGTAAAAAATCCTTCAAAACTTTCTCATAGATATGGATAAAACACATATGCCTTCTCATCATTTCTTGGTAGCAAGAAATACCAGACATTGTGTTCTCATATACCTGCTCTTGGGCTTCCTTGGTAGCTCAGACGGTAAAGAACCTGCCTGCCAACGCAGGAGGTAAAAGGTTGGGAAGATGCCCTAGAGTAAGAAATGGCAAACCCCTCCAGTATTCTTGCCTGGAGAATCCCATGAACAGAGAAGCCTGGCGGGCTACAGTCCATGGGGCTGCAAAGAGTCGGACACGACAGAGTAACATACACACACACATACCTGCTCTCTAGAGCTGGATATGTTTTTACTTAGGAATACAAAACTGAATCTTCACTACATCTAAGATTTCCAAACCTGGGAAACTCCTCCTGAATTCTGCAAAATTACAATATTCAAGTGGGGCCGGGATCTAAATTATTAAAGCTCCCCATGTGATTCTCTGGATCAGTCAGGTTTAGAATTTATTGGATTAACAAGTGTTGGCAGGGAAGCCGGGGCAGGTACCCACTGTCAAGACCTCAGGATGTATGTATGAGGAGACTGAGCAATCTGACACTGGGTCCCGGATCCATGGGGACCCTAGAGCTCTCTATCAGCTGCCGTCTTCACCAGCCATCTCTTTCACTGATGGGGACAGCAGATCTCGCCAGAATGTTGACTTGGCACAGAAAGTCTATACCCTAGAATGCCCAGCCTGCCCAGAAAAGCTGAATTCTGAGAAACGTTGTTACAATTAACTCTGCTCTGGTAGGAGTCAGAATCTTCTGAGGATCAGTGATACAACTCACCGAGAGCTCTCTGTCAGACTCGGAGAAGGCACCACCTAGGAAGAGGTAGCAATCCTGTTCTCAGCGCACACAAGGCTCTGTGGAACATGGCCTGGACTTCCCTCATCAATCATTTTTTAAAATAACCCACAATTAGATTTTACTTCCCTCCATTCCATAAAAAGGGACCCAATAGCTAGAAGAGGCCAGTGTCTAAATTGAAACCACAAAATAAAGAATACCTCTTCCTGAGAAGAAGAAAAAGGCTAAACAATAGACGTGTGTAAAAGAGCAGACATACATTAACAGTAGACATTTCTTTTTACCACATGTACTATGCGGTAAAAAGAAAGAAAAAAAAAACTCATAAAAACACCTAGTAAAATACTCTAAAAATCTCCAATGGGGAAAATAAAAACTAACTTTTAATATTAACATGTGCTTCCCCCCCCCACCCCTGCAAATTTCATCATTAAACATTTCACTTCATTAAATGTTTTTAAAACATTTTACAGATGTTTCATATTAGTTTTAAATACTTATGCCCTTGAAAAATGCCTCCAGGGATTTGCTATAGATTCCTTCAAAATCTGGACATTTCCCTTCCAGTCATGCACAGGGGGACAAACCCCATGACCCACACATTTATGAGACAATGGGACTATCCGGACCATTCTTGAGGAAACTGGGTTAGCAGTCTACATAGTTGTGTTTCCAGACTGTGCAATGGGAATGACGGACAGAGCCACTTTTATACTTATAATCATCTGGGCTTTTCATTCTAAAGCCACTGCTACTCTTATTTACTACAAAGACCCACCCTGCCCAAGCATACTTATTAAAGAACGCTCACATGCACAGGTGTGTGTTTCCATTGTCGCCTTTCATCAGCCCTACTACTGACAGGTGTTCAGTGAATCAAACAGTCAAAGGAAAAACTGCCTTTAACTGCAAACACCATCGACAAGGGTCACGTGGGGGTCATATTTTTGCTAATCGGTACTTAACATGGTCTTTCCTCAAGCTCTTTAATGGTCCTCAAGCTGTGGCTATTTTAGCAGGAACCATTCATCCTGTTGGCTACCAAGAGTTTCTAGTTGATGAGACTCAGATGTGCATCTGAATCGCTCCCAAAAATAACAAGTAATTAAACTAAAAGCAGGTAGACTATGAGGAGGATCACCTCTTCAAGTTACCTTATAATTTGGGTTCCCAGACCTGAAAAGCTGAGCGTGTAGGAGCAAAGTGACTGTGGTTTCAGGGTTTTCTCAGGTGGCCAAGTGGGCACAAAATGAGGCTCTTTTAGGTTTGCCAGGGCTAAATTCCTAATGCTGCACTCAATCCAATCAGCTTACTGAACAGTTCATCAGGGAACTACTGACCCTGTCCTTTTACAACTCACTAGGCAACTAGGAAAGCCAGAAAAATAACAACCTTAGATACACAGATAATACCATTCTAATGGCAGAAAGTGAAGAGGAACTACAGAGCCTCCTGATGCAGGTAAAAGAGGAGAGTGAAAAAGCTGGCTTGAAACTCAACATTCAAAAAACTAAGACCATGACATCTGGTTCCATCACTTCATGGCAAATAGAAGGGGAAAAAGTAGAAACAGTGACAGATTTCATTTTCTTGGGCTTTAAAATCACTGCAAACAGTGACTGCAGCCATGAAGTTAAAAGACGCTTGTTTCTTGGAAGGAAAGCTATGACAAACCTAGCTGCTGCTGCTGCTAAATCGCTTCAGTCTTGTCCGACTCTGTGCGACCCCATAGAGAGCAGCCCACCAGGCTCCCCCGTCCTAGACAGCATGTTAAAAAGCAGAGACATCACTATGGATGTGAGAGTTGGACCATAAAGAAGGCTGAGCACCAAAGAATTGATGCTTTCGAACTGTGGTGAGTCCCTTGGACTGCAAGGAGATCAAACCAGTCAATTCGAAAGGAAATCAACCTTGAACATTCACTGGAAGGACTGACGCTGAAGCTGAAGCTCCAATACTTTGGTCACCTGATGCAGAGAGGCAACACTTTGGAAAAGACCTTGATGCTGGGAAAGATTGAAGGCAAAAGGAGAAGGGGGCAGCAGAGGATGAGATGGTTAGATAGCATCACCAACTCAATGGACATGAAATTGAGCAAATCCTGGGAGAAAGTGGAGGACAGAGGAGCCTGGCATGCCACAGCCTGTGGGGTCACGAAGAGTTGGACACAACTTAACAACTGAACAATAACAAGGCAACTGAAGACCTAGGACCTTGACTCCTACGGTTTCTTTCACAGTTTAGTGGACAGAAGAATATTTCATGACCCCAGGAAGACTGACATAATGCTTCAAACCAATCTGAAACATGTTGGTGTTGATGTTTCTTCAGAGTTAAAGCTGTTAAGGACTATATTCGTTGACAAAGGGAAGCAATTATTGAAATGATTTTATTTTTATAATTTTGCACCTTGTTCAAATTTTTGAAACTGTCTTAAAGCCCACACTTCTATTTGAAAAACACAAAGAAAAACATAGTATCACAAAAACAACAATCATAGAAATATTAAATGATAAAAATTAAAATGTGAACATAAATATTTCCCCCATAAATCTATAAGGAATAATCAAAGCACTAATATTATTTATATTTTTCTATAAAAGGCTCACTGTGCTTTCTTGGTTCTACACAATACTGTAAGTTAATCCTACCATAGGCTCTTCCAGTACTCAAATATCTCTTCCCCAAAGAGTGTTATCTATCTTCACTTGGCAATATAAAATATTTTTAATGTAAAAGAAGTCAACATGGAGCCCGAAAGGAAAAACACAGTAACTGAAATAAACATTTCCTCAATGGGTTTATCAAAAGGCTGCAGATGGTAGCAAAAAGAGTCAATGACTTGAAGATAAATCAACAGATATTGTACAACCGACAAAGAGAAAGAAAAAAAGATAAACATAAAGCAGCCTAGAGATTTGTAGAACAATATCTGAAGTCTAACATACATGTAATTGGAGTCTCAGAAGAAAAAAGAAGGGGATAATGAGGTGGAAAAACATTTGAACATATGGCTAAATATCTTTCAAATTTGGTTAAAGGATAAATTTACATATCTCAGAAGCTAATTCAGACCCCTAAGCTGACCCCAAAACAAAAAGCAAAATGCTGGTTTTAAATCCAATCATATTGATAAATGCAACATATGAGAATGAGTAAAAATCCCAACTAAAGGATATTTTCTAGAATGAATAAACTGCAAGGTCCAGTTATACTCAGACCATAAGATTCACACTTTAAATATAAAGTCACATATAAGTTGAAAGTAAAAATAGGGCTATATATATATTATATATAGATAGATAGATATACACACACACAGGCATGAATATGTGTGTGTTTGAGTATATGCATGAGATGCTATTAATAAAGAGTGTATTTATATAGACTTTAAGACAAGGAGCATTGCTAAAAATATAAAGTGAAATTTCATAACAAAAGCCAGAAAATTTTTTCAGGAAGACACAACAATTACATATGTGTGTGCACTTAATAAAAGATGTTCAAAATATATAAAGCTAAACTGAAAGGACTAAAAAAAACGACTGACTATCATAATTGGAGATTTTAAAATCTTTTTCTCAGTAATTGATAGAATAATGAGACCAAAAATAGTAAGGTTAGAGGTGATCTCAGCAACACCATGCAATACCATGATATTCCAACACAACTCAATACCACTCGACTTCACAACTGTTGCATGGAGCATTCACAGAGCACAAGGAATGCTCATGAAGCTAGACCACACACTAGCCTAAAAACAAGCCTAAATTTTTTCCCAAAGACTAAAATCTTAAAGAATATGTTCTCTGGTAGCAATAGAATTTAATTAGCCATCAATGTTGATAAACTATCTGGAAAAGATGCAGGTATTTGGAAAATTAAACAATATATCTCTAAACCCATTGATTAAGAAGAACATCACAAGAAGCAAATAGTTTGAAATAAAATATGATGCAAATACTACACTCAGAAATTTGTGAGTCAACTACTAAAGTTGTTGTTAAGAGATTTATCATTGTAAATACCAGGCTTATTCTTAAAAAGGAACATTTAAACTCTGTGATCTAAATTTCTACTTTAAAAAGCCTAATAAATAAAATGGTTCCATTAAGGTTAGTATAAAGAACATAGTTGTTTTTTTTTTTAATCCCAAGTCAATAAAATAAAAAATAAATAACAAAAAAGTTAACAAAGGTCATTTGAAGACATTAATAATATTGATAAATATCTAGTAAGAGTGATAAAAGGGAGGTAGGAGAAAGAGAATTTATATTATCAAAGAGGGAATATCTTTACAGATCTAGAGAAATTAAAAGACAGTAAAATATTTTGAACAATTTTATGTCAATAAATTTGAAAAATTAGGTGAAAAACACAATTTACCAAAACCAACCCAAGATGAAATAGAAAATGTTATATAGGCATAAATACTTTTCTCCTGCAGTGATACTGAATGTTCAAAACAACACTCAATCATTACTTAACAATTCAGAAATCTGGACACAGGGTAACTTAGCTAGGTCCTCTGCTCATACTGCTGAGGCCTTACAAGATGAAAATCAATGTGTCAGCTGGGCTGGGCTCCTACCTGGCTATTCTGGGGAAGATTCCACTTTTCAAGTTTTTACAAGTTGTTGGCAGAATTCAGTTGCTTGTGGTTACAGGACTGAGATCCCTATTTCCTTGATATATAGCCTTCTTTATCTTTAAGCCAACAATCCTCATGCTTCAAACTTGTGACTTCCCCTTCTGCCACATCTGTCTGACTCCAGCAAGAGAATTCTCTGCTTTTATTGGCTCAGGTAATTAGATTGGACCCACTTGAGAATCAGGTCAATCTTATTTTAAAATACACAGCATGACTTATATTTGCAAAGGCTCTTTCATTATGTAACATAATTTACTGGTGTGTTCCAGAGATTAGGCCACAGACATCTCAGCATGGGGTATGGAGAAGGCGATTCTGCTACATCTATTTCTGCTTTATTGACTATGCCAAAGCCTTTGACTGTGTGGATCACAATAAACTGTGGAAAATTCTGAAAGAGATGGGAATACCTGACCTACCTCTTGAGAAATCTGTATGCAGGTCAGGAAGCAACAGTTAGAACTGGACATGGAACAACACACTGGTTCCAAATAGGAAAAGGAGTACGTCAGGGCTGTATATTGTCACCCTGCTTATTTAACTTCTGTGCAGTGTACACCATGAGACACGCTGGACTGGAAGAAACACAAGCTGGAATCAAGATTGCTGGGAGAAATATCAATAACCTCAGATATGCAGGTGACACCACCCTTATGGCAGAAAGTGAAGAGGAACTAAAAAGCCTCTTGATGAAAGTGAAAGAGGAGAGTGAAAAAGTTGACTTAAAGCTCAACATTCAGAAAACTAAGATCATGGCATCCAGTCCCATCACTTCATGGGAAATAGATGGGGAAACAGTGTCAGACTTTATTTTGGGGGGCTCCAAAATCACTGCAGATGGTGATTGCAGCCATGAAATTAAAAGACGCTTACTCCTTGGAAGAAAAATTATGACCAACCTAGATAGCATATTCAAAAGCAGAGACATTACTTTGCTGACTAAGGTCCGTCTAGTCAAGGCTATAGTTTTTCCAGTAGTCATGTATGGATGTGAGAGTTGGACTGTAAAGAAGGCTGAGCGCCGAAGATTTGATGCTTTTGAACTGTGGTGTTGGAGAAGACTCTTGAGAGTCCCTTGGACTGCAAGGAGATCCAACCAGTCCATTCTGAAGGAGATCAGCCCTGGGATTTCTTTGGAAGGAATGATGCCAAAGCTGAAACTCCAGTACTCTGGCCACCTCTTGCGAAGAGCTGACTCATTGGAAAAGACTCTGATGCTGGGAGGGATTGGGGGCAGGAGGAGAAGGGGATGACCCAGGATGAGATGGCTGGATGGCATCATTGACTCGATAGACATGAGTCTGAGTGAACTCTGGGAGTTGGTGATGGACAGGGAAGCCTGGCGTGCTGCGATTCATGGGGTTGCAAAGAGTCAGACATGACTGAGCGACTGAACTGAACTGATTCTGCTAAAGGGAGATAGGGAGATAAGAGTGTAGGTAGTTGAATGATACAGATATTTGTATATCATAATGTGTCATTTGTTAAAAAAAAAATGTTCACAAAGGAAACTCCAGGCTCCAATAGCTTCGGTGATAAACTCTAGCAAACACTTTAAGGAATAAAATATATCGATCTTACACAACAAAATCACCCAAACAGCAAATTCCCAAACACTTCTCACTTGTTTAATAAGGTCTGCATAATTTCCATATAACCTTATAAAGGCATTAAAAGAAAACCATATATTAATATCCATTTTGAATTTAAAGGCAAAAATCTACAACAAATTACAAATTGCATCCAGAGAATATATAATAACTAACTGGCTTTATCTAAAGAACGTCAGATTAACTAAAAATCAATGTAATCCCACAGAATAAAGAAGATAAACCATGTGATCATGGCAATAGATGCAGAAGAAGGATTTGACAAAATTCAGCACCCACTTGTATTGAAAACAAATACTCTCAGCAAGCTAGGACTCAAAAGAAACTTCTGTATGAGAAGATATCTATACCACCACCACCAACAAAACAATTACAGCTAACTTCATACTTAATGGTGAAAGATGGCTTCCCCCCAAGACTGGGAATAAGATAAAGAATGCCTGCTCATCACTTTTCAACACTGCACTAGTTATTCTATCCTGTGGAATAAGAAATAGTGAAAAAAAAAAAGAGGTCTTTGGAAAGAAAGAAATGCCTCTATCTGCAAATCATACAATCACTCATGGAGAAATTCTTAAGGAATTTAAGGATTTTAATTGATGGTGGTAAAGAATCTGCTCGTCAGTGCAGGAGATGCTAGAGACTTGGGTTAGATTCCTGAATTGGGAAGATCCCCAGGAGTAGGACGTGGCAACCACTCCAGTATTCTTGCCCAGAAAATTTCATGGATAGAGGAGCCTGGTGGGCTATAGCCCATGGGGCCACAAAGAGTCGGACATAACTGAGCAACTGAGCACTAGAAATAACAAATAAATGTAGTAAGGTCTCAGGACACAGTTTAGAGAAATGAATCAAAGAAAGTACAGAATCCAGATATAGACACCACCTAAAATTAATTAACCTAAACCTCATTAAAATAAAAATTCTCATCAAAGGACACTCATAAGATATGAGTATCAAGGCACAGTCTGGCAGAAAATATTTTAATACATTTGAAGAACTAGTTTCAAAGCTATATAAATAAATATAGAAACAAACAGATTTAAAAAAAAAAACTATATAAAGATCTCCTACAACTAAATAATAAAAAGACCACCCTGATAATGGATAAAAGGCTAAGCAGACACTACATAAAGGAAGACAGGCAAATGGTCAGTAAACATATAAATATGCTAAACATCACAATCATCAGAAAATACAAATAAAAATCACAGTTAGACACCATAACCACCAATTAAAGTGGCCTTAATTTTAAAGGCCACTGACACCAGACAGTGTTGAGGATGTGAAGCCACTAGAATGTTCGCACACTGTTGGTGAGAATATGAAATGGTACTACCATTCTAGCTAGAGACTTGACTGTTTCCTATAAAGCTGAACAAAGACTTATCCTTTACCTCAGCAATTCTACTTTTAGGTATCTCCCTAAGAGAAATAAAAACATATTACTATAAAAAGACCAATATGATAACATTTATAACCTTCCTTATAGTAGCCCCTAACAAAATTACCTCGAAATCCATCAACAGAAGAATAGATTTTAAAAGTAAGGCAGATTGATAAACCAGTATGTGTCAATAAAACAAAATGAATTATTGATACATGCAACAACATGAATGAATTCCATACACATTATAATGAGTGAAATAAGCTAGACTTAAGAGTGTACTCTATATATTCTGTAATATATTCACTTTGCATGTTTTACAGAACTATCTAGTGATCTAGAATAAACAGGACTAATTTATGATGACCTTACTATATCAGTAGATGAACCAGAAAAAGAAAGTAATAAAGGAACTTGTTGGATTGAATGGAAATGTTCTATATCTTTATAGTGGTATGTATTATATAGGTGTATCTACTTATTAAGATTCATCAAATTATTCACTTAATATTCATGCATTTCAATGTATAAAAGTATCTCAAAAACTATAAATAAACAAGTGAGAAATGCTAAAAATTTACATAATTCCAAATAAATCTGAAATATTTCATCTTCACAGATCATAGTATGCATGGTAAAAATCTATGATCTATTAAGAGGGTTCCCCTAGAACCTCTGGAACTCATTCCGTTCAGTTCAGTTCAGTCGCTCAGTCAAGTCGGACTCTGCGACCCCATGAATTGCAGCACTCCAGGCCTCCCTGTCCATCACTAACTCCCGGAGTTCACTCAGACTCACGTCCATTGATTCTGTGATGCCATCCAGCCATCTCATCCTGGGTCGTCCCCTTCTCCTCCTGCCCCCAATCCCTCCCAGCATCAGAGTCTTTTCCAATGAGTCAGCTCTTCGCATGAGGTGGCCAAAGTACTGGAGTTTCAGTTTTAGCATCATTCCTTCCAAAGAACACCCAGGACTAATCTCCTCTAGAATGGACTGGTTGGATCTCCTTGCAGTCCAACTCATTAGTGAATGATAAATGGAGAAAACTGTTGGATGACCTTTAACCAATACAACATTTTTTTTCCGGTGGTGTAACTGGTTATAAATTCACAGGAAAACTCAATTTTTATCATAAAAATATATTTCCTTCTTGGAATATGATGGTCAAGAAAGGAATCTGCAGTTCCAATATAAGCTTAGAATGGCAGGGGGAAATTGTGTTTATGCCATGTAATGAGTCCACAGCTCTTTAAACTGAAAACGGAAAATCATTCTTACACCATAGGAATTTGCTTTTACGGCAATTTCCCTCTCTACCCTCCACTTTCCCTTACAGAAGAAAGGTGGATACTTGAGGAATTTGCTCAAATCAATTAAGAAAGTTGTTTCTCCAGTGTTAACTAGGGCTTTTCTCCATCTCTGTAAGGGATGAGGACTAAACTTCCATTTCTTACGTAAAGATAAAGGGATCATAATTGAAGTTGGATGTGGTAGAAATTCAACAATAATAAAATGTAAGATTGCAAGATTGCCATGGACTTTTCACAGACAAATGAAACAATGTGGTCTTGTTTCTTTGTTTTTTGTTGTTATACAGCATGGCTGTATTTAATACCTATTGTGCTTTTCACCTCAACTTCATTTTCAGCCTACATGCTTACTCTTTCTTCAATCCTCCTCATTTTTAGCCAAACAACCTTTTTTGGCCCACGACTCCATGCTTTGAGTAGTTGTGTTTCTTTGATGTTTCCTAAGTAGTGAAAGGGCTCTCTGTACTTACATGAAGAAAGCTGGTGGATGACAAAACTGAAGATGAAGCATTTAAACACAGACAATGAATTCCACTTTGGTTCTTGGAGAGTGTAGGTAAAGCCATAAGAAATTCAAACCAGGAAGACAAAGAGCTTGCCATTTTTAAAACACTGACTCTTCTCAAATATTTGATTTAGTTTATATAAGATAATTTTATAAACAGAAGAGATAATTTTCCTTTTTCTGATCCAAATGAAAATCAACCTGGCTCATTCTTTATATCACCTTTTTGTGTCTTCTTAAGGAACCCAAAATAATAGCAGAAACAACATGGGCTTCCTAGAGATCTAGCAGAATTTTGAATTTACCGTGTTGGTCAAGTTGTTTAATCATATAAAGCTCTAGTTATCTGCCTGTAATTAAGGTAATGGTGACCTCTAGGATTGTTTTATATTTTACACACACACAGATCTGAATGCAAAGCACAGTGCTTGGCACAGACAAAGCACTAGATAAACTGGAATTTGTTTAATCTGGCTCCTGAATCAAATGATAATTTGTTCATGAAAGTGTTGCCCTTAAGTCCTGAGCACTGCTATTCCCCATTTCATTTGGTCCTTAGGATTTATGGAGGCACTAAAGGAAAAAACACAAAATGACCATCTCCTGCATTAAAATTGTAATCCATCATTTGGAACATTTACCAATGCTATTCCTGGTTATTTAGTTGCAAAGGAAATATAGACAGCAAAGACTATTACTGCTATTATTCTGCCTTTTGCATCAACTCAAAGAGAAATATTCTTCAGAAAATTTGCATATATCAAAGACAACTATACTGAACTGAGCACAAAGTGTGTACAAAAGCACAACAAATACGTTTTTAAATATATTGAACAATTTTAAAGGGTTATTTGATTTAAGAAAATATAAAAAGTAAATTAGCATTTTAAATGATAGGGTTCTGTCTTTAAATGGAAAAAATGTCAATTATTCATCTGATTACATTTTCATATATCAAAGTCATCTGGAATGTGGTTATGATTTACAAGTACAAGTGCTAAGACAATATCTGCCATATATATAAAGCATGTCTATAGTTTTTATTCTTATCATTATATATTTTTGAAAACTTGACAGTAATTGAGAGTTGGCCACCATAACAATTTACTTAGTAAATTGAATCAATAAATGTGCTTTAACTAAATATACTACAGAAAAATTTTTTTTATTTTTTAAATGTACATGTTATTCAAGACAGCATTTGGGCATTAAAATTTTTAAATTAAAAAAAATCAAGTCCAGTGAATAAAATACATCCCAAATATGAAAATAACTGCAGAAGCAAATTAATTTTGTTACCTGTTTTATATGAATTATTCATTAAAGTTCTGACTAAACTTTGGAATTGCAGTGCTTACTACAAAGTTGATAAGAACTGATTTAAAATATTTCTTAGGGCACTAATTTCATATAGTTCTGTAATATTTTGATGACTCTTCTGAACAGTCTAATCAATTACTGTAAGAAAATAAAAATCAAGATGCACTGTGATCAATTTGGTATAATTTATTTTAACACAAAGACTTCAGAGCATACATGGGGTTAATGTTAAATACTAACAATCTACTTTTAAAGTCTACTGTCAATGTTTACTTGTAATCAAATATGATTAATGTAGCCAGTTGGCTCCTGGCAGTAACTCCACTAATGGGAAATTATCATAAGCCAATATATCTTGATTACAACAGCCTGTACCTTTATTGTCTGTCCAGATTCTTTTCACATCAGGTCTGTAATGAAAAACTAAGTCACAAAGACAGGTATTAGAAGATACACAGCAAGGCAACTGTTCTCTGGAACAAATCAAGTTTTCAGTAACTCATAAGGCAATTTGAGAGCTTTCATTAATATAATGGTTCAACAAACAGTTAAATTCTACAGATTTTTTTCACTGAACAGTCAACACATCTCTTTATATACATAACCCATGAATGAATATTGGAGTGTGTTGCCATGCCCTTCTCCAGGGGATCTTCCCGACTCAGGGATCAAACCCGCGTCTCTTACATCTCCTGCATTGGCAGACTCGTTCTTTACCACTAGAGCCCATACATAACCATACATAACCCACACCATAAATGAAAAGTAAATTGACGCATCCGTTTAAAGCCTTTGATTTTTTGAGGAAAAACAGTTGGAAAACTTTTAAGTTCAAATTAAAGTCAAACATTTATATTTCTGGATTTGGCAGCAGGGGTAGGTTCTCAAGAGAGACAACACGTTCCAAACGGTGTGTTCCATTCCCTCTCAATTCATTCATAAAGTGCCTTTCTGTTATGCAATGGGATCACTCTCCTTGATAATGAACACAAGCTGATGTTTAGTATTAACTGATTGCACATACAAACGAGAAAGCATCACTCATATCTACTTAAAAACAGAACTTAAGCAAGATGCTTAGGCAGAGGCACCTTTGCAGGGAGTCAAAGGAAGCATACATAAGAACGTGACTTAAACAGGAATCGGAACGGAAAACAAATGGGCACAGTACTCAGGAAAGCTTGGAGGAGAGTCTCTGAAACGCAGAAGTAAACCAGTGTGGACAGAGATAAAGGGCTTGCATACTTCTGGGAAGAGTGAAGCCCTGAAGTGTTTGCTGATTATTACTAGAACCCTAATTGAAGAAAGGGGACTTTGGGGACCCTAACATTGGCTTCTCCTTTCTTAGAGAGCTCTTAATTAAGTGGAATTTGCTCTATACCGACTCCAGTAGACAGCTCGCAGCACCAGACCTGGTGCGTCTGCACCGTGATCACGAACCAGGCAAGACAGGAGGAACAATCAATGACAATACGAGATGGCATGCTCCTCTGACTTTTGTTTGCCCGGGTTGACGTTCTAGACACTCTCATCCTCCTTGTGGAGCCCGGGAAAATAATGTATACTCCTATCCCTTCTCAAAACAACCCCAATCCCAGCCCCGCAGAGCGGGGTTCTGTCCCCAGGACCAAGTCTGAACCGCGTCCCGGCGGATGGCTGCCTAAGACCTTCCCTTAGATTGGGCGCATTTTGTACTTGGAGCGAGGGAGAAACCGTCTCTCTCAATTCCTCCCGAGGCCACACTTTCTATATAGACCCACCTGCATGGGAGCTTCGTGTCTCATTGTTCGCAAAGTGTCCTTTCTCCCTGGCTAACACAGTGCTGGCTCGGACGCCCGGTGAAGCGTGCACAGCCCGCGCGCTTCACGCTCCACTCTGCACTCGGGGTTCGCTAACCGGCTCCAACATCAGCACCGGAGCTGTCCCTTCCTGGCGCTGCACACGCGTACTGGCCCGGAGCCCCGCGTGCTCCTGGGAGTTGTAGTCTAGCCTAGCTGCGCTTCCCCGCAAACCGGTGAGCAGTAAACTACATTTCCCGGCAAGCCAGCATTTAAACGGGCTGCTTCTCCAGTAGGACTCGGCCGCGGAGCCTCCCTTCTCTTTTGGACTTGCTCCTGGTTGTTAGTGCTCTCAGCCTCCCGGGCTATTTCCTCGCAAGGTGCTCGCGAAAGTGACCTCAGTTCATTCATCTCAGCTAGAGATTTTTCTTTGCTACCTATCGGCTTCCGAAGCTAGATTGTGATTTTCCTGGTTAGGAAACGCACTACCTTGTGCTAATTTACAATCTAAACGAAACCTGCACTGTGTTCTGGAACTCTCCGCCCTACACCTCCCCATTCCCAGTCGGGAAAGTTTGTACATTTCCATAGGCAGAGTAGGATGGTTTTACAATCTCATTCAGCAAACGCGAGGGAGAACGACAATGAATGGTACACACATAAAGAAAGCTGTTTACTCACACAGTTGCACTGAGAAGGCGCCCACGCGCGCGAGTATACTCACACACACACTCACACACACAAAGTCCATGAAAGCAAGATTTCACGCGGAGCAGGCTGAGGAGCTCCCTTCTGCTTACCTTGCCGTACAGCTCCATTGCAACTCAAGGTTCCGAAATTCTCAGTGATCCCTCCTGCTCCAAGTGAGGTTAAGGTCTCACGCAGGAAGCCGAGCTAGACGCACTACACAATGGAAGGGGTGGGGATGGTGCCCGGCGGAGGGAGAAACGAGGGAAGAGAGTACAGCTGATTTAGATAGACGGTTTTTCTTCCTCCTCCGAGGGGAAAGCTTGGAGTCTTCAAGTACCGGCTGCAGAGAAAGAACTGGGAGTCTTAGCAAGTGCCAGGGGAGCGATCGCACTGGGCAGCCCCTCCCCAGGCCCTCCCTCGGGCACCTTCCACCGTCATTAGTGCGCACACACAACCGCTGCCGGCCCAAGGCTGGAGAGCTGATACGGGACTGAGTTATTTACCCAAAGCAAGTCACATAAAATGAACACATTCATCACCAGAGCCCAGAAGCACCATCACAGAACAAGATAGGAGACCTCTATTAAGCTATCCTGTCCTTTCAACAGAGAGTCATTCCTTACATTACAATCATACTCCTCCCTGGCTGGTTCAAAAATGGTTTTGAAATCTTGGAAAATGTACTTGTATTACACTTACTTTCCCCTCAACTGACAAATATGTGTGACTATCCATATTCTCTGTACCCATCTAAAAACTCCCTTTTCCCCAAGAGTGAATGTTAATCAGTGCAGTAATGATTCTTGCCTTTCACTTTGTGGTCAAAATAATTATTGGAGGCAGAATGGACAAGGCATGAACTTGATACTGACAGAAATATGGAAGGAACAACAGCAAAAACAGCTTGAAACTTCATTGCACTAGACAAAGCAGTAGAACAGAGGTTCTTAAATGTGCTTGAAAATCTCTTGACGGTTCTAAAATTCGTATTCTCAAGGCATGCATAGAGATTCTGATTCACTAGATGTGACCAGAGGAGTCTGAGAATTAGCATTTTCAACAAACACCCTAGCGATTCTGATGCAGTGCTCCTTTGTCATTATTTGAGAAATACTGCCTTAAAATCTTTTATATGTAAGAATTTTTCAAAAGTATAAATCTCAAAACTTCATAGATGGACTCAATATTGCAATAACAATGTACAGGGAAACTACCATGTTTAAAATGTTTCATTAATTTTAGATTGTGCTTTTTGTTTTGCCTTTTAAAAAAAAAAATCTGTTTTCTGATCTTGCAATCAGTGAAAATGTAGCGGGATATCACCTAGGTAAATAGTTTTTAAAACTACTCAGAAAACACAGTCGAAGCACAGCTCCCCTCACAGTTGAGGTTATGTGAAGGTTAGAGCAATTTCATTTAAATTAACTAATAACAAATAAAATTAAAAGGTAAAAACCAATATCAATATATTTCTCAGTTGCTTATTAGACATAAGCCTTCTGCAAATAGTTACTGACATTTAATGATAAGAATTTGCAGAGCCACTTAGAGTTTGTCTTTCCTCAAAAGAATTTCCTATATCTTTTGTACTATCATGATCACCTTCTGAAACTCTTAGAATTCAGGGTCTGATACTACAGAACATGTTAAAATATTACAAATGTTGAAACCTTATGGGTTTACTATTGTTTGAGTAAATTAAGAACCCCTGAAAATTGAGTTGCAAAAAAAAAAAAAGAGTTGTGAAAGTT
This sequence comes from Capra hircus, assembly GCF_001704415.2. Lineage (NCBI taxonomy): Eukaryota > Metazoa > Chordata > Mammalia > Artiodactyla > Bovidae > Capra > Capra hircus. The sequence continues at coordinate 20,795,025 of NC_030827.1, forward strand.
TAGGGGGATCTTAGTTCTGTCTTGTTTCTCCTGCCTTGGTTGGTTATTTAAGTGGGTTAAGAGAGTGTAAAAAAATAGCCAGTGATAAACTAAACAAACAAATATGGACAGGACCTCAGTTATCTCCCTAAAGTTGAAAGAGCACTTTATCTTTTCTTGAAATTAGGTCACTATCTATGAGTTTCATGCCCAAGATGACTGCTGGAGCTCCAGCTCTTCCATCCACAGTCTAGCTGGCAAGAAAGAAGAAATGATGGTGAAAATGATGCATCCCAGTATCCCTTTAAATACACCACTGCTCTTATATTAAAATGCCTAGAACTTCATCTTGTGATCATACATACTTGTAAGGGAAACTGGGAAATGTAATCCCTATTCTGGGTGAACCTGTGCCCAGCTGAAAATCAGGAGTTGTTATAAAATGGCTACTGGGAAAGAACTGGAGTGGGTAGCTTATCCCATTTCCAGGGGATCTTCCCAACCCAGGAATCGAACTGGGGTCTCCTGCATTGCAGGCAGTTCTTTACCAGCTGAGCCACAAGGGAAAACTGCTGGGAAAGAATAGGGACTGGCAGACAGCTGGTAATCTCTATTACAGGACATGCATGCTGTGCTAAATTGCTTCAGTTGGGTCTACTCTTTGCGACCCTGTGGACTGTTTGCCCACGAGGCTCCTCTGTCCATGGGACTCTCCAGGGAAGAATACTGGAGTGGGTTGCCATGCCCTCCTCCAGGGGAGCTTCCTGACCCAGGGATCCAACCGCATCTCTTTTGGTAGGTGGTTCTTTACCACTAGTGCCACCTGGGAAGACTATAAGATAAATCTTGCTGCTTTTTTCTCTTTGCAATTTTACTGAAATGTAAATGTCTAATAATTTTAAAATTCATCCACTCCCAGGGATCTAATTTAACAGCAATCAAAAAGCCTTAGAATCAAGGAATTACCTAAAAGTTAGAAGAGTCTGACTCTTGTTGAGGAAATAAGGAAAGAGGGAAGCCTTCTACAGTCCCATATGAATCGGAGGTTTAAAAGATTTTAAAGGCAAAGTAGAGTTAAGTAAAGGCAAAATAGAGTTAAGTGTGGGAGATGGGAGGGGGGTTCAGGATGGGGGACATATGTACACCCATGGCTGATTCATGGCAATGTATGGCAAAAACCACTACAATATTGTAAAGTAATTAGCCTCCAATTAAAATAAATAAATAAATTTTTAAAAAGAGAGCTAAGTGAAGGCAAAGGGGCCACCAGTGAATGTCACAAAGTATGTAGATTAAGCATGTCCCCCATTAGAAAGTAGAGCAGGCTCAAAGGTCCTAAGGTCCAGAAAGCGTGACTTACCCAGAATCTCAGAGATGAGAGAGGTCGCTGAGGTGAGAACTCTTCGGTTTTTGTCTTTGGATTTAGTTTTCTTTTCATTGTCCAACATCACGATTCATTATTGATTGGCTTTTAGCAGTCCCATGTTTATTTGTTATTTACAAGCATTCACTTTGTTTTTTTTATTATTTATTTGGTTTATCTATTATTCACTTTGCTGTTATCAGTCCCTGTCTATACCAGCTCCAGTAAGGTTCTGTCAAGTAGAGTTAAATGTGTGTATACTCAGTATGCTAAGTCATATCCGACTCATTGTGACCCCATGGACTATAACCCACCAGGTTCCTCTATCCATGGGGTTTTCCAGGCAAGAAAACTGGAGTGGGTTACCATTTCCCCCTCCAGGGGAATCTTCGTAACCCAGAGAGCAAACCTATGTCTCCTGCATTGGCAAATGGACTCTTTACCACTGAGCCACCTGGAAAGCTCTCAGTGAGTTAAATAGGCATAATTTATTTGGCTAAAACAGAGCCAAGAACCAGGATAATTAATTATTAATTAGTAATGATGATGTTGGTTAAATGAAAAATAGCATTAGAAACTTTGTTTCTAGCATCGTTACCGTTTCTCTGTTAGGACTTGCGCTGAAAAAATAAAATGACTGAGATTTGATATAAGAGATAAGCATGACCCCGGGGATTCACTTATGCCCCCATGCAAGCCTTACTCAAATCCACAGTGCCTGGATGTTGCTGGATGTCTAATCCTAGGTGTTTGGGGGATAATTTCCAAACAAGCAGGAGGCATTCTGGACTGAGCCCTGTTACCTTTGCCTGACTATCTGTGTTAAATCAGGCTTTGATTTCAACTTTGTGCAGTGTCTGTATCAAGAATTGTTATTGATTGTCTCATGTTCCCTTTGGAAGAAATTGAGTATCCCTGAGATGTTATTGATTTCTTTTTAATTAAAAGGAAAAATCATTTTAACTCATTATTGCCCACCATGTCTCCACCCACACCTAATCAAAACAAGTCAAGTGCTTTGTAAAAAATAAATTCACTCCAACTAAATGAAAAAAAAATGATGCTTTCTTTCTATAGCATAAATATGATATTATTCATGATAGATCATTTTCTTCAATATTCCTCTGTGGTAGGCACTCTGTCTATATTATTCTATCTATCTAATCCTCAATAATATTGCAAGGTAGCATTATTACCTTATTTTACAAAGAAGAAAAAGAATAGAAAGTTTAAATATTTGGTTAGGGACACCTATCTAGCAAGATGTTGGGCTAGGATTTTAAGCTTAGAATGATCTGTTTCTAAAACCCAGATTCTTGCCCATAGTCTCACTCACAAAAGGTAACATTGCTTCAAGATGACGTCTAAAATGGATTACAGAGAAGTTTTACTGGACTTTGTTGCTATTATTGACCTTGCTTGGGAAAAAGATGCTACGTATAATCCTGTCATGGAATTACTGGGTTACTTATATCTTTTCATACAACATTTTTAAATTTGAAAACTATCAATATTTTCAGATACTGATTTATTTGGTGCACTAGAAATATTATGAAGGAGCTTCTTATAAATTTCAGATCATTGGTGAAGTGTATATGGTCCATTTCCAACTCACAGAAGATAATTTTAGAATAAACAGATCATAATTATGCAAATTATGAGAAAAACAGAAGAATTCTAAACAACAATCCCCACATTTTACACAAGGTTCTTATTCAGCTACCAGTTTCAAATTGGTAATCTTGTGCAAAGACTATGTGACCTACAGTTTTAATAGCCCATGGCTTACTTCCAAAGAGATAGATATCATTATCTTTTAAAACAATTATCCTGTAAAGTCATTACAAAATTTGAAAATGGTTTTATAATCAAGACCCAACTTAACTATCTGGAGTTTAGATATGAAGTTTGCTACCTCTAGGCTCTTAACCTAGGAGAAGGAAATGGCAGCCCACTCTAGTGTTCTTGCCTGGAGAATCCCAGGGACGGGGGAGCCTGGTGGGCTGCCGTTTGTGGGGTCACACAGAGTCGGACACGACTGAAGTGACTTAGCAGCAGCAGCAGCAGCAGCAGCAGGCTCTTAACTGATCAAAAAATAGTCAATCTAACATACTAACTCTGAGAACAGAGGGTGGCCCTAAGCTAAGCAGCATCTCTTAGGAGATTTACAACAATGCGGAGTATGCATGTGTGTGTTTTGGTGTGTGTGTGGGGGGGGGTGTTGGGGGTGACAATGGAAGAGCATGCTGTGGGCACCCAGCCAGAGCACCTGTGACAGTCAGCCTGCATTCCTCCAATAGCTGAGTGCCCATCCAAGGCTCTAGGCTGAGCATATATCTCAGAACCAAGTCTAGCTAAGAAGAATGAGCCTCATGACAAATATCTATGTCCTGAACTTCCACAGCCCTTAAAAAAATGACAGAATAGTACACAAAGAAGGGCTCTTACAGATGATCTAACTGAATCTTCCCATCTAATTCTTTCTAAATTAGATCTCAAAAATGTGAAATGACCTGCCTAAAGTACTGTATGTCATCCTATGCCCTTAAAGGGGTGTTAACTAATACTGGATAAAAAGGATATTTTGAAAGTATGTCACAATGTATTGGTATAATCAATTTAATTTTATCTGTAGCAATAATTTTATAGGCTTATTTTTAGGTTTACATACTATAATTTAAAATGGAGAGTCAAAAAAGTATAAGACATCATCCTCATCTTCAAAGGGGCTTCAAACTAGTTCAGAAGATCAAATAAACAGGTAATAGATAACAAGACATCAGGGGCAGAGATAACACAAAGCAGGACCTGACTGGCTGCCTGCCCCACTCTTATCATTAGTAACTGCTTTAAAGATTTATAGGCAAGAGTAATCAGTTCAAGGATATTCTATGGAGAAGTAAATTAAGCCTCTGAATAAGAAGGTATCCAATGGTAAACACAGAAGGAGAGACAAAGTCTAGTAGAATTTCAAAGGAACTTAAAGCTTATTTAGGTCTTTTTTTTTTTTTTTTGAGTTTGCAAATAAAGGCTCAAATATGAGTAATGACTCATGTAGCATTACACTAATTAATAACAGAGCCAGAAAAAGTGTTAGTTACTCAGTCGTGTTCGACTCTGTGACCGCATAGACTATAGCCCACCAGGCTTCTCTGTCCATGGAATTCTCCAGGCAAGAATACTGGAGTGGGTTGCCATTGCCTTCTCCAGGGGATCTTCCTTACCCAGGGATCGAACCTAGGTCTCCCACATTGCAGGCAGATGCTTTACCCTCTGAGCCACCAGGGAAGTCCAACTTGACCAAATTTTTGCTCAAAAATCATAAGTGATTTAAATTTACCACACATTAAATCAGAATTCAAAAACCTCCTCCATAAAGTTATGTGATCAATAGTAATCTCTCCTATACTGATTGAGAAACAGGATATAAAATCTATGGAGAGCTGAAAAAAAAAAAAAGAAAAAAAAATCTATGGAGAGCTGAAGCATGAAAGTGAAAATGAAGTTGCTCAGTCCTGTCAGACTCTCTCCGACCCCATGGACTGTAGCCTACCAGGCTCCTCTGTCCATGGGATTCTCCAGGCAAGAAAACTGGAGTGGGTTGCCTTTTACTTCTCCAGGAGATCTTCCCATCCAGAGATTGAACCCGGGTCTCCCACATTGTAGGCAGACACTTTTACCATCTGAGCCACAGATTATGGTTTCAAATCTGGGACTGTTAAATATTTTAAATTTTCTTCTTTTAAAAATATGACCTAAGCTACAGAACCAAGTTTTATCATTTTTTAAATTAAAATTAAGTTTGACCTGAGTCCCCACATATTAAGATGGGTATAAAGTTCGATATCAATTGATCTGACAGAAATAGGGGCAGGGGTTTTCCCTTCCTCCCTCCTTTGATTATACAAGAACCCGGAAGGACAGAAAGGATATCAAAACGGTAGGTGCTAGACATCTTCGTTGGTCACTGCTGCTGAGTTTTTTAAGGTCAACATGGCCCTTTTGCAGGCAGGTAGCACCATTCTCCCCATGCCAAGCTAGGCCATAGAGATCCTGATCAAGGTCAAAGGTGCATAGTGAACCAGTTAGCTTTGCTGTGTAATAAACAACCTAAAAAGTTAGTGATTTAAAGATGATGAGTTCCTGGTTCTGTGGGTTGACAGTTGGGACTGGGCTTTGTTGAGTAGTCTTTGTTTTTCTTGGGTTCACACATAACATCTGTGGTGAGCTACGAGTCAGCAAAGTGGCTTCTTGGGTTGTTTGGCTCTCAGATGGGGGATGGGGAGGGCACCAGGCCATGTGTCTCTCATAGAGCAGGCTGTTTCGAATCTGCCTACATGACAGATTTTCCAGGTTCTAAGAGAAAGAGCAGAAACACACAAAGCCTCTTGAGACCTAGATTGAAACCGGCATACCATCCCTCCCACTGCTTTATATTGCTTTATATTGACCAGGAGACATCACAATTCAGCTCAGATTGAAGAGGTGGAGAAATAAGCTTCACTTCTTGATGAGAAGGGCTGCAGAGTCACACTTCAAAAGGACTCAGATACAGGAAGGTGTGGAGAATATGGCCACCGTTACAACCTGCCACCCACAGCCCAGCATTACATCAGGGCTCGACCACTACAACGGCTGTGAGTTCCAGTGAACACCAGCCTCCACTGCTCTTGACCAGAATGCCTACCACCTCCCTGGCTTCAGGCATCGATCAATTTCACAGGGCCTTTCTTCAATCCTCAATCACAGTACTTCTGCTGATTAATTTTCTCCATGTGTTTGAGCATGCTTTGTCACTAAGTTGTGTCTGAGTCTTTGGGACTACATGAACTGTAGCCAACCAGGCTCCTCTGTCCACAGATTTCCCAGGCAAGAATACTAGAGTGGGTTGCTGTGCCCTCCACCAGGGTATCTTCCTGACCCAGGGGTTGAACCTGCATCTCTCATGTCTCCTGCATTAGCAGGCAGATTGTTTTCAACTGCACCACCTGGGAAGCCCCTGCTTGATTATTTACATGGAACCAAACCTCTGGGCTTCCCTGGTGGCTCAGATAGTAAAGAATCGGCCTATAGTTCAGGAGACCTGGGTTTGATCCCTGGGTCGGGAAGATTCCCCTGGAGAAGAGAATGGCAACCACTCCACTATTCTTGCCTGGAGAATTCCATGGACAGAGGAGCCTGTCGGGCTACAGTCCATGGGGTAACAAAGAGGTGGGCATGGCTGAGCAACTAACACTTACTGCCAAGCCTTTAATAACAAAGATGTGTTCAGAAATTCCTCCCAGTATACCTACAACAGCTGATTACACCTCTGACTGTTAACAACCCCAGGAGGTAAGGAAGGCAAGGATTTCTGGATAGAAGAACTCACAGGTCCAGTCACCCCTACTATAAGGAAGGAAGACCTTTTATTCTTCTGTCATCATGTTATGGAGGAAAGGAAGACTTGATCATTTCCTAACAGCTAATCTGTCATTTAATTCAATTTTATTTAATCCTCAGTTACTCTTCCGGCCACAGAATCTATAGGAAACTTGAGCTAGAAAAACTATGGATCATCTCTAAAACAAATTTTTGTAAGCAAGATTTTGTCCATGAAAGTATTATCTGTGACAAATAAATCTTTTTCTTCTATCTCATCTTTGTGCTGTTTCATAGTCTGAGGATGTATGTGTCCTTGAAAGCACATATTTAACTCTGGTTGAGGCACTTACAGTTGAAGTACACTGTTCTTTAGATTGCCATGACTCATTAAAAGATGTATTTTCTTGCTAATGACCCTCATGTAAACAGTAGTTTTTTTTTCTTTATAGCAACAAAGACTTCTTTGAGGAAAAGGTTATCAAACTATTAAAAATCAGAGTAAGCAAAGATTCCATACCAGCACAAACTAGTACCTTGTCTTTAAAAAGGCCAAAGAGTATAGGAAGGAAAAGGAGGGTCAGATTGTCATACTTATTAAGACCTACTTTATACTAAGAACTGTGCTAGACACTTGACATAGTTTAACTTAATGTTTACATTAGCAAAGGGCAAATATGATTGTTGTCTATACAAACAGGGAAAGATTGCACAGTCAAACTGGGTAATTGGTAGAAAATTTAATAAAGGAGCTATTTACAGAGCCATGGGCAGTAATATGGAAACTAACGAGAGAGTAGTATATCCTGCAATGAGAAGCAACAGCGAACCAAGGAGGAGTTAGAGCTGGATAGCTGATGTCCAGGAAGAGAGGAGAGACTGCTGTGGAAGATGGAGCTGCCTTGGAAGGAAGTAACCAAACTGCCAGCCTGTTTCCTGCCAGCTCCCCACTGGGTAAACCCAACCAGAACCCTGAGCCACAGAGTCTGTGCATGCAGTCCCTGTATTCAGCCTCCTAAGACACAGAGCAGGTCAAGAATGTAAGGTAGAGTGGAAAAGGAGGGCAAATCAGGGGCATCTGCCACAGTGTCCCATTTTAAAGAGGAGCAAATTGAGAGTCAAAGGAAATAATAACTTTTGTAGGTCACAGAGGCAAAACAAAATTTAAACTCAGATCTCTCACAGTTCTCTTTGAAGTCATTATATCAGAAAAACACCTATTTCTGCTTTGTTGACTATGCCAAAGTCTTTGACTGTGTGGATCACAATAAACTGGAAAATTCTGAAGGAGATGGGAATAACAGACCAGCTGACCTGCCTCTTGAGAAACCTATATGCAGGTCAGGAAGCAACAGTTAGAACTGGACATGGAACAACAGACTGGTTCCAAGTAGGAAAAGGAGTACGTCAAGGCTGTATATTGTTACCCTGCTTATTTAACTTATATGCAGATGCAGAGGACATCATGAGAAACGCTGGGCTGGAAGAAGCACAATCTGGAATCAAGATTTCCAGGAGAAATATCAATAACCTCAGATATGCAGATGACACCACCCTTATGGCAGAAAGTGAAGAAGAACTAAAGAGCCTCTTGATGAAAGTGAAAGAAGAGAGTGAAATAGTTGGTTTAAAGCTCAACATTCAGAAAACTAAGATCATGGCATCCAGTCCCATCACTTCATGGGAAATAGACGGGGAAACAGTGGAAACAGTGTCAGATTTTATTTTTTTGGGCTCCAAAATCACTGCAGATGGTGATTGCAGCCATGAAATTAAAAGACACTTACTCCTTGGAAGGAAAGTTATGACCAGCCTAGACAGCATATTAAAAAGCAGAGACATTATTTTGTCAACAAAGGTCCTTCTAGTCAAGGCTATGGTTTTTCCAGTGGTCATGTATGGATGTGAGAGTTGGACTATAAAAAAAGCTGAGTGCTGAAGAATTGATGCTTTTGAACTGTGGTGTTGGAGAAGACTCTTGAGAGTCCCTTGGACTGCAAGGAGATCCAACCAGTCCATCCTAAAGGAGATCAGTCCTGGGTGTTCATAAAGGACTGATGCTGAAGCTGAAACTCCAATACTTTGGCCATCTGATGCTAAGAGCTGACTTATTTGAGAAGACCCTGATGCTGGGAAAGATTGAGGGTAGGAAGAGAAGGGGGCGACAGAGGATGAGATGGTTGGATGGTATCACTGACTCAATGCACATGGGTTTAGGTGAACTCCAGGAGTTGGTGATGGATAGGGAGGCCTGGCGTGCTGCGATTCACGGGGTTGCAAAGAGTCAGACACGACTGAGTGACTGAACTTAACTGAACTGAATATGAACAATTCTCTTAATGATTTTTTACTCAAGTCAACAAACATTTATGAATTGCCCAGTATGCACCCTAAGCGTTTTTGACACTGCAGAGGATATGACTGACAAATGTGAATAATAAAAAATATAAAATACTGGAAGTCAAATATAATGAAGCTCATAAGTGTATGGCACATACAGTAAAGGGCTAGAGGCCTAGGAGGATGAAGCTCGGAGGGAATCAGCAAAGATTAAGAAAGCTTGATGCAAAGGGACATGTTCAGAACCTCAAAAGATGAACAAGGTTTAATAGATACATATGGCAAGGACATTTGGGGTCTTTAGAGGGGAACCTTGCGTGCTGGAGAGGGGAAATTGTTCAGGGTCTAGGCTTTTCCTACACGAAATGAAAGCAAATGTGATAAAGGGAAGCAGTTGGCTCTGGAGGAACACTCTGCCCCTCTGGGACCTTCCCAGATCTTCTCCATCCTCCGCAGTTGGGAGCCGCTCCTTTCCCACCAATGTCAGCTGTTTTCAGTTGCATGGTATTCAGGAAAACCTGTCTGTCCTTTCTCAACATAAGGCTTTGTTTAGTGACTTCTAGGACTAAGTCATGGAGAAGGCAATGGCACCCCACTCCAGTACTCTTGCCTGGAAAATCCCATGAACGGAGGAGCCTGGTGGGCCGCAGTGCATGGGGTTGCTAAGAGCCGGACACGACTGAGCAACTTCACTTTCACTTTTCACTTTCATGCATTGGAGAAGGAAATGGCAACCCACTCCAGTGTTCTTGCCTGGAGAATCCCAGGCACGGGGGAGCCTCATGGGCTGCCATCTATGGGGTCTCACAGAGTCGGACATGACTGAAGTGACTTAGCAGCAGCAGCAATAAGTTAAACATGTGTTTAAGGGCTCAGCTTATGGCACAAAAATAGACATAATAGATTAATGGAAGAGAATAGAAAGTCCAGAAATAAACCCACATACTTATGGTCAATTAATCTATGATAAAGGAGGCAAGAGTATATAATGGAGAAAAGACAGTCTCTTCAACAATTGCTGATGGGAAAACTGGACAGCTATATGTAAAAGAATGAGATAGAATATTCTCTAACACTACATACAAAAATAAATTCAAAATGGATTAAAGACCTAAATGGGTCAAAGATCAGATACTATAAAACTAGAGGAAAATATAGGCAGACCGCTCTTTGACATAAATCACAGCAATATTTTGGGGTATCCCTCTCCTAAAGGAAAGAAAATAAAAGCAAAAATGAACAAATGGGACCTAATTATACTTAAAAGCTTTTGTACAGCAAAGAAAACCGTCCAGAAAACAAAAAGACAACCTACCAAAATATTTGCAAATGATATGACAAATAAGGGATTAATATGAAATATATATAAACAACTCATACAACCCAGCATCAAAAATAATCAAGCCAATTAAAAAATGAGCTGAAGAACTGCATATACATTTTTCCAAAAAGGAAATGCAGATGGTCAACAGGCATATGAAAAGATGCTCAACACTGCTAATCATCAGGGAAATGCAAATCAAAACTACAATGAGATATCACCTCACACCTGTGAATAGGCACAACCTAGTGGGTATAACGGGGAATACAGCCAATATTTTGTAATAAATGTAAATGGAAAATAAACCTTAAAATTGTATTAAATTTTTTTTTTAATTAAAAGAAAAGATCTCAGCTCTCACTATCTAGGAAGCTCCCCTTGATTTTTCCAGGCTCCAGGTATATTTGTTCTATGCTCTTAAAGTGTTCAGAGACATCGTAGGACTTTTTGAGGTGTACTGAGATGGATTATCTTATGATCTCTCCCCATAGTAAGTGGCAAGAGTTCTGGGACTGTCTCCTTGCTTCTATACAATGTATGAGTGACTGTGTGTTACCAATAAGCCATAGGGAGGATGTTAAGCTATTTTACAAATATATTGTACTTTGTTATTGTTCTTTAGTTGCTAAGTCATGTCTGACTCCTTGCGACCCCATGGACTGCAGCCCACCAGGCTCCTCTGTCCATGGGCTTTCCCAGACAATATGGGAGTGGGTTGCATTTTCCTTCTCCAGGGGATCTTCCAGACCCAGGGATCAAACCCACAAACCCGTATCTCCTGCATTGGCAGGCAGATTCTTTACTGTTGAGCCACCAGGGAAGCCCTATGATTCTACTTTTCTCAAATCTGCATTTCAAGCTGATGAAGATAGTTTTTGTTGTTGTTGTTGAAGGACTTTTTTGCAGCCTGGAAAATTACCCTGTAGCTGTGGCTAAGTGTAGGACTAATTTGTTTTGGGATATAGGGTGACCAAACATTTTGGTTTGTCCAGGATGAGGGCTTTGTTGGGATATAGGATTTTCAGTGCTAAATTCTCAAAAGTCCTAGCAAACTGAGGTGAATTGGTCCCATGCTAGTGGGAAATGAAAAACCAGTAAGAAGCAGCTTCTTTTATGCACTGTGCTATGCCTATAAACCCTAGCTAAGGTTATGTTAGTGCTGAAAAATGTAATATCTGATCTTGCTTTTTCATCTTTTCACTAATGGAACATTATGTCTTAGTAGAAAAGCTCTCACTCTGTGAAGAGTAGCCAGTTAAGAGACTGAGAATTCTTCAGCTCCTCCATTATGTTGCTTTTAGCATACCACAGTAATTGCCTGCATGCGTGCATACTAAATCACTTTAGTCGTATCCAACTCTTCGCGACCATATGGACTGTAGCCTGCCAGGCTCCGCTGTCCATGGGATTTTCCAGGCAAGAATACTGGAGTGGGTTGCCACATCTTCTGCCAGAGGATCTCCCCAGCCGAGGGATCGAACCTGTGTCTCTTGTGTCTTCTGCATGGGCAGGCAGGTTCTTTACCACTAGCACCACCTGGAAAGCCTGCCACAGTAATTGGTTGTCTCCAAGTCTGCAGCTGGGCCTCATGATATAACTGACTGTAAGAACTTCCAACGAGGGAATTTTTCCTTTAGATATTTCATTACAAGTGGACTTATAGGAACTGTTTTGGTGGATGTTGATTTGTTGTTTTTAGCTCTCAGAAGCTACTTTCATCCCTCAGAGGAGACACTGGGTTGGCACATTCATACCCAACCACCTTAGCACTATTTGAACTGAGCCCTAGTGAAACTATGGTTCAGTTCACTCCATTATTTCGTGATTGGGTTCCTTGCTTTTGCTTATAGAGAAAGAGGTTGGTGGGTAATAGAACAAGGTTAAAGATGATACAAGGTTTTGAGAAATAGATTTTCTTATTCAGGAAATGAAGTGGATGGAACATACTATAAACTTGCAAGTACTCTCGAGTCTAAGACTGGAAGCCAGGAGAATAGCAGCATCTCAGCTCTTCCATTAGCTTGGAATCCAAGAAATGATTGTAAGTTTAACTCCTGCAACTCAAGTGGTTTCCTGGAACAGCAGTTCTCTGAACACACAAGAAAAAGTTTTGTCTCTTAGCAGTTTTATGTGCATATGAATGATTGTGGCTTATATCATTGGCCTATTTGTTGTTTCATGTTTATGGATCACAAGCATAAATCAGACAAAAGGCAACTCTAAGTCATTCTAAGTCATTCCACAACAAACTGGAAAATTCTTACAGAGATGAAAATGCCAGACCACCTGACCTGCCTCTTGAGAAATCTGTATGCAGGTCACGAAGCAACAGTCAGAACTGGACATGGAACAAGAGACTGGTTCCAAATATGGAAAGGAGTACATCAAGGCTGTATATTGTCACCCTGCTTATTTAACTTATAGGCAGAGTACATCATGAGAAATGCTGAACTGGATGAAGCAGAAGCTGGAATCAAGATTGCCAGGAGAAATATCAATAACCTCAGATATGCAGATGACACCACCCTTATGGCAGAAAGCAAAGAAGAACTAAAGGGCTTCTTGATGAAAGTGAAAGAGAAGAGTGAAAAAGTTGATTTAAAACTCAACATTCAGAAAACTAAGATCATCGCATCCAGTCCCATCACTTCATGGCAAATAGATGGGGAAACAGTGGAAACAGTGGCAGAGTTCATTTTGGGGGGGCTCCAAAATCACTGCAGATGGTGACTGCAGCCATGAAATTAAAAGATGCTTGCTCCTTGGAAGAAAAGTTATGACCAACCTAGACAGCATATTAAAAAGCAGAGACATTACTTTGCCAACAAAGGTGCATCTAGTCAAGGCTATGGTTTTTCCAGTAGTCATGTATGGATGTGAGAGTTGGACTATAAAGAAAGCTGAGCGCTAAAGAAATTATCCTTTTGAACTGTGGTGTTACAGAAGACTTTTGAGAGCCCCTTGTACTGCAAGGAGATCCAACCAGTCCATCCTAAAGGAAATCAGTCCTGAATATTCATTGGAAGGACTAATGTTGAAGCTGAAACTCCAATACTTTGGACACCTGATGTGAAGAGCTGACTCATTTGAAAAGACCCTGATGCTGGGAAAGATTGAAGGTGGGAGGAGAAGGGGATGACAGAGGATGAGATGGTTGGATGGCATCACCAACTCAATGGACATGAGTTTGAGTAAACTCTTGGAGTTGGTGGTGGACAGGGAGGCCTGGCATTCTGCAGTCAATGGGTTCACAAAGAGTTGAACACAACTGAGTGGCTGAACTGAACTGAAGTCATTCTTTTGAGGCAAACGTCCAATAGTACATTTCATAGCTGGCTTCCATGAGAATTTACTAAGCTTTTTACATATGCTATTTTATCATTTTTTTCCTCACATAAGACCCACAAGATAGGTATGATGATTCTTGTTTATAGATGAGAAAATTAACTGAAACATGGGAAGTTTAAGAAGTTTGCTTTTTGCAGTAAAAATGTAAGCATTCCCATTCAAGAGGCATGAACCTACAGCTTCATGTCATAGGTATTCAACATGAGTGAACAGAGAGCCCATCCCTTTATAAGGAGAAATGGTCTGCAGGATAATTTTTGAAGTTCTTGAGTAATTTCCTATAAGATCAAAAAGGTAGCTTTGGTGTTTGGCTCTGTAACTGCAGAATTTGAGCTTCTTTAATTAAAAATAAAAGACTCCTAAACTAGCATACAAATTGTCAATCGTCCCTTTTGGTGCATATTCAGAATCAAGTCTTGCAGAATTTTCCTGTCCAAGAATCTTCACCCTAACTTCCACAGAACAAATTTTGAATTAAGAAAATTATCAATGAAAAGATAATGATAATATGAGCATAATGTTGGATATAAATTTTAAAGGAAGAAAGCATTCATTTATTTTTTACAAAATTAATATTTTCTGAGATTCTTTAGGCTCATAAGATTACGTGCAGAGTGCGTGTGTTCCTTTTTCACATTACATTTCTTAAGTCCAAATAACATACCTTTCCTTTTTGAATTCTATAGCAGCAGTTCTGGCCCTTTTAAAGTAAGAGTTATGATATCATAAAAGTTTGAAGAAAAAATAAATTAGTAAAGTAATAATATCTTATATCTTTGTACCAAATGTGATATAAGCATTATCATTATGATTCTTACTTTATCGATGGCGAAACAAAACCAAAGGTAAAGTGAATTACCTAGACTACATGTCAAGCAAATGGAAGACCCTAGACTGGAAGACAGTTTTGCAAAAGAAGCAATGATTTATCTGGGCTTCATAGCTATTCCAGGAAGTACAAGGTCATTCCCTGGGTCATCACGCTAGCACTTGAGTTACTATGGGAACCAAGCAGTTAAAACCTTGTAGAAATAAATGTACCATTAAAAAGGTACATGAACATTCCATGAACATTCACCAAGACTCTGAGGCTTTTTCCCTACTAACATCAGCTTTCTATAGGCAATCCTAAATCTGCATATTGTTTTGTTGATGCTGAAATCTTCTAAATATTTGAATTCATCTGGTTGAAAAATAAAATATTGCTCATGACCCTACCCAACTGAAATAGATTCTCATTACTATCATTAATGAAATAATAAGAATACCTCCATTTTTCACAGAGTATCTGCCATTTACAAATCACTTTCATATTAATTAACTCCTCAATTCTCAAGACATTCATTTAGGTAGAAGATATGCTGTTTTTAATTATGTTATATATTTCTATGGCTGAGAGTAGATTAAGGAATATTTACAGGTGGATTCTTCCAATAATGGTTTACAAATTTATACAGAAGAATTTGCATCTTTCAGTATTGTTGCGTTGACCACTGACATATACTGTTATTTCTCATTAATTCCCTTGTAACGATGGCTATAATCCTGAGGACAAAAATTTAGTATTTGTAGAAACTTAAAGGTTGCAAAATAATATGCCCATATTTCAATTTTTCTTTATGGCACCAGGAGAACCTGAAACTAAAACAGAGAAGTAATCACTAGGGCTCACAGTTATTTCTTTGTTTTCAGAATGAACTATATAACTTCTAGCAAAACTTTAGTGAGTTCCTAGAAAAATCATGAAGCTGATTGTGGATAATCAGAGGCCCAATTCCATGCTCAGACAAACCAATATAAAGAAACAAACATTTCACTAGTTTATGGACCATAAAGATTTTCTAATTTATTATCATCTTATGAATCAACAGGTATTGAAAACTGGTTTTATGGCATCAAAATATCTGAATGTAAGTTCATTACTCCCTTCCCCAGAGAAAGAAACATTGATCAGCCTCTTGGCTTCCGTAAGCCTTTATTTTCCTATCTGTAGTATAAGAGATGCAGGGCTGTTTTTTAACGTTATGTCCACTGTAAAGTGCTATACTGATGGGATTGATAGTCAGAGGCACTAGTATGGACTTGAGTGAGCTTGAACAAATTATTGACCTGAGCCTATAAGTCCTTGTCAATAAAATAGGAATAATGTTAATAGGTAGCTCAGAGGAGTTTTTTTCAGGATTGAATAATAGGATGTGTGCCTGTGAAAAAGCTTTTCAAACAACAAGGCATGTGCTAGCCAGACCTCATTAGTATAGGCAGGAAGAGCATCTACAACTGAAATACGTCTTGGTATCTTTGGATCGAAACTGCTTTTCACAAGCACATATGAACTGTGATAAGAAAAACCATGAAATGTCGTGATATTTCATATTTTACCCTGATATAAAAATGGGTGTCTGCTATTTTGAAGAGTCTCCTCTTTCCCCACTGGATATGTTAGTGTTACTCTGGGTTATAACTTGGCCTCCCTCCTGCCTTGTATCTACTACCTTCCTAGGTAAGCTCATTCACACCCATGACTTCAATTTGCATCAATTTAATGATGCTCCTAGATCTATATTTCAAGCCCAGATTTCTCCTGCCCTTTAGACTGCCTACTATGTCTCTCCACCTGAATGTTCAAAAGTATCTCAGTCACAGCAAGTCCAAAAGGGTCCTTCCCTGCTCTGCATTGGCAACTTCCTCAGTGTTCCCTATCTTTGCAAGTGGTTCCACTGTCCACTTAGCTGCTCAGGTCAGAAATCTTGGCTTAATACTAACTTTTCAATCCTCATCATTCTTCAAATTGAATCAATCAGCAAGTATTGTCCTTTCTACTATCTAAACTTCACTCCAATTAAATCCTTCTCTCCATTTCCACTGCTTCTGTCCCCATTAGGTCATCTTCATCAGACATTTGAATTTTTGATTCTAGTCCTTGACCTCCATTTTCTCCCAATCTATTCTCATCATATCCTGAAAAATCTTCCTGAAATACAACACTGATTAAAACTCTCTAATGTCTTTCCTGTGCCCAGAAACTTAACATGACTCACAGGCTTGCATGATCTAGCTTCTGCTTATTCCCTCAACCTTCCTCTCTCACCTCCATACTCTACATACCAGGTTTGCAGAGTCTCTTTCACTCTTCCACTGTGCCATGCTCCATCTTGCCTCTAGTCTTTAGCACAGGCTAGGTTTTCTGCTTAGAATGCTTAATCACCACCCTCCCTATAAAAAACACACACATACCCTAAATTTCTAGTCAATTTTTTAACCCTCAAATTAAAATTTTCATCATCTACAAAACATTCCTTACCCATTTCACTCTAAAGTGTGGGTTAGGTATCACCCAACGTATTTCCTGTACTTCTACCATCAAAAATTTTCATTGTAATCACCAGATTACTCCCATGTCACCTCCACTAAACCATATAACTAGTTAGGACCATATTTGTGTCTATCTCTTCAATTCCTCTCTCCTTAAGCATGTTAAGATTCAACCAGAATCACAGAATCAATAGGAAAGATAAATCAAGAGTTTGTTTGGTTTTGTTTTGCAAGGAATTGACCTATGTGATTGTGGAAGCTGGCTAGACACATCTGAAATGTGTAGGACTTGCTGGAACTCTTTATAATGAGCTGAAGCCGCTGTCCTCAGGCAGAATCACTTCTTCAGGAATTTCTCGGCTCTGCTCAAAAGGAGTACGTCAAGGCTGTATATTGTCACCCTGCTTATTTAACTTATATGCAGAATACATCATGAGAAATGCTGGACTGGAAGAAACACAAGCTGGAATCAAGATTGCCGGGAGAAATATCAATAATCTCAGATATGCAGATGACACCACCCTTATGGCAGAAAGTGAAGAGGAACTAAAAAGCCTCTTGATGAAAGTAAAAGAGGAGAGTGAAAAAGTTGGTTTAAAGCTCAACATTCAGAAAACTAAGATCATGGCATCCGGTCCCATCACTTCATGGGAAATAGATGGGGAAACAGTGGAAATAGTGTCAGACTTTATTTTGGGGGGCTCCAAAATCCCTGCAGATGGTGACTGCAGCCATGAAATTAAAAGACGCTTACTCCTTGGAAGAAAAGTTATGAGCAGCCTAGATAGCATATTCAAAAGCAGAGACATTACTTTGCCAACTAAGGTCCGTCTAGTCAAGGCTATGGTTTTTCCAGTAGTCATGTATGGATGTGAGAGTTGGACTGTGAAGAAGGCTGAGCGCCAAAGAATTGATGCTTTTGAATTGTGGTGTTGGAGAGGACTCTTGAGAGTCCCTTGGACTGCAAGGAGATCCAACCAGTCCATTCTGAAGGAGATCAGCCCTGGGATTTCTTTGGAAGGAATGATGCTAAAGCTGAAACTCCAGTACTTTGGCCACCTCATGCGAAGAGTTAACTCATTGGAAAAGACTCTGATGCTGGGAGGGATTGGAGGCAGGAGGAGAAGGGGACGACCCAGGATGAGATGGCTGGATGGCATCACTGACTTGATGGACGCGAGTCTGAGTGAACTCCGAGAGTTGGTGATGGACAGGGAGGCCTGGTGTGCTGCTATTCATGGGATCACAAAGAGTCGGACAGGACTGAGCGACTGAACTGAGCTGAACTGAACTGCTCATAAGGTCTGTCAGCTGTTTGAATCAAACCCAGCTCATTCAGATTATCTAAGATAATCTCCCTTACTTAAAGTCAACTAATTATATTTTTAATATACATATCTACAAAATACCTTCACAGCAACACTGAGATCAGTGTTTGATTGAACTACTAGGGACTATAACCTAGCCAAGTTGACAAACAAAACTAGCCACTACATCTCAATACCTAAATAAATATTTGTAAAATGAATAGATGCATGAACAATTTTGTTCAGTAAGGACACCTCTGGGGTATATCTGAAATATTCTACTTTGTACTAAGTACATCAGCACTATTACAATATTTATATTTCATACTCATTAAAATCTTTTGGGTTTTTTTGGTACCTTTGAAGGGAAAAAATTGCACACTTTGTGCTGTATTTATGGTCCCTCAGATTTCTTTGGAGAGAATCAACTCACATGATCAAATGTAATAGGCTTTGAACTTCCTGCAGCCAGGACTGTGTATGATTGCTTGATGCTCTCTTAACCCTGTTAACTGTATGTGCACAGCACCTGCTCAGTCAAGGTGTGTCATTAAAAAATACAAAATTTACCAGCTAGGATTTTTTAAAGACAGATTTTGAAGTTGTTCTGAGTCCTATATTCTTTTAAAAATTATAGTTTAGATAGAGCAAAATTCACCTTTTTAAGGGTATGCTTATGAGAGTTCTAATAAATGCATGCAGTGGTTCACTACTCAAAAATCTTGTCCATATACTTTTATAGTCAGCCCTCCCCCATTTCAAATCCTGGAAACCAGTGTGATCTGGTTCCCATGCCGAATCATGCAGAATGTCATATAAACTGAAGATTTCAGACTCTTTTGTGTCTGGTTCTATCACTTGGCATAATGCTCTTGAGAGTCACCCATGTTGCTCCCTTTTTCTTGCTGAGTAATATACTATGCTTCCTCCTTGGAAGAAAAGTTATGACCATAGACAGCATATCAAAAAGCAGAAACATTACTTTGCCGACAAAGATCTGTCCAGTCAATGCTATGGGTTTTCCAGTAGTCATGTGTGGATGTGAGAGTTCAATTATAAAGAAAGCTGAGTGCTGAAGAATTGATGCTTTTGAACTGTGGTGTTGGAGAAGACTCTTAAGAGTCCCTTGGATTGCAAGGAGATCAAACCCGTCCATCCTATAGGAAATCAGTCCTGAATATTCATTGGAAGGACTGATGCTGAAGCTGAAGGTCCAATACTTTGGCCACCTGATGCAAAGAACTGACTCTGTGGAAAAGACCCTGATGCTGGGAAAGACTGAACGTGGGAGGAAAAGGGGAAATCAGAGGGTGAGATGGTTAGATGGAGTCACTGGATTCGATGCACATGAGTTTGAGCAAGTTTCGGGAGTTGGTATGCCGAGTCCATGGGGTCGCAAAGAGTTGGACGTGACTGAGAGACTGAACTGAACTGAACTGAATATACTACAGCAATATTCTTGCTGAAAGGGAAGCTCCAATACTTTGGCCACCTGATGCAAAGAGCTGACTCCTTGTAAAAGACCCTGATGCCAGCAAAGATGGAGGGCAAGAGAAGAAGGGGGTGACAGAGGATGAGATGGTTGGATAGCATCACCGACTCAGTGGATATGAGTTTGAGCAAACTCCAGGAGATAGTGAAGGACAGGGGAGCCTGGCGTGCTATAGGCTATGGGGTGGCAAAGAGTCAGACATGACTTAGCGACTGAACAACAACAATATTCTACAGTGTGGATGTATCATAGTTTGTTTATCCACTGTGGGCCTTGCTTTTGATTGCTCAAGATTTCTCTCTTTTGATTCTTGCTCAATCCCTTTTTGCTTTCTCTTCCTATTCATCTCTATCTCTACCCTAAGGGAGGCAAACGACTGTTCTATTTGGTCAGATTTTAAGATACTTATTTGATCCTATTTTGTGCTAGAGCCTTGTGAGTAGCAATAAACTCATGCTAAGACGATGTTTTCTCTCACAACACATTGTGGTGGTTAAAAGAGAAGGTTTTCTCCACAAAAGTATTGACAAGAATGTGGAGACAAGGGAATACACTGTTGGTAAGAGTGTAAATTGCTGCAGCCACCATGGAAAACAGTATGGAGGTTTCTCAGAAAACCAAAAATAGAGCTACCATATGATCCAGCAATTCCACTTCTGGGTATATACCTGAAAAAAAAAAAAAAAACTAACTAGAAAACATACATCTACCTTAATGTTCATACCAGCATTATTTATACTTGCCAAGATATGGAAACAACCTAAGTGTCCATCAACAGATGAGTGGATAAAGAAGATACACACACACACACACACACATGTGCACAATGGAATATCACTTGGCAATAAAAAAATAAAATCCTGCCACATACAGCAACATGGATGAACTTGGAGGGCATTATGCTATGTGAAAGTGAAATAAGTCAAACAGAGAAAGACAAATATTATATGATATCACTTATATGTGGAATCTAAAATATACAACAAACTGGTGAATAAAACAAAAAAAGAAGCAAACTAAGAGATATAGAGAGCACACTGGTGGCTACCAGTTGGCAAAGGGAAGTGGGGAGGGGCAATATGAGGGTAGGGAATTAAGAGGTAAAAATTATGAGGTATAAAATAAGGTACAATAAAGACATTGTAAAACATGGGGAATATAGCAAATATGTTGTAATAATTATAAATGGAGTATAAAATTTTAAAATTGCAAATCATTACACCACAATAAAAAGATGTTTTTAAGAGAAGGTTTTGTTTGTATCCCTCCTCTGCGAATGGCTAACTGTGATCTTGATCAAGTTACCTAATATTTTTGTGCCTGTGTTTCTTTATATGTGAAATGGAAATGATAGCAGTACCTATCTTAGGTTATGAGCATCAAATAAAATAATAATTACAAGTGATGTAGAACAGTGCCTGGCATATTGCGAACTCTTAACAAGTGTTGCCTGGAGCCATTTCAAGTCACGGAAAGGGTCTTTGAGTAAAGATGTAACAGGTACAAAACTTACTGAAAAGGTTACCTTTGCTCCAAGAGGAGAGTGGTCCCAGGGTCCTGGGAAGATGAGTCTGGGCCTGCAGGACAGGAGCTTGAAGCTGTGTTGAGCTGTAAGCTACAAAGGCATCCTGTGGTTGGTAGTGTAGAGTTCCTGTATCTCTTCATCTCTTCCACCAGTGGAAAGTGCCTAATATGTCCTCATACACTCTTCCCATTGTCCCTGCTCTGAGATAATTGGATTGACCTAGCTGGTGTAAAAGCCGTGTCTGGGTGAATTACGAGTTTGGCGTCTATCTGATTTACACAGTTTCCTTAGCAATAGAAGCAGGGGCTTGCTGGGAAATATTGCTGCCTCAGTGCCTGTGTGGGCTTCCAGGTCATGTCACTCCTGCCTGTATCTTACACCACCCTCAGTGTCATTCTAGGCACGTTTTCATTCTTCCCTGGCTTGTCCCTGAAAAAGGGCAAAGAGAGACCCACAGACAACAAAATAATTTTATTTTCCCTTTATTCTTACTTCTTTAGACTTGAAATATTGATAAAATGAGTCCTCCCAAGCTAGTTTATAGTTCCCATGCCTCAATAAAAGGTTTGTAACTTGAACCTACTGTATTCACTCAGCTGGAAGATAATTTCTTTGTTCATATTATTCTATAAATTTAATATTTACTTTATTTATATAATCTTCCACTGAGATTTTAGGAAACTGTTTTTTTTTTTTCCCCGATGTTGCTCTATATTCCTTGGGCTGCTATTTTTATAAGCAATCAAAGCCCCTGCAAACTCTGCTGTAATTATAAAATGGTATCAGAATAAATTATCACTGAGTTATAAGCTTCTGATATAAAAAGAAAACCTTTTTAGTTTTAGCCTTCTTTAAATGATAAACCATTTTTACACAGTTATATTACTTAGATATTTAAAAATTCAGATAAATAAAAGGAGAAAATAAAAAAATACCCACAAAGTATTACCTTGAGAGAAACTTGTTTTTCGATTGAGCTTTTCCAAAATTATCAATCTACCTTGTTTTGTATACAACAAGAGTCTCATGTTTTCTTTCTGTGCCAATGTGTACATCACAGTATTGTATTTAATGTACATTATTTATTGTTTTGGGCTTCCCAGGTGGCTCAGTGGTAAATAATCAGCCTGCCAGTACAGGAGACATGGGTTCCATCCTTGCGTCAGGGAGTCCCCCTAGAAAAGGACATGGCAACCCACTTCAGAATTCTTGCCTGGGAAATCCCAGGGACAGAGGAGCCTGGTGGGCTACAGTCCATGGGGTCTCAAAAGAGCTGGACAGAACTTAATGACTAAACAACAACAGTTTTATTGTTTGATGGTTTCATGAATTTATCCCATCTCCACTGTGTACTAAGTACTGTATATGTGTACATATATACATAGATGTGTCTGTTTACTGAATTTTTCTTCATTCTTTTATCTTTCTATGTATTCTGATGTTATAATATCTCATGATGGTTTAGCTTTTGTAACTTTAGAGTACTTTTTAATATTTAATTGAGCAAGTTTTCTCTCACTGCTTGGTTTTTGAAATTTGAAGTAAAGGCTTGCTGCTATTTTAGTGACCCTGTTTAATCTCTGAAGCCAGTTATGATTAAAATGGTATTTTCCCACTTTATTGTGCATATTTCACAAGTGCACATGGGCATGTGTGTGCACACACACGTACCCACACACACCCCCCTTACAGAACTTTCCTGCAGAACTATTGCAGGAAAATGGCAATTTCCATTTCCAGCATTGACTTCCAGCATTCTCACTCCATCCCTTCTCATTCTTGGAAACTCTGAACATGCCTGGTGTTCTCAGGGTGTCTTTACCAATTCCCCACCAAATTTTCCTTTAAGTTAGAAGTCCAGTTAGAAAGGAAAGACAATCCCATGTCAGACCTCCTTCTTACAAATATACATTTAGAAATGATCCACTTCCCTAACCCACAAAAATGAAGCCCCGATGCTGGAGTATCTGTTCTCTAGACATGGTCCACCAAGCAAAATATTTTTAATCTCAACAAGTAACTACATATTTTATAAGCCAGGTACCAGACTCATGTATCATGTTCTATGTCAGTCTTTTAATCTTTAAAATAATTCCCCAGCATTAAAACTAATACTGAGCATTGACTGCTTTGCACAATGGAATCTTTCCCATTTAGAGAACTTACAGTTGAAAGAGTTGGAAATGGCTCAGTATTGGGGAGCAAGCGAGGAACTGGAACAGAGGAGTGGAGTCGTGAAGCAGTATTTCAGGCACTGATAGCGCATCAGTGTGCAGGACAACCCCCAGGGATAGGGGCTGGCAGAGAAAGGAATCATCTGGATCAGAGACTGGGAATCTTGGAGGCAAATCAGAACCATCTGTGTGGGACTTAGTAAATACTGGTGCCTTACAAACAGAAACAATTAAAGCCCAAGATCTTGGGTGGGGCTGGGGTTTTGTTTATCTTCTCTACTATTTGTTTTAATGTACCCCAGGTGATCTTAAAGACTGAAGTATTATCTTACTGAAATATATGTAACAAAAATTATAATTTTAACCACTTTCAAGTAAACAATTTCCAGGTGATTTTAATTTAGCCTCTGCATTCTAGATGAGGAGACGGGGAAAGGTATATGTGTTGGGCAGGTGGGAAGCTTCTGAAACAAAGCAGCTTGCAATTAAATATAAATTAATCTATGACACCTGTGATTTTTAGCTAATCACTTGATAAATTCATAGTGAACTTCACTAAATAATAAAGTATTTGAGTTAGCAAGACTAAAGAAATAGTGAAATAGGGCAATCATTTTTGTAGGCAAAACCAAAATTTTTACATAAATTATTTGTCTACCTCAGGGGTTCTTTCGATTTATAAATGTATATCAGATTAGGTAATGAGGCCTTCTCATGTTGAGTAGCCAGTGTTTGAAGCTCATGTTTTACTGAGTTGAGAGTCCTGCTTTTTGGCAAATGTTACATATTTTAGATCTTTGAGAAACCTGTATGCAGGTCAGGAAGCAATAGTTAGAACTGGACAAGGAGCAACAGACTGGTTCTAAATAGCAAAAGGAGTACGTCAAAGCTGTATATTGTTACCCTGCTTATTTAACTTATATGCAGAGTACATCATGAGAAATGCTGGGCTCGGAAGCACAAGCTGGAATCAAGATTGCCAGGAGAAATATCAAGAACCTCAGATATGCAGATGATACCACCCTTATGGCAGAAAGTGAAGAAGAACTAAGGAGCTTCTTGAAAGTGAAAGAGGAGAGTGGAA
Organism: Capra hircus; assembly: GCF_001704415.2. Lineage (NCBI taxonomy): Eukaryota > Metazoa > Chordata > Mammalia > Artiodactyla > Bovidae > Capra > Capra hircus. Next base: position 20,819,631 of record NC_030827.1, read on the forward strand.
AACTTGGTTTAAAGCTCAACATTCAGAAAATGAAGATCATGATATCCGGTTCCATCGCTTCATGGCAAATAGACGGGGAAACAGTGGAAACAGTGGCTGACTTTATTTTGGGGGGCTCCAAAGTCACTGCAGATGGTGATTGCAGCCATGAAATTAAAAGATGCTTACTCCTTGGAAGGAAAGTTATGACCAACCTAGATATCATATTAAAAAGCAGAGACATTGGTTTGGCAACAAAGGTCCGTCTAGTCAAGGCTATGGTTTTTTCAGTAGTCATGTATTGATGTTAGAGTTGGACTATAATGTAGGCTGAGCACTGAAAAATTGATGCCTTTGAACTGTGGTGTTGGAGAAGGCTCTTGAGAGTCCCTTGGATTGCAAGGTTATCCAACCAGTCCATCCTAAAGGAGATCAGTCCTGGGTGTTCATTGGAAGAACTGATGTTGAAGCTGAAACTCCAATACTTTGGCCACCTGATTCGAAGAGCTGACTCATTTGAAAAGACCCTGATGCTGGGAAGGATTGGGGGCAGGAGGAGAGGAGGACGACAGAGGATGAGATGGTTGGATGGCATCACCGACTCAATGGACATGGGTTTGGGTAGACTCTGGCAGTTGGTGATGGACAGGGAGGCCTGGTGTGCTGCAGTTCATGGGGTCACAAAGAGTTAGTCATGACTGAGTGACTGAACTGAACTGAACTGTGTGAGTGTGTGTGTGTATGAGTGTTTGTGCATGTGTGAATGTGCTTTTTCTGAGGCCAGCTCTCTAAATAATTTCTCAGATAGTAAGCTTCAAGTATAAATCGTCACCAAAGTGCCACTAAATGTTGATATGATTATTTAAAGTGAGTATCCAGATACCTTATCTCACAACCAGCCAAATTAAATCAAGCTAAAAAGAATCAAATCCTTGAAACAAATCTTACCTCCACATATGCTAAACCTGCAAATGTAGAAGCTTTGGTTATCTCTAGTTTCTTTCCATTTAGTTTCCCAGCAACAACATCAACCACTTCACAAAAGCAGCAGCTAGTGTTAATCATTATAAATTTTGTTTATTGGGTTTCTTTCAGTGGTTATTAACTGTTGGAGAGGAGAAAAAAGAAATTCCCTTCTACCCTTCTGAGTTCTTGGCTGAAACTCCCTGCAATTAAAGATTAACAAGAGAACAACAAACAGAAGTTTAATAGCATGTATACCTCACATACTCCTGAGAAAATGAGTAATCCCCGATATGTCCCAAGCCACCATCTTAGATACCATCTTCAGGTAAAGACAAAAGGAAAAAGTAGGAGAATCGGAGGAGAGCAATTTACAGGGAAGCAGAAAGGAGAAAATATTTGATAAACAAAGGTTGCCCTGGCATAGGGATAAATCTCTTAGGTAAAAAGTTATCTCTGTTAATAGCTCTCTCCCTGGTACAGACCTCCTTTCTGATATAAATTTTCATTATAATTAAAGATTTCCCTGAGAAAAAGGATAATCTCTACCCTGCTTTCAGAGCTTTTCCTGTGTGTGCAGTTTCTCAAACGTATACCAAAGGGGCACATTTTAGGATGGCATATTCTGCTCCGTTCAGTTTGCAGCTTCAAGGGTTGTAAAGATACAAACTACTATATCCTGTTATGATCACCATGTCTGAAAGTGGTAGAGAATAGCTCATTTTAATCCTTGACTTTTAGAATAAAAATGAGGATTCTTAGAAGGCAAGTGGTTAATGTTCTACTGTACCAAGGTACAAGGAATCAATTACATGCACATTTATCTAAGTTAATGTGAAAGATCCTTTCTTTAAGACTTAGGAAGTCAAAACATCGAGATTGATTCTATGCAAATCAAGGTCAAAATCCTGAAAACAACTGCTACCCTTTGAACTTAGAAAGCATCATTCCAGAAGAAGATTTAAGAAAAGAAGCTAAACTAGGTACTTCATATTATTTTACTAAGATGAAGTTATGTATGGATGTGAGAGTAGGACTGTGAAGAAGGCTGAGCGCTGAAGAATTGATGCTTTTGAACTGTGGAGTTGGAGAAGACTCTTGAGAGTCCCTTGGACTGCAAGAAGATCCAACCAGTCCATCCTAAAGGAAATCAGCCCTGGGATTTCTTTGGAAGGAATGATGCTGAAGCTGAAACTCCAGTACTTTGGCCACCTCATGAGAAGAGTTGACTCACTGGAAAAGTCTCTGATGCTGGGAGGGATTGGGGGCAGGAGGAGAAGGGGATGACAGAGGATGAGATGGGGGATGGCATCACTGACTCGATGGATGTGAGTGTGACAGGGAGGCCTGGCGTGCTGCGATTCTTGGGGTCTCAAAGAGTCAGACATGACTGAGCGACTGAACTGAACTGAAGATGAAGTTAAAAGATCATTTGGTTGAGATCAGAATTTTGATATTATGATATTTTTATGAACCAGACTAAAATGATGAAAAACATCTAAAACGTTTTCCCCTGAACTCTGAACTCATTATTCTTTTAAGCGACTTAGCTAGCTGGGCAAATCTGAAACACAGCATGAGTAATACGTTTAGTCATAGACTCAGTATCTCTAATTAATGGCAAAGGGATGTTGTCTACCATGTTTTCCTTTCTTAAGATACTTAAAATTATATGCTTTTTTAGGAATGCTAAAATAAGTTGCTGATAATGGAATTTTTCAACATTAAAATTTGCATGCCATACTCTTCAGTTCTACTATGATAGACCAGATGAAATGTTTCCAGACTCATGGGAACTCTAGGGTATCCTCCAAGGATGAATAACCTTATGTAAACATGGCAACCCATTTCCTAGGAGGCAAGTTCATTTTCTATGTCTGGGGTTTTTAGAGCCTCATTAGGGAAGTAGGTTAAGAATGGAACCATCCCAATGTCCCTTTTTGACTCAGGCTTGTTTTCACTCACAGGACTTGGTTAGTACTGAACTTCTTATAACTGACTTGAGTGTTCATTCCAGAATTGCCTTCTGTTAGAGAATTTCAAAAGCCATTTGCAAAGATGAGCTTTTGTATAAAAAGATAATGAAAAGAAGAGAGGTGGAAAATATACTGGAAGGGAAAATAATAGGAAATCTTGAATAAGATGGTAAAGATTGGACTCATCTGAACAGTAATGCAAGCGTTGTCCGAGTACTGGTGGGGGAGGATGCAGAGTAATGATGTGATAAGATGCTGATTTAAGAAGGATAACGTGCTGTCGTGATGCACAAGGGTTAAAAGGGAAGTTGACTACCTTCTGAGAGATCTGTCTGCTCTGGGCCATTCTGGAGATGGGATGGATTTTAGTGGAGAGTGAATTGTCATTACAAATACTCAGTGTTGAAGTGATAAATAGGAGGGAGGTCTTTATCCCTTCTTATTCCTGGCTTGGAAGATCTGGGTTAAAGGTATTTCTCTGGCTCAGTTACACAACACTGGCATTCTCATCTGGTTGTTTTGACTCCCCAGCGTGGAAGGATAAAACATATGGAATCCTGTCTCCCGCTATTACTGGAACCCATGTGGAGAATAAGACAGAACATTTGAATTCTGTCCTGGACTATCTCATAAATACAGGCTTTGAGCATTTGTTTTGAAGCAGAAGAATATTGAGAAAAATATTTCTGAAAAGGAATAAAAAGCAAAACCCAGAAATGATTGTTGGTTTTAGATAGTACTCCCAGAAAAGAAACCCACCTAGCCTGTGAAATAGATTGTAGGTGTTTAATGTGCTCTTGTGGACAGGATGGGCAGATAAGTGCTTTTAGAATGATTAATCACCCCCACAGTTACCTGTGGGCTGACAGAGCTGCTGATAGCTGTTTAGCATTCCAGTTCATTGTTGAGTTCTAGACTTGGAGGGCCTCTAGTGGCTGTTGGACTCATCAGGGGAAAAAAGGGAACAACTGTTAATGTCATCTAAAGTGTTTTATGCTCAGAATGTAAAATACAACAGTGCTGAGGCTGCCCTCTTTTTGTGACAGGGAGTTTCAGAGTAACGAAAAGATGAGTGGAGTCTATAATAGAAAAAGAGAGAGATGGGTCATTCTTGATTTTATCTGTATGTCATTGAGTTAGTACCATAGGCAGCTCCCTGATAAAAATAAGTCAGTGTACATTGCACCAAGAAATGTAATTCTACTATACTCTCATGTCCGACTTAAAATGTTGAGTAGGTACATTAAAAAGCTTTTTAGTACACTTGGTTACACATTCTTCTTACCTTCCCCAACCCACTCCCCCATGCTCAGAGAGCCCCTGAGAAAGCAGGCAGGAATGAACACAGCCTTTGGTGGGAGCAGCAAAGTGCATCCAAGCTCTCTGCTGTGTGACACTCTCTGACTCCTTTTCCCCTTCAAAACAGTAAGTGGGACTATAAGTGCATTCTGCTGATAGGTGCTCAGGCGAGAAAAGCTGGTAAGAGCTCAGTGGGCCTGGACTAACAAGAATCCTATAGAACAAACAATACAATGAAAAGAAACATGACATTTTCATCCTCCAATGCTATCTCCCATGTATCACACACAGAAAATCTCCAAAATACTTTTTTCAATAAGAAAATAAAATTTAAGATAACAAGTGAATGTCTGAGGGCTAGCTCTGTACCAGACTGTCTGAAACGCTCCCAGAAAATTCTTTGTAATCCACAGCAAGAGTTTACATAAGGCTTTGGGGAGGGAAGAGAAAGAAGGTTGGTTGACAATAAAAATGTTCATATTACCCAAATCCACCAAATTAGGCATTCTTGGGAATACTACAGTAACCGAAAGGAGACTGAGCAAGATGTGAAGTCAGTAAGGAAGAGCTTCCTGAGACCCAGAAGGTGTATACTACAGCTATTAACAGGCAGTGGGGGGCAGTGCTCTATAATCCTTAGTATTTACAAACTCAGGACAAATGCCTTCATAGTTTAATATTCCTCTTTTATGCATCATACTTTGTACTTGACAGCAATGTGAGATTAATTTTTAAATATGTGTCAAAATGGGCTAAGGTAAACCATAGGATCCTTCTAAAATACTTCTCCAGCACTAAAGATGACTGAGTGGATATCTGTATTTATCTCCTCTCCCTCCCAAGTCCCCATTAAATCAGTTTAAAAGGAATTTAAAAATGTATTCATGCATAACAGCAGATAGAATGGGAGAGGGACTATTAGTTGAAAAGAGATTTCAATAAGTCTCTGGAAAGCAATAAGACAAAGAGGATGTGGACCACATAGGTTGAGTGGGAGGAAACTGGAACCTGGAACTCATGTCTTCTGTGCTGCCACCAAAGACACAAACAGCCTGCCCAGTGGAAGCTTGGCGAAGTTTCAGAGTCAAGGCCTGATGGAGGGAATGAACACAGGGCGTTAATGAAAGGTCTGAAAAGAGAATAGCTGATTTTCGGGGCCATTCAACGTAAAGACTAGCTTCTTGCCTACTCCTTCTGAAGTCACAGTATCCACTAAAATGTATCACTCCAGTTCACAGGGACCAAGGATAGCCTTTATATGATCATGTTCTGAAATACAAAATGACCCATTGACAATGCTCACGAGACTTTGAGGAAAGACCTCTAAATGAAAACAAAAGAAAATAAACACATTTTGATAATCACTCAGAAATAAATTAAGATTGTTCTGGAAAAAGAATGTCAAATTAATAGCTTCAGAGAAATTTGAGAAGATATTATTATACCTAAAACCATGAACAGTATCCTGTGAAAAAGGAATGATGAGAAAACATGAAAGAGGTTTTGGCAATTTAAAATATAATTGACAGAGTACAAAAATCATTATCAGGTTTAAAACACTAAGCCAAAGAATTATTCCATATAAGTAATATTTTCCAAATAGTCAGTAACTGTTATAAGCAATTTAATAATAAATACAACAAGCCCATTATGTATGTAAGAATATGATGCTCTTTTTTAGCTGAGGTATAGAAAAATTAAGCAACTTGGTCAAGGTCACATAGCTAATGAGCTAGGATTAAAACCTAGTTAGTCTAGCTGTAGAGTCAGTGAACTTCACTGTGATGGTATACTATCTCCAAAAAACAATAGCTGGTATTTTTTAAGTGCTTACTCTGTGACAAACACTGTGCTAAATGAATTAACTTATTTAGTCTTCAGAACAACCCTATTGTAGACACTGACTGCTATTAGCCCATTCTAAAGATGAGGAAATGTAAACAAGAAAGGTCTTAACCTATGGGTCACACCAATAATAAAGAGGAGAGATTTAAATCCTTGCGACCTTGTTCCATAACCTATTATACTATTTAAAATACAGGGGTCTAAAATATGACAGTAAGGATAAAAGAAGGTCTACAGTCAAGCAAGTTAATATCTGACAAGTATAGTTTCAGGAAGAAAGAGCAGAGAACTTGGAGGTGAAGTCATCAAATACGTTTTAAAAGGGAAGGACCCAGGCTAAAAGGAGACATAAGATTTCATACCAAAAAAGGTTATTAGAATAATGTAGAAGTTGATTTCAAAGAGTAATATCTAAACAATCCCTGTGAAACTTTGGAGCAACAAAGAAAAGGAGTATGCTAAACATTTCTATTGGCAATAGAAGTATGCTGATGGAACAAGGCAGGAAAAGAAAAACAGACAAAACACAGGAAAACTGAGAGTAGACGTCTCATCTGCCAAACTGCACGCTAGAAGGCAATGGAGCCATGATTCTCAGAGGAACAGCGTTCAAGCTAAAATTCTGTTCTAAGCCAAATTAACCAGTGAAAAGTTTGAGGGTAAAGAGGAAATAACTTAGATATGAAAAAAAAGTGAAACTTTGTCCCTCTGATAGGTAGTTATTTGAGGCTCTGTTCCAGCCTGGCAAAACAAGACAGTAAATTTTTTAAAAACGACATGGCTTCCAGGAAAATAATGGCTCCAACCCAAGAAAACAATTAGAAAAACACTTGTACATGGCAGGTGCCAAGATCCGATAGTCGAGCTTAAAGTAAGGGACGGAGGGTTCCAAATGAGGAGGAGGGTAAGAGAGAGAATATAAAAAAGGAAAATGGCAATTTTAGAAAAACAAAGAACTATGCCAAAAAAAAGGGAATGTAACCAGACCTTTGTCTATAGTGATTAATATATGAGTTTGAGTGAACTCCAGGAGTTGGTGATGGACAGGGAGGCCTGGCGTGCTGTGACTCATGGGGTCGCAAAGAGTTGCACATGACTGAGTGACTGAACTGAACTGAATGTAAATGTTTTATATTAATAGTCAATCTATATACTGAGTACATGCAATTATGGTCACAAAATAGAATGTAAAGATTGAAAAGTACATTCGATAATAATGAGGAGTGGAAAGAGAGAGGAGGAAAAAAGGCGGGGAGGAACTTAGGGGTCAGTGGATGGTTGAACAGCTTGTGCACTGTGCAAAGAAATATACACAGATGATGGTGCAGCAGGGGCTGAGAGCTAACACCTGGAAGAATGGGCATGTATTTTTTCACCATTAAACCTATTTTCTCTCATTATACCAAAAAGGGGTTGGTTTGTGTGATTTTTTTTAAGTGGATGATATGAACTTAAAAGATGAGTAAAAGAAATGTGAATTAGAACAGGCACCGGGGAGAAGGCATACGTTATTTTGTTCTAGCGGAACCCTGTAGTCAGTACAGAAGAGAGAGTAACCAGAGGCAGGTGTAGAGAGTAAATTACTGAGTTTTAGTTTCTTTTGAGAAGTGAAACAAATGTACAAGAAACTAATCAGAATAACATCATGGTCTCATCTTGCAACTTTTGTGAAGGATTTTTTTTTTTTTTACAATATATATATTCAACTGTGGGATTTGACATTAGATATTTACATAAGGCATTCTAACCACATTTTCATTATAATGATAACTTCAATTCATTCTTAATTATTCTGGCAAAGTTTAAGCTCAGCCTAATGCATCCATGTAGTTAATAATCTACACATTGATTGGGGCAAGAAAACCAAAAATCTTTTGCGTTTTCTATCCCTTTACTTCCTGCCCCTGCCCCAATTAGCTCCCTAACTTGCTGTTGCTGCTGCTGCTGCTGCTAAGTCACTTCAGTCGTGTCCGACTCTGTGCGACCCCATAGACGGCAGCCCACCAGGCTCCCCCATCCCTGGATTCTCCAGGCAAGAACACTGGAGTGGGTTGCCATTTCCTTCTCCAATACATGAAAGTGAAAAGTGAAAGTGAAGTCACTCGGTCGTGTCCAACTCTTTGCGACCCCATGGACAGCAGCCTACCAGGCTCCTCCATCCATGGGATTTTCTAGGCAAAAATACTGGAGTGGGATGCCATTGCCTTCTCTACCCTCTCCGCCCTAACTTGCTAGAGAGGCTCAAATTCCACAATTTGATATGTCAGTTCCTCTCAAATGCAAATTCTCTCTCTTGGGTTACAAGCAAACATTAATTTGCATAGAAGAAGTTGACACGCGGGGGTCTAGGAGTTAGAGGAGGAAAAGGTATGGGAGAGGGCACCAAGTCAGGGAGACGAGGAGTGGAAGAGGTGAGCTATGCTGAATATAAATTTTGCCTTGCCTAAGATATTTGACTACAGTGATAAAATAGCACACTTTCTGTTTTCAACCTTTAAAGCTACTCTGGGTAACTTCTAAGTATAAAATAAGAAGTGTTAATAGGATAAAGTTATCAGGGAGAACACATAGAAGAAGGAAGATGTGGCAAAAACTGGGTTGTAAAATTCAGTTCAGTTCAGTTGCTCAGTCGTGTCTGACTCTTTGTGACCCCATGAATTGCAGCATGCCAGGCCTCCTTGTCCATCATCAACTCCCGGAGTTCACTCAAATTCATGTCCATTGAGTCGGTGATGCCATCCAGCCATCTCATCCTCTGGAGTCCCCTTCTCCTCCTGCCCCCAATCCCTCCTAGCATCAGAGTCTTTTCCAGTGAGTCAGCTCTTCAAATCAGGTGGCCAAAGTATTGGAGTTTCAGCTTCAGCATCAGTCCTTCCAATGAACACCCAGGACTGATCTCCTTTAGGATGGACTGGTTGGATCTCCTTGCAGTCCAAGTGACTCTCAAGAGTCTTCTCCAACACCACAGTTCAAAAGCATCAATTCTTCGGCACTCAGCTTTCTTCACAGTCCAACTCTCACATCCATACATGACTACTGGAAAAACCATAGCCTTGACTAGACGCACCTTAGTTGGCAAAGTAATGTCTCTGCTTTCCAATATGTTATCTAGGTTGGTAATAACTTTCCTTCCAAGGAGTAAGTGTCTTTTAATTTCATGGCTGCAATCACCATCTGCAGTGATTTTGGAGCCCAAAAACTAAAGTCTGACACTGTTTCCACTGTTTCCCCATCTATTTCCCATGAAGTGATGGGACCAGATGCCATGATCTTAGTTTACTGAATGTTGAGCTTTAAGCCAACTTTTTCACTCTCCTCTTTCACTTTCATCAAGAGGCTCTTTAGTTCCTCTTCACTTTCTGCCATAAGGGTAGTATCATCTGCATATCTGAGGTTATTGATATTTCTCCCAGCAATCTTTATTCCAGCTTGTCCTTCTTCCAGTCCAGCTTTTCTCATGATGTACTCCGCATATAAGTTAAAGCAGGGTGACAATATACAGCCTTGACATACTCTTTTTCCTATTTGGAACCAGTCTGTTGTTCCATGTCCAGTTCTAACTGTTGCTTCCTGACCTGCATATATGTTTCTCAAGAGTCAGGTCAGGTGGTCTGGTATTCCTATCTCTTTCAGAATTTTCCACAGTTTATTGTGACCCACACAATCAAAGGCTTTGGCATAGTCAATGAAACATTTGTAAGATGTATTGTGGGCAAGTTAAGAAAAACAGACAACTTTCATAATGACATGATGCCACTATCTCACTTAAAAGAAGTGTGGAGAATGTTAAGAATCTGTCTCAAAGGAATTGTGAAAACATTTTTGGTTCTAGCAGAGGACATAGAAAGCAGAACATCTAAGTGCTTAGTATATGATTTAACAATTCCATTTTGAGAAGATTCTAATGGAGCATCTCTACAATGTAAAAATTTTAAAATTCCTTTTAGAAAACTGCCTCCTGAGAGTTTTACATATCATAAAGTTCTTGGTATCTTGGTGTAAGAGAAAACATTCTGAGTTGTGGTAGGTAAAAATCCATTATCACTTAACATGTCAGCTCACTTTGTGATAACCGTGTAAATGTGGTAATATAAAACTAGTGATAGAATTTTTAAATACGAATTTTATACCACTGTATTAGTGCTCAAAATTCTCCAAGCCAGGCTTCAACAGTACATGAACTATGACCGTCCAGATGTTCAAGCTAGATTTAGAAAAGGCAGAGGAACCAGAGATCAAATGGCCAACATTTGTTGGATTATCAAAAAAGCAAAAGCTTTTCAGAAAAACATCTATTTCTGCTTTATTGACTATGCCAAAGCCTTTGACTGTGTGGATCACCACAAACTGTGGAAAATTCTTAAAGAGATGGGAATACCAGACCACCTGACCTGCCTCTTGAGAAATCTGTATGCAGGTCAGGAAGCAATATTAGAACTGGACATGGAACGCAGACTGGTTCCAAATAGGAAAAGGAGTATGTCAAGGCTGTATATTGTCACCCTACTTATTTAACTTATATGCAGAGTACATCATGAGAAACGCTGTGCTGGATGAAGTACAAGCTGGAATCAAGATTGCCAGGAGAAATATTAATAACCTCAGACATGCAGATGACACCACCCTTGTGGCAGAAAATGAAGAAGAACTAAAGAGCCTCTTGATGAAAGTGGAAGAAGAGAGTGAAAAAGTTGACTTAAAACACAACATTCAGAAAACTAAAATCATGGCATCTGGTCCCATCAGTTCATGGCAAATAGATGGGGAAATATATGGCTTAACACTTAACACTGTAAAAATGATCATGGCAACTGGTTCCATCACTTCATGGCAAGTAGACGGGGGAAAAATTGAAACAGTGACAGACTTTATTTTCTTGGGCTCCAAAATCACTGCAGATGGTGACTGCCGCCATGAAATTAAAAGATGCTTGCTCTTTGGGAGAAAAGCTATGACAAACCTAGACAGTATATTAAAAAGCAGAGATATTAATTTGCAGATAAAGTTCCATCTAGTCAAAACTATGGTTTTTTAGTAGTAATGCATGAATATGAGAGTTGGACCATAAAGAAGGCTAAGTGCCAAAGAACTGATGCTTTTGAACTGTGGTGTTGGAGAAGACTCGTGGGAGTCCCTTGGACTTCAAGGAGATCCAACCAGTCAATCCTAAAGGAAATCAAGCCTGAATATTCATTGGAAGGACTGATGCTGAAGCTGAAGCTCCAATACTGTGGCCACCTGATGCAAAGAGTTGACTCATTAGAAAAGACCCTGATTCTTGGAAAAATTGAGGGCAGAAGGAGAAGGGGATGACAGAGGATGAGATGGTAGGATGGCATCACTGACTCAATGAACATGAGTTTGAGCAAGCTCCAGGAGATGGTGAAGGACAGGGAAGCCTGGCATGCTGCAGTCTATGGGGTCACAAAGAGTTGGAGAAGACTGAACAACAGAACGACAAAAAGGAGTCAATACTTCCTTTCTGGTCATCTGTCTAAGGTCCTGATTCCTTGAAGAACTCACAAGCTATACATTGTGGACCTTAAGAAAAGTATGCAGGGAAAGAATCCACCTCTTGTGTGATGATTATGCAGAACAAATGCTAAGATAGCCCCATAACTCCCCTCAGGTGTCTATAGGTTTACATGGTACTTTTGCTTCTGCTTTGCTCCTGTCTTCTTTTCTCTCTTTTCCACAAAGGGGCAAGGCTGAGCAGAAGAAAATAACAGCTGTTATTAAGATCAGACTCAGGAAAGAGAAAGGGGAGTAAGTTATAACAAAACGAACATACATAGTTACCACAGGAAGTAGACAGGTGGGGAGAGAGGTAAAAGAAATTAGAAAGGACTGAAAAAGAATGTATGTATATACACATAATTGAACCACTTTTTTGTGTAGCGGAAATTAACACAACACTGTAAATCAACTATACTTCAATAAATTACATTTTTAAAAAAGAAGAAGAAAAAAAGGACTTATCCTGCCAATGTTTTCTTAAAAGTGTTAGCCAACATGTTAGGAGCTAAGAGATCTCACATCCATAGCAGTTGTAAGTAGTAGCCGTTAGTTCCCTCCTGGTGGGTACCCTGCTGGTGAACTGGAAACAGGCAGAAACCATATCAGATTAATACCCAGCAGGAAGCAAGTAACAGAAGCCTCTCACATTGTGCATTTCAGCAGCCTAATGTAATGAATCCTCTTGCTTCCATACTCACTGGTAACTGGTTAAAAAGTCTAGAGATTTATAAAAATGCAGATTTCTCTATTGCTTTCTATGAAGATTTGGATTCAGTTTGCAGAGCTTCCCAGAAATTTGTAGTTTTAAGTCTCCTGGGGACTTTTACTGGCCAAATATTTAGGCTGATTTTCCTCTGTCTGAGATAAGACTTTCTGCCTAGGAGTTGAGTCTCATGGGGGAAATGGTGAGTTTCTTGGATTTAATATAATTTGCTATTCATTGGAAGGGCACATGTTAAAAATCTTTCCCTTCCTTCAGATGAATAAAAAGGCAAAGGAATAAAGACCTTAAATTCTAATCTAATAGCTCATAGAGTATGATCAGGATTGGGGATGTAATTCCATGAGTTGGGAAGAGCCGTTGGAGCAGGAAATGGCAAACCTCTCCAGTATTGTTGTCTGGAAAATCCCACGGACAGAGAAGTCTAGTGGGCTACTGTCCATGGGGTTGCAAAGGGTCAGACAGTATGACTCTTTTCTACACACACTCAAAGAGAAAATTAATCAACAGAAGTACTATGATTGAGGACTGTAGAAGGGCCCTGTGAAGTTGATAGATCCCCTGAAGCCAGGGAAGTGGTAGGCATTCCGGTCAAGAACAGTGGAGGCAGGCGCTCAAGGGAACTCAGAGCCTTTATAGTGGTACAGCATTGAGCAATGCTGGGCTGTGGGTGGCAGGTTGTAACAGTGGCCACATTCTCCACACTTTCCTGTATCTGAGTGCTTTTGAAATGTGACTGTGCCCCTCTCATCAAGAGGTGGAGTTTATTTCTCAACCTCTTCAATCTGAATCATGATGTCTTCTGTCAGTATAAAGCAATGGGAAGGATGGCATGTCACTTCCAATCTAGGCCTCAAGAGGCTTTGCATATTTCTACTCTTTCTCTTAGAACCCAGAAAAGCTGTCATGTATACAAATAGATTCAAGGGATTAAATCTGATAGACAGAGTGCCTGAAGAGTTATGGATGGAGGTTCATGACATTGTACAGGAGGCAGTGATCAAAACCATCCCCAAGAAAAACAAATGGAAGAAGGCAAAATGGCTGTCTGAGGAAGCCTTACAAATAGCTGAGAAAAGAACAGAAGTGAAAGGCAAAGGAGAAATGGAAAGATAGATCCATCTGAATGCAGAGTTCCAAAGAATAGTAAGGAGAGATAAGAAAGCCTTCATCAGTGCTCAAGGCAAAAAAACGGAGGAAAATAATAGAAAGGGAGCGACTAGAGACCTCTTCAAGAGAATTAGAGATACCAAGGGAACATTTTGTGCAAAGATGGGCTCGATAAAGGACAGAAATGGTATGGACCTAACTGAAGAAGGAGATATTAAGAAGAGGTGGCAAGAATACACAGAACTGTACAAAAAGACCTTTGTGACCCAGATAACCATGACGGTGTGATCACTCATCTAGAGCCAGACATCCTGGAATGTGAAGTCAAATGGGCAAAGCTAGTGGAGGTGATGGAATTCCAGTTGAGCTATTTCAAATCCTGAAAGATGATGCTGTGAAAGTGCTGCACTCAACATGCCAGCAAATTTGGAAAACTCAGCAGTGGCCACAGGACTGGAAAAGGTCAGTTTTCATTCCAATCCAATGCCAAAGAATGTTCAAACTACCACATGATTGCACTCATCTCACATGCTAGAAAAGTAATGCTCAAAATTCTCCAAGCCAGGCTTCAACAGTATGTGAACTGTAAACTTCCAGATGTTCAAGCTGGTTTTAGAAAAGGCGGAGGAACCAGAGATCAGATTGCCAACATCCGCTGGATCATCAAAAAAGTAAGAGAGTTCCAGAAAAACATCTATTTCTGCTTTATTGACTACGCCAAAGTCTTTGACTGTATGGATCACAACAAACTGTGGAAAATTCTTCAAGAATGGGAATACCAGACCACCTGACCTGTCTCTTGAGAAATCTATATGCAGGTCAGGAAGCAACAGTTAGAACTGGACATGGACCAATAGACTGGTTCCAAATCAGGAAAGGAGTACATCAAGGCTGTATATTGTCACCCTGCTTATTTAACTTATATGCAGAGTACATCATGCGAAATGCTGGGCTGGATGAATCACAAGCTAGAATGAAGATTGCCGGGAGAAATATCAATAACCTGAGACATGCAGATGACACCATCTTTATGGCAGATAGAGAACTAAGGAGCCTCTTGATGAAGGTGAAAGAGTAGAGTGAAAAAGTTGGCTTAAAGCTCAATATTCAGAAAAGGAAGATCATGGCATCCAGTCCCAACACTTCATAGCAGATAGATGGGGAAAAAACGGAAACAGTGACTGACCTTGTTTTTTGGGGCTCCAAAATCACTGCAGATGGTGATTGCAGCCATGAAATTAAGAGATGCTTGCTCCTTGGAAGAAAAGTTATGACTAACCTAAACAGCATATTCAAAAGCAGAGACACTGCTTTGCCAACAAAGGTCTGTTTAGTCAAAGCTATGGTTTTTTCCAGTAGTCATGTATGGATGTGAGAGTTGAACTTCAAAGAAAGCTGAGCACTGAAGAACTGATGCTTTTGAACTGTTGTATTGGAGAAGACTCTTGAGAGTCCCTTGGACTGCAAGAAGATCCAACCAGTCCATCCTAAAGGAAATCAGTCCTGAATATTCATTGGAAGGACTGATGCTAAAGCTGAAACTCCAATACTTTGGCCATCTCATGCAAAGAGTTGACTCATTGGAAAAGACTCTGATGCTGGGAGGGATTGGGGGCAGGAGGAGAAGGGGATGACAGAGGATGAGATAGTGGATGGCATCACTGACTCGATGGACATGAGTTTGAGTAAACTCTGGGAGTTGGTGATGGGCAGGGAAGCCTGGTGTGCTGCAGTCCATGGGGTCACAAAGAGTCAGACATGACTGAGCGATTGAACTGAAGTAAACTGATCCAGATTCAAAATAGACTACCCTATGAGAGACACATGGCCTGGTCCCCCTCCCATCTCCCATCTGGCAGCCAAACAGCCACAGAAGCCACTTTGCTGTCTTGTATCCAACTAAGTGACTGAGCACGCATGCACACACAGAGCAAAATGAAAATGCAAAGACTCTTGTTCAAAAATGGCTGAGACCTTTAAGTATTTTATTATTCTTTTTGTCAAGTGCCTCATGGGGATCTTAGTTCCCTGGGCAGGGGATTGAACTTGTGCCATCAGGAGTAAAAACATGGAGTCCTAACCACTGTACCACAAGAGAGTTCCCAATGATTGAGAATCTTAAGCAACAGCACAGCATTAAACCAAGTGCGGGGCCATTCTAAGCATGAGGCACTGCATAACTGCCTGGATGGTTCACACATGGAGTACCTGATGTTGGAATTAAGACTCTGGTAAAACTCATTCTGTAAATGCAGTCATCAGATTAAAAAACTTAATTTCTGGCAGGATTAAGGTTAGACCATCATTTGCAGATATTGTAAAATACTCAGTATCATCATTAGTTAAGCATTTTCATCTCTAGTAACAAAATGAAATACATTTCATTTCATGTATTTCAAATGAAATACCTATCTGGGTGGGAACATGACAATGCCCTCTCTGTTCATGTCGAAGAGTCTTAGGTGTTGATGAAACTTCATATATTTAAGTTAGAAAAATCTGTGTAAACTTATGCTTTAAAAAGAAGTATGCTGCTAAGTCGCTTCAGTTGTGTCTGACTCTGTGCAACCCCATAGATGGCAGCTCACCAGGCTCCCCCATCCCTGGGATTCTCCAGGCAAGAACACTGGAATGGGTTGCCATTTCCTTCTCCAATGCATGAAAGTGAAAAGTGAAAGTGAAGTTGCTCAGCCGTGTCCGACTCTTAGCGACCCCATGGACTGCAGCCCACCAGGCTCCTCAACCCATGGGATTTTCCAGGCAAGAGTACTGGAGTGGGGTGCCATCGCCTTCTATTCAATAACATAGAAAGAACTTTGTATGGGGAAAGTTAGCCACTAAATTAACCATGGTGTTCATTTTATAATACATACAAATGTCAAATCACTAGGTAGTATACCTGAAACAGAATATTGTATGTCAACTGTATTTCAATATAAAAAGAAATACATATATGTAAATATATGAATGTATACATACACACACACATGCACTTATATTTTATCTGTCACTAAAGAAAATGTATCAAAAGCTCATTAGCAAATATCTGTGCAGTCCAAGAACCCAAATATATTATTTTAATGCTATTCTCAACTGAAAGATGAGGAGTATTACAGTAAATAATAGATCCCATATCTTAAGGAAGAGAAATATCAGAATATGTCTAATTCTTATCAAAAAGGGGCAATGCCAAAAGGATAAAGAATCTGCACAAAAACATCTAAGTGCTCATAATTTGAACTTTAAACCACAACCACCACCACCACAATAATAATAGTATAATAATAATTTTGTTGGATAATTGCCAACATCCGTTGGATCATTGAAAAAGTAAGAGAATTCCAGAAGAACATCTATTTGTTCTTCATTGACTATGCTAAAGCCTTTGACTGTGTGGATCACAACAAACTGTAGAAAATTCTCAAAGAGACAGAAATACCAGACCACCTCACCTGCCTTCTGCAAAACCTGTATGCAGATCAAGAAGCAACAGTTAGAACTGGACATGGAACAATGGACTGGTTCCCAATTGGGATAGGAGTGTGTCAAGGCTCTATATTGCCACCCTGCTTATTTAACTTTTATGCAGAATACATCATGTGAAATGTATTCACATGTATTCATCAGGTTGGATGAAGCACAAGCTGGAATCAAGATTTACGGGGGGGGGATATCAATAACTTCAGACATGCAGATGACACCACCCTTCTGGCAGAAAGCAAAGAGTAACTAAAGTGCCTCTTGATGAAGGTGAAAGAAGAGAGTGAAAAATTTGACTTAAAACTCAACATACAAAAAAAGAAGTTCATGGCATGTGATCACTTCATAGCAAATAAATGGGGAAACAAGGGAAACAGTGAGAGACTTTATTTTCTTGGGCTCCAAAATCACTGAAGATCGTGACTGCAGCCATGAAATTAAAAGATGCTTGCTCTTTGGGAGAAAAGCTATGACAAACATAGACGGTATATTAAAAAGGAGAGACATAAATTTGCTGACAAAGGTTCAAATAGTCAAAGCTATGGTTTTTCCAGTAGTCATGTATGGATGTGAGAGTTGGACCATAAAGAAGGCTGAACACCAAAGAACTGATGCTTTTGAACTGTGGTGTTGGAGAAGACTCTTGAGAGTCCCTTGGACTGCAAGGTTATCCAACCAGTCCATCCTAAAGGAAATCAGTCCTGAATATTCATTGGAAGGACTGATGCTGAAGCTGAAACTCTAATACTTTGGCCACCTGATGCAAAGAACCAACTCATTGGAAGACTCTGATGCTGGGAAAGATTGAAGGCGGGAGGAGGAGGGGACAATAGAGGATAAGATGGTTGGATGGCATCATCGACTCAATGGACATGAGTTTGAACAATCTCTGGGTGATGGTGAAGGACAAGGAAGCCTGGCATGCTGCAGTCCATAGGGTCGCAAAGAGCCAGACACCATTGAGTGACTGAACAACAATAATATTACTATTTTTGTGTCAATTTGAATAAGGTTTGCTGTGAAATTCAGTGAGTTCCTCATATCATTCCAAAGAGAACAGTTTGTGTAAACATTATTTTAAATATAAATTTATTAAATACAGAGCAAAAGCAAGGTGAATGTATTTAAATTTATAATGATTTTTTAACTGAGTAAGAACTTATGGGGCTTTCCCAGGACAGACACCCACATGTCCTCCACCTTCCTCATGTTTGTAGAAAAGCTGAGGCTCCCAGGACTTCCCTGAGTCACAAACAGCTAGCTCAAAAGCTAATGATTAGAAGAATGTGAGAATGCAGTTATAAAAAAAATAGCAATTGGGCCAGGAAAACTGATAACAATTTAAACACTGGATCCAAGAGAGTCATATAGCAGTCACAGAATCTCTAGTTCCTTCCTAAAGAACATGAGTAACAGTGTCTGATGGAGAAGGTAATGGCACCCCACTCCAGTACTCTTGCTTGGAAAATCCCATGGACGGAAAAGCCTGGAAGGCTGCAGTCCATGGCGTCGCTGAGGGTTGGACACGACTGAGTGACTTCACTTTCACTTTTCACTTTCATGCATTAGAGAAGGAAATGGCGACCCACTCCAGTGTTCTTGCCTGGAGAATCCTATGGATGGGGGAGCCCCGTGGGCTGCTGTCTATGGGGTTGCACAGAATTGGACACAACTTAAGTGACTTAGCAACAGCAGCAGCAGCAGCAGCAGCAGCAGCAGCAGCAGCAACAGTGTCTGATGCACATTGCTGAGCTGTTTTGTAGAAATTAAAATCCCACCAGATGGGAGAAGCTAACTTCATGAAAACCATGAGCACATAGGCCCAGACTGACCGAAGGCTGAACATTGATAATGGTAACACCTGTGATATCATCTTCCAATGTGCTTCACAATCAACCAGTCAGAAAATTATGAATGAGCTGATCATGTATCTTGTGACTCTCTTTCTTATGTTGCCTTTTAAAAAGTGCTTCCCGGAAATCCACAGGTGAGCTCAGGTCTTTTAAGCATGAGCCACCCATACTCCTTGCTTGGCCCTTGTTCTGAACTCCAGCGTTTTGGTTTGGCCTCACTGTGAGTCGGGCACACAAACTTGGGTTTGATAATTTTAACAGATACAGGAAAAGTAGCAATATACAAAATGCTCAGTTTCTTATATTTCTATATATCTGCTATATGTCTGTTTATAAAGAATAGACAAGTATTTGCTCCCATCCTTATATAATGGAAAGACGAAAGAGAGAAGCATGGAGAAAGTCTAGGGGGAAAAAGGCGTCTACATCAAAACTAGGAAGGAATAAACATTAACAGATGATCAAAGCTAAAAAATCAAGTGAAAAGGGAGCTCAACAAATGTTCAGTATGAATAGCCAGAGACATAATTAAGTAGAGGAGTACACCATTGTTGCAGGAAAATAAATAATAAGCCAGTGTTCTTCATGAGGAGAGCTAACTGTGTATGTATTAAGTTGCTCAGTCATGTCTGACTCTTTGTAACCCCACAGACTGTAGTCTACCCGGCTCCTCTGTTCCATGGAATTCTCCAGGCAAGAACACTGGAGTGGGTTGCCATTCCCTTCTCCAGGGGATCTTCCTGACCCAGGGCTGGAACCCACATTGCAGGGAGATTCTTTACCTTCTGAGCCACCAGGGAAGCCCTTAAAAAGATACTCTGTGTGTGACTGGGGGACTGAGGGAGAAATGAATGTTCCTAAGGGCCGCACAGGAGTAAACCAGACTGCCAAGCCACAGGCGCTCCAGGCGCTGAAGACCCTCTCCCAAGGCCTGGCCCAGACGGGCTGGTCCGTCTCTGCAGCCAGAGAAGCATGGAGAGATGGTGGTCTACCCAGTCAGGCGGTCCCAAAGCCTGGATCTGGAGCATGGTGACAGTCATCCTCCTCAATCCCTTGTTGCCTAGAAGGTGAAGGAAGCTTCTATATAGCACGACTGATAATAATAAAATTCTACCAAGGAATATATCAGCTTGTAATATTGGTAACAAACTAGGTCAGTATATCATAATGAAAAGACAGTGGGTTATGAAATGCTGGCTAAGTGATTATTCAAAAAGGGTATTATGTCTGGGGTAAGACAACAGGAGACAAAATAATGACAGTAATAATATCCACACAAGAAGTGAGGGTTTAGAGTCATTGAAATGACAAATAAAATGAATTCCTAAAAAGAAAGCTCATTTTGGGAAAAATAGAGAAATTCCTTGTACCATCCATTGATAACAAAAATCCTCGGCTGGTCTGAAAAGGTATTATTTTTCTATTGTATCTGTTAGTATGAGACAAAGGAATGAATTGCATTCATGTTATTGAATCTGTAGAATAGTTTTAAGAGTTAGTATAAATTTGCTGAGCTTGTATGTACGTAAGTTTTGCCTTCTTAGGAGTTTCAAGTATTAAAAATGGTCAGAGTAATTTGACACTACCCATTTGAATTGAAAGGATGTTTTATTTATTCATGTGTTCAGTTCAGTTGCTCAGTCATGTCCAACTCATTGCAACCCCATGGACCGCAGCAGGCCAGGCTTCCCTGTCCATCACCATCCCGAAGCTTACTCTAACTCATGTCCATTGAGTTGGTAACTCAACCATCTCATCCTCTGTCATCCCCTTCTCCCCCAACCTTCAATCTTTCCTAGCATCAGGATCTTTTCAAATGAGTCAGCTCTTCACATCAGGTGCCCAAAGTATAGGAGTTTCAGCTTCAGCATCAGTCCTTCCAATGAATATTCAGGACTGATTTCCTTTAGGATGGACTGGTTTGATCTCCTTGCAGTCCAAGGGACTCTCAAGAGTCTTCTCCAACACCACAGTCCAAAAGCATCAATTCTTTGGCGTTCAGTCTTCTTTATGCTCCAGCTATTACATCCATACATGACTACTGGGAAAACCATAGCGTTGACTAGATGGACCTTTGTTGGCAAAGTAATGTCTCTGCTTTTTAATATGCTGTGTAAGTTGGTCATAATTTTTCTTCTAAGGAGTAAGTGTCTTTTAATTTAATGGCTGAAGTCACCATCTGCAGTGATTTTGAAGCCGCAAAAAATGAAGTCTGCCACTGTTTCCACTGTTTCTCCATATTTGCCATGAAGTGATGGGACTGGATGCGATGATCTTAGTTTTCTGAATGTTGAGCCTTAAGCCAACTTTTTCACTCTCCTCTTTCATTTTCATCAAGAAGCTCTTTGGTTCTTCTTCACTTTCTGCCATAAGGGTGGTGTCACCTGCATATCTGAGGTTATTGATATTTCTCCCAGCAAACTTGATTCCAGCTTGTGCTTCATCCAGCCTGGCATTTCGCATGATGGACTCTGCATTTAAGTTAAATAAGCAGGGTGACAATATACAGCCTTGACATACTCCTTTTCCTATTTGGAACCAGTCTGTTGTTCCATGTCCAGTTCTAACTGTTGCTTCCTGACCTGCATACAGATTTCTCAAGAGGCAGGTCAGGTGGTCTGGTATTCCCATCTCTCTCAGAATTTTCCACAGTTTATTGTGATCACACAGTCAAAGGCTTTGGCATAGTCAATAAAGCAGAAATAGATGTTTTTCTGGAACTCTCTTGCTTTTTCAATGATCCAGTGGATATTGCCAATTTGATCTCTAGTTCCTCTGCCTTTTCTAAAACCAGCCTGAACATCTGGAAGTTCACGATTCATGTATTGCTGAAGCCTGGCTTGGAGAATTTTGAGCATTACTTTGCTAGCGTGTGAGATGAGTGCAATTGTGTGGTAGTTTGAGCACTCTTTGGCATTGCCTTTCTTAGGGATTGAAATGAAAACAGACCTTTTCCAGTCCTGTGGACACTGTTGAATTTTCCAAATTTGCTGGCATATTGAGTGCAGCACTTTCACACCATCATCTTTCAGGATTTGAAATAGCTCAACTGGAAGTCCATCACCTCCACTAGCTTTGTTCGTAGTGATGCTTCCTAAGGCCCACTTGACTTTATATTCCAGGATGTCTGGATCTAGGTGAATGAGCACATCATCATGATTATCTGGGTCATGAAGATCTTTTTTGTACAGTTCTTCTGCATATTCTTGCTACTTCTTAATATCTTCTGCCTCTGTTAGTTCCATACCATTTCTATCCTTTATTGAACCCATCAATAAAGGGCTTTGTGTGAAATGTTCCCTTGGTATCTCTAATTTTTTAAAAGAGATCTCTAGTCTTTCCCATTCTATTGTTTTCTTCTATTTCTTTGCACTGATCATTGAGGAAGGCTTTCTCATCTCCCCGTGCTATTCTTCGGAACTCTGCATTCAAATGGGCATAGCTTTCCTTTTCTCCTTTGCTTTTGGCTTCTCTTCTTTTCACAGCTATTTGTAAGGCCTTCTCAGACAGCCGTTTTGCGTTTTTGCATTTCTTTTTCTTGGGGATGCTCTTGCTCCCTGTCTCCTGTACAATGTCACAAACCTCCATTCATAGTTCATCAGGCACTCTATCAGATCTAGTCCCTTAAATCTATTTCTCACTTCCACTGTAAAATCGTAAGGGATTTGATTTAGGTCATACCTGAACGGTCTAGCGGTTTTCCCTACTTTCTTCAAATTAAGTCTGAATTTGGCCTTAAGAAGATTTGGTCTGAGCTACAGTAGGCTCCTGGTCTTATTTTTGCTGACTGTATAGAGCTTCTCCATCTTTGGTTTCAAAGAATATAATCAGTCTGATTTCAGTGTTGACCATCTGGTGATGTCCATGTGTAGAGTCTTCTCTTGTGTTGTTGGAAGAGGGTGTTTGCTATCACCAGTGCCTTCTCTTGGCAGAACTCTATTAGTCTTTGCCCTGCTTCATTCTGTACTCCAGGACCAAATTTGCCTGTTACTCCAGGTGTTTCTTGACCCCTACTTTAGCACTCCAGTCCCCCATAATGAAAGAACATCTTTTGGTGGTATTAATTCTACAAGGTCTTGGAGTTCTTCATAGAACTATTCAGCTTCAGCTTCTTCAGCATTATTGGTTGGGGCATAGACTTGGATTACTGTGATATTGAATGGTTTGCCATGGAAATGAACAGAGATCATTTTGTTGTTTTTGAGATACCACCCAAGTACTGCATTTCGGACTCTTTTGTTGACCATGATGGCTACTCCATTTCTTATAAGAGATTCTTGCCCACAGTAGAAGATATTATGGTCATCTAAGTTAAACTCACCCGTTCCAGTCCATTTTAGTTCACTGATTCCTAAACTGTCGACATTCACTCTTGCCATCTCCCATTTGATCACTTCCATTTTGCCTTGATTGATGGACCTAACATTCCAAGTTCCTATACAATATTGCTCTTTACAGCATAGGACCTTGCTTCCATCACCAGTCATATGCACAATTGTGTGTTGGTTTTTCTTTGGCTCTGTCTCTTCATTCTTTGAGTTATTTCTCCACTGATTTCCAGTAGCATATTGGGCACCTACCACCCTGGGGAGTTCATCTTTCAGTGTCCCATCTTTTTGCCTTTTCATACTGTTCATGGGGTTCTCAAGGCAGGAATACTGAAGTGGTTTGCCATTCCCTTCTCCAGTGGACCACATTTTGTCAGAACTCTCCACCATGATGCATCTGTCTTGGGTAGACCTACAAGGCGTGGCTCATAGTTTCATTGAGTTAGACAAGGCTGTGGTCCATGTGATTAGATTGGTTAGTTTTCTGTGATTGTGGCTTTCAGCCTGTCTGCCCTCTGATGGAGAAGGATAAGAGGGTTATGAAAGCTTCCTGATGATAGAGACTGACTGGGGGGGATACTGGGTCTTGTTCATGTGTTATTTACATTTAAATATTTATGAAAATTATTTTCAAAAATTAAATGTTTAATAAATGTAATAAATTTGCCAGTGTGATGGTTAATTTTATGTCAAGTTGGCTGAAACATAGGATGCCATATGGCTGGTTAAACATTATTCTGTATGTCCAGAAGACTTTTCCAAATGCATTAGCATTTGAATTGGTAGGCTGAATAAAGCAGATGGCCCTCCCCAGCTTGGGTGGGTATGGCTGAATCCTCAGAGGGTCTGAATGGAACAAAGAGCAGAAAGAGGTTGGATTCCAGTCTTCTCTACCTCATGACTTCAACTGAACATGGATCTATCTTCAGCACTCCAGTTCTCAAGTCTTTAGACCTAGACCAGAATCTATACCATCAGGTCCCTGGCTCTCAGGCTTTGAACTACACTACCTGCCTTCCTGGGTCAGTTTGCAGACAACAAGTCCTTACTTGTGGAGGAGCTGGAAGGCTTTGAGCAAATACTGAAAATGTATTTGCTCCATTCTTAATGAAGGTTGGAAGCTGGAACGAGCATAGCAAAGGGTTATGAGCGTTCACCGAGTGCCTGAGGCTGGGAACGGATAACGAAGGGTTATATGCCCGGCCTTGAGGCGTTGGAAGGCTTCCTTCTGACCACCTGTTTCTGAGATCAAGGACTGTTGTTTCATGATAAGACTCCCTTTAGCGTTTCGCCAAAGCTATGTTATGGCTTGGGCGGTGGGAACTATATTTTATGCTTAAATGCTTTGATGTTTATCTGAAAAGGCTACGTGCAAGTCTGTCTTACGCTCTATTCCCTGAAAATTATGAAACTACACAATTGGATAATAAACTTTGTCAGTCCACTAGAGGCTGTCCCTGAGTGTCCTTTTCAGAGTGTGGTTCTCTGAGCCTTACACTTACTAATACAGCCCTTAAACAAAATAGACATACAAATGGATGTTCTCCATGAGGTGTTCTCAGACATTGAGGAGTTGGTTACTGCTCTCCAAAGAACAATGCTCACTTCACATCACAATGTAATGTCTCGGTACTTTAGAGTTTCTTTAATTATTCACATGAGGTAGAAAATGAAATATCCTAGCCCATTAAAATATGTAAGCAACATGGGTCCTGCAAGAATGTAAACTCTCCGTATTTGTATTAACAGAGAACGAATCTGTGAGCTTCATCCTGTGGCAAGATGCACTACTTATATATAGACTGTATTCCTAGATCGCGTTGCTTTTGCTGGTGTCAAGAGATGACAGTGGAGAGCATGAGATAGGGTTAGAAGGAAAACTTCACTACATCCTCTTGTATCTTTTGAATTTTGTGAACAATTGCATTTAAAATATTGCCTATTGAAATTGCCCTTTCTGGATAATTGATATCATACAACTCCTGCTGTTAGGGAAGTGTTAGCTACTATTATGAAGTGAATGAGATGATCGGTCTTGAATAAAGTGAAAAAGTTGTCTAGATGGGTATCTAGGGGAACAGCATTCCAGGAGGAAACTAGGAAAAGGGTCTTACGGACCTTATTCTTTTGTGTGGAAATCACGTGAGAGAGGAGCTTTATGGTGCAATATTTACTACTCCAAAAATATGTCTACTAAGAGCAATGACATGCAAATTGCCCCCAAAGTTGTAGTTACAGGCTGCTTTTATAACTTTACAAATTAATCAGAATTTTTCTTTAAGTTTTGACATCTCCTGATTTGTCAGTCTAAATTTTCAATTGAGTGACATACAGTACCATTTAAGATATGTGCTGTGCTCATTCACTCAGTCGTGTCCAACTCTTTGTGACCCCATGGACTATAGCCCACCAGGATCCTCTGTCCATGGGATTTTCCAGGCAATATCCTAAAGAGTATTGAATATTTGTGGGCCACTACTGTGTACTGCCTTTAAAAATCAAATGTTACACAGAGGAAATAGAAAAGTAAAAGCATAAAGTATTTTTATTGTTTTTCTTCAACTTTTACATTTATATTTTAATCTTTTAAAGATCAACAAATGCAATCATTTTTATGAAAAACAGAACACTTTCATAAATTAAATTGAAAATCCAATCTACTCTCATCGGCTATGTATCTATTTTTCTTCTCCAACTGAGTTTTTCAGTTGTTATTGTTCTCTAATCTTTAGCTATTTAATCTCCATTTGAAAGAGATATATCTTATTGTCCTACCCCAGTATGTGCAATAGAGCATATTTGAACAACCTGAATAGCTGTTTAATAGAGTTAGCTTTGTCATATTTCATTATTAGAAACTGTTGGGTTGGAAAAATACAATTCATTTTCTTCTTAAATCTTTTAGTAGTGTGAGTGAAGCAGACGTGGTGACCTAAAAAAATAAAAAGCATAAATGTATAAAATAAGGGGATTAAAAAAAAAAAGATTGTGTTGGTAAAGAATAGGTTGGGAATAGGAGAATTTTATTTTTCTAGATAATTACTACTCAGCTTGTTTTTAAAGGCTTTTTCCTAAACCCATATCTCTCCTATTTGTTCTGCTGGGGAAGTGTGTAATTTCCTCGGTTCTGTCTTGTCACAACAAAAATTTGAACCGACGGACCAGTATTACAGCTCTCAGATGGACCAGTATTACAGCTCTATGTTACAGCTCAGTTTTATTTAGAAAGTAAAGGAAAATAATGTCCTCGAGGCTTGAGGGGATGCCGACCCAAAAGATGCAAAGAGAAGAGAGAGAAGAGACCCCCAGCCCTTTGGCTCCTCTTTGTGTATGTTTTTTCCTCCTCCCCCGGGCCTGCCCTGTGTAAACTGGACTAGCCAGAAGCGCTGTTTGTTCTCCCTGAGGTCCTCACTCCAGGCCTCGGATCTTCCTTTGTTCTGTCTTTGTGGGCTTTTCCCTTCCTTATCTTTTAGCCACCGCCATTCTGGACCCGTTTTTCCCATTCTACCTACTGAACAGTTCCAACTTTCTCTCATTCATTACCAGCATATACTTAGAATAATTCCCTATTTCCCAGGAGTAGACATGACCATGTATGTAGCTAGTGCTGAAGAAAATGAAAACAAGTCCACGAGTGTCCCCCGTGTCCTTTGTTAATGGAATACTCAGGGTGGGGGCTATGGAGGAAGATTCTCAACAGATTCTTGCGTCAGGACATACAGTGCTAGACAGCGTCTGTTCTCTCTCGACTCCGTGATCACTGTTCCGTCATCTCCTCTATACCCCTGGAGATGGAGACCCTCACATCATATTTCTTAAATTCCCAAGCTCCCTTGTCAGTCGGCTGTTTGTTAGGTTGGAAGGTGGGATGAAGGGACAAGCTCTTAGTTCTGCCTTCTGGTGGTACTTTCTGCAGTGATGGCGGAGGAGCCTCACTTCCTGGGCTCCTGACTCACACAGCTTGATCCCTAAGGAGCAGCCTCAGGGGTGTGGAAACTGTAAGCTCTAGTCTGTTCCATCTTGCTGCTGTAGGGGAGGGAATGATTCTTGCAGTTACTGATCTTTTGAATAGAATTACTTACTCCTTTTTGTTCTCACTGTCCTGTAACACCCTTGAAACCAATTCCTTTATTAAATTCCCTCTATTTGAAATACCTGTATGTAATCACACACACATTTCCTACAAAACAGAAAAATTGTGTACTTATGTTTTACAAGCTTCCATCTCTCCTTTAGTTTCTCTCCTATTTTTAGTGTTTTCCAAACATTAAAACTCCCTTCTGACCTCTACTTGCACAGAAGTTACCGTGATGCCTCTGGTTTTCTCATGATGCCCTTCTGGGTCCTCCTAGTGACCATGCTCAGATTATCTCTTGTATCTGTTATGTCCAAGGTCCCAATCCCCAGAACTGAGAGAACAAGACATCCACAGCAATGCAAATGCAAAAAGGGAATTTATTGCTAGCTCGAGCCAGGGCCCAAGTTTCATCCAACACAGTGGAGTGGAACAAGGGCTCCGAGCCCTGAATTACAGCAGTATTTATAGGGTTAAGACAAAGACAGGGAGTTGGCAGGGGCAGATTGGTTGCAAGGGTTCCTTAGCATCTACTAATTAGCTAGATTTTCGTGCGCGCGGGCTTTCTCAGGGGGTTTTCATCCTCGTCCTGATAAGCTTGAACCAGGCTACAGGGAGTACACTGATTGGTCGAGTCCTGGAGCTGGAAGAGGATGATCTCAGCTCCTCCTTGGCAATAACTCAGCCCCTCTGTGAAGGGGACTTAGGCCTACCTTGGCCCCCTGAAGCCTGTTATGGCGCCTGTTTGATCCTAACAGTATCAAGACAAATGTACTTTGTATCTAATATTTCCTGGGACTTCCAAGGTAATTGAATCTTGCACTCTGCCCACCTTCCCCCGGCCCTCGCCGCACCCCCCACCCCCACCCCGCATCTCAGTTCACCATTTCTTTCTGAAGACACGCTTTACCCTTTCAAACAGAATTAGACTTCCCCATCTCTGCTCACGTAGCTATGAACCTGAACTTCTACTAAAGACAGAATTTATTACATTGTACTAAAACTGTTGGTTTATTTATGTGGCTTTCACAATAGTCTGTGAGTTATTTGACATCATCACTACAGTCTAGAATGGTCCTGGCAAATGAATACATTTTAAAAATTAAAGCAATGAATGGTTTATCTAGAATGACATGAATTCCAAAGGTTTGCAGCCTAATAATGTAAATTAAAGAGAGGCAATATTAGTCCATGGCTTGGGGCAGGGGGATGGTTATAAGGATAAGCAGACTATAAACTATTCAAGGGTAGAGGCTTGCCTTTCACATATCTGTATCCCCAGCTTAACATTATGCTGAGGTATTACATGAGCTAATACCTGCAGGGGTGTAAAGCAGGTATTTACACCTTTTAATTAAGCAGTTATGGTGATAAAGGTCAAGAATTAAAAGGAATGATTGGGTATCAGAAGGTGGGAATATAGAAGCATAGGGCTTATTTTTTCATAGCATCTTTTTACCAAGTCATCTGAAACAGCATTATACCCTCCCTCTGAACTAGCCCAGAATTCCAGAGCCTCTGCACTAAGTGATCACTTGTCTTAGAAGAAAGCAGTTAATCAGTTGCTTAGATGTGCAGTAGCTCTTCTCTAAATCCCTGTCACTTATCTGAAACATTCATTCTTGAAGTATAAAGTGGGTAACACTAAGTGGGCAATGGTTTAATAACACATCATGTAAGGATTTTGTTGATTTTTGTACGTATAAACAAAGGATTTTAGAGGTGAAAGAATAAAGAAGCACCTTGTTTTGGTGTGAGATTCAAACTCTGTGGCAGGAAGAAGGGATGTGTAAGTGGGACTTTGGACACACTTAAATAACCTCTACCCGGGCAACAACTGCTTATATCATTCTGACTCTTGGACAAGTACACACACTCAGCCAGCAAGTCAATGTGGTGGAAATAATTCCAGGGCATATAAACAATCTTGGTAATTGAAAAGAGGGCAACTCATATCATCATGGCATGGCCCAAATGAGGGCAGATATAACTTTTATGGACACTGTCTCTCTAGGTAATATTTCTCAAGGCACTCCATAGTGCTCCAAGGAGGGAAGCTGGTCAAGTGTGGCAGCTGAGGAGAGGCAGTAGGTGTACAAAAAGCTGATGACCTTTGAACAGAAATGTAGACTGAATTGAACAACTTTTTTTTTTTTTTTGGCACCATTTTGCTGTCTGTTTATTTCAAGTTTACAGAGAAGCTTAAACATTTGTGGAAAAACACTGAAGGCTTATTTTTCTCTTAAGTTCATGTACATTTCAGTGATAAATAAACAGTATTTAACTTTGTACACCTGATAAAAGGAAAATGCATAGTAGAAAGGATCAGGAATAAAACAGAAGCATTGGGTATGACATCAACCACAGAATAGAAAAGTCAGTAGTCCCTTGAAACTCGGCCCATAAAGCTGAAGAGAGTGAAATCAACGACCTTGAAACCTTCCCTAGCACCTTGGAAGCCAGTGGAGGTCTTGGTTCTTCCCCCTGGTGAAGTGAAGCTCCCCTTTGGAAGATGGGTGAGAGCGACAGGTGGAGTCTATGTGTTTAAATTGCCCAGTTCTTCGCCTCACCCTTAAAGGCTTGGAGGATGAGAGCCCTAGTTTACGAGAAAGGCCAGACCAGCAGGGAGATGCCCTCTCTGGCCCCACGTGCCAGCAAGGGGCTAGATAAAGCCTTATGGGAGCCACTGGCCAGGCTGTGGAACAGATGGGGAAGTGGAACAGGGCAGAAGAAAGATAGGTAGAGAACATGGGTTTCTTCAAGGCCACAGGTGCAGGCCATCACTTGCTTACAAATTGGTTCCACAGATGAGCCAGTAATGGAAGAGAAGCATAGGCATCCTTTTTGCTTACCTAGAAAAGCTGCTCATAACAGCTTCTGCCCTTTCCTGACAGAGTTGGCTTTGGGGGAAAAAAAAATCAGTGTTTGTGCTCTAAGAGTGGAGACAAACCCCAAGAGTCTGTGCTCCAAGTAACTCTAATGCTTTCTGTTACAGCCCTCTCTGC
Source organism: Capra hircus (assembly GCF_001704415.2). NCBI lineage: Eukaryota > Metazoa > Chordata > Mammalia > Artiodactyla > Bovidae > Capra > Capra hircus. The sequence continues at coordinate 20,849,782 of NC_030827.1, forward strand.
TAATCCTTTTCTCAGTGGGCCAGTTCTTTTCCACAGCTTTCTTTGATGTTTCTTAGTGTAAAAAACCAAAAAAACAGTAATGAACATTGGTCCCCCTCCAACCCACCCCGCTAAACAGCTCGGTGCTGCCTGATTGCTGGCTTTCTACATGTAAAATCTTCGATGGAGAGTCTCATGGTAAGAGAAATGGCATCACCTGATGCAGCTGTGTAAACACAGGAGGAGTTCTGCAGAGGCTCTGCATGCTGCCAGCCCCCACCCCTCCAGGCGAGCCCCCCACTGCCAGGTCAGAGTCCACACAGACTAAGATGAAGAGCCAGCTGACCTGAACCACTGCAAGGTGCTTATTGCAAACCAGACCCATTTGTTCCCAGGAGGGGTGGAGCCTGTAGATTTGAACAAGGACAGGAGGAAGAAGAAGTACTAGATTACAGAAATAAAGAAAGCAGGCCAGAGGAACTTACATCAGATCAGTGTCCTTGGCTCTTAGAAACCAGCCTTCTCTGACTCCGTATTGCTTATAAGGTAGAAAGAATAGTCTGGCTAAATGACAGTCAAGAGCTTATGGAGATCTGCAAGAGCTCTGTGAACGCACTGGCCAGCAGACACGAGACCCGCTGCTCTGTCTCTGCAGAAAGTGCCCGTATCGACACGGATCAGCCAGAAGCTACAGGAGAGCTTGTCCTTCTAAGCCCAGTTACTGACACTGTGTTCCCCAAGGCAGATTCCACAAAGCATTGGGAATCCCCGAGGCCAAGTCCTTCCAATTTTCCTCCCTCTTGAACTTCACAGTCACCCACATGGGTCTCTGGAAGAAGTCACATTTGAACTGCAACCAAACTTCCCAATGTTAGTTGGAAGTCAAAAATGTAAACTTTTTGTTTCTGGATTGCTGGCTACAAAAGGGGACTTGTAGGTTTCAAGAATCTTCTCTAAAAGGGTGCCCTACAGTTATTGTTTAGATCCTAACAGAGCTTCGTCAGTAAGGACGATCATTTATGTCTCAGCTGAATGAAAGTATTTCCTAACTAGACCTCCAGAAACTGGATAACCGTTTCACTGACAACAAAAATCAGCTAGTGTTGAAGAAGAAAATAGAATCTTAGTAACCTCTAGAATACACAGGTTGTAAGCAAGTTGAACTGCTAATACACAGGGTAGGTGTCATTGGTGGTAACTCTAATCACACACCTGAAGCTGTGGGATACCTCCTGAAGTTCAAAATGATTTCTGAACTGCTCAAGAGTTCAGGCTAGTTAGAGAATTGAAAATATTTGTTGTTGTTTACTCTTAAGCCATGTAATGGACTCAGCAACTCTTAATACACTTTGAACTCATCCAAATAACTGTGACAACTTTCCAAAGATTAGAGCTCACTGTGATAATGAAATCGTACCAAAGCATGTGAGTCAATGACTTCACAGCACGCATACTGAAATTAGGAATTTAGCTATATTGTTCTACTGCATCAGAGTTCAGCTAGGACCCTTAGAGCTGGTGGGAGGAGCACAGATCTCACACATCTCCAGCCCAGCCTCCCTCAACCTTGTCTTCGGTTCATCAGTCTTGCCCCGAATTTTCCTGGAAAGGAATTGGAAAAGAGCTGTCTCAATGTTCACATAAGGGTAACTATTTTGAATTTAAAAAGTGGAAATGGCACAAGAAGTTTTTAAAAAATATATAAATTCAATTGCAATCACGCTGATCAGAAATTCTGAGTGGTAGTTAAAAGTGCATGATTGTTGAAATTTTCAAAATGAGTGACTATATAATAAATGAAGTTTATTTTATTGATCGAAATATGTCAAAGTACAAAGTCCCTGAAGAAGAAAATCATCAAAGGTACTCCTTAATGGTGAAAAGTCCAACAACAATATGTAGGTAGTATAACTGAGACAAGTTATACAGCAGATTAATGTTTTATATGCATCTCAGGCATTGAATAATCTAATATCTGAGGCATTTTCACATATGATTGAGTTTTCACAATATCACAGGATTCTTATTAGTACCACTTGTTAGCTGTGGATGTTTTTTCGACTCAGAGTAGATAAATAACTTTTGCAAAGCCACATAGCTACTATTTATTAGAACTGTGGTGCTAATATAGGTTTAGTATATTTATTAGTGTTTATTTTTCCACTCTATTACACCGCCTAGAAATACTTTAGTTCACGCCAGACCTGTGTAGAAAGCTAATCTGTATGAAATTTTCTCTACCAATATTTTTCTGTTTCTTCCTAATTATTTTTAATAGCAGTTTAACAACAAGCCCTTCAGAGAAACTGGAGATTTTGCCCTTTCTTTTACACAACCAAGCCAATGCAATGATAATGTTCTACAATAATGGGCCTCTTTTGTAGAAAGGCAGTCATTAATTCCCGTTTTCTATCTAGGTGAATTCTGCTTATATAATTAATACTTTAGTATTCCAGTGTCAGGAGCCTGGCCTGACTGCTTAAATAAATCACATTCTTCTATTACAAACTTTAATATCACCATGTTTCTTTCCTTCATAGCATTTATATAAGTTGTGTAATTAGAATTATGCTTTTGTTTGTAAAGGATTCTTTTTTTTTTTTTTTGGTATTTCATCCAGGCTGTTGGCACTGTATATTTTTATTCACTGTTGAGTGCCTATTACAATGCCTAACAGCTAGTGACCCTCAATAACTATTTATCGGGTGGGTAATGGATGGATGGATGGACAGACAGAAAGAAAGTCAGCACAAGGTAGATAATTTTGGACTGCTGGAAGTAAAGAAGACTGTATGTGACCTGGAATTTAACCTGGGCTTTGGAGAAAGGGCAAAATGTTTAACATGTCGTCCACATGTTAAAAATATACCTCTCTTTGTTACAGCTTTTTTTTCCTAACTGCAATCGAGGAGATGCATGTTAAATTGAGTCTCACAGCTTTTTCAACACATGTGGATAAGAAGGTACTGTTATATTATGCAACACAGTTAATTAAAAGAGGAAATGAAAATCATTCTTAAATGACAAGGGTTCCACTTCTCTGCTTTCCCTTGCTACTGTATCCTTGGACTACAAAATACTTCATTAGAAAGGACTTTTACAAAACAGTAAAATTAAATAATTTCTGCAGATCTGTGTGATGCATTTGAAAGAGTAGAAGCAAAGAACTACATCTTGACTTAGAATTAAGGGACACATTTGATTATTGTTTGTTCTGCAGAGGATCTGAAAAATTAAGACACGCAGTCAGCCCTTTCACTTGGTTCACATATGAGACTCAGCTGGCACTGCCTTTCAGCGGCCTAATTCCTGACTGCATGTCCCTATCTAGTCCTTGTAGATGTCTAGTTTTCAACTTTAGACAGAACTTTCTCTTTTGATTACCATCAAGGACATTAGATAAATCTCTCAAGGATTCCTTTTTTGTGCATCTTTTCATTCCTCTTTTTTATAAATGTCCCACCTCCCATGCGCTTTTCTAGTCCTCGACCAAACTTTTGCTTTAAGATTTAATTAGCTGATCTCACAAACTCAGAAGTAATTATTGCTTTGCTCTTGCTTTTTTATCTTTTTCTTTTAAATGGAGGAGATTCTCCCTTAAATGTAACATCAAGTTTTCCCTTGCTCAGGAATTTCACAATATTCTCCTTGATCTTCTGGAACAAACAGACTGAAAATAGCTTCTAGGCCCTTGCCATGCCAGCCCAGATAGGATATTTACTTTGTCATTAGCTGTTCCTTCAAATGTGCTCTTAGCCCTCTCTCTGCAATGCAGTCGTCACAGATGTCTCCCCACTTCCTCCCCCTTCCACTCGCCCTGAATGCACCTCTTCGGTTGGTCGTGTGTCTCTCTTATCAGATAATTGAGTTAAAACTGTATATAGCCTAGACAAATTGTGCCAGATGAGACAAGATGACGGCAGAGTACATTTTAAGAAATAATGACCAGAGAGGACGTGTCTGCCCCGCTCCTCTCCTGATTGATGGCCTTCATTACTTAGCTCTGGCCACACAAGAGCCACGTGCATTAAGAAACCTGTATACTCTGCTCTCTTAGGACGATCTTTGCTTAACATTTAGAAAAATCAACATCATTTCTAGATGCAGAGAAGGCCCCGCTAAACAGAATAGAGGAAAGAAAGGCCTCAGGAAATGAGACTCAAAAGGATACTATGAAGAAGGCTTGGATTAAGAAACGAAACAAGCGAAACTTTTCAATTTTCAGCCAATAAGAAAGGCAGCACGATATATTGAAAAGTCTTGAGTTCTGATCCTGGCTAATTATGAATCACTGTGTTACTCTAGGGAAGTCAAATAAGCTTTTTGGGACTCGTTGTTTTCATCTAAAAGATGAGGAAGTCAGTCTAGATAATTTCCAAGCTATTTTCTATGTCTGAAATTCCACAGTGTTAAGATAGAAGATATCATTAACTCATAATACTGTGACAAAATAACCTGAGCAAATCTCTCATCAGAATGACTGGGTTCAAATTCTGCCTCCTTTTTTTTTTATTGACACTAAGATCTCTGGTCAGATTTAAGTTCTCGAAGTCTCAATCTTATCAGTAAAATGGGGATAACAATAGTACTAATGCAATAGAATTGTTTGGAAAGAATTCACATACAGCCTTATCACGGTGTTTGGTGCTTAGAAGCCACTCCATTACTAGGAATATAATCTGGACTACAGTCTTCTTAGAAACACCTAAGAAGGAAAATAAAATGGACATTTCTATGTATTTGCTTGATGAGTCTCCAATCTCCTAATCTGCTGTTTTAAAATATCACATTAATAGATAAAGCCTAGTTAATTATATTCTTCCTCCTAAATTCTCAATATCACAATTAATAGGTCAGTCTAGTATGGAGTGGAGGTGGGGAAGAGGGCTGGAGGCAACGGCTAAACTCTGCTTTTCATCAAGCCTCAACCTTATGCCTTTGATAGCTTCTGGGCTTCTGGGGAGCTCACCTCAGACCCCGCTAGCTGTTGTCTCTGTTATCAACAAAAAATTAGGATACACGTGGCACTGGGTGATCCAACTTCCATAATTTTCACTCTTAACTGTTCACTAAAGCTGATCTGTCCTTAAAAAAGGAAAAGCACTCCAGGACCACAGAGCTGTTGTTTCCATGGCAACAGCATAGGTCAATAGCTGCAGTCACACCTTCATCAGCCTTGATTGCATCTGGCAATTTACCATCTTCTGTGCTTCCTTTTGTTTGAGCCTCTCTCATTTGCTTAATTCTCATTTCTGTTGGGAGAATCTCAAAATGCAAAGCTACAGGAGCTGAATTTAAATTAAAAGCTATGGGAGCCTTAATAAAACACTGGAGAGCACTGCTTATTTTATAAAAACGCATGGACACATGCTTGTTAGAATCAAGTCCTAAATCCTGAACCTCAGAATCTCGCTTCCCTTATTCTGTTGCAGCTGGGAGATTATATATTTGTAATAGCCTATGGTTTTTGGAAAAAAATCAATGTCATTTCTGCCCTCTAAGACCCTATTTTGATATCATGACCCAAGACCCTATTCTGATATCCGTTTTGTTAGGATCAAGTTCAAATTCCTCAGCTTGTCTTACAAAGCTTGGCATCAGCTGACCTTTGCTTATAGGTATCACCTTGCTCCTGCCCTTCTCCTCTAACAGACTACACTTCAGGGGTATTTATGTTCTTTTACTTCTTGAACACCTCCTGTACTCTGGGGCCTTACACATGCTATCTCCTGTTTTCGGACCATCATTCCCTCAGCTTCCTTGCCTGGTTATCTCGTAATTGTCCTCCAGGTCTCGGTTTAGGACTCACTTTCCACAGGAAACCTTTCTTAACCCCAAGCCTGGTGAGTCTTGCATTATACCACGTGCTTCCCTATCATACCATATATCAATACATTCTAATAGCCTGCAGAAATATCAGAACTCCTTAAAACTGTGTGAGCTCGTCAAATGCAGAGGCAGGGTCTGTCTCTATTCCCCCCATCCACCAACCCCACTGCTGAATTTCCAGTCCTCTTTCAGTGTTTGCTACACCACAGTTCAGTTCAGTCTCTCAGTCATGTCCAACTCTTTGTGACCCCATGAATTGCAGCATGCCAGGCCTCCCTGTCCATCACCAACTCCAGAGTTCACTCAAACTCATGTCCATCGAGTCGGTGATGCCATTCAGCCGTCTCATCCTCGGTCGTCCCCTTCTCCTCCTGCCCCAATCCCTCCCAGCATTAGAGTCTTTTCCAATAAGTTAACTCTTCGCATGAGGTGGCCAAAGTACTGGAGTTTCAGGCACTTCACAAATACTTGTTACATGACTGAAATCACTTTATCTTACAAGGTCATTAAAGCCTTTTGTTATAAATGTCATGACTTTGGTGTTCTGCAACTTCCTGTCTATCCAACTGTAAGAATCTACCAGAAGGTGCTCCTATTCAAGATATATTTGCAGTTTTCCTATCCTTCACAGGGATATCAGTAGATAGCCATTCATTCAAAGTGGACAAATCCTAAAATCCCTGGTCTGTGGTATGTGTTTTTTTTTTTTTTTTTTCATGATTTAGTCCCTTAATCACTGCTTTTTAGGTCCAGCTCAATGCAGTTAATCCTAAAAACACTTAAAAATAATAATAAAAAATGCTAAAGTAAATGAAGTAAGCAGCTCTTTCCCAAGGTGGCACTAGTGGTAAAGAACCTGACTGCCAATGCAGGAGACTTAAAAGGGATGTGGGTTTGATCCCTGGGTTGGGAAGATCCCCTGGAGGAGGGCATGGCAATCCGCTCCAGCATTCTTTCCTGAAGAATTCCACGGACAGAGGAACCTGGTGGGCTACAGTCCATGGGATCCCAAAGAATTGGACACGACTGAAGCAACTTAGCACTGAGCCATACACCTATAGCCATCAGACAATTCTACTAGCCTGATGCCTGGCAAGCCCTGGACCCTGTTTTGCTACTATAACACAGTGTTACATTTCAGAGCTCGTCACTCAGCACAGGAAAGACATATTGTTTTCTAAATGTGCAACCACCTGAGTTTAGTGATGGGGGATCACAGGGACAAACTTTGTTTGAGCCAGGCACTGATGTTCAAGAGGCAGCTGCTCAATACATGGTATACTGACACCATGATATTTTGAGGCTGATGTTTTTGACACTGGGACATTCTGAACTGCCAACTTTTGAAATTATTAGCAAACAACCTGTGCAATGGATACCATCCCTGTATCTCTGAGCCTTCTCTCATCCCATCATTAATTCCATTTCTATTTCTGACACCCAAAGCTTGACTCCTCACCATCAGCTTGGCCCATGTTAAATTTCAGATATCTGAAGGATACTGCCCAGAAATAAGCATTAGATGGTGAGCTATGTGAATCAAATGCTTCCAAAGGACACTGGGGCAGGAGAGGTCAGGCATAAATGTCTAGGTTACCTGGGGAAGGAGTGTGAGGAGGAATGGGGAGGCAAGGAAAGCCTCATGGAGAACCACTGTCCTGCAAGGGCATAAAACAGGAAAGGAGCTTTCAAAAGAGCTAGGAAGGGGAGACAGGGAGCATGCTGCAAGGGATAACACAATGGAAGCCCTGAAAGGGAGTGACTGACTTACCGCTCCTCGAATTATAAAATTCCAGCTGGTGACTGTGGCTGAGAATAGCAGTCAAAAATGTGGAAAGACGGTCCAGTGGTAGTCCCTTCTTTTCCCTTTCCTCCGTAGAGCTCAAAAGCCCAGTCTCCCCCCTGGCTCAAGGGCCCCTCTGCTCCACCCCTTCTACCTGGGTGGCACCACCTGGCCCAGATAGCTGCCATCACAGGGACCAAGCTCACCTGTACTGAAATGGCAAAGCAGTCTCATGGCACTGAATTTATATTAAAATCTGGTTTAGTATATCCTAATGATTTGGTTAGCAAGCATAATTGAGTACAGTACTGATGCCCAAGCAGAGAGTAAGACAGAAGATGTTTCTGCCCTCACAAAGCTTACATTCTAGGTAAAGGGAACAGATTATAAACATACACATAAACACTTGTCAGACAGTGATAAGTGCTAAAAGGCAACTAAGATAAAGGGTCTGAGATCCATGGTAGGGGGGCCATTTCAGATTGCAGGGGGTGGGGGGTCAGCTCTGAGTAGGCATCTTTTGATCAGAGTTAAATGAAGTGGGGAGCTCACAGTGTGAATAGCTTAAGGAAGAGCATTCAGAGCTGAGAAAGTAATGTCTCTAAGTTTGGAGGGCTGGCCAGAAGGCTGGTGACCGCAGAAGCACACTTCCACACCAAGGGCGTGTGCAAGTAGCAGTGTGTCTGTTGCTGTTCACTCAGTCACGTCTGACTCTTTTTCAACCCCGTGGACTGTAGCCTGCCAGGCTCCTCCGTCCATGAGATTTCCCCGACAAGAATACTGGCGTGGGTTACCCTTTTCTTCTCCAGGTGACCTTCCTGACCCAGGGATCAAACCTGGGTCCCCTGTGTTCGCAGGCAGATTCTTTACCATCGAGCCACCAGGGAAGCTCACCAGGGTGTTTCCTAGCGGCCAATTGTTACCTACCTTCAACAAGGTTAGAAAGGCAGTAACGGCAGACGACTTCTTCCTTTTTTTCATATCTACTTACCTTACTAGGAATTCTTGTGTGGGGTGTGAGGAGGGGGCTTTGAGGAGGACGACAGAGGAAGTCAAGGGAACCATCATTCAACTTCTCTTTTTACCATACTCTCCATTCTCTGTCCCCTCTTCTATCTCCTATTCTTGCTTCTCTCTCTCCGTCTCTCATTCCCTCCTGCTTCACTTCTCCTCCTCCTCTTCCCTCTTCCCCACCCGCTCTTTCACATTTCTTTCTCCTATCTGCATTCTTTCTTGCAATATTTCTCTGCCTTCTTAAAATCTAAAAAGTGAAAATTGTCCTTGAGAGACAGAAAACAAAGTTAGTCTAAGTCAAATTGACAGCAGCAGTTTGCACCTGAGTTATATTATTAGCAAAAGTAACCACAAGTACCACAAGAGGGAAAGAGGAAGAGTGTTGGGGGTGTGGGAAGAATGCACAGTAGCACCAAACATAATGACTGCCGCTTTATTGTGAAATGCGGCAAGTTCACACCCTGGGACCGGTAGGCCATCTCTGTTGGACCTCACAGCTAACGCCTGCCAACCATGAGCACTTGGCTCCTTGACCTTGCGCTCAGCCTGCAACTTGCAACATTTCACTTCGGTCTGACTTACACTTCATCATAACGGTAATATAGCGGTGATATACTTCAACCCACTATTGATCGCCACAGAAAACAGGCCCTTGCTTAGCTCATTGAAAAACCTTGCTTTATTACCTTCTGTTTACTGTTCAGATCAAACTCTTAGAGCAGCTTCTCCGGTACCCTTCTGTGGCTGGTCACTTTGATGGTGAGACTCGTCCCCTTACCTAATACCATCTAGCTGTTCTGGATCAACTCCCTTGCTCATTCCAGCCTGATTCCCAGGATCCTACCAGGACAGAGATACTCTCTGGCGGTGTTTCTGTCAGGTTATTTTCAGCTACTATGACGGAGTAGTAGGTAGGCATGGATATAGATTATTCTAGCAAGAACTTCCTGTTTGAGACTTCAAAATGACCATCTGCTCCAGGACCAACAGAAATCCTCAAGATCAACACAAATCCTGTTCTCCTCTGGAAAGTGTCTAGGAGCCATTTCAAACCTTGCCATGATTTTTTGCCATGAAAACCTTTACAGATTTTCATCAGGGAGTAGTTAGTGAATGATAATCTTCCACTTCCATTTTGAGCCTTCCCAATTATTTCTCAACCCCGCAGCTCTTTAAAAAATGTAATGTTATGTCACTCGTCTGCTTAAAACTGTTTGTTAGATTCCATTTGCCACCATATTAGAGCCTGAGCCACTTAGCAAGACTGACGAGAATTTGCATTGTCTGCTGTTTCCTCCTTTGCTGACTTACCAGGTGTCACTTCAGTCCTCCCTAAGCTCCAGGCACCATGGCTATCCTTAAGTTCCCAGAGCGCCATAGCTTCCGTCATGCCTCAGAGTCTTTCCACATGCTGGTCCCATCCTTGTCACACCACATCTACACGGAGAGCCCCTTTTACCCTCAGGTCTCAGTTTAAGTGTCCCTTTAGACAGGCCTCTTTTGGTAATCTGATTAAAATTCGAATCCTTTTCCCTACCAAATGCCATTGTTCTCAAACACAGAATGCTTTTTTCCTTCAGAACACCTACTGTATCATTTTTAGTTGTATCACTCAGGGTCCACTTTGGGAAACAGAAACCATACCAGTTTGTTTTAAAATGGAGAACTGAATAGACAACATTAATTAAAAAACAACCACAGAAGTACTGATAGACTGAAAACACAGAAAGATGCCATTGATGTACCAGAGAGATAGTGAGTGCAGGAAATAGCCACCATACCTAGGACTGGGGATCATCAGAAACTTGGAGGGGGACTGGGACCTGGAGCTGTAGGTGCCGTTTGTTTCCTGCTGGTCCCTCGGGAGCTTGGAGGAGGGCTGCAGGAGCTGGTTCTCAGATACTAAGGGAAGGGTGCTGCTTGGCTGCTGCTGGCATCTCTGACAAGGTGCAAAGAAGTTGCTTTTACTAAAGAGTGCTGGAAGAAACTGGAAACTGCGAACCACCAGTGATGCTGGAGTAACTTAAATGAAAATAGTACCTCTCAGGACAACAGGGAGAACAAGAAGGGGCAGGCCCCCTTTACTTCCTGTTTATTACCTACCAGCCTTCCCCTGTTGAGAGATCCTAATGTGGATACACCTGGCAAAGGAAAAAGGTAGTTTGCGGAGTTCAGCCTGAGCAATTGAGAGCAGCATATCCAACGGTGGGTTTAAGAAGTATCATAGCTTAATAAAGAGCATAGTAGTTGTTGATTGTCTTTTCTTTCATACTAGGCAGTGTGTGCTCAGGACCCATGTCTTTCTTTTCACTGTTTCACCCCGTCCATGTGTACAGCACACTAAGAAGTAAATAGAAGGTATTCAATAAATATTCCTTGGATGGATGGATTTATTAGATTGTTTTCAAAAGTACTTAGTGAAGAGTACAGTTCAATTCTTGTCAACTGAACAATACTGAGTGCCTCATATGGCAGTCTATAGACATTGGGGTTAAAATATGAATATGAGGCGGTTCCTTACTATTTAGTATGGGATTTAGGACATTTTCATACGACACTAAATAATAAAATGCCATTGCAAACACTCATATGTTTAAATGCCCAAAGAACTGAACAGGCAGCAAAATCTAGAGGACACCAGGAAAGAAAAATGGTATACGTGGGTTTGGAATGATTCAAAGACTCAGAAGGAAGAAGTTATGGTCCAAGGCAGGCTTAAGAGGGAGCAGACAAGGAAAGCTGAGGAGGAGAGATGGGTTTGGCAGGTTTTGATGAACACAGAGAAGTGAGAGATTAGCATAAATCACTGGAAAAGTGAGTTTGAACTGTGTAAAATTCTGGAGTTAGAATTCTGAGTAGTATGTCTTTTGCAAAGAGGAGACAGTAAGAGGTTTTATGCAGAGGAGTGATGTGGCCACTGGGAATGTTTTCTGAAGATGAATCTGGCAGCGTCTCAAGGATTCTGCAGTTATGTGGCATCACTGAGTATGTAGGAACTCAAGCCAGAAAGACTAGTGAGCAGACGGTGACAATCCCGAGCCAGAAAAGTGGTCCAGATAGAAAAGGATAGCAAGTAATGCTCAGAAGGAAGAATCAATGAAACACAATTCAGAATTAATCCAAGAAGGATGGCGAGGATATCTAGAATTAATCCACAGTGATATACATAGGATTCAGAAGGGTGGCAATAAAGGAGATCATCAAGTTTCAACAGAAGAATTTGATGGTATCAGTTCAATAAAGCCTCAGAGAATATTTACCCTCCAATAACTAAATACACATTTTGCAAAATTAATATGAATCTGGAAGAATATATATGTCTTCCTCTTGAGGGGCTTCAGAAGTACTAGGCTTCTTGAAGTTATAATAGTCACACGGTGTCTCGTTTCCGTAGATATGCTCCTCAGGATTGGTCTGCCAAGTATTTTCATACAGTTTCTTGTCCGTTTCTCCTTCAGCTTTGGGAGGACGCACTTTCACATTTTCATAGTTGTCGTGGATGTTAGTGTCCTTCCCAGCAGAATGGCGGTCTTGAGTTGGAACTGAGATTTTATGCCTTGGGCTGATAAACTGGGGACTCAAGAAGAATGTTTTAGTACAGTCTTTTCTCCTGCTTCTCCTCCTCTGCAAAAACTTTGGTAAGGTAAATTGCATGGTATTCTGGTGTTTCCACTGCCAAACACACCCGATTCCACAGATCACCAACAGTAAAAGAAGGGAAATTCCTATAGACACGGCCACTGAAGTATTTCCACAGATTCTCAGCATCTCTGCACAAACAATGTCGTTTGTTACTATGGTGAAGCCCTTAATGAATTCACAGGTACAAGCCACTGTAATTTCTCATAAAGTGTTGTTTGAAAGTAATTTCTGAAGCTTGTTTTGGCATTTCAGATATGAAAGGACATTATATGGCAAGATCTTGGTGTCAGAGGAGAGACTGAGTAACCTTGATTTCGGAAGCTGGCTCTCGTTGTATCTGATGATTACACAATTGTTATTGTATAATTGTACTGTGTCAGAAGGGATTTTATCCAACTCCGCTTCCTTTGCTATCAATGAATCACAAAATAAAGCACAAATGAGTGGAAAATAATAACAGAGTAGAAAACTCAAGAAAGGGAAGTTTGAACGATCTGCCATCCAGCTGCCTGCTATAAATTAAAAACATTTTAATTGCATATTTAATACAAACATAATAAAAAATACCTGCTAATTTCTATCAGTACATTAAGCATTGGCATTTAGTAAACTCTTCCTTCAAGACAGAATATAGTACTGCGCTAGCTGCAGCACTAGGTTTTTGCTTTAATATAGAAGGCAGTACTAGCTGTTGTATTCAGTGAGTTTTTATTTTAACATAGAATACAGTCCTCACTGGTGTGAGGGGGTGGGAGAGTTAAAAAGACATGTCTGCTGAAGTCTGAGTGGTTTTATCACTTAGATTTCAACATTGTTTTTGACAATAAGTCTAATCGTCTTCAAGAGAAAGATAATGCTTCGAACACAACAGGAGGCAAGGGAGAAGAGTACAGATGGACAATCATTTCTATCCCCTATCACCTCCTCTGTGAAGCCTCGCCTGCCCCTCTTTCTAGTGGTCGGAGACCATGTCTATTTCTTAATCACACCTTTCTTTCTATTCCCATATTAAAGACTTAGTTCTCTATTATAGGGGCTTCCCTTGTGGCTCAGCTGGTAAAGAATCCGCCTGCAATGTGGAAGACCTGGGTTCAATCCCTGGGTTGGGAAGATCCCCTGGAGAAGGGAAAGGTTACCCACTCCAGTATTCTGGCCTGGAGAATTCCATGGACTACATAGTCCATGGGGTTGCAAAGAGTCAGATGTGACTAAGCGACTTTCACTTTCTCTATTATAGCATGACAACTTAAATTACACAAAATTGTGTCTTTCTGTCTGGTTATATGGTGGAGAGAGATCAGGTCTTTTCCTCTGTATATCCCTAGAGAATATGTTTAGCACCTAGCACAGAAAAGACACTCAGTCAATATTTATTGAATAAATGATTAAATAAACATAGGACTCAAAATCTAAGCATCTGTTTAAGCTGATAGTTTAAAATGCAAGACATGTCTTGTAAAGGGTACAGTGTGTACTTAAGAAAAGAGTCCTTTGATGTAAAAACAAAATACCTGTAACCAAAATATTTAAAACAGAATTTGAGTCTTCCTATCACTAGTCTAATCACAACTTCCAGCAAAAAAATTTCATTTAATTAAGATAATTTTATAGTTTTACCTGTTGATGCTTTAAAATGGCAGAGGGGAGAGAAACTGGAAGTATTCAACTACTCTGAATGTTCTACTATGATTCATTTTATGAACAAAACATTACTGCTGTATGTTTTTAGACTAGACACATCCAACATTGTTTTCATCATTGTTGTTTTCTTCCAGTTTTATTGAGATATATAATTGATATACCACACTGTATCAGTTTAAGTTATACAAATGGTGATACGATATTTGCATGTACCGTGAACTATTTACCACACTAAATTTTGTTAACATCCATCAGCTCAGTTAAATATTTTTTTTTCTTATGATGAGAACCTTAATGATCTACTCTTTTAGCAACTTTCAAATAGATACTACAGCATTGATAACTATAGTCATTCAATTCCCCAGTGCTTATGAGATGATGGTCATCAGCTGAATGTCCATTAGTAGTATTTAGTTACTTGGGGTCAGCTTTTAAACACTGTTACATGGATTATCTCATTTAACCCTACCATGCACAGCTGTCATGGGAAGTAGATACTTCCTTATCCTCATTTTATACATGAGAAACAAGAGGATAGTTAAGTAACTTCTTTAATGACTAAGAAGTGATTAAATCTGGATTCAAGTAAAGTTTTCCCCTAAATATTATTCCTACCCAGACTTCTATAAATGTCTGTCAAGCACATCATCCATCACTAAATTTTTATAGATGATTAGCTCTGAGGTTCTTGGGGTTTGGAATCGTATCTTATTTATCTTTATATTACCAGCAGCAGTACTAGACACAGAATAGCTGGTTTGTTAAATACTTGCTAGTGAATACAGCAACCTGCATTAGGATAAAAACAGTAGTGATAGACAAGAAAAAAAGAAACCCTGAAATTGTGCCCTGCTCTCAGTGAGTACTCACATACAACAGTGAACATTTCTAAACTTGTTCAAGGTTAGAATACATCAAATGTGCAAATTTTCAATCCGGCATTTCACATAAAATACTAAAATATGAGATGCAGCTGATTTATAACATTTCTTTGATAAAAAGTATAGGGACAAACACCCCAGACTGCAACATCCTTTAATCTCTTTCGAACTTTTGCAGGTTCCTCCTTTCTAAGGCCAGACACAGTGCTATGTGTTCAAGGTTTGGCAAGCGACTTCAACCATTAGGATCCCACTTCCTTTCTGCAACAGCTGAGAACTGACCACATGTAAGATATTTTATGGTATAGATAGTAACTCATTTAAGTAAATGTTTGCCAGCATATTGGAACTAAATTTCAAATATTGATTGAAACTAACCAGCTTTTTAAAAAGTGCTATGATTGCAACAGAAGCAGGAAGGCTTACCTAATGCCCTCAGAGGATAAGGTAATATATCGCTCTCTGGATTTCCAACAGGAGAATTTACTTTTAACCATCTATGTCGTTCTGTGTTGAGTAGACATTTGAGTGCATTCCCCAAATTAAACCTGTTTATCAAAGACGTGTTTACTGAGATAAAGACAAGGAGATATCTTACAGGAAAATAAATGTATCTGTTCCTTTTCTTCAAAATAATAGGAAAAAAGCCCTGTAAGACAAAAACAAAGACCTACTAGAATGGGAAGGTGAAGGTGAAGTGAAGTCGCTCAGTCGTGTCCGACTCTTTGCGACCCCGTGGACTATAGCCTACCAGGCTTCTCCGTCCATGGTCCTTGGGATTCTCCATGCAAGAATACTGGAGTGGACTAGAATGGGAGCCATGTTAAGTAAGAGTCCTTCAAAGGTAACTTGTAAGTTTCACTTTGCCCAGTTTGAAAGAAGACTTTCAGTTTTGGAAGACAATTCCAACAGGTATACCCAACCATTATTCATTTGTCTTAAAATCACAAATTGTTGACAAAGTTCTGAAATTTTAGTCAGATATTGCCCTTCTGTTTGAAAACAAGGCAACAGTAAAGCATACCCTTGTGCTTGTGAGCCTCTCCCCTAGTAAGGAAACATTGACCTCACAGGCTGTAAACTGGTTTTTCAACATATGGCCACCTAATGCTACACACACTGTGTTTGATAAGATAAAAAGCCATGCCTATTTAAAATGAACTATTACTTTATAGTTTTCATTACCCACATACCTTAAAGCAGGTTCTTACCTTGAGAGTTGTATGCCAAGCTTTCTTTTGTCCTTTTGGCTATGCTTCAAACCCGCTTCGGTTTAGAACTGGTTCCTCTTTTCACGTAGGTCAGTTACTTCCTTCTTTACCCCTCCTTTCAGATGATTTCATACTTGCAAAGTTTCCTGGCTCGAGAGGAAGTTCTTATCATATACATAAGAATTGAGATAAATTGTATGAGTTTTTGAATAAGGAAGCCCAGCCCTTCATCTTTACCTAGTAGTAATTCTCCAACTGTATCAGAAACGGATGCATGAAGCCTAGGTGGTTTTTCATTTGGACGACATTTGCAGTCTTCACTTTATTTATTATTCTTTTTTAAACAGCAGAAATGTATTCTCTCCCATTGTGGAGGCCAGGAGTCCAAATTCAAGGGGGGGGCAGGGTGGTTCTTCCGGACGCTCCAGGGGAGAATCCATCCAGGCCTCTGTCCTGGCTTTGGGTGCTCCCTGGTGTTCCTTGCTGTGTAGACACAGCACCGCCATCTCTGCTCTGTTGTCTCATGGCTTCTCTGCTTGTATTTTCCTTCTGTGTACCTTTTATAAGATCACTGTCCTTAGATGCAGGACCACCCAGATAATCCAGGATGATCTTTTCTCTGACCTTTCATTTGCTTAAACCTGCAAAGATCCTACTTCTAAATACGGTCCTGTTCACAGCCTCCAGGAATTAGGATTTAGATGGCTTTTGGTGGGGCAGGCAGGGCACGGTGGGAATCACTATTCAACCCATTAAAATACCTAAAAAGTTGTGCATTTTACCTTTTAATATTTATAACTTTTTGAAAGTTTTATACTGTATGTAATCTCAAGGCAGTCCTCACTTGAGAATCAGCATTCTGATTGTCTTTTTTTTTAACTTGCATTTTAAAATTTTTACAAAGAAATATTTTAAAATATGGTAATACACAGGTCTTGTTGATTAATCTGCTTGTATACTATCACAGTCCTTGCTCCCAATACTATCTCCCAGTGCCCCAGGTTACATCAATACTTGTCAAACCAGTCTCACAATTTCAGTTCAGAACATGCTAATATTCTTTTAAACTATTAAGACAGGATTTCCTGAAGTATATTCTGAAGTGCACTGCTTCTGGGATCTTCTAGAGGTGTTTCACCAAGTAAATTTGGGAAAGACTGCTCACCTGGAGTCTCACAACCACCTCAGCATCCTGAAGACTGTGAACAGTCTTACAGTAAGCAAACAAAACCAACCAAATATGAGGGGAAAACTGCTTAACTTTCTTTAATTATAGTAGCCAACATTCCCTGAGCACTTACTATGTATTCTAAACCTTCATACTCTACTCAGTAAATCCTGGAAACAACTTGATGGGAGAGGACTGTATTTGTCCTCTCTTACAGAGGAGGGAATGAAGGCAGAGTGGGGGCTAATCACTCCCTCTGTGCGGGCTGGCAATCTACCTCCAGCACCTGTGTGCTAACGCCAGGATTCGAGCTGTCTCGCTAGGCCGAAACACAAGTTTTCATCACATAACACTTATTTAACAGCACCTCTCAGAGGAAAACTCTTTGGAATATCAATATGGGAAATGCTGAGTTAGACAGACATGATGATAAAGTAATGGAAATTTTGCCTTTTAAGTGGTTCAGTTCAGTTCAGTTCATTTCAGTTGCTCAGTCATGTCCGACTCTTTGTGACCCCATGAATCGCAGCATGCCAGGCCTCCCTGTCCATCACCAACTCCTGGAGTTCACTCAGACTCACGGCCATCGAGTCAGTGATGCCATCCCCCATCTCATCCTCGGTCGTCCCCTTCTCCTGTCCCCAATCCCTCCCAGCATCAGAGGCTTTTCCAATGAGTCAACTCTTCGCATGAGGTGGCCAAAGTACTGGAGCTTCAGCTTTAGCATCATTCCTTCCAAAGAAATCCCAAGGTTGATCTCCTTTAGAACAGACTGGTTGGATCTCCTTGCAGTCCAAGGACTCTCAAGAGTCTTCTCCAGTACCACAGTTCAAAAGCATCAATTCTTCGGCTCTCAGCCTTCTTCACAGTCCAACTCTCACATCCATACGTGACCAAAGGAAAAACCATAGCCTTGACTAGACGGACCTTAGTCAGCAAAGTAATGTCTCTGCTTTTGAATATACTATCTAGGTTGGTCATAACTTTTCTTCCAAGGAGTAAGCGTCTTTTAATTTCATGGCTGCAATCACCATCTGCAGTGATTTTGGAGCCCAGAAAAATAAAGTCTGACAGTGTTTCCACTGTTTCCCCACCTATTGCCCATGGAGTGATGGGACCAGATGCCATGTTCTTAGTTTTCTGAATGTTGAGCTTTAAGCCAACTTTTTCACTCTCCTCTTTCACTTTCATCAAGAGGCTTTTTAGTTTCTCTTCACTTTCTGCCATAAAGGTGGTGTCATCTGCATATCTGAGGTTATCGAAATTTCTCCCAGCAATCTTGATTCCAGCTTGTGTTTCTTCCAGTCCAGCATTTCTCATGATGTACTCTGCATAGAAGTTAAATAAGCAGGGTGACAATATACAGGCTTGACGTACTCTTTTTCCTATTTGGAACCATTCTGTTGTTCCATGTCCGGTTCTAACTGTTGCTTCCTGGCCTACATACAGATTTCTCAAGAGGCAGGTCAGGTGGTCTGGTATTCCCATCTCTCTCAGAATTTTCCAGTTTATTGTGATCCACATGGTCAAAGGCTTTAGCATAGTCAATAAAGCAGAAATAGATGTTTTTCTGGAACTCTCCTGCTTTTTCCATGATCCAGCAGATGTTGCCAAGTGGATTTCTGGTTCCTCTGCTTTTTCTAAAGCCAGCTTGAACATCAGGGAGTTCACGGTTCACGTATTGCTGAAGCCTGGCTTGGAGAATTTTGAGCATTCCTTTACTAGCATGTGAGATGAGTGCAATTGTGCGGTAGTTTGAGCATTCTTTAGCATTGCCTTTCTTTGGGATTGGAATGAAAACGGACCTTGTCCAGTCCTGTGGCCACTGCTGAGTTTTCCAAATTTGCTGACATATTGAGTGCAGCACTTTCACAGTATCATCTTTCAGGATTTGAAACAGCTCAACTGGAATTCCATCACCTCCACTAGCTTTGTTCGTAGTGATGCTTTCTAAGGCCCACTTGACTTCACATTCCAGGATGTCTGGCTCTAGATGAGTGATCACACCATCATGATTATCTGGGTCGTGAAGATCTTTTTTGTACAGTTCTTCCATGTATTCTTCCCACCTCTTCTTAATATCTTCTGCTACTGGAACTTTTTCAAGCACAGAGGATAAACTTTGTGTAAAGTGGTTTAAAAGATTTAGTTACTGAAATACCAATCGGACATTTGAAGAACAAGATGGTCAGTATTCACTGGACATTGACATTGTGCCAGGCATTATGCTAAGCAATGTGGGTGCAATAGGGAACACACTCCCTTGCAGCACCTAAAACCTAGTGAAAAGGCTTATCTGCAGATCTCTTCAGATCAAGACAATAGGAGCTAAGAGAGACACTGCTACACACAAGCAGTGGGGACAAGGAAAAGAGACATCCAGCTCAAAACTGCCAGGGAAAGGAAGCATGAGCAAGGCCTCACAGGACGTGAAGGACATAATCAAAGATGGAACAGCAGCGTTCTAGGCAATGATCCCAGAGTGCAGGAGGTACAAAGCTGTGATGCTTTAAATGTCAGTTCAGTCTTTAGGCCCACCAGTATGTTACCTTTAGCCGCCCTTCCATGTAATAATACAAACAGAAACACACACACACGTGCACACAATCTGCAAGTAATGTAACAGATAATCGCAGTCTACTCTAGAACTCAGGACAACTGGATATCCATCTAGATTTCATCTTTTGAACTTATGGAAAGTTGCTTCACCATTTATCACTTTAGGTTTTTGAAAGATAAAAAAAATGAAGGGATACTGCCTGGCTTTTCCTCCGGAGAGGATTTTTAATTTTAAGTAATAGATATAACCATTCTTTGAATCTATAAAAAAGATGCTGTATACATATTTTGTCAAAATAGAATTATTGTAGAATCATTTGTATGAATCAGATATTATGTCTTGAGTTCTGTTTTCCTACTTTCCTATCTTTTGCCTAGCAGGATGTGTTTTATTCTCTCCTTACATTTCCCTTTGTAGATGTGGTTGGGTGCATTCAGGGTGGTATGTCTGTAGACAACAGTTCCCTTTTTAATCATAGTGGTTATGGTTAGGTTTTCTTTTCCTGCTTTTCTTTCTATCATGTGGTTTGGGTGGCAGAGGGCCTGGCACGTACTTTGTTCTCTAGTGTAACATGGACGAAATAGTTTATCCAAATACATTTTCTTTTATTACTTGATGATTAACAACCAATAAACTGTGATTTAAATTCCTAGCCATTTCCTTTGTTTAGTTAATATCTACTAATTTAAACATGTGCTTTTTCAGGTGCTTAAACTGAGTAGTATCAGTGACGATAGACATGGACAAATGTTTGTGTATGTGGATTTTCTTTGAAGCCATGCTTGACTAAAAGACATTTTCCTGGACATTCTTTGTAAGGAGGCCTTGAGCTCCATGCTACTGGCTAAAGGCATTATGGAAACATACATTTTAGCATAAGGCATTATGTTGCATGGAAAAGGTAATAATACACTTATTAGCTAGCAAATTCATTAATACTGATTGATTTATGGGATTAGCCACAAAGCAACTAGAACTTTAATGAAATGAGTCTACTCATAAAGTTTCACTGTGGGGAACAAGGCATTAAGAAAACTTGAAAATGAGGAAATGGAGCGGTTGAAGGTACGGAGAGAAGGCATGAATAAGAGGAAGTCAAAATAGAACCACTGTTGCTTTCGCTATGCTTAGGGTCACAAAGGTCCGGCTAGTCAAGGCTATGGTTTTTTCTGTGGTCATCTACGGATGTGAGAGTTGGACTGTGAAGAAAGCTGAGTGCTGAAGAATTGATGCTTTTGAACTGGGGTGTTGGAGAAGACTCTTGAGAGTCCCTTGGACTGCAAGGAGATCCAACCAGTTCATCCAAAAGGAAATCAGTCCTGGGTGTTTATTGGAAGGACTGATGCTGAAGCTGAAACTCCAATACTTTGGTCACTTGATGTGAAGAACCAACTCATTGGAAAGGACCCTGATGCTGGGAAAGATTGAAGGCAGGAGGAGGAGGGGACAACAGAGGATAAGATTGTTGGATGGCATCACCGACTCAATGGACATGAGTTTGAACAATCTCTGGGTGATGGTGAAGGACAAGGAAGCCTGGCGTGCTGTGATTCATGGGGTCGCAAAGAGTCGGACATGACTGAGTGACTGAACTGAACTGAGTGTCAATCCTGTTAGCAGCAGGCAAACCTAAATTATTGAATACAGAATTTTGAGAGGGGTGGGAATGGACTTTCTGAAAGGGATCTGAGATATCATTTAGTTGAGGAATTCATTCCCAAACCTGAAAGTCTATCAAGATCACTTATTCAGCTTTTAAAAAATTACACATTCCTAGGACCTTAGGAATTCTGCCTCATTACTCTGGGATGGGGCCCAGGGATCTTCATTCTAAAAGTTAAGAAAAATATAAAGGAATTTCTGAGTTAGAGGAATAAGGGATTGCACAGACTGTGGGGGGAAGAATTTTTACTTTTGATTTTACAGCCTTTTATACTACTTGATCTTGTACCACTTTCATAACAAAAAGGAACACTGAGATGTCCTTAGATGGTTTTGATTTGTGGCCACGTTTGGGAACCATTGATACAATTGAACCCTCTGAGGGTCAGAGAAGTGATGTGATTTACTCCAAACCCTTCAGCCAAGAAAGTAGAAATCTAGCCCAGATATAAAAAGTCTCTTGAATTTGACCCAGTAATTTTCCGCTATGCCACACTATTTTCATGAGGAATAGGAAAAGGACAGTCCCTAGATGTCCCCTTCAAGAGTATTTTTTTTTCCTCCTTATAGTGTCAGAATATATATGACAGAAAGTTAGAGATAACAAAATGAGACAACAAAATCCATCAGGGATGCAAAAAGTAGCAAGCCATGAAGGATGTTACTCTACTGGTGGACCATTTTTAGCTACGACATCTGCTTGTCAGGACCAAAGAGACATACATTGTTCTGATTCCTTAAAAAATCTAGAAAGGTTAGATGACGGTCAAAGGCTAAAAAAGAAGACACTGAAGGAAAAAGTAAAAGGACCTAGGAACTGTACTCCTACATAAATACTCAACAGAAATGAAGGCCATTTCTGATGATGACTGCTTTCTCCATAATACCCCAAATCTCTAGAAATATTCCAAATGTCCATCAACAGTACAGTGGGTAAATGGAGCATACTAGATCCACACAATGGAGTGGATTTAGTACACAACAATAAGAACAACCAAGTTACTGATATGCACAAAAACATGGGCGAATCTCACAAACTTAATAAAGAATTAAAGAAGCTATGCACAAAACATGAGTGCATGTTGTGGGATTCCACTCATAAGATCGTGGAAAGCTTTCCACAAACATTTGATGGTAAAAGTTGAAAGAGTGATGATTACTATAGACTGGGAGGTACATAAGGGAGCCCTCTCAGATGCTAGAAAATGTGCTCTATCTTAATCTTTGTGGTGGCCACAAAGACATATCTATATGTAACCATTTATCAAGCTATCTATTTCAGATTTATGCACACTGTGTTATTGTGTCTTAATTACAAAAAGGAAACTTGAGATGAATAGTAAGTCAGTAAAAGTCATGAAAAATTGAGATAACTATATATGATTTTTATTTATTCAGATTTTTATTCATTCATCTTCTTTGGTAAACTAGTCTACTAATTTGAGGGAGAAACTTGCTAAATTATAGGTAGACTTTGAGCTGGAATAATTATAAGTTTAGCTGGAGCTTCCTGAGCCTGGAGGTTGGTAAAAACTGGTGGTAAGAAGGATAGAAGTTATTAATGAAACTTGAGCCTCCACCTACTCAAAGCAGGGAATTTCTACTTTCTGGGTTTATGTATATGGTCTTTCATTGGCACACCTTGACTTACTTAAGGGATGTGTTACTGAGAAATTATATTCAATCTAAAATCACAGGTATATACTACAATATTGTAAAGTAATTAGCCTCCAATTAAAATAAATAAATTAATTTAAAATTCAAAAAAAGATAAAAAAATAAAATCACAGGTATAAAGCAATTTTACCTAAAAGGAATAATGCTGGGATCTTGGGCAAGTAATGCAGCTTCTCCATCTTGCTTTCTTCATCCACAGA
Organism: Capra hircus; assembly: GCF_001704415.2. Lineage (NCBI taxonomy): Eukaryota > Metazoa > Chordata > Mammalia > Artiodactyla > Bovidae > Capra > Capra hircus. The sequence continues at coordinate 20,873,029 of NC_030827.1, forward strand.
CAACAATGGATTCAGTAATCCCTAAGAGTCCTTCAAATTCTACTAATTACAAATGAACAGTATAAAAATGGCCATCACATTCAGAAGAGAGTATTTCAAAGTGGTTCTCATGATTGGTATATACTTCCTTTTACTCCAACTCCCTTTTTTCATCATAAGTCTTTCCTAATTGCTAACACATATCAGATAACAAGACCTGAAGCTTGCTTCAACTTCACTTGAACAACACTTCTTCCCCTTGCCCCACTGTTTGCCCTATTTAATTCCTTCAGATTAAAATAAATAGACATTGGGAAAGCTGAAAAAAACTGAAAACATTTTACTTCATGAACAAAATTGAAAGCTGTATAATTTAGCAGTCCAATGGTAGATACACCATCTTAGAATGTGTATATAATTTCACAAGTCAGATAATGGATTAACTATTTCAATAGATTTCTGTTGTTGTTGTTCATTTGAGGAGAAGAGTACTATAAACTAGGATTAATAATAGATGCCAAATCAGTCACTGGCTAATTCTGCCAACTTCTTGAGCAAATGTTGTAAGGCATAGCATAACACATCATTACTTAAAAATAAGGGGACATATTTTAAAAGTTTACACTGTAGTTAGGCTGGGTGTGAGAACTACTGGATAGCAGACACCTTTCTCCCATGAATAGTGTTAATCACTATTACCTTTCCAAACCTGGCATGGGAAGGGGTACTAGGGGAGACTCACTCATCAGAGGAAAGCATATTCTCAGCCCTTTGCTTGAAGACCGAACAATCTGAGTTATACCCTGATTCTGACCATTAAACTGGGGAGTAGGGAGAGAAGAGTAGCTGCTTTAGAGTCACTTTTCCCCCTGAGATGGTACTCAGAGTGTGTGACACTAACAGAGGATGGGGGCAGGAACCCATCTGAAAGGGTCCTGATAATGAGGGCCTCTTTTCTCCCCTTGTGGGAAACATTCTGGAAGCCAATTTATCTTCAGGTAGATACTGGTGAGCATTCACCCAGAACAGGAGGTCATTTAATGTGTGAGGTATAAATCGTCAATGATCTCAGATAAGACAGTGTTATGCCCCAGTGAAATTGGAGTCTCTGAAACCCATTTTTTACGTTTCTTTGTAGACCAGTGGCTTCTCCTTAGTAGACCAGGCTGAAGTCATGCATGTTAATTCTTAAGGAACATATCTCACCCTGATATGTTCTTTTTATTGGTTTATCAGAATTTGAAGCCCTTCCCCTTTCTTGTCTTCAGAGTCTCTCCGAACATTAACTAGCTTGAGCCAGTCATTCAATCAAGAATGAGAATCTCATCTTATCTATAAAATGGAACTAAATGGGTTAATGGTTGTTAACTCTAGTATTCATTGGAACCTCATTAAGGAACTTTTAAAAATACTAATGCTTGCATTCCAGGGCACAAAAATTAGAGCAAAATTTCCAAGTGTGTAACTTGAGGATTAGTAGCTTTCAAAAGGTCCTCTGATATTTAAAGGCCCAGCAAGCCAACTGAACAGTCAGGCTTCTTTTGAACTAAGAACCTATGGCTCTGTGCTGCATGATCTTGAGAACCATTGAACTCAAGTTTTCTTCACTATAAAAAAAGAACTTGGAATGCGGTGTTGTAAAAAGAAATCTGCAAATTGTTCCAAGTTTACCACAAAAATTTGTTATTAAAAACCTCTTTGAATTTTCAAGCTGGCTAACATGGCACTAATAATACATACAAATTGATTGCACATAGAACATGTATTAGACCATTCTCCCATCCGTTTATGTGGGTTTTCTTCTTTAATTTCTACAAGAATATTGCTGCTAAGTCACTTAAGTCGTGTCTGACTCTGTGCGACCCCATAGACGGCAGCCCACCTGGCTCCGCCGTCCCTGGGATTCTCCAGGCAAGAACACTGGAGTGGGTTGCCATTTCCTTCTCCAATGCATGAAAGTGAAAAGTGAAAGTCAAGTCTCTCAGTTGTGTCCAACTCTTAGCGACCCCATGGACTGCAGCCTATCAGGCTCCTCCATCCATGGGATTTTCCAGGCAAGAGTACTGGAGTGGGGTGCCATTGCCTTCTCCATCTACAAGAATAGGGATGGGTATTATTTGCTAGTTCGAAGATGAAGAAGCTGAGGCCTATCCAAGGCCATATATTTCCAGAGCTTGAACTCAAACTCACACCATGTGACCGGGATCCAGGGCAAGTGTTTTTAACCTCTATGGGATTTATGAAGTGCCCTCCTTCTCAAGGAAGCCTGGCGTGCTGCAGTCCATGGGGTCGCAGAGTTGGACACGACTGAGTCACTGAACTGAACTGAACTCCTCTTCCTGTAACCAAATGCCTGTGATGTCCCAGATTAAGCTTTATTTCAGACGGTGTACGGTTGAATCTTTATCTGTTCCAGAACATTTCATGACCATAAGGGTAAAGTTTGAATCCATACTGGATCTGTTTCTGTGACTTTAATCCTTATTTTGCTGCTTTTGGTATTATAGGCAAACATAATGGCCTGCCTCAGAGAGCCCTGCCTGGCCCCCTCCACCCAGACTTTTGGGCTAGGGTGCCTTTGTGTGGCCCACAGGGAGAGAGCCTGACCCTGACCACCCATGAAGGGCTGTAAGGAAGTGAAACTAACACAGCCCCCTGCTGAGGTTTGCCAATATAGGAGACACTTGCAAGAATTAAATGGCTCATATGGTAAATAATCTGCCTATAATGCAGGAGACCTGGGATTTGATCCCCTGGAGAAGGAAATGGCAACCCATTCCAGTATTCTTGCCTGGAAAATCCCATGGACAGAGGAGCCTGGAGGGTTGCAGTTCACAGGGTCACAAAAAGTCAGGCATGACTGAGCGACTAACACATACAAATGACCTTTTTGCTTTGTTTCCTCACCTCCCCCCATCTCTGATCCATAAAAGAATCTGTATCCAGGCCCCAACAATATGATTATATTGAGGTGCTCGCCTGCCATCTTCTCAGTGAGCTGGCTTTCCTCTCTTCCTTACCTCAGCACTTTGTCCCTTGGATTTATTGGCTTATCTAGAGGTGAGCAGAGTGATCTTGGACTTGGTAACAATTTGGCTTGAGTTAAAGATGGTGACTCTGATTGCAGGGGGTTTGGTAGGTTTGACTGGCTGGGGCAAAGCTCTTGTCTGGGTTTTAATGAAGTCTGAGGGGTTTTAGTAAGTGATAAGTGAAAGTGAAAGTCACTCAGTCGTGTCCGACTCTTTGTGACCCCATGGACTATACAGTCCATGGAATTCTCCAGGCCAGAATAGTGGAGTGGGTTGCCTTTCTCTTCTCCAGGGGATCTTCCCAACCCAAGGATCGAACCCAGGTCTCCCACTTTGCAGGCAGATTCTTTACCAGCTGAGCCATCAGGGAATCGCATGTAAGTGATAAAGGAGCTTAGTAAGCGATAAAGGAGGTATTAAAAACAACAGACTGACGTTTAAGATCAGGAAGCTCCTGGTTTAGAATCTTTCTTCTGTACAATTCACAGAAGGGGAGTGACACACTCAAAATGGGGCCTTAGACTGGTGACGCTTGTTGCTATCATGGAGAGTGATAGAAATGACCTCACAATTAGCTCCAACCTCTTGGAACTAAACTCCAGCTCTTACTGATAAGGAATCTCATAAGCTGGCCCTTGCCTCTTCCCTCCTTCACTAAACTGCACACATTGGCTGTCTCTTGAACCTTCCACTGTATTCAGTTTGTTCTTGCCTTTAGGCCCCGCATTAGCTATTCCCTTTAGCACAATGTCACATCAATGAATCAATACTCAGGTGAAGAAACCGAAAAATCACCACTGTCTTGGAAGCCCCCATTTTGCTCATCCCATGATATTGTCTTCTCTCATCTCCAGAGTAACAGCAATCCAGGTTTTTTCTGTTCATCATTCCTTGCTTTTCTTTATAGTTTCCCTACTTACGTGTATGTTCCTAAATAGCTTGGAAAACTGCAGAGCAAGCACAGACTTATCTCATGTAGACATGGCAAGATCCCCACCGTTAGATGAGGCTCTCTGCAGAAGAGAAGCTGTGTTGAGCCACAAGATCACTGGCCCCCTTGGCCGCCCTGAGTTTGTACAAAGCCCCTTCTGGTGGAGTGTCTCTGGACAGGTCCAGAAAGTACCTTGAAAATGTAGTTTATCATCAGTCAGCTGGTAGGACTCTAGTATGTACTAGACATGGATGTCTAGTGGAGACAAGGTTGGAGACAAAGGGTGCTTTTTATATTCTGCTGTTGAGTATGGCCTTTAGGGGTAGGTCAGAGACAAGCATTTCTGTGTGGTAAAAAGGGGTTTCAAGTATCCTGGCAGCATATTGTCAAGACAAGCCAAGTGCAGGAAAGTGTCAGGGTCAGGCTTACTGAGACCTTCTGTCCTTAGGTTTAAAAGGGTACAAATCATGGCTGTTTCTTACAAAACTAAATATACTCTTACCATACAACCACACTCCTTAGCATTCACCCAAAGGAGTTAAAAACTTATGCTCACACAAAAACTGATACAAGGATGTTTAGAGAAGCTTTATTTTGCTATAGTAATGTAAACTGGTATTGCCACCATGAAAAACAGTATGGAGATTTCTCAAAAAACTATATATCCAAAGGAAAAACCCCACTAATTCAAAAAGATACATGCACTCCAAAGTTCATAGCAGCATTATTTACCCTTGCTGAGACATGGAAACAGCCTAGTGTCCATGAACAGATGAACAGGTAAAGATGTGGTACATATATACAGCCATAAAAGCCATTATGGCTTTTACTCAGCCATAAAAAGAACCAAAATTTTACCATTTGCAGCAAGAGCTTTCCAGGTGGCGCTAGAGGTAAAGAACCCACTTGCCAGTGCAGGAGGCAAGACACTTGGGTTCAGTCTCCGGGTCGGGAAGATCCCCTGGAGAAGGTGATGGCAACCCACTCCAGTATTCTCGCCTGGAGAATCCCGTGGCCAGAGGAGCCTGGTGGGCTGCAGCCCATGGGGTTGCAAAGAGTCAGACAGGACTGAAATGACTGAGCATGCATGCTTAGATGGACTTGGAGGGTGCTACGCTATGTAAGTCAGAAAAAGATAAATATGCATGATATCACATATCTAGAATCTAAAAAAAATATAGGAAATCAGTGAATAGAACAAACAAACCAGACACGGACTTAGAGACATAAAGAACAAACTAGTGGTTACCAGAGGGAAGTGGGAAGAAGGGGCAATACAAGGGTAGGTGGGAAAGGTTATCTTGGGATTATATGAAATCATGTGTATGGAACTTTTGAAAATTGTGAAGCTCTATAGAATTTACAGAATCTTTCATTCAGGAAAAAAATTTTAAAGAATACGCAAACATCCGTAAAAAAAAACTTGGAAGTAACCAAGATGTCTTTTAGTAGCTGAATAGATAAATATCTAGACGGTGGAATACTATTTAGTGCTAAAAGGAAATGTGCTATCAATCCATGAAAAGACATGATGGAAAACTAGTGCATCTCAGTTCAGTTCAGTTCAGTCGCTCAGTCGTGTCCGACTCTTTGTCACCCCATGAACCGCAGCATGCCAGGCCTCCCTGTCCATCACCAGCTCCTGGAGTTTACCCAAACTCATGTCCATTGAGTCGGTGATGCCATCCAACCATCTCATCTTCCGTTGTCCCCTTCTCCTCCTGCCCTCAATCTTTCCCAGCATCAGGATCTTTTCAAATGAGTCAGCTCTTCGCATCAGGTGGCCAAAGTATTGGAGTTTCAGCTTCAACATCAGTCCTTTCAATGAACACCCAGGACTGATCTTCTTTAGGATGGTCTGGTTGGATCTCCTTGCATTTGAATGCAGAGTTCCAAAGAACAGGAAGGAGAATAAGAAAGCCTTCCTCAGCAATCAGTGCAAAGAAATAGAGGAAAACAGTGAAATGGGAAAGACTAGAGATCTCTTCAAAAATATCAGAGATACCAAGGGAACTTTTCATGCAAAGATGGGCTCAATAAAGGACAGAAATGGTAGGGACCTAACAGAAGCAGAAGATATTAAGAAGAGGTGGCAAGAATACACAGAAGAACTATACAAAAAAAGATCTTCATGACCCAGATAATCACGATGATGTGATCACTTACCTAGAGCCAGACATCCTGGAATGTGAAGTCAAGTGGGCCTTAGGAAGCATCACTCCAAACAAAGCTAGTGGAGGTGATAGAATTCCAGTTGAGCTATTTCAAATCCTAAAAGATGATGCTGTGAAAGTGCTGCATTCAATATGTCAGCAAATTTGGAAAACTCAGCAGTAGTCACAGCACTGGAAAATGTCAGTTTTTATTCCAATCCCAAAGAAAGGGAATGCCAAAGAATGCTCAAACTACTGCACAATTGCACTCATCTCACACGCTAGTAAAGTAATGCTCAAAATTCTCACTTAGTGAAAGAGGCCAATCTGAAAATACTACATACTGTATGATTCCAGCCAAAAGACATTCTAGAAAAGGTAAAACTACGGAGACAGTAAAAAACCGGGTGGTGGCTTGTGATGGGGGAAGGGGGCAGACATGAATAGGCAGAACCAGAGGATGTTTAGGGCAGTGAGAACACTCTTTATGATACCCTAATGATGGATAAATGCCATTAGACATTTATCCAGCTCATACACTCCACAACAGTGTATGAGATGTTCAAGACTGGACCATAATATAAACTATGGACTTTGGGTGATTACAGTGTCAGTTCAGTTCAGTTCAGTCGCTCAGTCGTGTCCGACTCTTTGCGACCCCATGAATCGCAGCACGCCAGGCCTCCCTGTCCATCACCAACTCTGGGAGTTCTCTCAGACTCACGTCCATTGAGTCCGTGATGCCATCCAGCCATCTCATCCTCTGTCATCCCCTTCTCATCCTGCCCCCAATCCCTCCCAGCATCAGAGTCTTTTCCAATGAGTCAACTCTTCACATGAAGTGGCCAAAGTACTGGAGTTTCAGCTTTAGCATCATTCCTTCCAAAGAACACCCAGGACTGATCTCCTTCAGAATGGACTGGTTGGATCTCCTTGCAGTCCAAGAGACTCTCAAGAGTCTTCTCCAACAGTTCAAAAGCATCAATTCTTTGGTGCTCAGCCTCCTTCACAGTCCAACTCTCACATCCATACATGACTACTGGAAAAACCATAGCCTTGACTAGATGGACCTTAGTCAGCAAAGTAATGTCTCTGCTTTTGAATACGCTATCTAGGTTGGTCTTTTCTTCCAAGGAGTAAGCGTCTTTTAATTTCATGGCTGCAGTGATTTTGGAGCCAAAAAAAATAAAGTCTGACACTGTTTCCACTGTTTCCCCATCTATTTCCCATGAAGTGATGGGACCAGATGCCATGTTCTTAGTTTTCTGAATGTTGAGCTTTAAGCCAACTTTTTCACTCTCCTCTTTCACTTTCATGAAGAGGCTTTTTAGCTCCTCTTCACTTTCTGCCATAAAGGTGGTGTCATCTGCATATCTGAGGTTATTGATATTTCTCCCGGCAATCTTGATTCCAGCTTGTGTTTCTTCCAGTCCAGCATTTCTCATGATGTACTCTGCATAGAAGTTAAATAAGCAGGGTGACAATATACAGGCTTGACGTACTCTTTTTCCTATTTGGAACCATTCTGTTGTTCCATGTCCAGTTCTAACTGTTGCTTCCTGACCTGTATACAGATTTCTCAAGAGGCAGGTCGGGTGGTCTGGCATCTCTTTCAGAATTTTCCACAGTTTTATTGTGATCCACACAGTCAAAGGCTTTAGCATAGCCAATTAAGCAGAAATAGATATTTTTCTGGAACTCTCCTGCTTTTTCCATGATCCAGCGGATGTTGGCAATTTGATCTCTGGTTCCTCTGCCTTTTCTAAAACCAGCTTGAACATCAGGAAGTTCACGGTTCACATATTGCTGAAGCCTGGCTTGGAGAATTTTGAGCATTCCTTTACTAGCATGTGAGATGAGTGCAATTGTGCGGTAGTTTGAGCATTCTTTGGCATTGCCTTTCTTTGGGATTGGAATGAAAACGGACCTTGTCCAGTCCTGTGGCCACTGCTGAGTTTTCCAAACTTGCTGACATATTGAGTACAGCACTTTCACAGCATCATCTTTCAGGATTTGAAACAGCTCAACTGAAATTCCATCACCTCCACTAGCTTTGTTCGTAGTGATGCTTTCTAAGGCCCACTTGACTTCACATTCCAGGATGTCTGGCTCTAGATGAGTGATCACAGCATCATGATTATCCGGGTCAGTGTAGGTCAATTGTAACAAATGTACAGCTCTGGTAGGGGGTGTTGATCACTGGGGAGCCCCTGCATGTGTTGGGGCAGGGAGTGTATGGGAAATCTCTATACTTGTCCCTCAATTTTGACGTGAACCTTAAACTTTTATAAAAAATAAACTTCGTTTTTCAAAAAGGTTAAAGATCAGCTTCAATAGGATTCATTACTTGCAACTAAAACTGTGACTGATGCATTGTGCATTTATTTGTATTTTTGTATTTGTATACATACTATACTCTTAGACCCTCTTGGGACATACTTTATTGGATATGTGTTGGAACTCTCCTACTGTAAGGAACATAGCCTCAACTCAAACTGGCTTATGCTATATATCTATATCTATATCTATATCTTTATCTATATCTATATCTATCTGAAAAGTCCTTGAGTTCCATTTCATTGGTAAACTTTTATTTCTCCAACTGCCTGATGAGTACATGGATGCTCATTATAATAACGTTCATACCTTCTTGGATATTTGAAATACTTCAAAATAAATTAAAACAAACAAAGATAAAACAATATGAAGTGGCTGGATCCAGCAGCTCAAGAAATGTCATCAGCACTGGCCCTTCCTTCTCTTGGCTGCCCCCTCCTCCCACCCCTTTCTTCCTAAGGTTCCTGCCAGGTGGAATCTCCTGAAACCCCAAACTTGCCATATTTACAGCTGGTAGCTTAGTGGCAAGAGTGCCTGACTTCTCAATAGGTCTAGAAATCCCAGAATTGACCACTTGTCTAAGCCAGGTTTCAAGCCAGTTCTTGGAAGAACTGTTTGACTCAAGGTATATGATGCTCTGCTGGGTTAGGCCAGGCTAGCCTGCCCTCCCACTCCCTCACCCCCACCCGAGCTGATAAATGAGGCTAATCACTTCTCTGGCTGCATAGTTGGGAGTTTTGACTAGAAGGAAAATGGCTACTGGGTGGGAGAAACACAAATGACTCTTCCTTTTCTTGAAAAAAGACAGTTCTTGAGAGTTCTCTCAGCACAGAGAGAATTATTTCTCAAGTTGTCTCCCAAATTGTTTTGAAATCTTAAGTCACTCCAAAGCAGAATTATATTCAATAAGTTGAGAAGTACCAACATCGTCCGACTGGTAGAAAGAGGCAGTGGAATTATATTTTTGTAAATAAAACTAGTGTTAACACTGTGACAGAGAGTGTCTCTTTGACCAAACCCTAGCCAGGCTCCTCTCAAGTTCTTTCTCAAGAAGGCACATAAAGACATGAACAGACACCAATTTAGCTTCTAGTAACTCAGGACTGAACCCCTACGATGATCCTCAAAGCCCCTTAAAGTACGTGCTTGAGAACACTCATTGCTGCCAAAAGTATTCTTTGTTCCAGCCAACACGCGAAGGTACAGCCCATCTCCCAGTCCCTGCGGGAGGGTAGGAGCCTAATTTTATAGGGGTTTCATGTGGACCTGCCCTCCACCCCTTCCTGCTGTGTGTAAGCTTTCACCTTTCTGACTTGGCTAAGCCTCTGCTTACAACACCTCCCTTCTCCTTCTCCCTTTAAAACACCCAGTTGTTGGTGGTGGTGGTGGTTTAGTCGCTAAGTCGTGTCCAACTCTTGCGACCCCAGGGACTGTAGCCTGCCAGGCTCCTCTGTCCATGGGATTCTCCAGGCAAGAATACTGGAGTGGGTTGCCATTTCCTTCTCCAAAACACCCAGTTATCTCTGTACAAATCAAAATTGAGTTCAGTTCATGCTTAACTCCTTTCCCTACTGAAGTAGTAGATTACTGATTATAATCTGTCCTTACCTGATGTCTTGCCTGCAATATGGGAGACCTAGGTTCAATCCCTGGGTGGGGAAGATCCCCTGGAGGAGGGCATGGCAACCCACTCCAGTACTCTTGCCTGGAGAATCCCATGGACAGAGGAGCCTGGCGGGCTACAGTCCATGGGGTCGCAAAGAGTCGGACACGACTGAGCGACTACGCACAGCACAGTGTCTAGTTTTATCTACCTTTGATACCTGTATCACCATTAGGAAAAAATATTATTAGAGGTTAAGACCCATGTGCTCAGAAACAAATGCTATAGAACCAAAAACCTAGAGATGACTGCCCTCTACTGGCCAAAAATCTGGGTTTGGCAAGAAACATTTTTTTTTTCCCCCCTGACACCCAATTCCTGTATACATGCAAAGCTATCACTATCTTTGTTATAAACATGACTTCTAGGCAAACTGATCATTAGAAACTATCATACTGAGAGCCAGCAAAATTTGAGCAGGTAGTGAGGCTGACTGTTTTGGCTGGTCGGTTCAGCTGTGGGTAGACTATTCCAAAGTGCTCATTTACTATCTCAGAAGACATCTTTATAAGCCTCCTCAGAGGGACAAAACAAACTCAGAAACAATGCATTACTCCACATAAATGCAATGATTCCTCCTTTATGTTACCGGACCAAGGGAGTTTGCTGATGACATTGTTTAAATTTTGTTTTCATCTTTGTTGAGGTGCAACTGACATCTTATAATACATTTAAAGCACACAGTGTGAGGCTTTGCCATATGTAGACAGTGTGAAAGGATTCTTCAATTGAGTTAACAAATTTATCACTCACATATTCACCTTTTTTTCTTGGTGAGAACACAAGATTTACACTCTTAGAAAATTTCAATTATACAATACTGTATCGTCAACTATAGTCACCACACTCTGCATTAGATCTTCAGCCCTTATTCATCTTATGTATGAAAGTCAAACCCTTCTATCAATCTCTTCTCATTTCCGCCACCACCCTCATTCCCTGGCAATCACCACTGAACTCTGTTTCTGTGAGTTTGATGTGTTTGTTAGATTTCATATATAAGTGATGTCACATAATATTTTTCTTTGTCTGTCTGACATTTTAATTAGCATAATGACCTCCAGGTTCATCCATGTTGTCAAGAATAGCAGAATTTTCTTTTTTTATTTTAAGGCATTTGCATAGTATTCTATTGCCCGCATATATCACATTTTCTGCCTTCATCTTTGACAGACCCTTGGCTTTTTCCCGTACATGGGCGATCATGAATAATGCTGTAGTGAACATGGGAATACAGACATCTCTTCGAGATTATGATTTCATTGCCTTTGGATATATACCCAGAGGTGGAATTGCTTGATCACGTGGTAGTTCTATTTTTAAAACCTCCATACTTTTATCCACAGTGACTGTACCAGTTTTATATTTCCACCAAGAGTATACAAAGATTTCCTTTTTTTCCCCACATCTTGCTGGCTTTTGGTATCTCTTTCCTTTTTCATAATAGACACCCAACAGGTGCAAGGTGGCATCTCACTATGGCTTTGACTTGCATTTCCCTGAATTTTAGTGAGGTTTGGCACTTTTTCATGTACCTCTTGGCTATTTGTATGTCTTTGAAAAAAATGCCTATTCAAGTTTCTTCTGCATTTTTAATTTGGTTATTATTATTAGCTATTGAGTTATATAAGTTCCCTGTATATCTTGAATACTAATGCATTATCAAGAAAATGTTTGGTGAATATTATCTTCCATTCTGTATGTTGCCTTTTCATTTTTTGATGATTTCCTTTGCTATGTAGTAGCTTTTTAGTTTGATAGAGGCTGATGACATTGTTTACCTGAAGCTTGTTTGATCTTTTACTTTTTAACCCCTTATATTGAAAACAATTTTTTTTCTTTATTCTTTGCTCATTGTAGGAAATTTGAAAACTACAGAAACCTTAAAGGGACAGTATTGATAAAACTACACTTTAAAACCTAATAAGAAAATTACGATGAGCCACTGTCCTAAAGAGTTCTCTCTCCTACTTCTCTCTCACAGGTTTTTTAGCGTAACTTCTAAGCAGTCATTGGATTTCCCTGCTCTTGACTCGGATGGCTACTCAGCCCAGGTCCTCACTCTCTGTTGACTCCACTGTGACCATTGCCTGGAGCTGGAGGCTCTGGCTACTGCCTTCCTCTCCAGGTATCTCCACAGCTCTCTGCTCACTCCTGCCAGTTTTAGAGGAAGAGCCACCTTCCTTCTTCTGCGGGCAAGTTCCTCTCCCTGTCCTCCCGCTCTGCCCTCCACTGTATTCCGTCAGTCTTCACTGTCCAATATCTTGAGTTACTCTTTCTGTTAACAAAAGCCATTTCAGCCCCAATCACCTGGCAAATAGTATTAAAAGTAGTATTCCTTTTTCCTTGCTGTCACTGTCCAACTTTTTGAATGATCTAAACATTCAAATGTTTGAATGATCTACCCTAAAATAGGGTAGACTCTTACCTCTACCCTACCTGCAGAAACCGCATTCACAAAGATTTGTATCTAGTTATTATTCTCCTTGACTCTTCTGCAGTGTTTCGCATTTCTAATTGCCCCTCTTTTTTGCCATCACACTTTCCTCCTGGGCTGCAGCCTCTGCTGCCTTCTCTTCTGGTTCTCTTCCTTGCCCCTGACTTTTTCTGGTCCTTTTCTGTCTCCTCAAGTCTTCTAACTCACAGGACTTCAGGAGTTTTGGTTCCTGTACTACCTAATAAAATAACAGTGAAAATTATGTACCACCTCACACATTTTAAAGTTGATATGTAAAGGTTTTCATAAGATTAAGGGTCAGAAAGAATATGTAACACACTGAATATTATATGTGTGCCTTTAATACACTTTTGACAAAACTACAAGTTGCATCTTCAGTTTATGGAAAACTTCCACTATATAATTTAATTGGCAAACACAGCCTTCACTGCCAAACCGATCCATCAGAAAACTGACTTCGTGTTCTAATTCAAATAAATGTGTTAAAACCTCTCTCTGTGTCAACGATCCTGCTTCTAAATTCTAGATCTTCAGCAGGGGAAAGAAAGAAGTAAAAAAGGAAAAAGAGATGAAAAGAAGTGATGAGGCATGAGCCTTGCCACAGGTTTGCCACTTGAAGGAAGCTTCTTGCAGAAGCCCTGCGGTCTCAAATGTTCTCTTTATTCTCAGGGCTCCAGAGGTGTTTACGAAACTGATGTCAGTCATCAGTTAGATCCCTTAATCTACAACTTGCTTAATAAACAATACCCTGTAAACTGTCTTCACTGACTAAGCTCCCTTTGATTGTTCCTGCAAATTGTATACTCTGCAAACTTCAGGTAGCCTAGACAATATATCCCAAGATTCCTTTATTTGTCCTCCATAAGTAACACTTCTGATACATGGGTCACTATGGTAATGCTTGCTTGTTTGTTAGAAACTTGGAGTAATCTTTTGTCTAGTCTGAGCTGGTTAAGCTGGTTGGGACTACTGACCTTCCAAGTGGGCTGGCAAGAATGTCCCACAGATGACCTTTCAACGTCAGAGGGCCGAAACTCCACCCTCAGATCATGCTAACGCCATCATTTTCTGTTCACACATCCCATGCAGTAGCATGTAACTCAGATACGTCTGCACAGAGTACTGATTACCTCACCTTTCCCCTCCATCCAATCTCCTTTCCCCACACCTAAGACCACTCTGCCTCTCTATCCTATAAACATCCTGAGCCCTTACCTGTAGGGAGGCAAATCTGAGATTCCTTCTCCTGTCTTTTCATTTAGCTGCCTCAGGAATAAACTTATTATTTGCGACAAATCTCAGTGTGTCAGCATCTGGCTTGCCATGTGTCGAGCAAATGAACCTGGTTCAATAACATTTACCGCTGGAGGAAATGCACAAGAGAACAATTCTGGTTAGAGGAATGGATAGAGGGAAGGATGGATGCACAGATGAGAGGCATGCTCTCCTATTGTAAAATGGAAGAAGGGCAATTGTGAGAGAGAAATTGGGAAAGGAGAATAAGCAGATGGGGCATTTGCAGACAGACAAATGAGTTTTAGGAGAGAGTTCATGTAATAATAGCTCTGTTGACTAAAAAATATAGTCACGATCTGAAAGTAGAGTTATTTTATTTGGTGGGAATGTTTAGGTCTCCAAGCCCAGGAGACAGCATTTCAGTACCTCTGAGAAAACTGCTCTAAGGAGGCAGGAGGGGGAGTCAGGCTATAAACAAGTTTGCAACAAAGGGAGCAGGCAGTCTGAATACCGAAGATCAGATATAAGGAAGTTGGCATTCTATGTATGGGAAATGTAAGCCTTTGGGCTCACTGAATTAATTCCTTTCATATGCATCTCAGCTATCTGGGGCCAAATCCTGTTTCCTTGTTCACCTGAAGGAGTGGCAGATGGCTGCGTTTTGCATTCCCGCCACCCAAGCACCTCTGCAATCTCTGTGGGGGTGGAGGCATTTGGTGGTTTGCAGTTTGGGGAGCTCTCATTCACATTTGGAGGCCAGAAATCACTGATGGCTGTGACATTTCTTGTTTATTGATATGACAGGAGATATTTTCATTTCACAGTCTCTCTCCATGGTTATAAATCTGACCATATTTTGGAGACATTTCATGACCCTTTTTTTTGGTCCCACCGCACTGGAAGGCACATCCCAGATCAGGGGAAGGTCACTGACAAATCACTCCAGGTGTTAATTTCTGGATTAGGCCCACTGATAAATAATAAAAAATTCTCTGGATCCTCTGTCTTCTAACCTAATAGGATCCGGGAAATACTTCTCTTCTTGCCTCTTCCCATACTTAGAATCACACTATTATAATTATTCTATGTAATGAATGTGCCCTATTTCTTCAAGATGTTTAGCTATCAGTATTTTGGTTGGAGGCCTGGTTATACATCATGCACTACAAAAGACAACAATCTTATAAAATAAACAGATTACAAGTAATACTGCTAATATCCTGATTAAAATTACAAACAGAGATTTAGGCCATGAGCTTTCAGAACCAAACCATCTTTGTAAAGTATCACAAAGGCTAGGAAGTGGGTCATCTAAGGAAGAAATCTGATTTTTCATGTGAGTCATTAAATATTTTACATTAGAGGATTCATCTGGTGTGTAAACACAACATTCAGTTTGAATTACAGCACAGATGCCCGTTTAGATGCTGTAAGACTATCAAGGGCCAAACAACTTTGTAAGATAGCTTTTCTCATAGAGACCTCAGAATTTAGTAGGCCAATAGCCTGGCTGCTATCACTTAACGCCCTTTGAGTGAATTGGATTAAGTCTTCAATGCGAGAAATAACATTTTACAATCCTACCAAAGGTGAAAAAACAGCTGCTAAGTGACAATACCAGTGAAACACAGATCTCCTGGTCCATCGGGCTCGTATTGATGGTAAATTTGCTGGAAGCACATCTAAGTTTGTATGTAACTGGCCTTGAGCCCAGGGGAATCCTAAAGTACACCTTCCTAGCCATCCTGGTGGAAGCCAGGGCCATAGACTGGACCCACAAAGCCATTGATTCCTGTTAGGTTGCAGCCAGTATATTCCTGGACATCTGACCAAATCTGTTTCATAGCAATCACCGTCTTTAAGAGAAAAGGTATATTGGTAGTTTTCACAAGGCTGCTACTAAGTCGCTTCAGTTGTGTCCGACTCTGTGTGACCCCATAGACGGCAGCCCACCAGGCTCCCCCATCCCTGGGATTCTCCAGGCAAGAACACTGGAGTGGGTTGCCATTTCCTTCTCCAATGCATGAAAGTGAAAAGTGAAAGTGAAGTCACTCGGTCATGTCCGACTTTTCTCGACCCCATGGACTGCAGCCTACCAGGCTCCTCCGTCCATAGGATTTTTCCAGGCAAGAGTACTGGAGTGGGGTGCCATTGGCACCTGATCTAATTTTCCAGTGCTATTAGGCTAGTTATCTTTGGTATTATTTAATTGATCCCAGTATTGTGGGGGAGCCTTTTAGGCTTAACCACAGACTGGTGTTAGACAGATAAATGCATCCCATAACTGAGGAAGCGTCCCTCCTAATAGTCTAGAGGTTATAATGTTTTTAAACTGTAATTTTGCTTGTTGCTCTGATTGAATTTGAGTAACCTTAAGGGAAAAATTCATATTTATGGCCAGGGTCACAATAAGTATGTTTGATTGCCTAAGTGAGTGGGTTTCATCTAGTGATATCAGTAGTAGCCCAGACAGAACTATAATTCCTTTCTTCTAAAATAAACTTTCTAAGAGCCATTCAATCGGAGCCTTGGAGAAGAGAAACCTTCCAGGGTAAATGAGAAGTATTAGATGCAGGTAACTGACTACAAACCCAACAATTTGACTGATTTCTGAAATTTGCATAAGATTGTGCTCATGATAGAAAAACATTTGACTCCTGTGTAAGAGTTCAAGAAACTAAGAAAATGTTATGAACAGTCATACGGGTCAGGTCCAGCATCTTGGGACAGTTGTTTACTTCCAAAGTCATCTTCTCATCCTGATGTTGCTGTTCCCTTATTATCAGAACATTGCTTAAAGGTGAGTTTGAGGTCAGCAGTTCTACCTGTAGACCAGACTGGTACAGAAGCTCTTGGCTCAGATGGTAAAGAATCTGCCTGCAATGCAGGAGACCTGGGTTTGTTTCCTCAGTTAGGAAGATCTTCTAGAGAAGGGAATGCCAGCCCACTCTAGTGTTCTTGCCTGGAGAATTCCATGACAGAGGAGCCCAGCGGTCTACAATCCATGGGGTCACAGAGAGTCAGAAACAATTGAGCAACTAACAGTTTCACTTTCGGGAATACAAGAGTCAGTTCCCTTCAGTTTTGCTGTGCATGAACTAGTCAAAAGAATCTGATAAGGGCCCTTCCATTTAGGTTGGAGGGAGTCCTTTAAATGATGTCTTTTCCAACGTACATAGTCTCCTGGTTGTAAGTCATGAGACTTTGAGGATAGATAACTGTGATAAGCCTCAGAAAAAATTTAGAATAATTCGTCAACAATTTGATTAAACCCTTACAATAATATATGTCCCTTAAGTAATATAAGATCATAGTCTTTCATCCAATCTCACTGGTCTCCCTGTAATAATCTCAAAGAGAGACAAACGATGTTTGCCAAAGGAGTGGGTCTGAGGTTGGAGAGAATCAATGGACTAAGCATCTGTAACTCTAACCAACTGACTTTCAGCTGTTCCATTTGTCCTTTCCCCTAACCCAGAAGACTGGGGGATGATAGGCACAATGGAAATGTTGCATGATTGGCCAAATTTTACAAACTTCCTTAACAATTTGTCTAGTAAAATGGGTCCCTCTGTCACGATGCTGTTCAGGAGTTACCTCAATACTGCCATAGTACTGAAGGTCAATTATACTTCACAAATAAACAAAAACTCATAGGAAAAAAAAGAGTTCAAATTTATGGTTATCAGAGGTAGGGGATGGGGGGAAGGGGAACTGGATGAAGAAAATCAAAAGTACAAACTTCCAGTTATAAGCTAAATATAACATACTGTTATATGTTATATACAAAGTTGTTAAGAGTACGTTAGGGACTTTAGCAAGGTCATGTACACATTGCTATATTTAAAATGGATAACCAACAAGGACCTACCTATCATATAGCACTTGGAACTCTGCTCAGCCTGAATGGGAGAGGGGTTTGGGGGGAACGGATACATGTATATGTATGGCTGAGTCACTTAGCTGTTCATCTGAAACTACCACAGGATTGTTAATTGGCTATACCCCAATACAAAATCGGAGAAGGCAATGGCACCCCACTCCAGTACTCTTGCCTGAAAAATCCCATGGACAGAGGAGCCTGGTAGGATGAGGACAATGGGGTCACGAAGAGTTGGACACAACTGAGGACTTCACTTTCACTTTTCACTTTAATGCATTGGAGAAGGAAATGGCAACCCACTCCAGTGTTCTTGCCTGGAGAATCCCAGGGACAGGGGAACCTGGTGGACTGCTGTCCATGGGGTCTCACAGAGTCGGACATGACTGACGCAACTTAGCAGCAGTAGCAGCAGCAGCAGCAATACAAAATAAAAGTTCACAGTTTGAGAAAAAAAAACAAACAAGTAAATCCTGAGTTCTTAACATAAGGAAAAATCTTTTTTTTTCTATTTAATTTTGTATCTATATGAGGTGATAAAAGTTCATTAAACTTACTGCAATAATCATTTCATGTTATATGTACATCAAATTATTATGGGGTATATATTAATTTTTAAGTGTGTGCTGTGTGCTAAGTCACTTAAGTTGTGTCCGACTCTGTGTGACGCTATGGACTGTAGCCCACCAGGTTCCTCTCTCCGTGGGATTCTCCAGGCAAGAATACTGGAGTGGGTTGCCATGTCCTTCTCCAGGGGATCTTCCCAACCCAGGGGTCAAACCCAGGTTTGATTACATGCAGATTCTTTATCATCTGAGTCACTCTGGAAGCTCCAAACTTAAACAGTGCTATATGTTGATTATTTCTCAGTAAAACTGGAAGAAGGAAAAAAGAAAAAGCTCCTAAATGAACAAGAAATTTGAAAGTACACATGTAGTGGATAAGCAACCCATAAGGATTCACAAAGAGGGAAAGATGTTCTTGAAAAAAAATTTTTTTAGATGTCAATGAGACAAAAGGTTTTTATTTATAAGTGAGGAAAAGTGTTAATAAAACATCTTTACCTTGTTTTTGTATTATATGCTGATAATAATTTTTATTTATAAAAATATAGATAATTTCACTTTAGAAAATAGCTGTGTCCTTTAAGATAAGATTCAAAAGTAAGATTACTTTTTATGCTGATGCTACATAAGGCAATGGAATGGTGAGTAGAGTATGACTAATCTTAAGCAACCTGCAGCATTGACTGGCATTCTCTTTTTGGGCCAGTAGAGGGCGATCTAAATCCACTACAGAAATTAGTAATTTCAGTTTGTGCAACAGTTAATGAAGGGAAGGGAGAGCTACTCTTAAACACTGTTATTATCAAGTCCTGGAAACAGATGGTTAGGTAACAGGTAAACAGACAGAAGAATGAATAAGAGTTTGGTCAACTATTTTGATACATGTATAATATAAACCTTCATCAAAGATTACTGGCAGGATTTGCCACAGAGTTTCATTTACTTACAAAATGCTAGTCTGTCAAACTTAACATAAAAGATATTAAACATCAGTTCAGTTCAGTCTCTCAGTTGTGTCCAACTCTTTGCAACCCCATGAATTGCAGCACACCAGGCCTCCCTGTCCACACCAACTCCCAGAGTTCAGTCAAACTCACGTCCATCGAGTTGGTGATGCCATCCAGCCATCTCATCCTCTGTCGTCCCCTTCTCCTCATGCCCCCAATCCCTCCCAGAATCAGAGTCTGTTCCAATGAGTCAATTCTTCGCATGAGGTGGCCAAAGTATTGGAGTTTCAGCTTTAGCATCAGTCCTTCCAAAGAAAACCCAGGACTGATCTCCTTCAGAATGGACTGGTTGGATCTCCTTGCAGTCCAAGGGACTCTCAAGAGTCTTCTTCAACACAACAGTTCAAAAGCATCAGTTCTTCGGCGCTCAGCTTTCTTCACTGTCCAACTCTCACATCCATACATGACCACTGGAAAAACCATAGCCTTGACTAGACAGATCTTTGTTGGCAAAGTAATGTCTCTGCCTTTGAATATGCTATCTAGGTTGGTCATAACCTTCCTTCCAAGGAGTAAGCGTCTTTTAATTTCATGGCTGCAATCACCATCTGCAGTGATTTTGGAGCCCCCCAAAATAAAGTCTGACACTGTTTCCCCATCTATTTGCCATGAAGTGATGGAACCAGATGCCATGATCTTTGTTTTCTGAATGTTGAGCCAACTTTTTCACTCTCCTCTTTCACTTTCATCAAGAGGCTTTTTAGTTCCTCTTCACTTTCTGCCATAAGGGTGGTGTCATCTGCATATCTGAGGTTATTAATATTTCTCCTGGAAATCTTGATTCCAGCTTGTGCTTCTTCCAGCCCAGTGTTTCTCATGATGTACTCTGCATATAAGTTAAATAAGCAGGGTGATAATATACAGCCTTGACGTACTCCTTTTCTTATTTGGAACCAGTCTGTTGTTCCATGTCCAGCTCTAACTGTTGCTTCCTGACCTGCATACAGATTTCTCAAGAGGCAGGTCAGGTGGCCTGGTATTCCCATCTCTTTCAGAATTTTCTGGGCGCTGACTGTGGCTCAGATCATGAACTCCTTATTGCCAAATTTAGACTTAAATTGAAGAAAGTAGGGAAAACCACTAGACCATTCAGGTATGACCTAAATAAAATCCCTTATGATTATACAGTGGAAGTGAGAAATAGATTTAAGGGCCTAGATCTGATAGATAGAGTGCCTGATGAACTATGGATGGAGGTTCATGACATTGTACAGGAGACAGGGATCAAGACCATCCCCATGGAGAAGAAATGCAAAAAAGCAAAATGGCTATCTGAGGAGGGCTTACAAATAGCTGTGAAAAGAAGAGAAGTGAAAAGCAAAGGAGAAAAGGAAAGATATAAGTATCTGAATGCAGAGTTCCAAAGACTAGCAAGAAGAGATAAGAAAGCCTTCCTCAGTGATCAGTGCAAAGAAATAGAGGAAAACAACAGAATGGGAAATACTAGAGATCTCATCAAGAAAATTAGAGATACCAAGGGAACATTTCATGCAAAGATGGGCTCAATAAAGGACAGAAATGGTATGGACCTAACAGAGGCAGAAGATACTAAGAAGAGGTGGCAAGAATACACAGAAGAACTGCACAAAAAAGAGCTTCATGACCCAGATAATCACAATGGTGTGATCATTCACCTAGAGCCAGACATCCTGGAATGTGAAGTCAAGTGGGCCTTAGGAAGCATCACTCAGAACAAAGCTAGTGGAGGTGATGGAATTCCAGTTAAGCCATTTCAAATCCTAAAAGATGATGGTGTGAAAGTGCTGCACTCAATATGCCAGCAAATTTGGAAAACTCAGCAGTGGCCACAGGACTGGAAAAGGTCAGTTTTCATCCCAATCCCAAAGAAAGGCAATGCCAAAGAATGCTCAAACTACCGCACAGTTGCACTCATCTCACACGCTAGTAAAGTAATGCTCAAAATTCTCCAAGCCAGGCTTCAGCAATATGTGAACCGTGAATGTCCAGATGTTCAAGCTGGTTTTAGAAAAGGCAGAGGAACCAGAGATCAAATTGCCAACATCCGCTGGATCATGGAAAAAGCAAGAGAGTTCCAGAAAAAGATATTTAGCATGTTTATATTTAAATTTAAAACCTAAAATTAATCTTTTAATGTTCTTTTCAAAGCGTTAGAACTTAAATTTAAATATCTAACCAAGTAGGTCTATTGTGATGAATATAAAATGAGGTTTGGTTCTTTTCACCTTCCTCGGTGCTCAGGCTATTTCAGTGGAGATGTAACATGGCTAGCCTAGCCTCTGTAGCCTCCTAGCAATGCACACATGTATAAAAATGTTCTCATTGTTTCACTTCCTTCAAATCATTATACTGGTCAGGACTGTGTACTTTTTTTTTTTTTAACCTGGATTTAAGGTACTCATGACTGGACTAACCATAGTCCTTGGCTCATGACATATCATTGGTCTCTCCAGGCACATGTCTTGTTTGAGTGTTCCCATATTCCAACCCAGGAACTGATCACTGACAATAAAGATTTGCATGTTCTTTCCTTCTATTATATCCCTTGCCTCACTCACACAAGGTAAAATAACTATTGTTCTAAATGTACTGCTTATCATTTCCATGTTTTTTTAAATAGTGTTTTAAATCAATACAAACATATGTATAAACAAAATAAAGAGATTTAGTTCTTGCATTTTATAAAAGAATAATCTTTAGTTTCCAGTTTTAAAAAGTAAACATTAAGATTTATTCATACTGATATAGATATGTGTTAATTCATTGATTTTCATATAATATCCCATTATGTATACATACCACCATTTATTTATCCCTTCTATCTTATGGGCATTTGGTTTATATGGGTTTTTTTTTAATTTTCTCAGTCCTTTTCATTGGAAGGACTGGTGCTGAAGCTGAAGCTCCAATACTCTGGTAACCTGATGTGAAGAGCCACCTCACATCAGGAAAAGACCCTGATGTTGGGAAAGACTGAGGGCAAGAGGAGAAGGAGGCAACAGAGGATGAGATTCTTGGGTGGCATCACTGACTCAATGGCCATGAGTTTGAGCAAACCCTGGGAGATAGTGAAGGACAGGGAAGTCTGGCATGCTGCAATTCATGGGATCACAAAGAGTCGAACAGGACTGAGTGACTGAACAACAACCACCACTATTTATTTACCCTTTCTTGTATCTGATGGGCATTTGGTTTATGTGGGTTTTTTTCTTTTTTCAATCACTGAAAGCACCGCCATGACATTGCTTATATATGTGTCTCCTGGTACATATGTGCAAGTATTTCTCTCGATGGATTGTAGGGTATAAGAATGATCAACTGACACTCTTAGCAAAATTGTACATGCAAATTGCTGATCTACTTTTTTCCCAACCCTTGATATGTTTAGGCTTCCTAACCTTTTCCTATTGAATGAGCTTAAAAGGTCTTGATTTATATTTCCCTAATTATTACTGACTTTGAGAAACTCACCTTGTTTATTGGTATAAGTAGCTCCTTTTCTATAAAATACTTTATATCTTTTACTTATTTTTATGCATATTAGGTCATTTTTCTTGCCAATATGTAGGAGTCCTTTATATTTCTTTTAGTCATATGTATACAAACCTTTCTACCAACTTATAGCTTGTCTTTTTACTTTAAGGTGTCCTTTAATGAATCAAATTTCTTAATTTTAATTTAGACAAATTTATCAATTTCTTGTTATATGGTTAATGGGATTTGCACATTGAAAAATCTTTGCCTTTACTGAACAGACTGTTCTTTTCCCATAATATATTTTTGGACATATATAAAGGATAGTCTCTTCAATATATGGTGCTGGGAAATCTGGATAGTCACATCAAAAGAATGAAACTGGACCATTATCTTTATGCCACACACAAAAGTCAACTCCAAATAGATTAACTGTTGAAACCACAAAACTAGAAGAAAACATGGGCTAAAGTCCTTTACATTAGTCTTGGCTACGATATTTTGGATTTGACAGCAAAGGGCAATACAAGCGAGAAACAGACAAGGGGAACTACATCAAAGAAAGTTCTTATACAACAAAGGAACTCATCCACAAAATGAAAAGAAAACCTGCATAATGAGAGAAAATATTTTCAAATCAGGTGTCCAATAAGGAGTTGCTTACTTACCTATTTACCTCTACCGTAGAGAGGTAAGTAATCTGATTAAAAACGGGTAGAAGATATATGATCCAGCAATCCCATTCCTGGGCATATATCTGCAGAAGTCTAATTTGAACAGATATATGCAGCCCAGTGTTCACAGTAGTATTATTTACAATAGCCAAGACGTGGAGGCAACGTAAAAGTCCACGAGAGATGATAAATAGAGACGATGTGGCACGCGTCTATGATGGAATCCTGCTCAGCAATAAAGAAGAGTGAGATAATGCCATTCGCAGCAACACAGATGGGCCTAGGGATTATCGTGAAGCAAAATAAGTCAAAGGCAAATATCACATGATACCACATACATGTGGAATCTAAAATATGATACAAATAAACTCATATACAAAACAGAAACATATAGACATAGAAAACAAATTTCCAGGGAAGCCAGATACGCTGCAGTCTATGGGGTCACAGAGAGCTGGACGTGACTTAGAGCCTGAATAACAACAACAAAGGGGAAAGGGGTGGAGGGAGGAAGAAATCAGGAGTTTCGGGTTAGGAGATACAAACTACTATATATAAAACAATAAGGTTCTACCATATAGCACAGGGAACTATATTCAGCATCCTCTAATAAAGCATAGTGGAAAATAATATGAAAAAGAATATATACACACACATATATATATCCGATCACTTTGCTGTATACTAAAAACTAATACAACATTGTAAATCAAGTATGTTTCAATTTAAAAAAATGGGCAGAAGACTTGAATGGATATTTCCAAAGAAGACCTACAAAGGCCAGTAAGTAAATGAAAAGATGCTCAACATCATTAATCATCAAGGAAAGACCAATCTAAACTACAATGAGATATCATCTCATACCTCTTTAGAATGGTTATCATTAAAGAGATAAGAAAGAGCAAGTGTTGGTATGGATGTGGAGAAAAGGGAACCCTTATACAATGTTGGTGGGAATATAAATTAGTACAACCACTATGGAAAACAAAATGGAGACTCCTCAAAAAATTAAACATAGGATTACCATATAACCCAGCAGGCCCATTTCTGGGTATATAATCAAAGGAAATGAAATCATAATCTTGAAGAGATATCAATATTCCCAAGTTCACTGCAGCACTTTTAAAGGCCATCCAGGTATAGAAACAAACTATCCATTAGTGGATGAATGGATAAAGAAAATATTAGATACACACACACACATAATGGAATATGATTTAGCCATACAACAGAAGGAAGTCCTGCCATTTACAACAAGCTGGATGGACCTTGAGGTATTTATGTTAAGTGAATAAAAGAGAGAAAGACAATGAATATTCTCATTTATATGTGAAATTTAAAAATAAAATTGAACTCATATTCACAGCTCAAAGAGAATAAGTCAGTGGTTAACAGAAGGCAGGGAAGGTAGGCAAAATGGGTAAAGGAGGTCAAAAGGTACAAACTCCCTATTATAAAGTAAATAAGTCCTGGGGATATAAAGCATGGTGACTCTAGTTAACATTCTGTTGTTGCTGTTTAGTTGCCAGGTTGTGTCTGTCTCTTTGCAACTTCATGGACTATAGTACACCAGACTTCTCTGCCCATGGGATTTCCCAGGCAAGAATACTGGAGTGTGTTGCCATTTCCTTCTCCAGGGGATCTTCCCTATCTAAGGATTGAACCCATGTCTTCTGAATTGGCTGACAGATTCTTGACCACTGAGCCACTAGGGAAGACCTGAGGTAACTATACGGTATCATATATTCAGACTCTTTGTGACCCTTTGGACTGTAGCCCACTAGGCTCCCCTGGTCCATGAGATTTTCCCAGCAAGAATATAGGAGTGGGTTGCCGTTTCCTCCTCCAGGGGATCTTCCTGACCCAGGGACTGAACCAGCAACTCTTGTGTCTCCTGCACTGCAGGTGAATTGTTTACTGCTGAGCCAGCAGGGAAGCCCTGTTGAGAGAGGAGGTCTTAAAATTTACTGTCATACAGTTGCAGAGAAGAACCAATTCTGACTCCATGTTGGAAATGTTTCTTTGACTTGTTTTTCATTGATGTTGTTGTTGTAATCATACATAATGGCCTACCTCAGAGGACCCTGCTCCTACGCCTGACTGTTAAACTAAAGAGCCTCTGTTCAGCTCACAGAGAGATCATCTGACCCTGCTCACCTGTGAAGGCTGCAAGAAAGAAGAGATTAACACATCCCTTCCCTGATGCGTCCTTGGTGACTCAGAGGATAAAGAATCTGCCCACAGTGCAGAAGATTTGGGTGTGATCCCTAGGTCAGGAAGATTCCCTGGAGAAGGGAAGAGCTATGCACTCCAGTATTCTTGCCTGGAGAATTCCATGGACAGAGGAGCCTTGGAGGGGTACAGTCCCTGGGGTCCAAAGCCCATGGGGTCACAGAGTTGGACATGACTGAGTGACTAACACTTCTTTCTTTTCCCTGATGCTGGCCATTTCTGGAGATGTTTTCCAAGACTGATGGCTCTTTTAACTTTTTCATTTCCTCTCCCTCTTTGCCTTTTGACTTCAGTTCCTCACAGCTTCTCTCTCTGATTCTATAACAGAACCTGGCATCCGGACCCCAACAAGATGGCTATTTCGAGACATTAGTCTGCCATCTTCTCAGTTAGCCAGCTTTCCAAATAAAGTTGTGTTCTTTGCCTGAACACCTTGTCTCTTGGATTTGTTGGCCTGTATTGCATTGAGTAGTGCTCACTGAATGATTGAGCATGCCTGTGGTGATCAGAGCCTCCGTATCTCAGACTCAGTAACAACACAAGGAAAAAATATTGTAACTATGTATGGTGATACAAATTGTGTTAGCTGTTTCACCATATATATCTATGTGTGTGTGTGTGCTCAGTCGCTTAGTTGTGTCCAACACTTTTGTGACCGCATGAACTGTAGCCCACCCGGTTCCTCTGCCCAAGGAATTTTCCAGGCAAGAATACTGGAGTTGGTTGTCATTTCCGCCGCCAGGAGAGCTTCCTGACCCAGGCATCAAACTTGTCTCTCCTTCATTGGCAGGTGGATTCTTTACCACTGAGCCAACTGGGAAGCCTCTATTAACATCTACATACACCTATATATAGATATCAAATCATAACATTATACACGTAAAACTAACAGTTTGTTGTTGTTTAATTGCTAAGTCATGTCTGACTCTTTTGAGACCCCATGGACTATAGCCCGCCAGGGTCCTCTACCTATGGAATTCTCCAGGCAAGAATACTGGAGTGGGTGCCATTTCTTTCTCCAGGGAATCTTCCCAACTAAGGGACTGAATCCATGTCTCCTGCATTAGCAGGTGAATTTTTTTTACCACTGAGCCACCAGGGTATTATATGTCAACTCTATAACTCTATCTCATTAAAAAAAAACTTTCCCCACCCTATGCTCTGAACATTGGTTGCCTATTGTTTCCTACTGATATTTTGGTTTGTTCTTAATCTTTAAGTCTTTATTCTATCTGAAGTAGATTTTTTTTGTACCTTGTATGTGTTATGGGCTAAAAATTGTTTCCCCTCAAAATTCATGTATCAAATCCCTAGCCCCCCAGTACCTCAGAAAGTGACTGTATTTAGAGTTAGGGCATTAAAGAGGTGATTAAGCTTAAATGTTGCCATTTGGGTGGGTCCTAAATTCCCCTGTAGAAGGGCTAGGCTATCCACTCCAGTATTCTTGGGCTTCTCTGATGGCTCAGAAGGTAAAGAATCTGCCTGCAAGGGAGACCTAGGTTCTGGCCCTGAGCTGGGAAGATCCCCTAGAGGAGGGCATGGGCAATCAACTCCAGTATTCTTGCCTGGAGGATCCCCGTGGACAGAGGAGCCTGGCGGGCTACAGTCCATGGGGTCACAAAGAGTCAGACACAACTGAGCGACTAAGCACAGCACAGCACAATCCAGTCTGACTGTTGCCTTATAACAGGAAATTTGGACTTACAAGGGGACACCAGGGATGCTTGCTCATAAAGGAATGATCACATGAAGACAAGACGATAAGGTAGCCAACTGCAAGTCAAAGAGAGAGGGCCCAGGAGGAACACCTTGATCCTGGACTTCTAGCCTCCAGAGAGAGAAAGTAAATTTCTGTAAATTGAGCATTCAGACTGTGGTATTCTGTCAAGGCAGCCCTAGAAAACTAATACAGTGTAAGATACAGACTTCATTTTTTTTTTAATATGGAAAAGTCAATTTTCTACTTTCATTTATTGGATAGTCTCCTTTCCTCACTAGCCTAGCATGCTTCCTCTGCCATATACCACAACTCTCCATACACATGCATCTATATCTAGGCTCATATACCACAGTTCTATATACATGTGCATCTGCTTCTAGGCTCATATACAATTCTATATACACGTGCCTTTATTTCTAGGCTCTTTAGACTATTTCACTGGTTAGTTTATCCCTATGAGAGGACCAAAGTTTCTTCATTGCTCTAGCTTAATAGAGCAACTTAATAACTTACAGTCTTGATGACTGGTAGAGGAAAGACCCTCCTTTTCCTAATTTTTCTGGAAAATTACTTTGCTCTTTTTGATCACTTACAGTTTCATATAAAATTTGCAATGTGTGTCAAGTTTCACTAAAAATAATATTAGGATACTGCTTTACATTAAATCTAGAGAACTACAGGAAAATATCTTTTAATTAAAGATTTATCTCCATTTGAAAGTACGTTTATTTCCTTTTCTGCTCTACTAATAACAATTTTAGTTCTGTCCACATGATGGCACTAGAAACCAAAAAAAAATCAGATTTTTTTTCATAATTGGACAGAAGACTCAATAACACATATACATGTTAGTGTTTTATTAAGTGCTCAAATGTTTTGGAGGATAGACCTGTATTTCCTATGGCATGTTCAACAAACAGTACATCAAATGCTTAAGTAAATTTGGTAAAGAGATATACAATAATATATGATAATCAAAAACTGGAAATAATAAAAATATCATGATTATTCTTCACAGTCCTTTTATCATAAAAAGTCATAAACAAACTAGATTTAAAAGTTCATTATCAGCAGATAAAATACACGTGGTGTAAAATTAGCTCTGGTAATTTAGGTAGTAATTTCTAAACCAGCAAGCCTACTATAGGCTAGTAAACAACTCTGCCTAAATCTGGGGGGCAAAGGTCACCCCTAGGTTTAACTTTAAAGAGGAAGATTACATAAGTCTTCATGTCTACCTCTAGGTCCACCCCTGCCCTGACAATTTGGGGGTAAAGTTCACTTTTACAAGAAACATGCCTGGGCTTGCCCTGTTTACAGAATCAAAAAGGAAGAGTCATAGAAGACTTTCTCTTTCTACTTTGTAATGCTAGTGACACTCCTTTCTACACTATGTGGGAAGGACTTGAGACAGTCTTTGAAACCATGCATACCTAAGTCACTGATAACATGCATTGTTGTTGTTGTTTTAGTTGTGAAGTCCCATCGGACTCTTTTGCGACCCCATGAACTGTGTAGCCCAGCAAGCTCCTCTATCCACAGGATTTCCCAGGCAAGAATACTCCTTGATGGTATCTGGACTTGAGCCAACCCTTTTCTAAATACTTTCCAGGGGGTTAGTAACCTGATGTTCTATATAGAACTGGAAATTAGTATTGAAATATTGTGAAATATATCTTATCTTAGATTTAAAAATTTGCCTACTGATCATTAACATAACTTGGATGATCTAAATACTTATACAGAGAGACTATATAAGAAGTTACAAATTCTTTAAACACCAGATTCGTCATCTGTAAAATGGGAATAACAGTATTTTCTACTTAAAACGGATGCAGAATTAAATAAGGCATTTGAAAACACTAAATATGGTGTCCTGCACATAAAAATGCTATTGTCATTAGAGCAAGAAACAATGGTGTTCCTAGGTAGGCACATCTGAATTGTGAAATCTGGAAACAGGAAACAGCCATGTTTTAACTCAGTAGGCTATGTTCCTCCCTCATACTCCAATTCCCTCCATTTGGAAGGCCTAAGACTGCCTCTCTCAGCACCAGAGTAACCTCATGGCTTAATGAGCCATTTAAACGACGCAGTCTGCATAACCCCTTCGGAAGAAGAGATAGATGGTTTCGATTGTAAAACCATAATCAGCACCAGGAGCCGGATTACACTGCTTATTGTCAAAGCAAGCCCATACTGCGGCCCACTCCAACCGCTAACTGCGCTTCTGGCACATTCCACGAGATGGCGCCTTTGCTCCCAGTCTTCGGACATACTGAAGGCGAAGCCTTTCCCAGGCAACTGCCTCCCTCGCCAAGGTTAAGAGCCTGACTTCGGAGAAAGGCTTGATCTAGGGTGATGGGCACTAAGTGGGACTTGGCCATGGTGAGCCGACCGGCCTGAGCCGAAGTCTGCCCCGTTCAGAAGCAGCGGGGAGCTCCGAAGACCCTGCTCCGGGAATCCCTGCCTTTCAAGGGCACGGCCTCCCCGGAGGGACCCTCTAGACAGGAGCGGGTAGGGTAAAAGAGCGGGGTCCGCGGCAGCCCGGTGGCCCGGGGGAAGCCTCACGTGCCTGTGCGGTGGACTCTGGCCACAGTCACCCCATGACACCGGAGGCGTCAGGTTGCGGGGCGGTCAGCAAGGGCTTTGCGAGGGAGGGAACCTGCGATGACCGCAGCGCCGCGAGCCACCGGGTGGGGCCGAGGCGTCGGCCCCCGGGTTTCTACATCAAACCTAGAAGTTCGAACATTCCAAGAACGGGGTGCTGGTCAAGAGGACGGCCGGACGCCTGTGTCCGCCTCCTCATCGCGGGGGGCGCTTCCCCGCGGCCAGACCTCCCGCTTTCGCACGTTCCTCGCGAGCGGAAACCCAGCGGCCCTTAGCGACCTCTCTCCTGGCCCCGCGCGCTCTAGAGGCCGGTGGGCGGGGCGTTGCCCGTGACGTCGCGTTCCGTGTCGATTCTCCGCCCCCTTCTCCGCCCATATATAAGACTTCGCCCGGCGCTCGCACTCGCACAAGTGGACCGAGGCGTCGGGCGCGGGAGGTTGGCAGAGGTGGCGGGGCAGAGCTCGAGGGCAGAGGCCGGCTCGGTCGTGTGTCCGCGCCTCGGAGGTGGTGGCCGGTAGTTAGGCGACGAGGCGACCATGGAGCTCTTACGGACTATCACCTACCAGCCTGCCGCCAGCACCAAGATGTGCGAGCAGGCTCTGGGCAAGGCTTGCGGCGGGGACTCGAAGAAGAAGCGGCCGCAGCCGTCCCCCGAGGAGCCGCAGCCGCCGCAGACCCCGGCGCAGGTGCAGCCGGCGGTCCCGCACCATCATCACCACCACTCGCACTCGGGGGCCGAGATTTCGCGGATTATCGTCGACCCCACGACGGGGAAGCGCTACTGCCGCGGCAAAGTGCTGGGAAAGGTGACGAGCGGTGGGCGCCCAGCTGCCAGGCGGGAGGGAGGTCTGCCCGGGCGTTTCCCCCGCCCTCCACCCCCTACCCCGCGGGCCGGGCCGGGCCGGGCCGGACCCGGAGTCCCCGCTCCCCCGCCGTTTCTCGATGTCTCGGTAATCGGAGCTCGGCGCGGCGTGGGGTGGTTACCTGCCCTCCTTTGGCTTTTGTGCACTGACAGCGCGGGGGTCGCGTTCTCCATCCTTGACCGCGGCTGTCTGCCTCTTCCACGAGCCCTAAGACATTGATCTTGAGGCCAGAAGCGAGGGTTTTCTACACCACACCTAGCCCTCCAGATGCCTCCCCACCCCCACCCCAGAGGATTTCCTTGCACATCTCTTCAGATCCTATTTCTCATCTCCCCGACCCCCAGCCCCGCTCCGTAAAGCTCCTCTTTGTAAAAGGAGAAGGGGCACCGTTTTAACTTAACTGTTGTTAGGAGTGCTTTCCCTTCGTGAAGAAGCTTTTGAAAAAGTAGACCGCGTCCCTCTGTCCACCCTTCCTCATATTTTTGCTTATCTTTCTCGTTTATTTATTTAAAAAAAATCTGCCGTCCATGTTCCTGCCATACTCAATTCCCTCTTGGCTTTGTTTCCTTTCAGGGTGGCTTTGCAAAATGCTACGAGATGACAGATTTGACTAACAACAAAGTCTACGCTGCAAAAATTATTCCTCACAGCAGAGTAGCCAAACCTCATCAAAGGGAAAAGGTGTGTATGACTGTTGAGTAAAATATTTTCTTTGTGTGCAGAGATGGCCCTTCCCTGTTAGGAACATGTCTTCTGCATGTGTAAGCAGCTGGCTTTGCAGAAGTGAAGGAGGCTAATAAGACTGATCTTGCTTTTCGTTTTAGATTGACAAAGAAATAGAGCTTCACAGAATTCTCCATCACAAGCACGTCGTGCAGTTTTACCACTACTTCGAGGACAAAGAAAACATTTACATTCTTTTGGAATATTGCAGTAGAAGGGTAAGTCTTCACTCATCTGAGTGCATGGACTTCCTGCACACTGACCTAGCATTCAAATTGCGCTTTATCTG
Organism: Capra hircus; assembly: GCF_001704415.2. Classification (NCBI taxonomy): domain Eukaryota; kingdom Metazoa; phylum Chordata; class Mammalia; order Artiodactyla; family Bovidae; genus Capra; species Capra hircus. The sequence goes on from NC_030827.1 coordinate 20,904,832, forward strand.
GCAATTTGATTGTGGACATAATTATAATATGGCAGCATTACCTTTCATCGCTCCTCCTGCATAAGGAAACTACTGATGCTGGCAACTTTATTTGACAGATTCTCTTTTTCCCTTCTCCTCCTCCCAGTCCATGGCTCATATCTTGAAAGCAAGGAAGGTGTTGACAGAGCCAGAAGTCCGATATTACCTCAGGCAGATCGTGTCTGGACTAAAGTACCTTCACGAACAAGAAATCTTGCATAGAGATCTCAAACTTGGTGAGCCTTTCACTCCAAACCCTGACTTTTGTATCAGAGGTGCATGCTCTTTCCCTTTTCTTACATAGTTAAGGTTCTTAGTTGGGATCTAGCCAATGCAGTGTTGCTTCTGAATGATGGCTTGCCTGTTAAGCAGCTGGCTGCCTGCCTCTCGAGTGGATGGATGTGTGTGTACTTGGTTAGAATATTTTTTCAAGAGAATTCAGACTTTTTTGTTGTTGTTGTCCTCCAGGGAACTTTTTTATCAATGAAGCCATGGAACTAAAAGTTGGGGACTTTGGTTTGGCAGCCAGGCTGGAACCCTTGGAACACAGGAGAAGGTAAAAGTCAGAAGGATACATCTTAACTAGGGTTTTGTGGAGATCAAACATGCCCTTTTTATCTTCCAATTAATGTTTCATAGGTTAGTTGATATTAAAATCTGTAAACTGCTACAATGTTAATTGAAGGAAATACTTACTCAGTGCCACTATAGCCTAGGCAGAGTGTCTTCAGCCATAAGTTGATTATGAAACAAATCTTTTATTTGCCTGAAATGTATAAAAGTGTCCTGCTGTACCTGGCCTCAGTTGGCTTAAAGCACTTTGTCATGTGGCTGAAAACAATTGTACATGCATTAAAAAAAAAATTACCAAGTCGTTTGGTGAAATGTCAATTGTTCATACGCCAAAAGTTAAATGTTTCCAAATAGAAATTCAGCGTAGCTTACCCAGAGAACTAAGTTTAAACAAGAGGAGAGTTCCTAGTGAAATCTTCGTATTTTGTTTTCCCAGGACGATATGTGGTACCCCAAATTATCTTTCTCCTGAAGTCCTCAACAAACAAGGACATGGCTGTGAATCAGACATCTGGGCCTTAGGCTGTGTAATGTAAGTAAATGTACCAAAATAATAAAAAGTCAAATTTAGATATAGATTTTAGCACTGGAAAATAATTGCTTTATGATGGTTTCTAAAGAGGTGTTTCCTTGTACACAGGTACACAATGTTACTAGGAAGACCTCCATTTGAAACTACAAATCTGAAAGAAACTTACAGATGTATAAGAGAAGCAAGGTATACAATGCCTTCTTCATTGCTGGCTCCTGCTAAGCACTTAATAGCTAGCATGTTGTCCAAAAATCCAGAAGATCGTCCCAGTTTGGATGACATCATTCGACATGATTTCTTTTTGCAGGTTGGTGGATTTTTTTTTTTCATCTTTTTATTACATGCTCTTGATCCTAATTTCCCAGCAGGTTACTGAAAGACTTTTCTTATGCTTCACAGGGCTTCACTCCAGATAGACTCTCTTCTAGCTGTTGTCACACAGTTCCAGATTTCCACTTGTCAAGCCCAGCTAAGAATTTCTTTAAGAAGGCAGCTGCTGCTCTTTTTGGTGGCAAAAAAGACAAAGCAAGATATATTGACACACATAGTAAGTTATAAGACTTTTTCTGTATCCAGTATTATATATATAAAGTTGATAAGTTAGTTGAAAGAGGCTTTCATAGTAACATAATTTGGCCAGTATGTTAGTAAACTGTTGAACTTTTGGTAGCATAATAAATCTAAATTGCAAACTGTAGTTGATAGTTTTGTTTCAGATGCATTAAAGTGTGCTTCTTGGATAATTGCAGCTGATGGCAAAGATAAAACTGTTGGTTTTGCTTTGAATGCTCTTAAGTTGGTTATTAACGCAAAAGGAGGAAATATGACTTGCTCTGTTTCTACTTGTTTGGATAGAATAATGCTCATAATCCTTTTTCTTGATTTACAGATAAAGTATCTAAAGAAGATGAAGAAATTTACAAGCTTAGGCATGATTTGAAAAAGACTTCGATAACTCAGCAACCCAGCAAACACAGGACAGATGAGGTATGCTAGAGAAGAATAAAGTAGTTATAAACGCTTTATATCATTTCCATTCTTTGCTAATTATCACTTGGATCATAATATATTTACTTAAAAGTTTTTTTTTTCCCCCAACCCTTTAAAAGGAAAGATTTTATCTCTTAGTTTAACAATGCATGCAGTTATCGGAAATATCTTTTACTTGGCTTGTGTCCATTGCTTTGTGATAAGCTTTCCTAGTAATTGCTATAATCTCATCTTAAACTAGAATTCTCAACTTTAGATGAATTTTAAATGCTTGTCATCTGGCTCTTCTCTTCTAGGAACTCCAGCCACCTACCACTACCGTTGCCAGATCTGGAACACCCGCAGTAGAAAACAAGCAGCAGATTGGAGATGCTATTCGGATGATAGTCAGAGGAACTCTTGGCAGCTGCAGCAGTAGCAGTGAGTGTAAGTTGTCAATCACATTTTAAATAGTGACACTCTAAATGCCAGTGTTCAACACTAAGCAGCTGAAGTCAGCTTGGTTTTTGGCCTGATTTAACATAGAAGAAGCAACTTAGAGGGTTGGAGCAATTTTGAGTCCTCTATCCTTAGAATTAGTGGAGGGAGACCTAGCACCTACCATAGCCTGAAGTTTTGTTGTTAATTATTTTATAACTTTCTCTGACTTTTTAGGCCTTGAGGACAGTACCATGGGAAGTGTCGCAGACACGGTGGCAAGAGTCCTTCGAGGATGTCTAGAAAACATGCCAGAAGCTGACTGCATCCCCAAAGAGCAACTGAGCACTTCCTTTCAGTGGGTCACGAAGTGGGTTGACTACTCTAACAAATATGGCTTTGGGTACCAGCTCTCAGACCACACTGTAGGAGTCCTTTTCAACAACGGTGCTCACATGAGCCTCCTTCCCGACAAAAAGTAAGTGTGTCCAGTTAAGGAAGCCCTGTCAGTTGTTCAGTTTTGCCCTAAGGAAAACAGTGACTGACTTTTCCTGTTTCTGTTTCTTTTCTCCCTGTTCTTTAGAACAGTTCACTATTATGCGGAGCTTGGCCAATGCTCTGTTTTCCCAGCCACAGATGCCCCTGAACAATTCATTAGTCAAGTGACGGTGCTGAAATACTTCTCTCATTACATGGAGGAGAACCTCATGGATGTAAGTACCCGGGCTTTCAAGAAGTGATGTTGCAAGTGTGGTCCACAGAGCAGTCACATCTGTATAGCCTCAGTGCTTTTAGAAGTGCAGCGGCTCATGTTCCGTCCTCAGTCTATGACTCAGGAACGCTGGGTGGTGGGGCAGGAACCTCCAGGCCATTCTGGCCCTTGCTTAAGGTTGAGAGGCATTTGCTTAGAACTGAGTGCACACACTGCAAAGTCTTCCTAGGCACTAACTCTCCCATTCTCTCTCAGGGTGGAGATCTGCCTAGTGTTACTGATGTTCGAAGACCTCGACTCTACCTCCTTCAGTGGCTAAAATCTGATAAGGCCTTAATGATGCTCTTCAATGATGGCACCTTTCAGGTAAATGAACCCTTTAAGAAAGTGCATGTTTAGGTCCTAAGAAATGATTTTTACATAGCCAGTTCAATTATTGAGAAAACCCTTCATATCTTGACAATTTAGAGATGCTTAATATTTATGTCTACTTTTTAAAGGTGAATTTCTACCACGATCATACAAAAATAATCATCTGTAGCCAAAATGAAGAATACCTTCTCACCTACATCAATGAGGACAGGATATCTACAACTTTTAGACTGACAACTCTGCTGATGTCTGGCTGTTCATTAGAATTAAAAAATCGAATGGAATACGCTCTGAACATGCTCTTACAGAGGTGTAACTAAGAGATTTCTTGAATGGACCCTATGGGACTCCTCTTTTCCACTGTGAGATCTACATGGAAGTCAGTAGAATGATCTACAGCACGTTGAAGAAGATGGGCAGGTGGTGGTACGAAAACAATTTCCCTGTGGCCTGCTGGACCTGGTGGAACCCGGACCAGGCTGAGGCACACAGTCCTGAACTTTGGACAAGCTGAGAATGAACCTGAATGCAGTTTTCCTTGACGTACCTGTTTCTAAAGGCTTTTCAGACAATTTTGCAGAAAGGTGCATTGACTCTTAACTTCTCTCTGTGGAGAGTGCTTCGGACAGAGGACTTGGAGCTGTGAATATACTTCCTGAAGGGGAGGGAAAGGGAGGACGCTCCCATGTTGTTTAAAGGCTATAATTGGAGCAGCTTTTGGCTGCTTAACTGTGAACTATGGCCATATATATATTTTTTTTGTTTTGTTAATTTTTGAAGACACTTGTGGCTGGAAAAGTGCATTCCTTGTTAATAAACTTTTTATTTATTACAGCCCAAAGAGCAGTATTTATTATCAATTTTTTTTTATGTTGACCATTTAAAACTGTTGGCAATAAAGAGTATGAAAAAGCAGAAAGAGTGGTCTCTTGTCTTTGGTATGACTCCACCACCGCATCGCCTCATTCTTTGATCATGGGTTCTTGGCTCCCTTTGGCGGGACATTGAATGTAGAAGCAGGCTAGAAAGTTCGAACTTTAATTATTCCAGTAATAGTTTCTAGGAAGTCAATCTTTATTTAATACCTGAAATGAAGTCATATATTCTCTGAGTAGATCTGGCTTGAGAAGAGAAGAGCATAACAAAAATATCACTCTTATCACAATCAAAATAAAGGCCTCCTACTATGCAAAAGCAATTTCTCTCTGGAGTATTTCCCCAAAACTTGTTTAGCTTGGGGCTGAAGACTAGAGTAATCTTGTAGAAATAGACCTCTGTTATTAAGGGTCAATAGGTTAAGGAAGTTTTATCTTTTTTTCAAAACAATGTATTTATTTATTTGGCTGTGTCTGGTCTTAGTTGCAGCTTGCAGGATCCTTGTGTCATGAGGGATCTTTCATTGTGGCACATGGACTCTAGTTGTGGCATGGGCTCAGTAGTTGGCACACAGGTTTAGTTGCTCTGTGGCCTGTGGGATCTTAGTTCCCCAACCAGGGGTCAAATCTGTGTCCCCTGCATCGCAAGGCGTAATCTTAACCACTGGGCCACCAGGAAGCACCGGAAGTTTATCTTAATATGGGCAACACTCTTTAATACTTGCACCACCTAAATGTATGCTGCTGCTAAGTCACTTCAGTCATGTCCAACTCTGTGCAACCCCATAGATGGTAACCCACCAGGCTCCGCTGTCCCTGGGATTCTCCAGGCAAGAACACTGGAGTGGGTTGCCATTTCCTTCTCCAATGCATGAAAGTGAAAAGTGAAAGGGAAGTTGCTCAGTCATGTCCGACTCTTAGCGACCCCATGGACTGCAGCTCACCAGGCTCCTCCGTCCATGGGATTTTCCAGATGAGTACTGGAGTGGAGTGCCATTGCCTTCTCCGACCTAAATGTATAGCTCAGTTCAAACCATCGTAAACACTTCATTGCCACCAGTAGTGAGAAGTACTTTGTAAATATGTCATTTTATTTTCCTTCTGGTGGATGGAGGTTGAGGGATGGTATGAATTTTGAGCAATGGTTTTAAGCCCATCTTTAAACTATCAGATTATCCAAGAGGTAAATCTGAGATGGTTTTCTTTTCCAATGGGATCTCTGACAGGTGTATGAAGCTGCTCATCCTGTTTACTCTGAACTTACAGTGACCTGTATAAAGTGCAAATACTTTTTTGTTCAATTGTAATCCTACTATAAGGAAGATATTGTCCTGAGAAAAGCAACACTCTCTGATGTGTTAAGCTCTATTTGCACAGGGCTCCTCTACGGAATAGTACAGAGATGATGGTTGTAGTTTTCCAAATTTTTTCTAAAATTATTACAAACTGTACCTTACATACTTCATTAATAAACATCAAATCTAGAGAACTGTTTATGGATATTTCACAGTTACTAGATTAACTCCTACTGACCGGAGTTCTCAGACCAGGTGTACAACTTCAGTCTGTTAAATGGTAATAGCTGAAGAAAATAGTAATAGCTGAAGAAAACTGGATAATTACACTAATAACTGGGTGTGGAAAAGTAGAATCTATTATTATCTGTGAGCAGAGATATAAAAATAGGAGTTTCAAACAGTAAAAAATGTGCTTTCATTTTGAATTTTATAGTTAGATTGCATATTACTTCACCGTTTCAAAATTGTGTACTTCTCCATTCTTGTATGTACTGGGGATCTGTGCATGTTCAGTCACTCAGTCATGTCTGACTCTTTGCAATCCCATGAAACGTAACCTGCCAGGCTCCTCTGTCCTTGGATTTTTCAGGCCAGAATACTGGAGTGGGTTGCCAGTTCCTACTCCAGGGGGATTTTCCTGACCAGGGATTGAACCTACATCTCCATCTGCTGCACTGGCAGGTGGAGTCTTTACCACTCTGCTACTGAGGATCTACTGCCTGCCAAATCCTCAGCCTGGCATTGGAGATGCCGAGTGAGCCCAAGCCTCTCCCTGCCCTTGAGGAAGTCACAGCAGAGTAGAGGAGACAGTGCGTTTACCTGGCAGTCTGATAAGTGCTGTGATATTATGATAAAAGTATGCACTGGGTGTCTTGGGAACTGAGAACAAGAATCATGGGGCATCAGCTGTAGGCATAGGGTGGACTCGGAGAATAGATTTCAGAGAAGGAAATTCTTTTTTATTGGGTTTTGAAAGATGAATGAGGGTTGTATAAAGGTATGAGATGGGGAAGGGTATTATAAGCAGTGGGGATAACATGTATAGATGTCTAAGGGTGAAAGAGTTCATAGGAGAAATGGATAAGTATCATAGGTAAAGGCTGGAAGAAACAGACCTGATGTACCCCTTGTGCCATCACAAGGCATTTAGGCTGCATCAAAAGCTACGTGTAATTACTCTAAGATTTTAAGGAAGCAAGTGACCTAAAATATGCATGTGTCTAAGTCGCTTCAGTCATGTCCAGCTCTGTGAGACCTTATGGACTGTAGCCTGCCAGGCTCCTCCATCCATGGGATTCTCCAGGCAAGAATACTGGAGTGAGTTGCCGTGTTCTTCTCCAGGAGGTCTTCCTGACCCAGGGATCAAACCCATCTCTCATGTCTCTGTGTTGGCAGCTGGGTTATTTACCATCGGCACCACCTGAGAAGCCCAAGTGACCTAGTATTTCAGTTTAATAAAATTCATTCCAGGGGCATAAGCAAGATGGGTGGGAAAGAAGAGAAATATGACCCAAACAATAAAGATATTACTATTCTGATCCAGGTGAGAAAGGACTTTATGGAAAGGAGCATATAAAGAGTCAGACAGTATCTCCTTTGACTCATCTAATTCATTATAGTATCCCCCTACTGTGGCATATGGCAATCCAATATTGAATGAATAAATGGCAGTAGATTTGGGAGGGACTTAGAAAGTTGATTTCAATAGGATTTGGCACTTTATTGAATGTGGAGCTTGAAGAAGAATGTGGGTCTTTAGGATGACTGGCTGGGGCAATCAGTGGCAGATAGGCAGTGTACTCTGGGGTCACTAACTGAAATAAATTAGGACTCTAGAAGGAAGAGCCTGTTATTTCAGGAAATCCAGTGAGTTTAGGACATACTAAATCAAACTTGTATGAAGATGTTCAAAAAGATCCCGAAAGCAGTTGGATAAACACATCTATACCTCAAGAGTGAGCAAGACTTGGGAGTAAACAGGCTTTGGATGAGAGCACACAGAAATGAGTCCTTGCCATCCTTTCTATCCAGCAGCATTTTTTTTTAATACTGAGAACATCTATGTAAAATGTAACAGTGTTGATAAACCTTTGCAGTGAAGGAAGGATGATAAAAAAATTTCTCAATAAATTCCCTTCAAAATCAAGGACCCTGGATTCCATAAAGACAACTCCTCCCAAAGAGATGGACGATGATGAGCCCCTTCAGTCCTCAAGAGTGTTTCTCAGTTAGCCACCCTAAATCCTGACAATCTATAGGCTGAGATATAAGGCAATTGTGAAAGATGTAAAACTTTAGTTTTTGTGCCAAGTAATAGCAAACTTCAGGTAAGTGTGGTATGACCATGACAGTAACTCAGATTTTGAGTTATTTGACACTTGTACCTTATAAAAGTAGTAAAAATGTAGTAAAAAAAAACACTCCTCCCCCATCAAGAACTGTTATTGAATATAACCGTAATGCTTTCTAGGGAGGAAGTGTACTCCGAGTAAGCAGACTTACTGTGTACGTTTGGAGAAAATGTGGAATTGGTTCTAAGTTCAAATTCTTGTTCAACCCTGTCTCAGAATATGATCTTGGTAAACACCTAACCTCTCTATGTTTCAGTTTCCTCACATGCAAAGGTTAAATGATAATAGAACACTTACTCACCAACAGTGCTCAATAAATATTTGCTCGTTTTTTTTCTCTGTTCCCCCTGCCTCCTTCTATACCCATCATGACAGTAACCATAGTTACCTAGAAAAGAAAACAACTGACTCATTCTGCCCCTCCCAACCTTCCTTTCTGTAATAGTCATGGTCCAGTTATGGATACAACATTCATTTTCGACTTTCAGAGGAAGGGATTTATTGGAGGCTACTGGTTGTACAGATGATGGAAGAGCTCAGAAATGAAATGGGAGGTGGTGAGGCAAACAAGTGTGTAGCAGCAGCAGGAAGTCATTGCTGCTCCTTTGGCTGGAAAGATCCAGAATAAGATCAGAACTGGGCAGGTGTGGAGGTAGGAGGTCCCTGGCAGAATTATGGTAGAATTATGGTGATCAGAGTCTACCAGGAATTTGAAATAATGAAGCTAATGTAGATACATTCCAGGATGTCGGGCTCTAGATGAGTGATCACACCATCATGATTATCTGGGTCATGAAGATCTTTTTTATACAGTTCTTCGGTGTATTCTTGCCACCTCTTCTTAATTTGAAAGCATCACTACCAACAAAGCTAGTGAAGATGATGGAATTCCAGTTGAGCTGTTTCAAATCCTGAAAGATGATGCTGTCAAAGTGCTGCACTCAATAAGCCAGCAAATTTGGAAAACTCAGCAGTGGCCACAGGACTGGAAAAGGTCAGTTTTCATCCCAATCCCAAAGAAAGGCAATGCCAAAGAATGCTCAAACTACCGCACAATTGCACTCATCTTGGAGAAGGAAATGGCAACCCACTCCAGTGTTCTTGCCTGGAGAATCCCAGGGACGGGGGAGCCTGGTGGGCTGCTGTCTATGGGGTCGCACAGAATCGGACATGACTGAAGCAACTTAGCAGCACATGCTAGTAAATTAATGCTCAAAATTCTCCAAGCCAGGCTTCAGCAATACATGAACCGTGAACTTCCTGATGTTCAAACTGGTTTTAGAAAAGGCAGAGGAACCAGAGATCAAATTGCAACATTTGCTGGATCATGGAAAATGCAAGAGAGTTCCAGAAAAACATCTATTTCTGCTTTCTTGACTATGCCAAAGCCTTTGACTGTGTGGATCACAATCAACTGTGGAAAATTCTGAAAGAGATGGGAATACCAGACCACCTGACCTGCCTCTTGAGAAATCTGTATGCAGGTCAGGAAGCAACAGTTAGAACTGGACATGGAACAACAGACTGGTTCCAAATAGGGAAAGGAGTATGTCAAGACTATATATTGTCACCTTGCTTATTTAACTTCTATGCAGAGTACATCATGAGAAACACTGGACTGGAAGAAACACAAGCCAGAATCAAGATTTCCAGGAGAAATATCAATAACCTCAGATATGCAGATGACGCCACCCTCATGGCAGAAAGTGAAGAGAAACTAAAAAGCCTCTTCATGAAAGTGAAAGAGGAGAGCGAAAAAGTTGGCTTAAAGCTCAACATTCAGAAAACAAAGATTATGGCATCTGGTCCCATCACTTCATGGGAAATAGATGGGGAAACAGTGGAAACAGTGCCAGAGTTTATTTTGGGGGGCTCCAAAATCACTGCAGATGGTGACTGCAGCCATGAAATTAACAGACACTTACTCCTTAGAAGAAAAGTTATGACCAACCTAGATAGCGTATTCAAAAGCAGAGACATTACTTTGTCGACTAAGGTGCGTCTAGTCAAGGCTATGGTTTTTCCAGTAGTCATGTATGGATGTGAGAACTGGACTGTGAAGAAGGCTGAGTGCTGAAGAATTGATGCTTTTGAACAGTGGTGTTGGAGAAGACTCTTGAGAGTCCCTTGGACTGCAAGGAGATTCAACCAGTCCATTTCGAAGGAGATCAACCCTGGGATTTCTTTGGAAGAAATGATGCTAAAGCTGAAACTCCAGTACTTTGGCCACCTCATGCTAAGAGCTGACTCATTGGAAAAGACTCTGATGCTGGGAGGGATTGGGGGCAGCAGGAGAAGGGGACGACCGAGTGTGAGATGGCTGGATGGCATCACCGACTCAATGGACGTGAATCTGAGTGAACTCCGGGAGTTGGTGTTGGACAGGGAGGCCTGGCATGCTGCGATTCATGGGGTCGCAAAGAGTTGGACACGACTGAGCGACTGAACTGAACTGAACTGAATGTAGATACGGCTTGAAATAATCCCTGTACACATCTGGTTTAGAAAGGGGGTAAAATATTCTGGAGAAGACTCTTGAGAGTCCCTTGGACTGCAAAGAGATCCACCCAGTCCGTTCTAAAGGAGATCAGTCCTGGGTGTTCTTTGGAAGGAATGATGCTAAAGCTGAAACTCCAGTACTTTGGCAACCTCATGGGAAGAGTTGACTCATTAGAAAAGCCTCTGTTGCTGGGAGGGATTGAGGGCAGGAGGAAAAGGGGATGGCAGAGGATGAGATGGCTGGATGGCATCACCGACTCAATGGATGTGAGTTTGAGTGAACTCTGGGAGTTGGTAATGGACAGGGAGGCCTGGCGTGCTGCAATTCATGGGGTTGCAAGCAGTCGGACACGACTGAGCGACTGAACTGAACTGAAAATATTCTGGATTCTTTCCACCTTTTGCCTTGCAATCTACCAGTGACCAAGTAAATTGGTTGTCAGGAAAAAGAATCCTGGGGCATATAGCTGTAGAAGTCATTCTTTTGTTTTAAAATGAAGCAAGGAAAGGGCAGGGGTAAATCTGAGCTTTTACAGGCAGATACCTTCCTTCTTTCCTAACTTTTCTCTTCCATTAGTTTTGTACTCCCTCTATCCTCTCTTCCTCTTAAATCCCAAAGTGACAAGAGTGCTTAAGAGCTCTAGGCAGAAGGACGTTCACTTCTGGTTCCCTAGTTCTATGCTGTAGCTCACTAGGCAGGGGAAGATTAGAGGAGGAACAAGATGGAGTGAGGAACCTTAGAACTGGAGTCATTCTTGCTTTAGACCTCTGTTATTTGAAGCATCAGACTTTTTTTTCCACTACAGAGATGTTCAGTTCAGTTCAGTCCCTCAGTCGTGTCCGACTCTTTGTGACCCCATGAGTTGTCTAATGAAAACAAATGTGACTAAAACTGAGTAAGATGGATTTTCATAAGGTACGTAGATAAATCAATACTGATATCTTACAGCAATTCTGTGATGATAGTCAGTATATATTTTTAAGTCTTGGAATAAGCTCTTTTACAAACAGAAACCCATAAATTCCATTTTGTTTTTCCTTGACTTGCAAGAGATTCCAACCTATGTATGCTTAGATTTGTGATTTCTTCTAGCACTTCTTTATGCCTTATTAACTTTAGTAATGGAAAGTATCTCTTTGTTTGAATTGCCACAATTTGATTATATCAGTGAATTCAAACTAAAAAGTTAAACTCCCATATGCAGTGTTGGAATTTAATATCATGGTTCATCAATGTTTGGAATTCAATTGAATATAATAGATCTTGCCCCTGGAATTAGCTTTATAATACAATTATATATAAAGCAAAATTGATTTTAATGATTGAGGTACGATAACTTCACTACCGAGTTAAGGTGAAATGAATAAATTTATTGCAATATCTCAGCTCTGAAATACTGACTGATTAGATATTTTAACCCAACCATGCAAGTTAGAACAAATTCTCTTTTTTAGGCCTGTAGCAAATTAGTTAGCACTGCAAGAAACCAGGCAGCAGGCCTACATGAGATAAAATCAGCACTGCCTTCCTTTGGTACCATTTTGGAATCAATGGCAGCAGAATGACCTTTAAAGTTGGGATCATGTAGAACATGCTGTATAATATTTTAAACTGAATTAAAAAATATTTTTGCAAATGGACTATAAATGCATTCATAAATGGCAGTGAAACCAAATTGAGTTGAATATAAGTATGAAAGCTAGTACGTTTTCCAAGTCCTAGTGTGTAAGAAATTACATTTTCTTTGAGGTTAACTGTAAGTTATATTTTTTGTTTATGATACAAAACTTGTGGCAAAAAGCCAGTTTCTCTAATAAGAAACATTTGTACTAAAACAAAACCAAAATTGAAAAAATTATAAACATATATGATGTAATAGGAAAAGTCTGGAATTTCAATCAGCTATAAGGCTTCCCTGGTGGCTCAGAGGATAAAGTGTCTACCTACAGTGTGGGAGACCCGGGTTTGATCCCTGGGTTGGGAAGATCCCCTGGAGAAGGAAATGGTAACCCACTCTAGTACTCTTGCCTGGAGAATCCCATGGACAGACAAGCCTGGTAGGCTACAGTCCAGGGGGTCGCAAAGAGTCGGACACGACTGAACAAGCAACTTCACTTTCGGTTTTACTTTCATACCAGGCTTGACAAAACTGGTCAATGACTTGATGAGTGTAAGCAACATGACACTGCTTGATTCTTAGTTTCCTCTCCTATAAAACAGAGTAATAATAAAAATTATATTGGAATCTATTAGCTTGAGGAATAGTTTATTGTTGATATTTGACCATATTTGATCTACAACAAAATCCATTTATTTTCATTCAAGAAAACAAGAAAGCAAAGGAAATTTTCTTCCCCTTCAGTATTGTCTTTATGCATATTCCCTTTGTTTTATATTGACATAATTTACTGAAGAGTAAATAAGAGCAGGGCTTCCCAGGGTGGCTCAGTGGTAAAGAATCGACCTACCGATGCAGGAGATGCAGGAGACAGAGGTTTGATCGCTGGGTTGGGAAGACTTCCCTGGAGGAGAGCATGGCAACCCACTCCAGTGTTCTTGCCTGGAAAATCTCACGAACAGAGGAGCCTGTACCCTATGGCTATAATCCATGGGCTCACAAAGAGCCAGATGGTACTGAAAGTGAAAGTGAAGTCGCTTAGCCGTGTCCTCCTCTGCCACCCCATGGACTGTAGCCTATTAGGCTCCTCCGTCCATGGGATTTTCCAGGCAAGAGTGCTGGAGTGGATTGCCATTTCCTTCTCCAGGGGATCTTCCCGACTCAGGAATCGAACCCCTGTCTCCCGCATTGTAGGCAGATGCTTTACCGTCTGAGCCACCCCTGGTACTGAACACACGCACAAATAAGGGTGTGCACACATGTGACATACACTTCAGTAAAGAGGATATCTTGTGCCTAATTAAATATTATTAGAGCTTTTCAGTGATTAATTGCTTCATTCACCACGCTCCCAAGAATCAAGGATGCCCTGAAAGTGAGAGCAATTTAATTTCTGATAACCAACAAGACTGAAGTCCAGTCACATAAACCATTTCCCATACTGTTAAGTCCTCCTTTGTTGGTTTTTCTTCTTATAGTCCTTCCTCAACTATCTTCCAAAAAAACATGTTCCTCTACTGTGTTCTAAGGAATACCATATACTTTCAGTATCATGAAGATTCCCTGGAAAAATATATTCCCTGGGAAATTATTTTGGGAAATAGGGATTAAAGAAATGTAAACATTTCTTTTGGAGAAGGCAATGGCACCCCACTCCAGTACTCTTGCCTGGGAAATCCCATGGATGGAGGAGCCTGGAAGGCTGCACTCCATGGGGTCTCTGAGGGTTGGACACGACTGAGCATCTTCACTTTCACTTTTCACTTTCATGCATTGAAGAAGGAAATGGCAACCCACTCCAGTGTTCTTGCCTGGAGAATCCCAGGGACGGGGGAGCCTGGTGGGCTGCCTTCTGTGGGGTTGCACAGAGTCGGACACGACTGAAGCGACTTAGCACTAGCAGCAAACATTTCTTTAGATCAAAACTTCTCAAGAACTTGAATGTGCTGTATCCTGCATTGTGAATCTCCAGAGAGGAATAGAGTATGGAGGTTTCTCCAAACTTTTTTCCCCTGGTACACACTCTCTCTCTCTCTTTTTTTTTTTTTTGGATTAACTTTTAAGAACAGAAGCAATCTTCTTTGGAATGTAGTTTGCCAATTTATGCAGTAATTATATTTGGTAACTGAAATTTACTTTTTAAAGATTTTGAACCTGTCAGATAGATTGGGGTGGAAGCCCAGATCTTAATGGCAGTAGGACAGTATTTAGGCTAATGGAGAATTTAGCACCACCTCTATATCACAGATGTCTTAGACACAGTCTTAGTAAGAAAATTTTCCCTCCGGGGGAGAAACTTATGGCCTACATATCAACCAGATGGCTGGGTAACTATGTCAGTTTTGCAAGGCAGACATCCCATTCCTAGATAATAAGAAGAGCCCTACAGTTGACTTTTGCCCATTTCTATTTCTTTACAATAAATTTTTAGTCCATGTTCACTATGATTTGCAAAAGACATTTTGGTTTTGGAAGAGAACCTGCTGGTAATTCTTTACACTGAATAGCAACAGTTGTAAAAGATGTAAAGCATCTTCCTGCTTATGCCACCTCCTGCGAAGAAGCTACCAAAAAAAGCATTCGGACTTATCATGCTGCATGTATTACAGCAAGATTTATTAATTAGACTTAATTGTGAGGTCATTATAGAGGGCAAGATTTAATTGACATTTTAATAGTGTGATAAGGAAAGGAGATATATGTTCAGAAAGGATCTAGAAACTCAGTTCCGCTTTATCAGGAAACCCTAATTAAATACATCTCATGCTGCTCCAGAAACATAATTTTATAGTTCCAATCCAAATGAAGAAGGTCCTTCAATGTCCACTATATGATTTGAAACCCACTACTCTCATGTTCGGAGAAGGTAATGGCACTCCACTCCAGTACTCTTTTTTGCCTGGAAAATCCCATGGATGGAGGAGCCTGGTAGGCTGCAGTCCATGGGGTTGCTAAGAGTCGGACACGACTGAGTGACTTCACTTTGACTTTTCACTTTCATGCACTGGAGAAGGAAATGGCAACCCACTCCAGTGTTCTTGCCTGGAGAATCCCAGGGACGGGGGAGCCTGGCGGGCTGCCGTCTATGGGGTCGCAGAGAGTCGGACATGATTGAAGCGACTTAGCAGCAGCACTCTCATGTTACTGGACCTTTAATTTCCATTCCTTTTCCTATGGAAGATAAGATAGGATTTTTGGATACTGTTGGTGTCTATGACCTTATTTTTATGCCTCATTAAGTAGAGCAGCAGAAAAACTGAATCCAGGCTGCACAAATTTATATAAATCCTGCTACATATCACATGCTTTTTCTTTTTAACTTTACCTGCTTATTAAGACCACTATGACAATGAAGGTAAAAAATATTAATGACAGTCAATGACACAGGTACCATCTGGTAAATGAGAAGGAATGAAACATATTTGGAAAATATATGGTTTCTCTAATGACTTATCTTTTATAGACTCATAATCAATTGCTTGTCATTTCAACTAGGAGGTATACAGTGGTATTAAACAGTGATGTGATTTCATCCTGGCTTTAAAATAGAACAACTTCAATAGAAATATTGAGTCCTTGTTCCGATAAAGTGATTTCCTTCAAATCAGGTGGATATGACTGGGAAAATAATTTGTCTATAAAAGTGAATGAATTTGAAATGTACTTTGAGAGTAATCGGAGGAGGCAATGGCAACCCACTCCAGTACTCTTGCCTGGAAAATCCCATGGACAGAGGATCCTGGTAGGTTGCAGTCCATGGGGTCTCGAAGAGTTGGACATGACTGAGCGACTTCACTTTCACTTGAGAGTAATAGATCGCATCGATTTTAAAATATTTATTCTGTGAAGTGTGGTGAAGCTCTTATGGAAAGAAGAGTTTAAATACAGACACCTCAGCTTCTTTGGTCAATATTAGCTGAACTGTTGATACCAACTAAACATATTAAGATGTCATAGTTATTTATCTAGGAAAGGAAGTTGTAAAATGATGTTCTTCCGAGTCCCTAGACACATCAGAAGAGTTTCACCTTGAGCTTAGTAACACTGTCAATTTAGTGACACGTTTAGAATTGCAATTATATTGGTACATTTTATGGGCTAAGAATTAAAACTAAGAATGCACTTTATATCAGGCATGTAACAGCTGGTTTGCTTTAGTGACATAAATACTACACTGAACGGACTGCATAGCAATTTTAATTTTTCATCATGGTTTCCCAGATTCTAATTAGCTTTTCTCTTAGCATTCATTAGCATTCTCTTAGCATTTTCTCTCATTCATATAAGACTGACAATACAGTTTCTTGAAGCTATCCTTTTACTTTAATAGAAGAACAAAAATAGGAATTAAGATTGAGAGTCATAACAACAAAAATGAAGCTTATTTCATTATGCAAAGATTTTAAAAATTAACAGTCAAAAGAAACATGTAGAAAAATCTTTGGGTTCTATCAATATTTTATTGAAAAATCTAAAAATTTGTTTTGAAAAATACAGATATAACAGGTCACATCACAATATTTAAAATTCCTGTAAAGAAAGTTGACTTGAGTCCTTGTTCTTTCCCTGTGATAGTTCAACACCAAAACAGCCAAAGTAACATTTTTTTAAAGTATCGTTTATTTCAGTTGCACAGACATGGTGTCAATTTCTCTGCATATTTTGTTGACTTTTTTCCGGTGAAGCTCTATGAAGGTTTACAGGAAAAGCATTAGATGTATTAATGCAATTTACCTAGTGTCACTGCCGCAGTACCAGTCAGATATTAGAGCATAGTAAGCATCTATAGCCACAAGTTTCTTCTCAACCTGAAGGAATTTTAGGTCAGTAAAGTAGACAGAATCTCAATGATTGCTCATATTCCAATCTGTGGACACTGTTGAAGTTACTGTGGATTGTTTTCCAGACAGTGTGTGCTTGTTTTAAGTGGGTATGAGATGAGTGAATGGCTAGCCTCCTGACAGGCTAATGGAAAAGCATGGGTCACATTAGAGATTAAAGCAAAGCAACACGAAATGCACGAGGCTAAGCAAAGTGTCCAAAATTTAATGCAGATGTCATGAGGAAAATGAACATTTTTGAGCACTTTGAGCTAGTGAAAGTGTTAATTGCTCAGTTGTATTCAACTCTTTGTGACCCCATAGACTGCAGCCCGCCAGGCTCCTCTGTCCTTGGAATTCTCCAGGCAAGAATATTGGAGTGGGGGGGCCATTCCCTCCTCCAGGGGATCTTCCTGACCCAGGGGTCGAACCCAGGTCTCCTGCATTACAGGCAGTTTATTTTGAGCTAGGATTTCCTGTGTTTAAGAAAACAAAACCTTTTGAGAAATAAACCATTTTGGTTTTTTAATTTGGTTTCCTTTGTTTTCTTAGTGGTAGACCCTGTTTAATAGGACTTAGTGAAGCACTTAGATGTTTAAAAGATATGTCTCAGTTCAGCTCATGGGGTTGTGACCCCATGAACCACAGCGCACCAGGCCTCCCTGTCCATCACCAACTCCTGGAGTTTAAAGACAAGTGTTTATTTTTTAGAAGGCTTTTTGCAGTATATTAATTCATTGTCTTCCTGAAAACAAGAGAAAGATAGAAAAGCTAAGTGACACTAACCCAATTTAGAAAAAAAAATTAGTATGAAATAGTCAATATTGTAGGATATCATTCATGAAAATACTGATTTGTGATGGAATCTTTCAGAAAAATGATTCTATATTATTTCAAGGTCAACTTTGACAACTGATAGCACCTTTATGGTTAGTTCAGGTGCCTCAGACAACCTGATCCAGTGTAACCGTTTGTATTTCTCATCTAAAAATGGCTTCTCAAGAATAAACACACCGTATCAAATTTGCAAGCCATAGATGTCTCTCTGGCTTAATAGTTTTATCCCCAGTGACCCTGGGCTGTTAGCATCATTCGTTAGGAAGACCTCATGTGTCTGGTTGCTATACCCCAGCTCTTCTCAGAGATATTACACATCCTTTAGCTTCCCTGAGTGGGAGGCACGCCAGCCTGACTAATGGAAGCTGTCACTGCGATGTGACAGGTCACCAGGGCCAGCAACACTGTTGTGTCATTGCTAGATTACGGTGCAAAACGGTGCTTTCAGTGTTGAAGTGAAACCTGATTCATCATCTTATACTTTTTTCTGAGCCAGCGCTTTAAAAGCATGTTATTGCTCATGTACAACTAAAAAACAAACTGAGTAAAATGAAGTCTCAGGTGGAGGGTATAAGATAATGAAATGTTGGTCTTTAGCAGTGGACCATAAAATGGCAAAGTCTGTAAAACTGGAAAGTCCATTTACTGCCTAGGCACTTAATGTGAATAAGAAAGAAATAATAATAATAATACAAATTTTGATGAGTTCAGTGTGGTAAGACTCTTTGGTAAAACCATAGCTTCTGTTTAAAAGTCACATTTAAATGTATTGAATCAAAACTCGTATTTCTATTTCTAGAGCATTGTTTTGAAATAATCTCTTTCACTGTATTTTAGAACCATTGGTTCCTTAAGTCTATAAATGTCAGTGGGTGACAGATATTACCTTTGCCATTTTAAAGACAGAGAAATCAATCGTCAGAGAAGTTAATTTTTTTGTTGTGGCAGAGTCAGTGGTAAATAGAACCTGAAGACAGAGAGCGCAAATAAAGTTCATCTCTTTGTTCACTTCATCCAACACTGTAGAGACCATACTGCTCCTGAGTCCCCTGGGAGAAGCAAAACTTAAAGATGATTCTTCCCAGCAGCTTTGGAGCTCACTTGTTTTTCGGAAGCTTGACCAGAGCTGGAGAGGCAGCACTTGGCTGTGGCAGGGGAAGTGGCTTGTCATCAGGAACACTGGCATCGCCACTCCCAAGCTGACGGACCCGGAACAAGTCCTTCCCTGAGTCTGTTCTCATCTGCAAATCCAAACTAACATTAATCCAGACTGACTGTACATCAGAACTATTGTGAGACTCACAAGGAATAGCAGGTGTAAAATGTACTAAAGTAGGATGCAAAGTACTCGACCAAGATGAGGTATTATTACTGATGGTTATCATGGGTATCAGGCTTCCCAGATGGTGCTAGTGGTAAAGAACCACCGGTCAATGCATGACACATAAGAGATGTGGGTTCGATCCCTGGGTTGGGAAGATCCCCTGGAGGAGGGCAGAGCAACTGACTCCAGTATTCTTGCCTAGAGAATTCCATGGACACAGGAGCCAGGCAGGTCACAGTCCACAGGGCTGCAAAGAAGCTGAAGCAACTTAGCATGCAAGCACGCGTCATGGTACCGTGAGCTAAGCTATGATAGGCAGAAGCTCTTCTATTAAGGAATCTAGGGAGGATACTGTGAGGACTTCCACATGCAGTTATGAGGGGCCCAAGTTTCATGCTTCTTCTAATAGTGGCTGGGTCATTCTTCATCTCATGTGCCAAATTCCAGGGAAGCCCCTGAACAGCTAGTGCGCAACTAAAGGGAATCCCAGATCCTGACTGCCACATCTTTGCTGTTTAGTCACTCAGTTGCGTCTGACTATTTGGTGACATTATGGACTGTAGCCTCCCAGGTTCCTCCATCCATGGGACTTTCTAGGCAAGAATACTTGAGTGGCTGCTATTTCCTTCTCCAGGGGATCTTCTTGACCCAGTGATTGAACCCTCATCTCCTGCATTGCAGACAGATTCTTTACCGCTGAGCCTCCAGAGAAGATACACCAGTTCAGTTCAGTTGCTCGGTCGTGTCTGACTCTTTGCGACCCCATGAATCGCAGCATGCCAGGCCTCCCTGTCCATCACCAACTCCTGGAGTTCACTCAGACTCACGTCCATCGAGTCAGTGGTGCCATCCAGTCATCTCATCCTCTGTCATCCCCTTCTCCTCCTGCCCCCAATCCCTCCCAGCATCAGAGTCTTTTCCAATGAGTCAACTCTTCGCATGAGGTGGCCAAAGTACTGGAGTTTCAGCTTCAGCATCATTCCCTCCAGAGAAATCCCAGGGCTGATCTCCTTCAGAATGGCCTGGTTGGATCTCCTTACACCAGTTAGGGGACTTCTAATCTTTAGGTTTTAACCTAACCTTTCCTGAAAACATAGAAGGCTCTCTCTCTCTTTTTTTTAAAAATTATTTTGCTCTTTTTGTTTCAACTGTCTACCAAGCATGCCACTCTAATGCTGCTAGCATTGAGCTGCCTGTCTCTCTTCTAAGAGAGGTATACAGCCGGCCTTTTGTATCTGCTGGTTTCACATCTGTGGATTCAGACAACCATGGATTGCCATTTTATATGACACTTGAGCATCTGCAGATTTGGGTAGCCCTTCCATGCTTTGAAGATTATCAGGGATGATGGTAACCAGACCCTCATATGCATGTATTCTATAATCATTCTCTTCAGAATATCCTGCCACAGTCTGTCCACTATTTTGGCCTTGAATATAAAATCTTTTAGACCATACTTGTATTTTATTTCTTTTTAAAATATGTATTAGTTTACTTGGCTGTGTCAGATCTCAGTTCTGTCACGCGGGATTCTTCGTTGTGGCACGTGGACCCATTAGTTGTAGCACACAGGCTTAGTTGCTCCAACTGCGGATTAAGCCTGTGTCCCCTGCATTGCAAGGTGGATTCTAAACCATGTTACCACCAGGAAAGTCCCCCATACCTGCATTTTCCTCTTTCTATTAGAAATCACTGGAAATGGTCACAGCCATGAAAAGCAACCAAAAAAAGGTTACTTATCTATATATCCTTATAAATGTCAGAAGCATGAAATAAAGCAAGCAAACAAAAACCAATGCCCTGTTTGGCCTTTTCTGACACCTACATGGCTACTATATGTTGACCTGTTTTCCTTGGATTATGTCCTAAGCCTATGTATTAACTTTGAATGTAATTACAATGTCAACTTACTTTTTTGGTCAGAGACAATTATATGCTGTATTAAGGAGAAAAACTCAGGTCTTGCTAATCACAGCATGACATACTACTGATAATGAACAGTGAACCCACGTATAATGAAAACGTGAGACTCAAAGACATCAAAAGTGATGAGACACATTTAAAACATTATTTATTGGAGAGTTAGTGTACAAAGGACGTTGTCAAGGGATTAAATTCACAGTTTGTATTTTCTTAGGCTGTCCCAGCCTTGAGAGACTCGGAGGGACGGGCAGGTGGGAAATGGAATGAGATGAGCAGTTATAATAGGTTTTCTGGGGTCTCACTCCTCCTGTTTTGCAGAACCTTTGACTTTCAGTAAAACACTTTTCTAACTTTTATTTAGGGTGTGTGCAGGTGCTGTCTCACTGGCATTCTTTGGGTCCTTCTCTGGTTACAGGCCATGTTTGTTCCTTCTGATCTTCTAGCCCCTGTAAGAGATGCATAGGCTTCCACAAAGCCCACCCAGTCAACACCACCCACAAGTGCTACTAGGTACCATTATAAGGAACATCCTGCTCTTCTGCTAAAACCTTCCAGGTGCCAAAATGAGAATACAGATTCTGGGAACTCCAATGGCTGGAGGCATGAAGCACATGGCATATTGTGTGCAGAAGGGGTAGAAAAGCCCACCCTTCCCCCATTTGTGTGGGACTCTGTCCTGTGAGTATCAAAGTATTCCTGTTTTGTGAAATTTTAGTGAAAACAATGATTTCAGGTTATACTCACCATGCCTCCTTTACCTGGGACCAAATTACGGGTCTATGGAGTGAGAGTGAGGACAAATCGTCGTGATGGATGCCATGTTGAGCCCCTGGATTTCTTTTCTCTCCACTGATGAAATGCAAAGTATGCAGGTTCTAAGGTCGTACCTGAGTCCAAGTTCCAGCTCTATTAAAAACAGTTTCATGATTTTGGGTAATTTCCTTGGCTTCTCTGCCTGACTCTTATCTTATCCACTGTAAATTAGGCATAAAATCTATGTTATAGGAATATGAACCTTCTGAGGACTGTTAAAATAATCTACAAAAGTGGCCAGAACAGAGTCAAGACTCAATAAATATCAGATACCACTTTTTTTTCCCAAAATATTCAAAGTTTCAGAAAATCTAATTCTTACTATGAAAAAGTAAGATAAACTAATCTTAAATAAGCACAGAAAAAACTTTATAGGAGATTTTGGTATGCGTAGAATGGGAATTACTTATATCTTCAGGAAGAAAAACGTCATCTTCTCATCTCATCTCCCTAATTTGTAGAGCGGGTAGAAGCTAGTTATGTAACAAATTTACATGCTGGGTAACAATTTCATTTAGGACATCTCTACAAATGTGTGTATTTATTTTTGTTTGATTTTTTTTTAATTGTCCAGATAGTGCCAAATATCTTGATTGAACTCCTATTTTTTCCTCCATGACTGGATTAACTGCGCTGATGGAATGAAATGAATATTTTTGGCTTAGTGTAAACTGTAGCTTTAATGTCTCTATTTGTGATTTTCTTTATGTGTCAAATGAGAGTTAATCATACATTCTAAGAGATACAATGAGAAATAACTAGTGAACCTCATCAAAATACTCTGAAAAGCAAAATGTCCTATAAATAATAATGATAAATGGTAAGTACAGCATTGAGGACCCTGTTTTTTTCCTAAAATAAAGCATTTCCATTAAATTAACATCACAAGAAATGGGAAATTACCATACATTGAAGTTAGGTTAGATTTCTGGCCCATTTTTCACGTACACAGGAAAGAAAAGATGAGTTGCAGTCAGAATGAGAATCTAGACATTTTCACTAGTGTAAGTAAAACAGAGAGCTAGTTTATATTTTGTGAATTGTATCTGCTGTGTCATCTCTAGGGGAAACCTATAAAATTAAAGAAAACAAGCTTCAAAAATTAAATTTCATCTTCTTTTCACATAGGTACTTTGAAGCATTAAGTTCAATTTTCAAAAAGGCCCTTAGTAGTGGAAGGTTTTGGTTGAAGAAATAAACTCTTATGTTATGCTAATTGCTTCAGAGAATTTCATTGCATAACATTCTTTTATTCATGAGTGGTGAATGCCAAAACTTATTTCAAAGTATAATGATGAATATGCTAATATAAATTTTGTTCTATCCATAAATGATTGAATATCTTACAGTCAAAAACTGGTTTATGATCACAATGTGAAAGCTGAACTGAGGGGGTTGTTAGGGGTTTTCTTGACCTCTTTTGCATAAAAAATACCACATAGAATCAGGTTGCTACAAATAAATTTGTACAACATCTATTCTTCCCTTCATTTGAATCAAGCCATCACATGATATTTACTAATGTTAAAACTCAGTATATTTTATATTTTTTCCATCTTTTGTTACAGTGGTGGTTCGAGGATTTTAAGATATCAAGTCATTAGCTATAAAACAATTCCTGATATTTACTTGTTGAAAGTTACAGTTTTGAGGAGAAAGGATGAAATCCAATATTACTTATACTGAATCTAGTAAGATTTAAAGATGGTCCTGAAAACAGTTAAGAAGATTGACTAATGGGAATAATATTGCCAAATCAAAAATTATGCAATGTATCCAAAACAAATAACATTCATGAGAACAAATAGCAACTAAAGAAATATTATTTAAAAGCTACCAAAAAAATTAGATCATTGTCAAAATAACAGCACACTCTGGATAATATGACATAAGTTTTACATTATTTTATTTTTTTCTGTGGGTATTAGGTGCAATGCACTATTTGTGTGTGTGTTTGTTGCTCAATAATGTCAAACTTTTGCAACCACATGGACTATGGCCTGCCAGGCTCTCCTGTCCATGGAATTCTCCAGGCAAGAATATTGGAATAGGTAGCCATTTCCTACTCAGTGGCTCAGATGGTAAAGAATCTGCCTGCAGTGCTGGAGACCCGGGTCGATCCCGGGTCTGGAAGATCCCCTGGAGAAGGAATTGACAATCCAATCCAGTATTCTTGCCTGGAGAATTCCATCGGTAGAGGAGTCTGGTGGGTTACAGTCCATGGGGTCACAAAGAGCAGATGCGAATGAGTGACTGACACTGGATTATCACTGGAGGTGCAAGCCATGCATCTAAATTATCAATATTTAAATTGTCTTTTAAGCACTGAGCTTCAGAAATCCACATCACTTAAATAATCAAATTCAGCATTTAAATATCAAGCCATAGGGTATTATGCTGATTGTATTTTATTAGAGTTGATTGTCAGTTTTACAAATTTAAAGGGATTTGAGAAGTTATTAGGATGTGAATGAGACTTCCCTGGTGGCTCAGACGGTAAAGCGTCTGCCTACAATGCGGGAGACCTGGGTTAGATCCCTGGGTTGGGAAGATCCTCTGGAGAAGGAAACGGCAACCCTCTCCAGTACTCTTGCCTGGAAAATCCCATGGACGGAGGAGCATTGTAGGCTACAGTCCGTGGGGTCTCAAAGAGTAGGACATGACTGAGTGACTTTACTTACATGCTTTACTTAGGATGTGAATGAGGAAGAGCTGTCTCTTGTTTGTGGGTGGTTTTAACAGGGTGATTAAAAAGTGTCCTTAGGAGTTGCTAAGCTGCTAAGTCGCTTCAGTCGTGTCCGACTCTGTGTGACCCCATAGACGGCAGCCCACCAGGCTCCCCCATCTCTGGGATTTTCCAGGCAAGAATACTGGAGTGGGTTGCCATTCCCATCTCCAATGCATGAAAGTGAAAAGTGAAAGTAAAGTCGCTCAGTCGTGTCCAACTCTTAGCGACCCCATGGACTGCAGCCTACCAGGCTCCTCCGTCCATGGGATTTTTCCAGGCAAGAGTATTGGAGTGGGGTGCCATTGCCTTGGGAGAGGGTGGGACAAATGGAGAGAGTAGTATGGAAACATATACATTATCGTATGTAAAACACGTAGCCAGTGGGAATTTACTGTATGACAGGGAGCTCAAAGTGGTGTTCGGGACAACCTAGAGGGCTGGGATGGGGTGGGAGGTGGGAGGGAAGTTCAACAGGGAGAGGACATGTGTGTACCTATGGCTGATTCATGTTGATGTATGGCAGAAACCAACACAGTATTGTAAAGCAATTATCCTTCGATTAAGAAGGAAAAGAAAAGTGTACTTGGATTAGCTGAGTCAGACTGTTCTTCTTGTTCTAAAGTGGGTATTTACCATCTCTAAGATTAAAAGCCCAAAATATCTCGTCCTTACGCGTCAATCATGTTCAGATTTTCTCACCACTCTCTCATATTTCTGAATGCACTATGATGTTCATTGTGGGGATTTGGCATTCTCTGTGTACAACTTTTTTGAAAGCTATTTTCAGAAGGCAATTAATTTTAAACTATTAACAGAAGACATTTATGGATTTGAGGTTTTAGCATTCATATTAGCATTTCTGAATCATTTCTCTAAAATTCTCAAGCTTATTCTCAAGACTCTTGGGCTTATTTATAGAAAACCACCTCTTAAGCAAGTACCAAAAGTTAGGCTTCCTATTGGAGATTTAGTGGTCAGCGACTTTTCTCTTTTCTGGCTGGTTTCTTGATATTTGTCGTTTTTAGTAAAAAAAACAAAAATCCCCCCAAACCTGACTGTTCTTCTTCCTAATTAAGACATCAGTTTTTGTAAATGAAACATTTTATAAATAAAAATTACTTTATATTCAGACTTCTTTTATAAAATCTCTCCTGGGGAATTCTGGACTATTTCTCAAATAGCCAATTTTTATTTTACAAAATGGAGTATGTTTTTTAAATTAGAGGGCCTCTTCAAAATCGTATGCTCCAATCTACACACCTATAGAGGAGAGATTTTGTTCAGAAGACGTGATTTGGTCTAGCAAGAAATCAGATCTGTGTAATAATGCAAAACGGAAGGGGCTGCTGCGATTTATTTTCCATGAGTGACATTTTACTAGTTGCTTTGTCTAAATTCAGAATTGGATTTACTACAAAAGCAACATAATTTTGCTGACAAAGTCTCCTTTCACTTCCTGGGAAGCTGCACAGCATATTCCCAAGAACACGCATTTTGTAGACGTTGCAAATTAGTTTAACTGAGATCAGTTAGACCATAGCCTCTTACCACATCCATTTTCTCTCTTGTCAGGTAGCCTTGGAGTGGCCACATTTTGAGAATTTGGTATGAAGTCATGTCAAATTGGGAATACATTTACCGTAAGATGATTTTAGAGAGTGATGTTCCATCAATTTATATGAGCTTCAGCTCTGATCTTGAATTTTTCTCTTTCTCTACACTATCATTAAATTAGTGTTCCAGATTTGAGAACATAATGTATCAAAGCATTTGATAGATATTTAACAGCGTGCTTTATTTTATCCTTCAGTAATAGATGAAAAGGGTAGGTTAGAGTATAAAACAGAGAATTTAAAGGTGGCTGAGAAATTGGTAAATGTTATTCACCGTGGATTCTGTCTTTATGATTTTGATATTTGGTATTTACCCTGGAATTTTGCATTAATTTTGATTTAAAAAAATTATGCATTATAATACTATCTTTATTACTGAGTTTTTTTGCATTCCCCTGCCCCAATTTTGTGCCCAAGTGGGTACCTCACCTACCCTACCCTGGTCATTCTTAGTTGTTGATCTCAAGCCTTATCCCACATTCAAAGTATTTAATAATAATTTGATAAAGCTAATAAACCATATTTATTGATTTATAGATTATACAAGGCTAGAGAAGATGAAAGATTTAGAGCATCTAAAAAGCTGATCAAAAGTCAAAAGATGAAATGAAGTAAAAGTAAAGACCTTACTTAAACTCAAAAAACCAATTGCCAAATACAAACAAAAAAGAGCTAGTTTACTAAGAGCTCATGTGAAATATGACCTGGTTTTAACCTGACAGTAAGCTCAAAATGAATTAGAAATATGATGTATGCCTCTAATAGCCAGGTTGTTCTCAGACCTCACTCTTCCCCACCTATACTCTGTAAATCAGGGTCTATATTTCCCCAGCTCCCTTGGACTCTAGTTTCTGGTTACATTCAGCCGATGCTGGGCCTTGGCTGACAGCTGGAGGATGACAAGAGCCGAGCAAGAGTATTTCTTTTTCCCTATCCCCAACGTCCTGTGGCTCTCATTCTCGCAAATCATAGTTGGTCTTAATTACCAGCTTCTATAGTGCAGACCTGGCTCTGGATGCCATTTCTGGGGGTGGTAATTCTTCCTGCTTTGGCTAATCCCTTGGATGCCTTCGTATCCTCTATTTGGCCTCACAATTCGTCTATCACATGTGAAACCCATTCCTTCTATTTTCGTTCCCTAGGTTTACAAGTTGTAGAGAGGTTTCTCTTGGCTGAATTCTGACTGATAATAACCTCAAGTTACAGAAATAGAAAGATGTGTTTGAAGACACGGGAGAATCCACTGTGCAACTGGAGTATTATACTTAAAGTATGGCATTAAAATAGAGGTGGTGTAGAACAGAGGCTTGGACATCTTCTTTTTAAGAGGCATCCTTTAATTCTCAGTTTCACCACCTGCTAGCTGTGATCTCGCATGAATCAATTGCTTCTGCAAGCCTGAATGTATTGACCTATAAAATGGTGATGATGGTAATATTTATTCTGTAGGCTGAGATGCTCACATAAAATATGTGACAGAGTTTTATAAAATATAAGACTGGTGTTATTGCTCTTGTTGTGTCTTTGGAGGAACTGCTGACCAAGCAGAAAGAGAAGTCTGAGAGAAGAAATGGTAGTAATCTGCATATATGAAGGAATTTCACGTAGAAGAGAAGCGATCTTTTTATACAGTATGATAATGGAAAGAAGAGTGTCCAGTAGATGGAAATTCTAGGAAAGCATACTTTGGCTCAGCATACAGCAGAGCTTTTCAGTAAGTAGAGCTCTTCAGAAATCTGAAGGGCCATTTTAGGAAGTAATGAGATTCTGATTTCTGATCATATTCCTGCAGAGCCTCACATGGGTGATATGGTAGTTCTTTAGGCAATAACAGTGCAATAGTAATAACATTTATTGAGGGCTATCGAGTGTTGAGTTTTGCTCTAAGTATTTAATGTGTATTAATTGATGTAATTCTCACAATGATCAAAAGATGCAACTGAACTGCTTTTCCAGGTGAATAAACTGAGGGACAGAGACAGTAATTTCCAACATTACAAAACTGATAAGTGGAAGATCTACAGGCTGTGGTTCTAGGGATTTTTAGTGTCTATATCAGTTCAGTTCAGTTCAGTTGCTCAGTCGTGTCCGACTCTTTGCGACCCCACGAATTGCAGCACACCAGGCCTCCCTGTCCACCACCAACTCCTGGAGTTCACTCAGACTCAAGTCCATCGAGTTGGTGATGCCATCCAGCCATCTCATCCTCTGTTGTCCCCTTCTCCTCCTGACCCCAATCCCTCCCAGCATCAGGGTCTTTTCCAATGATAAGAGATGCTTAATAAATGTGTTTTGGCTCAAGGCATTTTTTCATAATTGTGTTATCTGAATGCTTTTCTTTTATATTGCAGAATCTGCCTTAGGCCTTTTTCAAACTGACTGTCTTGTTCCCTGAGTACCCCTAGTGCTTAGCACAGGACTTGGACATGTTATCAGTATACGTGATAATGTTTGTTGAATGAACAAATAATATTTGAGTGATGAGTGTTCACATATGTGATAATGCAGCATACGCTCTCTGGCTACTCTGGCTAATGCATTTCTAATAGCTGACTGCAAAGAGGTGGTGATCAGAGCTCTGCTTTGTGCCCCCTCCCTGGGGTATCAGTCTCTACTAAATACTCTAAGTAGGGCTGTTCTCATACTTCAAGTGTAATCTACAGACACCATAAATTGGAGTCTCTATGAGCACTTGCTAAAAACTTCAGACCAATAAATCAGAATTTCACCAGAGGGACCCAGGTACATTTTAAACATGTTCCGAGGTGATTCTCAGATATACAAAAGCTTGAGAACCATAGCCCTTGTCCCTTCAGCCAGTGAAGACGTCCAGGAACTCCTTTAGGAAACCTAACTGCCGTTATTCAGTCACTAAGTTGGGTCTGACTGTTTGTGACCCCATGAACTGCAGCACGCCAGGCCTTCTTGTTCTTCGCTAACTCCTGGAGTTTGCTCAAACTCATGTCCATTGAGTCGATGATGCCATCCAACCATTTCATCATCTTCTGCCCCTTTCTCTTGCCCTCAATCTTTCCCAGCATCAGAGTCTTTTCCAATGAGTCAGCGTTTTGTATCAGGTGGCCAAAACTTCAGCTTCAGCATCAGTCCTTCCAATGAATATTCAAAGTTGATTTCTTTTAGGATTGACTGGTTTGATCTTGCTGCCCAAGGGACTCTTGAGAGTCCTCTAGCACCACGATTCAAAATCATCCATTCTTCAGCACTCAGCTTTCTTTGTGGTTCAGCTCGTACATCTGTACATGACTACTGGAAAACCATAACTTTGAGTATACAATCTTGTGGGCAAAGTGGAAACCTGGAATCAGACTCAAAAAAATCTTCCTGTCTGGGTGCCTGCCCCTCACTGCATATAGCAAGTGGATTCAGGAGAGAGATAAGAGGCAGAAGACTTACCTCTGGAGCCAATCTCAGAAGTCCTCTGATGTTCCTAAAAATAAGTGTTAAAGAACAGAAGCCATGCCTTCTGCCACTTAGAAATATTTACTTCTTGATTATGTGATGCTTCTGTGGAAATGGTAGAACAGTTAGCTCCAGTGTCCTCAGAGAACAGGATGTCTTCTGTGTGAGTGTGTGTGTGTGCAACTCTTTGCGACCCCATAGACTGTAGCCCACCAGGCTCCTCTGTCCTTGGGATTTCCCAGGCATGAATACTGGAGTGGGTAGCCATTTCCTTCTCCAGAGGACTTTCCTGACCCAGGGATCGAACCTGTGTCTCTATGTCTCCCACACTGGTATGCAGGTTCTTTACCACTAGTACAGCATAATCCAGGATAAAAGGACAAAATCCACACTCTCTGACCAGAGCTTTGACTTGGAAGCCAGCTAATGGAGCTTTCATGGTAATGGTGCATTAGTTTTCTCTTAGCTGTGGTCTTCTCACTGTTAATCAGCCAAACGTATGTACAGATGCCAAACGTATATGTTAGGACTTCCTTAAGGGAAAGTTTATGCTCTCAATTTGGTGTCAAAAATGCACTAGTAACATTGACAATTGCTGATGAATATTATAGTTTTAATCATCTTGGCTCTGACAGTGAACTACATCAAATCTTAGGAAGTCAGAGAAAGTTATAATTCAAGGATAGAAACCAATGCCAGATATATGTTGGAACAAACACAATTCTATTCCAAACACGATAGAATAAGCCTTCTATATCCATCAGTTAAGTGCTTAGCTCTGTTCTGCGCACAATTGGAGAGACACAGGAAAAGACAGAACCTTCCCTCACGGAACAGTAGTTGGAAAATGAGGATATCCATATCCAGTACAGCAACACACCAGGTAGTTAAGGCTACTTTATAGATCTAGAATCTTCGAGTGCATCAGTTTACCTGATGGCTAGTTTCAACATGGATTTCACCCCCAGAATTTCTGATTCAGTGTCTGAGTTGGGGCTCAAGAAGTCACATTTCTAATAAGCTGCCAAAAGCACTGAGGCTGCTGATCCTGGAACACACTTGGTGAATCACTAGGCTAAATTAGGGCTTCCCTGGTGGCTCAGATAACAGAGAATCTGCCTGTAATGCAGGAGACCCAGGTTTCATCCCTGGGTTGAAAAGATCCCCTGGAGAAGGGTATGGGTACCCACTTCAGTACTCTTGCCTGGAGAATCCCATGGATAGAGGAGCCTGGTGGGCTACAGTCCAGTTTGGGGTTGCAAAGTGTCAAACATGACTGAGTGATTAAGTACAACACAGCACAGGCTAAATTTTGTGGCGCATTTGGTAAAGGGGTGTGTGTGTGTGTGTGTGTGTGTGTGTGTGCAAGAAA
This sequence comes from Capra hircus, assembly GCF_001704415.2. Taxonomy (NCBI): domain Eukaryota; kingdom Metazoa; phylum Chordata; class Mammalia; order Artiodactyla; family Bovidae; genus Capra; species Capra hircus. Next base: position 20,935,941 of record NC_030827.1, read on the forward strand.
GAATGACTAGGACTCATAAAAATCTTTCTGAGACTAAGGCTTTCTAAGTGGGAAAATATGGATGTTCCTGCATCAATGGGTACTAGGCTTAACTGTTATGTGAAAAAGTGAGACACAAGATTGCATGGGCAACTTGACATTACATGCTCTCAGATCATCTCTTCTCATGGATAAACAGCGCCAGTTCTCACAACCTCTCTTTGTATGGCAGGGATTTCAGACCCTTGATCAACCCTTCAACATCCGTTTTCCTTTCTCTGGAAGTCCTCCCATCCTCTTGTCTCTTCAGGTGTGGGTGAACACAAGGTGGGTCTAAGCAATGTACACTCGTAGAACTCCTACCACCAAGGGGCTAGGCACAGTGTTTCTGTGAAGACAGTCTCAGACTACTGTTCCCTCATTCTGAGTGCAAATCAAGCAAAGCCTGTCTTTCTTAAAAATATATTACAATGTATTAAAATTGTGGAGTCAAGCTTTTGAGCTTAAAAACAGTAATTTGTTCAATCACATTGTATGAAACACACATGCACACATGTATGCAAGTGCAAGTAAATCTGAATAAGATGCCGCCTAGTTAACAGCACCAATGTCAATGTCCTGATTTTGAGATTGTGCTATAATTATGAAATATGTAATCATTTGGGGGAAATTGGGAGAAGGGTGTATAGGATCTCTCTGTTGCTTTCTGGCAACTTCCTGTAAGTTTGTCAATATTTTTAAATAAAATATTTAAATAAAACTAGTATTTTATAATATTTGAGACCACTAATTGATCTTTGGCTCAACTTCTCTGGTTGTATTTTCAATTATTTTTAATGTGTGCCTTTCATTATCCAAACGTGATGAATTCTGGTTTCACCATTCGGTGACCTTATGCACTTCTTTTGTTAACCCCCTCTTGGCACTCATTTTCTCAGTTTTACAATAATAGCACCCATGTTAGTCATTTTAAGGATTCAGTGAGTAAATATGTGCCTAGAACAGCACCTGGCACATAGTAAGCATCTATAAATACTGGTAATGATGAAGGTGATGCTAATGATGATAAGATGATGTACTTGTGTTCATCTTGATCTCTGGACAATCCTGTCTCCTAATGACCTGCCGTTCTACCACCAGTACCAAACCCTACTGACTGCTATAGGTTCAGCTGTATGTAGGAAGTGTAGATAGGCAAGGATTTAATATAAGGATGCAAGTGCTTGAAGAACTGCAGGAAACAGAGGTCAGGAAGGCTACTGCTAGTTCTTTGCTGGTAATGTTCATAGAATTGAGAAGTTCAGACAATCACCGGAAATTACCATCAAGATTCACAGCTGCTTGGAGCATGAACATAGGTAATTCTTGGGAAAATGCCAAAAGCTACTAAAAAAAAAACACCCTCAACTATACTATAGTTCATACATTGGCTTACTATTGTCAAAGGAACTATAATATGGCATGTATATTTTACTCTTTTACGTCCACATTTTTTTAGTGCCTATCAAGTGGAAAATCTTACCCAAAATACAACTAGCAAGCGATGAGTGGAAATGCAGCTGTCAGTCTTCTAGCCCCTAAAATGCAGAAGAAAGACTGAGAGAACAGAAGGTGTTCTAACCTGATGACGACAACAGGCGTTATTCTTCTCTTAAATACTTTGATCATCATCCCAGCCACTTCACACTAGTATTGCACCTTCTTTACACCTATTTTTTGGAGGAACTTCTTACATATAGCCTTATATTGTAGCCATTTATGAATGTGGATTACATCTCTTACTAGATATGGACTTCTGGAAGTTTAAAACAACTTCTGTCACATAACAGATTCCCACTACATATTTATTAAATAAGGGAATGTATTAATATATCCTATTTCTGTTTTTCAGTCCTTTATTGTTTGATATTCATGGAAATCTACAATGGATCAAACTCTAGAATCTAAGGAACAGAGAGAGAAGGGAGAATCATTCAAACAAAGAAAAACTGAGTGATCTATTTAATATCTTCTAAAAGTACTTACAATGTTTCAGTAAAGCCAGAACATTTGAAACAAGTGTTGAATTCTCTACAGAGGTTGGATAGCATCTTTGTGATGGCTTTCCAACTGTTGCCTTCCCAGACACCTGTCATGGCTTAGGGTGTGCTCTGGTCTCCTTCAGCCCCCATGTCTCATTCTATATGCAGGCAAAGCTGCATGAAAGTAAAGGAAACAACTAAGTCCAGACTAACTCATAGAATAAGCTGAGAGCAGTGGAGACACGTCATTGAATCAGGTATCCGGTCTTATAGTTTTACTGACTTACGTTGAAGTCACTTTAAGGATGCAATGTTCTACTTTTGGAATAACCGTGCTGTGTGCAGGAACAAACAGTGTATTGCAGTTCAGAAGCAGCCACACATCTGAGAAATACAGTAGTGCAATTAGCAGCTGCTTCCCTAATAAACTTTTTTCTTTTCCTGTGGGGCTAAAATTTTTCACTGAGGCAGCTGTTAATTTCCAAATCAAATTCTGCTGGGTAGAGAATGACTATTTATAGAGGTTCTTTTTGGGAAATTCTGAGAAAGACACTAGCTAGAACTGACGTTTTGTGATCATGAACTTATTCTGATCTTTTGATTTTACTTTTTATCATGACTTTGGCAAAAATCAATGTAGTTAAGAATTCATCAGTGGATTATACACTGGGCCATTCTATCTGAATAACTTACACTCTTTCAAAGGCAGCTTATACAAGGGTCCTTATTATTTCCTGATAAAATTTACTGCTTCTGAAATGGAGAAAAATTATTTCAGGGACTGTGTGAGGGGATAAATCTATTAGTAATAACTTGTTAGTTGTGCCAGGTGGAAGGAATATTCCATCAACGACCTAATGACTCTGCCTTCAACTGTGTTCAGCTCGTGGCCAAAATTAGGAAGACACCTTTGGTACCCTTAAGTCCTTTGGGTACTGTTTTCTTCCCTTATTTCATGTCCCATCCCTCTCAGATGTCTGGTGAGGTTTTATCTATCTTTTATAATCTGCTTCTAGGGAAAAAAAAATCAATAGTTTATATTTTCACCCAAATGTATTCTTTAATCTAATTTAGAATGCACATGAATCCCTCATATAAAAGAACTTAAGGTTTCCACAGCCAGGTAAATATGGTGATTGAAGGGACATCATATTCTCTCATGCAGCCTCAAAATTGTGTGTGGGCAGCATGATCTGGTGTGCGAGGAATATGGATACTAGCTTAGAGTGGTGAAAAATCCTTTCTGTTCATCCTGAAGCAGGAGCATTCCTTTGATAATCTCACTTTCTGTCTCTGAAAGGTGAGGGAAATGCAGGAGTTCATTGTGAGGACTGAGATGATCTCTGCAGTGTTCAGCTGTGTTCTTGCTGTTGGTGTATGTGCGTGCATGTATGCTCAATCATGTCTGACTCTGTGATCCCATGGACTGTAGCCCACCAGGCTCCTTTGTCCATGGAATTTTCCAGGCAAGAATACTGGAGTGGGTTGCCATTTCCTTCTTCAGGGGATCTTCCTGCCCAGGGATTGAACCCACGTCTTTCGTGTCTCCTGCAATGGCAGGCAGATTCTTTATCCCTGAGCCACCGGGGAAGCCTTCTAATCTTCATATTCTCTTTTTATTTGCTCTCTCACTTGTGGTTGACTCAATGACAACTCCATCCTGGAAACAGTCTTTCTCCTTGGCTTCCTAAACCCAGCACAATTCTGGTTCTCCACTATCTCCCTGGCTACTTTCTTTCAGTCTTCCTTACTGGAATTGTTTCTTTTTAAATGCTGGAATTCTTTAAGGTACAGACCCAAGTTTCCTTTTCTCCCCTCCTGCTTCAGTTCTGACATCTTTGCAGATAACTCACAGTAGTGATTTCTAGCTCTGATCTCTCTTCTGAGCTCCACTTCCTAAAGTCATCTTGGAAGCCTCAAACTCGATTAAACTCAGCATTTCCAAAATCGAACTTTCAATCTTCAGGCTTAATTCCTAAGCTCATTTCAGTATTCCGTTTCTCAGTGATTAACCCTTACTTTCACCTATCCAAACAGTTGTGTGGGTCTGAAAGCTCACAATATTATAGACACCTCCCTCTCTCACTCACCAAATTGTCAAATATTTTACCAAAAAGATCTGTCCACACCTTTCCATGCATACCAAGTGTGTTATAATCATCTCTCAATCATTGATCTGCTCTGCTCCATTCTCCATTCTGTCCAACCGCTTCTTTACCTTGTGGTCAGACTTGCACTTCCCTCCAAAGGCAAGCTAATCATGTTACCTTCCTCTTCCCTCTCTAGACTTAAAACTCTTTAACTGCTTCCCACCGCGAACTTGCAAACAAAGCTTCCCAAGATGAATCATAAGGTCCACAGGGCATAGCTCTGAACTGCTTCGCCATCCCTTACTCCCTCTTGCCCTTCTCTGCTGGGTACAAGCCTTCTGGCTTCAGGTCAGTGTTTCATATTTTTTGCCTTTCTTTCTGCCACTGGGCCTTTGCACAAGCCATTCCATTTTTCTGATATGCCCTCAACTTCTACCATCTTCCATCTAGCTAATTCTTCCTCTTTCTTCAGATCTTACCTTAATCAACACTTCTCCAGGTAAACCTTTCCTAATCTCCCTTATAAAATCTAATCTTCCTGTTTTAGACTCATGATACCTTATATCTGTACATTATATCATCTAGAGCAGGGGTCCCCAACATCCTGACTTCAGACCGGTACCTCCTGTTAGGTACTATTGATCCTATTAGACACTATCAATCCTCCTATTGATCCTATTAGATAAGTAGTAGTGTTAGAAGTAAAGTGCACAATAAATGTAATGTAGTTGAATCATCCCCAAGCGACACTCCACCCTTGGTCCATGGAAAAATTGACCGTCACAAAATAGGTCCCCATTGCCAAAAACTTTGGAGATCACTAATACATCATTAGGCAAAGTTGTTATTTTATATCTGTTTTACTTCTGTTTATATGATTGATTGTTCATGTAATTATTTGACTCTTTCACTTCTCTGTAAGGACTGTACACTGAATGCTTTATTATAGCAATAAATAAGATTTGTCCATCACTGGATTCCTGTACCTGGTAAAGTGGTTGATACATTGTAGGACCTAAATTAATATTTGTTAAGTGAATTTCATGGGTTTGTTTAAAAGTATACTTGTGTATCTATTTAGGTAATATTTCCAGCATTTTCTTACTCAGTTCACTCTCAATGCAATTTATTCAACTCTTTCCTTCTTATTTCTATGTGAGCCTTCTCATCACCAAGCTATAAGTTGCCTGTCATCCTCCTGGGAGCTATATTAATGAATCCTTGCTTTCTGGAGCAGACAAGGCTACACTGGTATAAAACAAAACAACAAACTCTTGTTTAGTGAGAAAAAAAATTTTTTTTTAATTTCTAGAATTGAGAGAAAATTTGCCATAATTTCTTACTGAAGGATATGAAAAATGAGATCATAATGTTAGAACAAAATATCAATAGTGGCAATATTTTTAATTGCCACTATTCCTTAAAGCAAAATGTATAATGCTCTAATACACTTTTAATCTCTCAAGTTATAATTCTCTGTGTCTTGTGGATATTGTACAAATATCGATTTGGTGAATTGATTCTGGCTTCTTCTTGGAGACAGGATTTTCTCACTAGCTCTTCTCATACTGAAGAGAGAGTAGTTGGAAAGAAGTTATAATTAAGAATCTAAGTTCAGTAAAATTTCCAAGGTTTCAGATAAACAGAACTGGTGAAGATTGGATTTTTCTCCAAATATTTTTATACAGCCATCATGTTCAATCTTAGTGTTCTTTTCCCCAAACTTGATTTCTCACTGTCATGCTTCCATTCTACCATCCCTTACTCTACCATTTTTGAACATCTATGACATGAGTCTTGCTTTTCAATTGCTCTTTGCAAGTATATCATCCAGAATTAGACAAATTGCTCCAAGAATAATCTACTCAGTGAAAGACAGGGGAAACACCTTCTCTCTTTGCCAGTTTTGCTTGCTATAATAAAAGTATCATAGACTGCGCAGCTTAAACAATAGAAATTTACATCTCTGTGTGTTGGAGGCTGGGAAATCCAAGATCAAGGTGGTCACCAATTTGGTTTCTAGTGAGAAACCCCCTTCCTGGCTTTCAGATGGAACTCTTCTTGCCATGTCCTCATATAGAAAAGAGAGAGAAGGAGACGATTAGCAAACTCTCTTGTGTCTCTTCTCATGAGAGCACTGATCCGATCATGAAGACTCCATCCTTATGACCTAATTGCCTCCCAAAGGCCCCATCTTGAAATAGCATCCTGAAACATGTGGATTTTGGGGGAAACATACAAGTGCAGTCATGGTATCACAAAATTAACCACTATAACTTTGGGGAATCCTCAGTCTACTTTCTCAACACTCAGATCATATCAATATCTTTCACTGAGAGGATTATTTTCCAGGTTCTTCCACTGTATCGGGTCAGGTACTCCCCACTATCTCCCTCAAAATACACAATCTTCTTATTTATCCCCATATCTGTTAATATCACAGCCATCTCTTTCCTGGATCACTGCAATAGGCTCATGTCTAGTCATTCTGCTTATATTCTTATCTCTTATCAGTTCAGTCACTCAGTTGTGCCCGACTCTTTGCGACCCCATGAACCACAGCACGTCAGGCCTTCCTGTCCATCACCAACTCCCGGAGTTCACCCAAACCCATGTCCATTGAGTTGGTGATGCCATCCAACAATCTCATCCTCTGTTTTCCCCTTCTCCTCCTGCCCTCAATCTTTCCCAGCATCAGGGTCTTTTCAAATGAGTCAGCTCTTCGTATCAGGTGGCCAAAGTAATGGAGTTTCAGCTTCAACATCAGTCCTTCCAAAGAACACCCAGGACTGATCTCCTTTAGAATGGACTGGTTGGATCTCCTTGCAGTCCAAGCGACTCTCAAGAGTCTTCTCCAACACCACAGTTCAAAAGCATCCATTCTTCGGCACTTTCACATCCATACATGACTACTGGGAAAACCATAGCCTTGACTAGATAGACCTTTGTTGGCAAAGTAATGTCTCTGCTTTTAATATGCTGTCTAGGTTGGTCATAACTTTCCTTCCAAGGAATAAGTGTCTTTTAATTTCATGGCTGCAATCACCATCCACAGTGATTTTGGAGCCCCCAAAATAAAGTCAGCCACTGTTTCTACTGTTTCCCCATCTATTTGCCATGAAGTGATGGGTCTCTTATAGTAGTTATTTTATTGTTGTGTATCAAAATTCTCTGAAACTAAGCAGTTTAAGATGACAAAATTTATTATATCAATCACACAGTCCATGTGGGTCAGGAACCCAGGAGAGGTTTAGGTAGGTAATTTTGGTTGAGGGTCACTCACGCTGTTCACCAGAAGTTCATTCATTTGAAAACTTCTCTGGGGCTAGAGGAAGCTAACTTTCAAGTTCACTCATGTGGTTGCTCCTCACTATGTGAGTCTCTCCACAGAGCTACATGTAACATAGCACCTGGCTTCCCCCAGAATGAGTAATCTTAGAGACAGACAGAGACACAAAGATAGAAACCACAGTGTCTTTAGTACCAAATCTTGGACATGGCAGGCCGTCACTTCTGCTGTACTCCATTGGCCATAGTGATCGATCCTGGAATCATGTGGGAAGGGAATAGACAGAGGTGTGAACTCCATGAGGTGGGGAACATTAGGGGTCTTTTTGGAGACTGGCTGCCACCTATTCTTACAATCCACCCTCTACCAAAAAGATTACAGAATTTCCCTGTATAAGACCCTCCAATGACTTTCCCTGATGCTTAAGATAAAATTTCTTATTCTGTTTTTCCTATTGGGTAGAAGTTCAATTCAGGAACCCAGATTTCTTTCACTTTGTGGATTTACCCTAGTCTTTGTTCTTGACAAATGGTGAAAGAGACAGCAGGGGTGTACCTGTATCTTAAACTTTTTAACCTCTAAATGGCACATGTCGTTTCTGCTCACACTTCATAACCCAGAAATCAGCTTGTAAATCCACACACTCGTATATAAGGAAGTAGAGAAATAACTTGCTGTGTTCAGTGGGTGCTACTTTTAAGGTATGCTTTACAGCTTGATTTTTCTGACAATAAGTGTTTCTACAGGACTAGGAAGGAAAATTTTAACCTAATACTAGATATCTTTATTAATTAATTATAATAAAAGTCACTAGGGCATACTGAAAGAGAATGTGATAACTGTGAATGATATAGCAAAATGACATCATCAGCCTGGGAAATCCACAGTGGTAATTTCAATACTTTGGGCACTATTTTCTAGCAGTTCCTTTACACACTAATGTTGTCTTTCATTGACATCTTTTGAGGCAGCTTCCTGATTACTCTGAATACATTATTTCCCTCTCTAGATGACGCAGCCTGGACACTGAGTCTAGCTCCCCAATTCTCATATGGGAAATGGAATTCATGTGATTGTCACCCAAAATGACAGCTTACATCATCTCAGAAGGAGATTACTTGGTTTGTGGGACATTTAGAAGTCAAGCCAAACAATATATCCTTTGTCTTCATTTAAAACTTCCCAAAGAAGTTTACCTTGAATTTGTAATAAGAATTAACTGTTACTTTAAAAAGAGAAAATGATGGAATATCTTAAGAAATAAGAGCAGTTTCATTATGATTCGAATGGTAAGTTATAGTTCCCTGTTAGTTATTTCATCAAGACAGAATACTAGGGGGAATTGAGGGAGATTAAAACATTTTTTTCTCATAATTTTGAACTTATTTCAATGTATGATTTAGCACTCTCTTCTTCAAAATTAGTGAGCATTTTCACAACTTTGTCCCTTTCCATGATTGGCAACTAAAGAAGAGAAGTCTTTATCAGCGTTAAAAGGTACTATAGCTGTGAGAGTGAATCCCACAGGTTATCATTATAATAAAAATTTATTTTAATCATAATTTTTATAAATCAAAACGTTTAACTTTTATAAATTAAGAATATCAAATAAATCATAAATTTATTTTCATGTACTGATACACACTGAAAGGTTGTACTTAAAATGAATGAAAACACACTGATGCAAAACATGCAATATTGAAAGTCATTACAAGGCTCATTAGAAAGCAAGATGGGCAGGTAAAGCAATTTAAAGCCATTTCAATGGCTTTCAATTGTATTTTCAATTTCCAAAAATGCAGCTATTGAACTGAGTACTAGCTTGTTGACTGACCAAAATAATGCAAAAATCTTCCTTTCTTAGGTCTTTTAGATCAGAATTGATAACCTGGAGTTAGAACTATGATCTAAGTGTGAGATGGAGACAAAAACACATGAAAAATTGTTTTCATATCGCTTGTTAATTTAATACGCTAAAATACATTTTACCTGCAAAGTGAAACTTGAATTAATGAGGCATGATTAATGTAGAGATAATATATAAACCTCTATTCAGCTGCTGGAGTTTTACACACATTCTAAATTTTCTTTGCCAGCCTTCAGTGCTACTACCCTCAGAACAAGCTTAACAAATTATCATGAGAATTTGTACAGAGTGAGTGAATGAACATCATCTTCACTATCATCATGGAAGAAAGGATCCAGATAAAGATATTCATTCATTAATATATTTACAGCATGGCCAAATATTAAAATGCTTCAAAACAACAATTTCTTCGTTGTGCTTTGAATTTTACCAAGTCTAATTTTTTTTCTGGATTTGAGTTATATTTACTTATATGAATATGATTTCATTTCGTGTGGGTAAGCTTTAAGGTCCACAGGCATCAGGGCAGAAACTGAGCTTTACTTTGTTTGTAGAAACTGGCCAAGATCACATTCTGATATGGGGGTACTATTTCTTGATAGTTAGAACCTAAGCCTCATTATCACAAAAGAAAAGGAAAAGCCTCAAAGAGGAGATAGTCAAGTTCAAACAGAAAGGTAAAAAAATATTTATGATTAGAACATATTAAATATTTAAAAAACCCAATGAGAGAATGGGGCTTTTTAAATATTTAGCAGTATGGTCTTAAGACTCTAATTCTTTCATTAATGAAACAGATTCGTGTGGTAACTAAGATCTTTGAAAACTTTGACCTTTGATAAATATCCAAATGAGCATATGTATCAAGTACCCTATAGATGCGCTAAATATTTTGCTTGCATTATGGCATGAAATACTTATAAAGCACATATGAATGTTATATTTAATTTTGAACAGATAAGAATCTCAAAAAAGCAAAATTAACTTTATTTTTAGTCATACAGCCAAAAAAAAAGGAGAGAGGGAGACTCAAACCCTCATCTATATGAATCTAAAATCAAAACTTTCAACCACTACTGTACATCGCCTCTGGTGAAGTGGTCTCTCAAAAGTGGTCATCTCAAAGAATAATGCATGAAAATCATGGTTATATCTTCATTTAGTATTAATATGATGTCTGAATCTACCAGGTAGGCCAACGGATCAGATGGTGAATGTTTAGACCAAATCCAAAACCAATTTTGGTTTCCCTCTTCCCCCTTAAGTGATTTTACTTACTCTTTTAAGACCATCTTAATCCTTACCTGCTCTTCATAGCTCTTCCTCACCCATCCCACTGGGCTCATGTCCCACTTCTCTGCGTTTTTAACTGGTAGTGTACATGCGAGGACAGAACTGATTATGTTTTACAGCAACAGTCTGTTCCCACTCTCTTATTTCCTCCATATTGTCAGCAAAGCCACCGAGAGCAAGTTAGGGTACTAGTGTAAAAGAAATGTAAAGCCTAAGAAGAAGCAGTTATGCATCGGCAGTGTTAACAGCTGACTGTTGTACAGCATTATTCCTTCACTCCCAAATTCCTGTACATTTTTAAGGTAACAACTGTCTTTTCTCTGTGTTTCCACTATCCAGTATGCTGTATTTAGTCACTCAGTGATCTCCGACTTCTTGCGACCCCATGGACTGTAGCCTGCCAAGCTCCTCTGTCTATGGGGATTCTCCAGGCAAGAATACTGGAGTGGGTTCCTATGCCCTCCTCAGTGGATCTTCCCAACCCAGGGACTGAACCCAAGTCTCCCACACTGCAGGCAGGTGTTTTTTTGTAACCATCTGAGCCACCAGGGAAGCCTACCATTCAGTAGAGTGTTTAGTATATACCAGACAATCAGAAAATATTGTGTCAATAGATGGCTCAAATAAGAGCTCAGAGAGGACAGATGATGATGATATAGTTTTAATTAGGTCTTGAATCTTGAAAAAGAATGAATTTATTCTATACTTTTGACTTAGGCTTGTAATAACACTAAATTTTTTTCTTTGTAGTTGATCATTTCCTGCATAGATGGTAAACACAACAAAGTATTTATAAGCACAAATTCTTTGACCAGAATGCCTGGCTTTAAATCCTGGTTCTGCTACTTTCTTCCTGTGTGACTCACAGAAACCTTTCTTAACTCCTATGCCTCAGTTGTATAATATAAGAAAATATAGGAGTTATAGTAAATTTTTTGTATGGATTTGTTAAGAGTATTAAATAAAATAAACTTTGTAAATTTCTTAGAGGAGTGCTTGGCATATAGTAAATAACAGACATATAAATATTAAGTAACATTTGGTTGAAGTCTTTTTTTTTTTTTTTTTAACTAGGCTCTGAGTCCCTTGGACTGCAAGGAGATCCAGCCAGTCCATTCTGAAGGAGATCAGCCCTGGGATTTCTTTGGAAGGAATGATCCTAAAGCTGAAACTCCAGTACTTTGGCCACCTCATGGGAAGAGTTGACTCATTGGAAAAGACCCTGATGCTGGGAGGGATTGGGGGCAGGAGGAGAAGGGGACGACAGAGGATGAGATGGCTGGATGGCATCAATGGCTGGATGGCATCCCTGACTCGATGGACGTGAGTCTGAGTGAACTCTGGGAGTTGGTGATGGACAGGGAGGCCTGGTGTGCTGCGATTCATGGGGTCGCAAAGAGTCGGACACAACTGAGCGACTGAACTGAGCTGAACTGAACTGAAGCTCCACGATGGCAGGAACTGGAACTTTGTTTACTATTCCTCACAGTTGATAACTACCATCTAGAATATACACCTAGGAAATAATAGTTGAGTAAACAGGGTTTTCCTTTTAAAATGTGATCTTTAAATTCAAACTTTCATTTTTTTCAACTAAATTCTATGGCATATTTTCAATAATGCCAATACCTACCTGATACATCTTGAATTCCTTTTTGATATGGCAATAATAAAAGCTGGCCACCATAAAGCAGTTAAATGCAGATACCCTGATTTTTAATTGGAACATGTCCTGTTTATTTTTTTCAAGTTAAATAAACAGTCCTTTCTTTATTTCCTCCTGAATTTGTTTTTTTTAAACTCTAGCATTATTTCATTTTTAGAATATTTCATTTTAAAATTTCACGATAAGAAATGAATATTTGCACTCATCCCTTAGTACTATCAAAATCTTTGCACAGATCTAGTGGTCATCCCCAAACTCAGAGGTAAGAAATGCAGCTCACCCTGCCTTCTTGCAACACATGAATACCTTATATGATACTTTGCAACCTGAACAGGACAATTCCTCTCCATAGCCTGCCTTTCTTCCTCCTCCTCTGCTTCTTTTTTTTCCTTTTCTTTCAATGTACTAAATGCCTCCATTTTGCCTTCACTGGCTGAATTTTGGGACCTGACTTTTCAAGGGGCTAATAGGAGAAAAAAATAACAAGGGAACAAATAAATATAATAAAATCTTATAGGTGTTTGGATAGAATTATCACAGTCTCTCAAGATATGGGCAGTAAGGTAGGATGGGCAAGAAAGTAAGAAAAAGGGAGAAGCTGAGAATTCAAGAAAGCTATGGAAAAAATAACACTTGACTTTGTTATCAAATATTTAGTAGGCATTCAGTGGGGAGCGTGACTGAGATAAAGAGGTTCTGAGGTAGAAGGAGCAGCTGAAGGGCAGAAGTGGAGGTGAGGGGAGCAGTGAGTGTTGGTTCTATAAGCGGTTGGGTGTGGCTGCTGCTCAGAGATAAGGGTTGCGAGGGAGGTAGACATGCAGTGTAGTGGTTTGTATGCAGGGCGGGGTGCTGTCTGGTTTGAGAAGAGTGACTTGATCAGATCTCTCTGCTGGCGATATAAAGAGGGTCAAAGAGGGATTTAGAAGAGAAAGAAGGATGAGCAGCAGCGGTGAAGAAAAGAGGGAGGCTAATGTGACAGTTCCTGGTGACAGAAGTGGCCGAGAGCGTGCACTCCACAGGGCCCACTGCAGAGACTGTTGTGAGTGGACTCTAACCTTTGCAGGGTGCGGGCTACGTTAGGGGAAAAAGCAACAGATGGCAAAGCTCTCAGAACTGGCCACAGTGGAACACTGTGAGGGAGCAGGGTTTGTGGAACCTAAGAGAGCTGTAGAGCTGGAGGTGTGGCTGGAGGTGGGCCGGCCTCAGAGTTCAAACTGTGAGATCCTAAGGCAGTGCCCGGAGCCTACCAAGCGTGGGAAGTGGAGTGGGGGTGAGGCTTGAGCTTGGGAATCAATAGCTTTATCTCTCTTTTGCCTGCAGCCTTCTCATCAACAGGGAGGCTCGGCGTGCTGCAGTTCATGCGGTCACGAAGAGTCAGACATGACTGAGCGACTGAACTGAACTGAACTGAACTGAACTGAACTGAACTTCTCATCAACACTGGTCAAACCCAACCAGAGGACAAAGGGATCTGAGTGTCACAATCAGTGAATGTCAGACCTTAGGAGCCCAGGACAGGCCAGAGAAGGGTGGAGGGTGGATCTTGAGCTGCAAAGCAGCTGACCAGCATAGGAGGCCCAATCTCAGTGATGATAGTGGGAGAAAACAGAGTGGGGAGCCTGGAGAGATTCTAGGACTAGTAACTTAAGCAGGAGAACACATGCTTTGCTTCAGGGCCCTAAAACTCAGAAAACACAAAAATTGTGACGAATGATTTTAAAAGCTTGCTCCAATGATAAAGGGTTCAGGCTCAACAAGTTTTCTGTCTCTCTAACAAAAGCCACACTGGCCCCACATAACATACTGTGTTTGCACGCTGCTTGCAGAGCCATTGGCAACGGTGATGGTTGATATGATGCCCTCAGCTCTGCTCTGATTTGTCCTCCCAGAGTTAGCAGCCTTTTGTAATTTGCACAAAGATGCCACAAAATAAGCTGTATCTTTGAGCTATCACCATTAGAATGAGAATTTGCCCTTGCCCCCAAAGGAAGTGAGTTAAGATTCAAGGTCAAGAGTCAAGGTCAAGGCAATGAATAGAGGCATCGGTATACACTCACCACCTGGGAAAATATTTGTGCAAAATAGGTTACTAGTAGTGGATTCTAAATTACATGATAGACTTTTTAATAAATTTTATAGATTAGGGCCACTATGCGGGCTTGAAAATTTTCCAAAATGTCTGTTATTTTGGCTTTGACTCTTGTCTGGAGGAACTCATTATCAAACTTGTTTACCATGCAAGCTGTAATAATTGATATTAACAACAACTTTCTGCTCATAGTTTTATGCTGTTGAGCTTTAGAGTTCTTCAAAGCTCTTCTGCTTAGTCCATGTCTTCCAAACATAGATTCGTTTCCAAGTTTAAAGCTAAATTGAAAATCAAACTAGGTGTGGGGGAAGAAATGTTTGAAACTGGTTCTTTTCAGGTTTTCTGGGCATTGGACATGCATCTCACATTTCCAAAGAGAAAAGGTGAAAGCGATGAAGGGATAGGACCTCCTGTTCTGGCTCACACGGGCCACAATTTTCAAAATCATAAATAAGAAAGAAAAAAATATTTCTTTGACTTCTTCCAAAATATAGGAGTATCATCTTTGTCATGTTTATTTATACACTCTCCTCCTAGGAGAGCACAAGATTTCCTTCTAAACTGTGGGAGTTGGGACTATCCAAAGCTGCAATTTAGGGTCAGGGAGCAGGATATTGAACAGCTTTCTAAGGATCTTTCTGTCTGAGATTCTTCTATATAGTTTACAAAAAGGAGTGTGAGAACACGTTTGTCCTTGGCTTGTGTGTGTGTGCTCAGCCGCTAAGTTGTGTCCAATTCTTTGTGATCCCTTGAACTGTAGGCTTCTAGGCTCCTCAGTCCATGAGATTTTCAAGGCAAGAATACTGATGTGGGTTGTCATTTCCTCTTCCAGAGGATCTTTCCAACCCAAGGACTGAACCTGTGTCTCCCACAACTCCGGTATTGGCAGGTGGATTCTTCACCACTGAGCCACTGGCTTAGTTCATACAATCAAAAACTTAGTGAGTACTCACTTCAGCAGGGCATATACTAAAACTGGAGCCATACAAAGAAGATTAGCATGGCCCCTGTGAAGGATGACACGCAGATTCATGAAGCATTCCATATTTTTTGAAGGTCCAGACATTATAAAACTCATAGAGGAAAACATGGGCAGAACACTCTTTGACATAAATCACAGCAAGACCTTTTTGACCCACCTCCTAGAGAAATGAAAATAAAAGCAAAAAATAAACAAATGAGGCCTAATTAAACTAAAAAGCTTTTGTATAGCAAAGGAAAGCATCAACAAGATTAAAAGACAACCCTCAAAAGAATGGGAGAAAATATTTGCAAATAAAGCAACTGACAAAGGATTAATCTTCAAAATATACAAACAACTCATGTAGCTCAATACCAATAAAACAAACAACTCAATAAAAAAATGAGTGAAAGACCTAAATAGACATTTCTCCAAAGAAGACATACAGATAGCCAACAAACACATGAAAATACACTCAATATCACTAATTATTAGAAAAATGCAAATCAAAACTAAAATGAGGCATCATTTCACACTGGTCAGAATGACCATCATCAAAAAACCCCACAAACAACAAATTCTGGAGAAAATGTGGAGAAAAGGGAACCCTCCTACAGTTTTGGGAATGTAAATTGATATAGTGACTATGGAAAACAGTATGGAGTTTCTTTAAAAAACTAAAAACAGAGCTACCATATGACCCAGCAATCCACTACTGGACATATACCCAGAGAAAGCCATAATTCAAAAAGATACATACAGCCTAATGTTCATTGCAGTGCTATTTACAATAGTCAGGACATGGGAAAAACTTAAATATCCATCAACAGAGAAATGGATAAAGAAGATATGTTACATATATACAATGGAATATTACTCAGCCATAAAAGGAGTGAAATTGTGCCATTTGCAGACATGGAAAGATTTGGAGACTGTCATACAGAGTGAAGTGAGTCAGAGTGAGAAAAACAAATATGTAAATTACTTGTATGTGGAATCTAGAAAAATGGTATAGATAATCTTATTTACAAAGCAGAAATAGAGACACAGATGTGAACAAATGTATGAATACCGAGGGAGAAAGGGAGCAGGAGGACGAATTAGATTGGGATTGACATACATACACTATTGATACTGTGCATAAACAGACAACTAACGAAAACAGACTGTTCATCACAGGAAACTCCACTCAGTGCTCGCTGGTGACCTAAATGGGAAGGACATGCAAAAAAGAGGGGATATATATATATATACGTATGGCTGATTCACTTTGCTGTACAGTAGAAACTAACATAACATTGTAAAGCAACTATATTCCAATAAAATTTATAAAAAATAGTATGAGGAAATGTGTGCAGATAGGGGAAATGTTATAGATTCAGAAATTTAAGAATTTGTCAATATACTAAACATTTCTGAATTATATACCCAAAAAAACATTATTGAGGGAAAAGTCATTTTTGAATTGCTCATCTGTCAAGACTGTATTCAGAGAAGGTGATGGCACCCCATTCTAGTACTCTTGCCTGGAAAATCCCATGGATGGAGGAGCCTGGTAGGCTGAAGTTCATGGGGTCACTAAGAGTTGGACACGACTGAGCAACTTCACTTTCACTTTTCACTTTCATGCATTGGAGAAGGAAATGGCAACCCACTCCAGTGTTCTTGCCTGGAGAATCCCAGGGACAGGGGAGCCTGTTGGGCTGCCGTCTATGGGGTTGCACAGAGTCGGACACGACTGAAGCGACTTGGCAGCAGCAGCAAGACTGTATTACATCTTATTGAAATGTGTGGTACAAGTCTTTTTCTTCAATTCTGAAATTCAAAAAACCTGAAAAAATTAAAAGATCTACATAACTTGTTTGGTGACAAAACCTCACTTGACCTAAATTATTTGGAAGTAGAAGTTAACATAAATTATAAGAGTCTGTTTTTAGTATTTATTCATTCTTCTCAGAGTGAGTATTACTATATTTAATTGCAGTAATATGGTAATTATAAGGTGATGTCCCAGACCTTTGATGGATTATATGTAGTAAGGAATATACAATGTATTTCCATTCAAAAATTCCACAAAATTATATATTACAAAAATATCTAGCCTTACAATTTTCAGACTCTCAGAGTGTCAGCTGTCAGATAGCAGATTTGTATTGACAGAAGAATTACCTGTGGAATGCTGGCTTCTATCTCACAGAAGAATGAAAATGTTTCTAATTTTGCTGTACATAACAGATGCTCAATGAACATTGTTGACTTAATGATTTATTACTGAGTAACATATCTAAAGGTGCTGAAGAAGAGGCAGAAATAGATAAATGGAAATGTGAGGAGATAAAGATATATCTTCAAGGTGAGAGACGCACAATCAGTTTTCCAGGTGAGTAAAGTTTAGAGGAGGTAGAATTTCAAGAGATAAGTTTTCCAAATGCAAAGGTTTTTAAAAAATACCTTTTCTTTCATAGAAAGTTAAAACTGATTATTTTTATTCTGTGTTTAGTATTGAAGGGATTCCTGTAATTCCTTTTTCTTTATTTCTTTTTGATTGCATGGATGAAGGATCTTATTTCCTGACTAGGGTTTGAACCCATGCCCACTGCTGTGGGAGCGTAGAATCCCAACGGCTGGACCACCAGGGAATTCCCTTCATGTAACTTCTTAAATACTTTGTTTTCTTTAGGGACTAAAGAATAGGGATAACTATTAAAATTGGCTTATAAATCACATCTCATTTATTCATTTATTGAGCATGAGCAGACCAAGTGCCATATATTCATAATTTAATTTAAGCCTCACAAAAGCTGTATGAGATAGAAGTATTATGTTTTTCAATTTTTCACATAAGGGCATTTCTAGATAAATCAAATAACTTATCTGAAGTCACATAATAGTAAGCATTACAGTCAGAGTGTTCAACTCAAGCAGAGCCCCAATCCCTTGTTCTTAAACTACTATACTGTACTTTATTCTATAATAACCTGAAATTCATGGTTAAAAATAAAAATGTGGGAAGCCCTTTAAATAACCTCACAGTATTGTATAATATGTGCTGAGCTATGTTCTCTTATAAGGGCATAGTTGGGAGTTATCAGAAAGGCCCTCTTGGACATAAGCTATATTGTTAAGCTATATACAGTATTCAGCTGTAATGAAAACCAGGAAGTACAATAACAGTGCTTGAATAAACAAGCTCACATAATATTATGCTCGGGCTCCCCAGGTGGCTCAGTGGTAAAGAACCTGCCTGCCAGTGCAGGAGACATAGGAGATGTGGGTTCGATCCCTGGATCGGGAAGATCCCCTCGCAACCCACTCCAGTATTCTTGCCTGGAAAATTCCACGGGAGAGGAGCCTGGTGGGCTATAGTCCACGGGGTCGCAAAGAGTTGGACATGACTGAGCACACACACACATACACATAATATTATGCTCACATAAGAAGTCTGGAGGTAGGTTGTTCTCAGCATGGATATTGTGGATTAAAGATGTCAGGTTTAAGAGCCTTAGGATTTTTTTGGCTTTTCTCCTAATGTTCCCAAGTTGTTTGCTGCAGTTTCAGCTTTTATATTACCATTCAAGGCAGGAAGAAGGAGAGGGGAAGATGGATTGGCTATGACTACCCTTTTATTCAAGGAAATTAAAAACTTCCCCAGAAGCGTCCCAGCAGTTGTCCAGTTATATGGTTCTAGGTCACCCCCGGTGTCTGGGAGGGTGGGAGAATGAAGAACCATGTCTTAGCTGGGTCAGTCCAATCATGGGTAATTATCTAGGACAGGGGTCTGCCAACTTTTTCTTTAAAGGGCCATATAGTAGGTAATTTAAGTTCTGCAATCCAGATGTTCTCTGTAGCTGCTGCTCAGTTGTGTGGCTGCCATAGTATAAAAGTGGTCCATAGACAATGTGTAAATGAATGGGTTTGTTTGTGTTCCAATAAAACTTTATTTATAAAACTGGCGGCAGAACTGATTTGATGGGAGGCTATAATTTACCAGCCCCTAACATGCAACTTGGCACATTGCTGACAAGTCAAATTGAGATTCACTCATGAGCAAGAAAGAAGGGAGGGGATCATGGGTAGAACTAACAGCGACTGTGATTGAGGATAGAAATATTCTTTTGCCTTATTCTTTTCCCCCTCGCTTTCCAAGTTTGCAGCTGGAGATTTTATACTCTTGTGCTATGAAGTTGTGAAGGTAATAGATGTAGCAACCTTCATCAAGAGAGCTTGTGGGGGGATTGGTTATGTAGACTTGAGGCCACCTCTTGGCCCACACAAACTGTCAGCTTGTAGTAGTGGATGCCACAGACTGTTGGGTACCAGAGTGTGGAAGACAGTGATTGCTGCCTGCCCATTTCCCACACTTCTTCCTTATTATTCAGCAAGGGGAAGTAATGTGCTCAGGTAAAAAAGTTTATTTCCAGCCTCCCATGCTGCACGAAGTGGTCATGAGCATCATCCTGGCCAATGAGACATGCGTGGAAGTTTCTGGGCAAGAAAGATTTTTAAGGTGACAGCTTCCTTAGCATGAACTTTTGCTTTTCTCTTATTTCTCCGTGCCCTTTCTGCTTGGACAGCATCATCTTGCTACCACAGTGCAACAAGCATGAGGGTAAGGGCCACCCACTAAAATGACTGAATCAGAGAGTAGAAGCAGCCCAGGTACCTGATAACATTATGGAGCTACTACACCACGGGCAGTTGGACACAAGGAGAAAGAAAATCCCTTAAACTGTTTAATCCATTGCTTACTTGGAGTTTCTGTGGCTTGAAGCCAGATGCACTCGTGACCGATGTACAGGATGTCTTGTGTTCAAAGGAGCAAAAGGAAACGGCTCTCTTTTCCATGTAGAGTTGGAGAACAGGACTCCTTATTTTCTGCTTCTGACTCTGTGGTGAGACATTCACTTTCTTCTTAGTCAGGTTAGTCTCGCCTAGTTTTTAATGCTTTCTGGCTGAGATTGGCTTAGAGTGTCCCATTACAGAGAACATGCTGTGAGGTGGTGCCTGGGATCCTGATTTTCCACTTTGGTTCCCACCACACCTTATTTGTTTATTAGGTCACAGATGTGTCTTCAAACTCATTCAAGCAGTGTAGAGTTACTGTGACTATGTTTCCTCAGCTCAACTGTTGAATATATTTTAACAAGTCAAGCAAATTGACGTTTGCTAATTCATTCACTACAGAATTAGAAATATTTTGTAATATTTCAATTGATGTTCAGGCAGGTTACATATTTTCTCCATTTAGAAAAAATAAAATAACTAATTCTACTATGAGGAGATAACCACTTAACATTTAGTAGTGTTATCTCCTAGATATACATAAAGACATACATATATTACATACACATTCACCTATTTGAAATCCTGATGTATATTGAGTTTTGTATCTTGCTGTTTTTTCACATTATAAAGTTAACAATTCTCTGTTTTGCATAGCATATCAAATAGTCTTTAAAACATGATTTTTTAGTGGCAGTATAGTATTGCATCATATTATCAGTGTTTTTTCTTTTCTTTTTCATTATAGTTTATTATAAGACATTGAATATAGTTCCTTGTGCTATATAGTAGGACCTTGCTAGTTATCCATTCTATATATAATAGTTTGCATCTGTTAATCCTTTACTCCCAATTCAACCCTCCCTGACTCCTCGGTAACCACAGTCTATGCCCTATGTCTGTGAGTCTATTTCTGTTTTGTTCATTTGTGTCGTATTTTAGGTTCCACATATATACAATATCATACGGTATTTGCCTTTCTCTTTCTGACTTACTTTGCATTTGCATGGTATGATACTCTGTCCACATAACTGCAAATGGCATTTCATTCTTTTTTTACAGCTGAGTAATCAAACTATGTTTTAAAGCTCACTATAGATAGATGTTTTAGTTGCTTTTAATATTTGGCCATTATAAAAATATTAACAACCTTATATGAAACTTTTTCCTTTGTTATATAGGAATACATTCTTAGAACAAATTACTAGAAATAAACCTGCTAGATCAAATATTAACAGTTTATATTTACTGCCAAAGAGCCCTCCTACAGGATAGCTGTTGTTGTTCAGTCACTCAGTTGTGTTCAACTCTGCAGCCCCATGGGGAGAATGCCAGGCTTCTCTGTCTTTCACTATCTCTTGGAGTTTGATAGTGCTGACATTTAATCCCATTAGCGTCATATATGTAGGTTTATGTGTTTATGCTATTTGCTACACTTTCACATACACTAAGTTAAAAAAAAGTTTGAAATCATTTCACAGGAAAAAAAATAGTCTTTAGATCTTAACATCTTTTTAATGGATGAGATTGAGTGTCTACTTCACATGTTAATTTGGCTATGCTAAGAACTAAAAAGCTCAACGTTCAGAAAACTAAGATCATGGCATCTGGTCCCATCACTTCATGGGAAATAGATGGAGAAAGAGTGGAAACAGTGTCAGACTTTATTTTTTGGGGCTCCAAAATCACTGTGGATGGTGATTGCAGCCACAAAATTAAAAGACGCTTTCTCCTTGGAAGGAAAGTTATGACCAACCTAGACATTAAACATCAGAGACATTACTTTGCCAACAAAGGTCCATCTAGTCAAGGCTATGGTTTTTCCAGTAGTCATGTATGGATGTGAGAGTTGGACAATAAAGAAAGCTGAGTGCTGAAGAATTGATACTTTTGAACTGTGGTGTTAGAGAAGACTCTTGAGAGTCCCTTGGACTGCAAGGAGATCCAACCAGACCATCCTAAAGGAGATCAATCTTAGGTGTTCATTGGAAGGACTGATGTTGAAGCTGAAACTCCAATACTTTGGCCACATGATGTGGAGAGCTGACTCATTTGGAAAGACCCTGATGCTGGGAAAGATTGAGGGCAGGAAGAGAAGGGGACGAAAGAGGATGAGATAGTTGGATAGCATCACTGACACAATGGACATGGGTTTGGACTCTGGGAGTTGGTGATGGACAGGTAGGCCTGGCGTGCTATGGTTTGTGGGGTCACAAAGAGCTGGACACAACCGAGCAACTGAACTGAACTATTTCTCTTTATTTCTGTATAACTTATTTGGTTGTGTATATTTTACTCATGGGTATTTTAATTACCTATGTATTATTGATATAGATTCTTTCTCCTCTGTGTTTTTCATAAGATGGATAACCATTATTTCCTGAATGTGATGTAATTGTGAGCTTTCCATAATACTCCTATAAAAATAGCCAATATTTTTATAGGAGTTAACCTGCATGGTTAAACCCCATGCAGGAAGCATCAACATTTAGCAATATTTTAGGTTGAACATGGAAGATGTTATACTCTTGACATTAACATTTTTCTAAAGAGCATATGTCTCCTTTGATATATTTTCTTCATAAATGACATGCACGTAGAGTGGTGGTGGGGAATCCATATTTTTTCTTAAGTCATATCAGTACTGTGAATAGTAAACTGTAATGGAAAATCTCCATTCCTTGGTGTTGCTCCATCATCTGTCCTTGAATTGGAGCTTTGCAGTCTTTTAACAATGTGTCTTCAAGTCCTTAACTCTGAATGCCTATATTACCCTGAAAGTACCACTTTTTGAAACTCAATACTTGTATTTTTTTTTCTTCAGCTACTTTGGAAGTGATACCATTTATCTAGAAAGGGTGATAAACAATAGGCTTTGGACATTTATTTAAACCAGTTTGATGACTTTAATCCTTCTTGAAGCTAAAGCAAAGTCTTGCATGAGAATATAGTTTTCCATGTTTTTATTATAATCACATATTCTAAATTAGGTAACTCTTTGAAAACTTGCTTTTCTTAAACCTACCACTTTATTCATCCCTTTGTTTTCATGAAAAATTCTATAATTCCTAGAGAGTTTATTTCAAATGGATACTTTCTAACAGAGTTTAAAAATGCTAAAAAGTCACATTCTCTGAAACTGCTTGCATCTGCTTCTCATTCTCCCCTGACCAGCTCTATGGACTAAGATTCCTCATTGTGAAACCAGAAACTGATGATGTCATGTCTGAGAATTTCATTGTACAGTATTTACAATGGGAAGAAAAGTACTTTTTTTTCTTGCTCCTTTCTGAATAAAACACTGCTCTATCTCTCACACTTGTCTAAAATAAATGTGTTCTATGCCTGATTGTTATTCGAACAAGAACTCTATGGGATAACATGAGCCAATCTTTAATCTAGAAGAATAGGTCAGAGGCATCACACTTCGAAATGAAAATATGTGGCGGCTTCTCTCTTAAAGGAATATTCCTATTTTCAAAGACAGAAAAAGGGCAACAATATGTAGAAATTATTTCTGGCTAGTTTACGTACAATAAACATAAGCTCAGTGAGAGGAAGTTTGGTTAGATTACAATGCATTTTCTTTGCTTGCGTGCTGGTTATTGCCGTCAACTTAAAGCCCTAATACTCGGTATCTCAGTAATTGGTTCTGAGACAGTCCCTCTTTAAGGTAGTCACTGTTGGCGCTCAGTCATAAAATCTGTAATAGCTAGGATTTATCAAGGTTGTGTCATGCCCTCACATGGCCTGCACTGGTCCATACAGAGTCTTCACGTAACTTAGAAACAATCCCTCCCCTCGGCTTCCCGTCCTCCTTTCCTCAATCTGGTGGGCTCAGGGCTTAATAAGCAATGATCCCTTTGTACAGCTTAAAAAGGGTGCTGCCTCCCTTTGGGCAGCCAAGACCTAGAAAATGGAGTGTGGGCTGGATATAGCCTCCACTTTCTGCCTCAGCAAGACTCTCGTTCATGATGCAGCCTACACATCAACACATAGTATAAAGCACTTTATGTGGGTTAACTCACTTAATCATGAGAATGAGAGTTCTTTGCTTTGAGAACTATTATTGGAAACATCATGAAATCACTCACCTGATCAGGAAGAGGTGGAGAGGGCAGGCAAAGGGCACTTCCTAACTTCCTGAGAGTGCCCTAACCCAGCTGAGAACTTCGCCTGCAGGAGATGAAAAGTGTCTTCCATCAGCTCAGAACGTATGGTATTTATTTGTATGAGACACTCCCCAGGACCCCTGGAAGTGGCTCCCAGTTCAGGCCCAGCATTTACAACCCTGAGAGGGAAGGAGGCATGACAAACTGGGAAAGCAAGACTAATAAAGAGATGTGACAACACTCACTGAAAGTCTCAGAAAGAGGATGGTGAGATGTTGTTCACACGTTGCTCAGGGTTGTGTCCCATGGAGCCATCTTTCCCTTTAGATACACGATGGACTCACACCTGATGAGATGAAGATCTGAGGAGTGCAAGTAAGTTAGATCCTTAAGTCATTCATGGACTCCAGAGTTTCCAAGGGTTATTTTGTATCAGCAGGTAGCATGGTAAACAAGGGCAGAACAGGGAAGTCGTGCTGAGAACCATGTTGGAAATAGAATAATGTCAGGTGGGCAGTCTCAGGACCACACCGTGCCACACAGGGGGAGTGATTAGGTTGGGGATGTGACTGTCCAAGCAAGGCAGCAAACATGAGGGGTGACAAGCGACATACAGGAGAACTCATGATCCCACAGGAGAGATGCCTGCTTGGGAGTTCAGAGATAGACTTCAGACTCACATGCTCTCTTGGAATACCTCTTTTCCCTCTTGGAGAGTAGAAGTATGAACCGAGGTGACATAGACTCGGGTAGATCAGAAAGGTTTGTACAAACAAGAAGCAAGCGGACAAACGTCTTCAGGGAGTGGATTGACTGCAGAAGCTGAGATAGTGCAATGTGTTCAGGAGCCAGACCAAGCTGCTGGGATGAAGAACTTGTCTTGTGGGACAGCGGAGGTCAAGATCGGAAGGTAGGTGGGAGACATTGAAATTGGTGTGAATTTTAGAAAGGGAATTTACATTTTTGGAACATGTTTTATTTGCTGGGCAATTAAACATACATGAGTTCATCCATTCTCACCATAGACACTGTTTTGATTGTTTTTACTTATAAGTGCAATTCACATTTTGCTGATGAGAAAAATGAATCTGAGGGAGGTAAAGTAACATGAGTCTAGGGGTAACTCAGAGATTTTAACTCAAATTTAGCTGGTTCCAAAACCTAATCATGTTTTATTCTCCCATATTGTCAGACTTTAACAAGGAGTTTCTTGAGAAACATGATAAAATGACTGAGGACAATTAGGATAACTATGGTGAGCAAGATAGACTTGAGCAGAGAGGGGCATGGAGTGTTTTAGGAAGTCATTCTAAATAGAGGCTAGACTAGGTTTGTGGTCAAGGAAAAGAGTAAATATAAGGACATTTCAAAAGAAGAATTAGTGGAATTTGGGATCTGGCTGAATAAAAGTTGAAGGAAAGAGAATAAGCAAGTAGAGCAGTCAAAGGGACACTGGATGGGGATTTGGGATGTTGGGTCTGGTTCTTGCTCATAGTGTGAACTTGCAGAAGACAAGGGTCTTTCAACTGCATGTCCTTGTCTGAAAAGTAAATGAATTAGATTAGGTATCCTTGAAGATTTTACCCAGCTCTAGAATTCTATGCATCACTAATTCAAAGATGACTCACAGGTTGCAAGCCTGGGTGGTTGGAAGAACATCCTTTCATTGATAGAAAGGGCATCCTTTCTTTAATGGAAATACACTAATAGGAAAGATGGTGGTTATGTTTTTGGATGGGAAAAGCATGTTTCCAGTCTTGTATGTAACCATCATCCCAGATGCACCCTGCTATTCACCTGATTCCCTACCAGAAACATCCTTCCAACCCTCCCCATTTACCAACCTTCCATTTTCCAGCCACAGCCCTACATTCCAATCCTGAGCTCCCCGTCATGCGCTGATACCACACTGAGTAATCCCTTTTAGTCTTGCAAAGTGTCTAGAGTTACACTGCCAATCATCCAACTCTTTCTTCCTAAGAGGAGAGAAAGGCAAGACTAAGGAAATCTTTCGTATACATTATTTACTGAAGAAACATTTCTGATTTGATATAAAAAACTATGTATCTCAAAGTCATCATTACAATAAGATCTAGAGTATGTGTAGACACTTTCTCAAAATATTTGTGATTCCCTTTAAACTAGACAAAACATATGGAAATCTAAATTGGCAAAATGGATGAATCAGGAAAACCATAACCTTCTTGGGGAATGTTGTTCAGTAGAGACTCTCCTATATAGTGAAATTCTCTAAAGCATTTAAAATGACTCTGATGTTAAAAATATTATTAGCATAAGAGCTTTTAGATGTTTACACCTGGGGTGACATGGGGTATACCTGCAAATGGAAAGGTAACCATTGTGATAGCATTAGTAATCAACCTGAGACAATGTTGGAGAAAGTAGGCTAC